>NC_140591.1:863212350-863812350 GCF_964204655.1 Triturus cristatus | reverse complement strand
TGAAACAATGGGAGTTTTTCGGTTGTGTGCCTACTACCAATACAAAGGATTTGGCTTCAGTGACACGAAGATCCAGACTAGTCATGAATTTGGAATAGGCATCTATAAGTTTCTGTAGCACCACCCCAGTTCTTGCAATTAACTCAGCATCATCTGCATAAAGCAGTATTGGGAGGAGTGCTGCGTTAAAGGTAGGTACATCTTTCGAGTTTCCCATCAAGGCTGCCTGCACCCCGTTGGTGTATAATGAAAATAAAAAGGGGTCAAGGATGCAACCCTGTCTTACACCCGGTTTTAATTTAAAAAGCCTTGCGCATTCTCCATCCCTGCCATAATGAACACAAGTGGTGGCTTGGACATACATTTGACGACTAAAAGTAATTATCAATGCGTCAATGCAAATCTCTTTCATAATGACCCATAATTTGGAGTGCGAAACACAATCAATCATATTTGTGTGGTACATAAGGCTTTATGATGACACAAAATGGGTGTCACCTCCCATTAAGATTTTGGGCCGTGCAACTAAGATGTACGTAGCTAAGGAAGCGATAGTGGGAACACACTCATTAGAGCTTACCTGATCGCTGCCATCACCAGGAGACCGCACCGAGTACACGGTTGTGCCGCCACCGCCAAGAGTCATTGCCAGCCAGATCCCGCGCCGCCGCAGAACGGGACTACGAATCCCGGCAGCACTTGCGGCGGCGCACAGCACGCACGCACCAACGGCGCCAGGAGGCGCATAAAATCAGCGCAAGGCCCGCTACGCGGGACGCGTGCGGGCATGTGCCGGGCTAAGCCCGGGCAAAGGGCGGGCCCTCTACGGCCCTCATCGGCAGGAGGAGGCAGAGGCAGGGCCATATACGCTGTAGGAGTCATCTGTGACATTATTGCACAAGTAAGCTGAGCCTATATAAGACCTTACGCTCATGTGTTGTCCCTAATTGTGGTTACTGGATAAGCCATGCCTAAAAAACTTGTTGCAGTTCAACACAACAAGATGAACAATTACTTGGTTCAGACTGTACAGAAGATAAATACGCAAAGGAGGGAGTCTTTGGGGCTGAGCCAATCACCGGATTTGCTCTGCCTGTCCCCACCTACTATTGCTACTACCTCGTCTGATGAAATTAATACACAAGACGTTTTTAGCGCAATCATGTCTGTTGACATCGTTTCCCAAGTCATACCTGATATCTCGGACAACGTAACCCCGGCTTTAGAAGTCTTGTTTGCCGAGGGCATTGTAAATAATGTTAACGATACTGAATCTGATCAAGACGCACAGTCTCAGACGTCCCAGGCGCCTATTCTTGACCAAACTCTCATAGGTCATGAATTCAGACCCAAGCGTCAATGCACAAAGATCCCTCTAAAGCGGGGTGGTCTACGTTCTGGGGCTAAATGGAAGAGGGCTAATACCTCAAAATGCACACAAATGATCCATGCTGAGGATTCTTCTATTTGTTCTATTGAAGAAGCCCTTTTTGAGAAATTTGCGGATCTTATTGAGACTAAAATTAACACTATTATCAAACCCCTCACATCCAAGATTGATAAACTACAAGCAGAGGTTAAGAAGCTGGGTAGTAACCAAAACACAGTTGCAAGTGGCATTGAAAATTTAACCACGGTAGTAACTCTTTTGAGCAATAATCCTGGGTTGAGCCGTTGACGGTACTGTTTTGGGTGTTGGAGAGGGAACTGAGCCTTCTGGGGATAACCCATCGATATTGATCTCCAATACTGCTGTTGGGGGCTCCACGTTTCAGTGTCCCCCAGCAAATCTAACCCCCACGGCGAATGTCCCCCATACGCAAACACAACCACAAGCCCATACTTCTACGTCGGATCCCCTGCAATTTATTGTTGAAGCCACTCCCGTGGTGTTAGTCCTTGCAAATGTCCCTCCATTAGTAAGAGGCACGGTGGAAAGTTCTAACTCACTGTGTAGCAAAGCCCTACATTGGCTAACCAGTAATATGCGGTTAGCTCCAGGAGGTCAGCAACACCTCGCAAGTGTAATTAAATCAGTAACTAGGGTTCCTTGGCTGGGAAATCGGCCCAAAAAATTTAAAGGCGACTGTGTGGCTGTGAGTTTTTCAAATCAACATGTTCTTCCTAATATTCTTGCAAACATCCTTCCACCCCAACGAAGACAAGGTACTGTGGTTCCCCTTACTCTGAAATTCTTCTATGGGGAACAGCAGAACGTATCAATCCCTAGGACTCCTGCCATAGGATGGAACACAAATTGGGATTTTCATTCTAGATGGGGACAAGATATAAGGAATAATGCACCAGTCCACCGACAACAACCCTTCGTGTTTAACCCTGTTACACAACCCCTAGAATTGTTTAACCGCTTTGCGCCACTATCTTTAATGGATCAAAATGATTGACTTTCGTCAAGTCATACCAATGATGTTGAGGGACCACATCCCGCTTCTGTTTTGTTACCTCAGTCCTCTGCGGGCAACAGGGCGTGTAGAATTATGAGCTGGAACATTGCTGGGCTCAGAACCAAATTTAAAGATAAAATATGGCTGGACAAAATCAGGAGTTATGACATTCTTGCTTTTCAGGAAACTTGGGAAACTTCAGAGTGTTTGCCCTTAGATGGCTTTTCTCATTTTTCAGTACCTGCAGTCCCCAGTAAAATAAGAAGAGCAAGGGGTGGGTTAGCTGTGTATATTTCACTTGACGTTAAAGGTAATCCTAGATACATTCAGTCTAAATCTAAAAATTGTCTAATGGTTGAATTGACTTTACCAAATTGTAACCCCATTTTATTTGTTAATTTTTATAATTCTCCGACCAGTCAATTTCCTAACGAGCATTTGTTATCCTTAGAGGATCTCTTATTTACTCATATTGAGAATAGTCATTACGAGTATGAGGTGATCCTTATGGGAGATTTTAACATTCATCCCTGCCTGGCAGGTTGTCAGAGGGAAACTGAGATATTTCCTTTTTATTCCCCATCTCCGCATTTTGAACACACCCAAAGCGGAGAGATTTTGGAATCGCTTTTGGCCACCCTCAACCTTTATGAATTTTGTACCTGCTCAAATGATTTGAGGCTACCAACATATGTGGGTCATGATTCTGGCACAATTATTGATTACATTTTTGTTTCTTTAAGTATTCTACCTAAAACTTTTGTTTATAAGGTAGAAACTTTAGTTTTTAGCGATCACAATCCTGTGATTTTAGAGGTTTTAGCATATGGAGTCCTGGAAAATAGGAAGATCGACACACTGTGTGCGACAGGTCTTGCGCTAAAAGATCAAAACCGTAGGCTGAAATGGGACCAAGTTGTTCCAACAACCTTTTTACAGGAAACAATGGCCAAAGTTGCTGATGAAATTGCCATCTGTTTAGATAACAAAAACCCGAGTGCCATTATGGTTGGGGCCTTTAGTGTCATTTGTCATCAAGTCAATTTAGATCTGACCGTAAAGGCAAAGTTTAATAAACCAATGGGCCCTAGATGGTTTGACATAAACTGTTCTAGGGCCCATTCAGCCCTTCTTAAGGCCTTAAAGTGTAAACCTAGAGACAGAGTATTGATAGCATTATTGAGGAAACAATATAATTCAGCCATTAAGAGGAGGAAATCTGAGATTAAAGATGAGGCTTGGAATGCTTTGTTACTACCCGAGACCCAGAAAGACAGTGCTAAATTTTGGGCAGTCATAAATCACCCATACTTTGTGGGACTAGATAATCAGAGGGCTGACTGTATTATCCCAGATGAACAGTGGGTGTTACATTTTAGTAATATTTATAGCCAAACTCACACCACAATAGATTGCGAAACATCAGTACCAAAATCATCAACTCATATTCCTCCCTTTACTCAAGAAGAGGTGATACTTGCAATTAAAGATACACTCTGTAAAAAGGCACCGGGGCCAGATGGGGTCCCTGCAGACTTCTTTAAGAGCGCTCCTGAATTTAGCTCAAAAATTTTAACTAATATTTTTAATGCCACAAGGGAATTTATTTTCCCCCCTAGTTGGGCAATTTCGACCATTGTGCCAATCTTCAAGAAAGGACAGAGGACAGACCCGGCCTGTTACAGGCCTATCTCTCTTATTGATTCGAGTGTTAAAATCCTGGGGAGAGTCCTCTTAGGTAGATTGTCCCTGATTTTAGAAAGTAAGGGTATTTTATCTAATGCACAATATGGCTTTAGAGCCAATAGAGGAACTTTAGATCAGTGCCTAAACCTAGAGTTAATTATAAATAAATATGTAGTCGCTAGGGGCGGATCACTGTACATGGCCTTTATGGACCTCTCCTCAGCTTTTGACCTGGTCAACAGGTCGAAGCTCTGGGGGATCCTTTTGGGCATGGGCCTTGACCCCCCTTTAGTCGATTACTTAGCTGAGCTACATAAGGATCTTATGACTTCAGTTAGAGTCACTAGGGAAGGAAGATGCACCTGCCTCTTTAGGTCAGAGAGGGGGGTCAGGCAAGGATGCATACTTGCCCCCCTCCTCTTCACCTTATATATTAATGACCTTGAGGCAGTAATGTTAACATCACATAGTGATATTCCGCGTGCAGGGGAGACAAAGATACCTGTCCTCCTGTACGCGGATGATGCTGTTCTTCTTGCACGTTCTGGAGTTGCATTGAATAAACTCCTTTTATCTTTTGGAGCTTTTATGTCATCTTTGGACATGAAAATTAATACAGAAAAATCACATGTAATGATCGCTGGATCCGCAGCCAGGAAAAAAAAGATGCTAACATTTTATTGTGTGGGGAAGGAGGTTAAGAGAGTCCCTTCTTTCCCTTACTTAGGTGTGACTTTTGATGAAAAGGGCACTTGGGGTCCCCAGCTTCTGGTTAAAAGTAATGCTGTTGCTAGAGCGACCGCAGGATTGTTGGGTTTTGCCAAAAAACTGGGCGTCCGTCCCATGGAAAGTATAATTAAAGTTTATAAAGCAAAATGCTTGTCAGTCGCCCAGTATGGCTCTGTCATCTGGGGATATATTAACTCCGCTAAAATACAGAATGTAGAAAATAAATTTTTGAGATCTCTCCTTTCTGTTCCTCAATCAACCCCGATATTTGCATTACACACAGAGGTAGGCTTGGGCTACATATCTGATACTTTAAAATTAGCCCCAGTGATTGGCTGGCTAAAAACCTGGCTCAACCAGGAGCTCACATTAAATCACATCATTTTAAAAGATTGTTTAGCCCTGGATAGAGCACTTAAAATCCCATGGGTAAGATATGTGAAAACCCAGCTGTCCTTAGCAGGCCGTCCGGAGCTCTTTTCATCTCCGGATGAAATAACTCATGAAGATTTAAAATTAGTCAAAAATACTTTGGTAAATCTATATGCCCTGGAAAGGGAAGCATTAGAGTTAAAAAAAACCCATGGTAAGGAAACACTATTTGCTTACCTCTGTTCCTGGAATGGAACCTTACCTTCTTTGGGTAACAAATCCTTACCATCGTTTTCTCTTAACGAGATTTCGTTTTGACTTAATTCATTTTATATTGGGTAATTTTAGAACCTGGGCGAGACCTGATGACGCTGAACCATGCGATTGCGATCATTTTTCGATTCAGGATACGATGCATTTTATCATGTTCTGCGGTCATTATACTGAGATTAGAAAAAGATATTTGCTCCCTATTTTACTTCAGATAAAACCAGCCCTGTTGTTTTTGCAACTTCTTCCTAACACAAAAGTAGCCTTCTCTGTCGCTAGTTTTCTAGTGGCAGGAGCACGTTTAAATAAGTATCAATTAAGGCACAGGCACTTTATCTCTGAAAAATGAATTTCCTCCTTTTTTAACAAACCCTTCTTTTTATGCCTTTTAAATATTTATGTATGTTTTATTGTAAAATTTAATGTTTCTTTTTGTGATAATTGTATGCAAATTTTGTGATCTGATGAAATGTTGTTATGTATTTTTGCTCGATCTTTTATGATTTTTAATAATCGAATAAAGATAATTGACTGACTGACTGACTGACACTCATTAGACTTGTCAGTCAGAAATAGAGATCATGTTCAAAATGTCCATGTCTCAAGAGAGCATATTCTCAAATATCATTGCCAAAATAGAATGTTGCCTGATAGCTGTGGATGAAATGCAACAGATCCTTCCTTCCCAGGTGGGCACCAAGTGGGCCGATGGGTCCTAATATGTCAGATATGAAAGAGGAGCATGAGTGATGGAAGCACTAGGTTGGTCAGCAATGCAAGACTTCATGGGACCCTTAAGAACATGGCTAAGGGGTAATAAGAAAAGAAGGAAAGATATGAAATAGTTACTTACTTGTAGTTTAGGTTGGGAAAGAAAACCAGCAACACAACAGTTTGGTTTATGTGGAATTTCAACACTACTCTCACAACACAACAGTGTGGTTTATGTGGAATTTCAACACTACTCTCACAAGAGAGAGACTACTTTCACAGGAAAGGAAGGGTGAGTCCTCATAACTACTACTCTGAGAGAAACACAGTGTAAGGTTCAACAGTTGAGAGGGTTTGAATTTCACTTACCCTATGGGCTAATGTTATAGCTATTGGAAAAGTTGTCTTCCAAGAAATATGCTACATTGAACCCTTGTGAATTGGCTCAAATAGAGTTCCCATAAGCTTTGACGAAACCACATTAAGCTCCAAAGGGTGAGGTGGTGCCCTAATGGGTAGGAATACTTTATATAGGCCTTCAAAAATCCCTGATGATAGAGATTATGAAGAAAGATTTTCATGTAAACCTGGATAGCATCGAGATGGACCTTTATAGACAAGATTTGTAACTTGGATTGTGCCAAGCATAAGAGGTACAGAATTATGACACCCTCTTGACAGGTTATTCGATTATGGTCTTTCGGTTGGCATCATAAACCAAACCTCTTACATTTGAATAAGTAAAACATCCTTGTGAATTAACTATTGACTTCCTTGAGTATTTCCATACTTACATGTGGAAGGTTTAAATACTGTTGTTTTTTTAGTTCAGGAGTCAGCTGCCAAATTCAGTGATATAAATTTCAGATGGAAATCCCTGTAGTCTGGTCTATATGTATGGTTTGCATAGCAATCTCTTGAGTGGACAGATGAACATCTACAACAGCTCTTGGTACCACCACTGTCTTCACCAGTTTTGTGCTATGAGGATCATTGTTACTTGGTAACTCCGGAACTTCCAAATTACAAAAGGTGTAAATGGAATAGGGAAAGGCATAGTGGAGTGTATTTGACCCGTTCATTGTGAGGGCATTTCCCAATGAGCCCCCTTCTGGAATCCTGGCTGTGAAGTCTTTGTATTTATTTTAACTTGCAAAGATGACTATTGGCGGATAACACCATTCAGTGAGGATTTGAAGAACTTGGTCGTCCAACACCCACTTTTGTTTTCCCTCATAAAACTGTAAAAGCAACTTTAAAATATGACTCTTCATTAAGAGCACTTGGCATAGGCATGCCTTTATTGAGAGAGTGCTGGAAAAGGCTCATAGGCAGAACATATGTGTCTCCAGAGGCAGTGGTCTGATCTCATGCATTCCTATTTGTTCAGACAGTACATGGGCGTGTTATTCATTTGAATGAGAATTGCATTTTTCATCAAAGATACTAGGAAGGCCTAGAGCCAGGTGAACGGCTCTTAGTCTCCCCCTCCAACCACCAGCGAAAAAGCATCTAGGTGAGCTCCCCATCCTGAATGAGATGCATCTGTGACAATTATCTGTGATGGAGGGTTTTGTTGAAAAGGTACTCCTTGATGCAAGTTCTCTCCTTGCATCACCATGAGAAAGTCTGTGTTGAATGTATTGACGAGTAGAGCATTCCATCCCAATTATTTCTCATTTGAAATTACTGATTCTCCAGGAACTGTTGGAGTTGTCTTGTATGCAGTCTCACATTTGGGACAATGGAGTTGCATGGTTTAGAGAGGTGAGGAGGCTTGGTAGGCTGCTGGATTGGTATTCCTCAGAAGAAGCTGACCTTCATCTCGGATTGGTGATGCTCTCTACTCCACAGGAAACATTTTTCTTTGCTTTGTGTTTCTTGCTGCCCCTAGATAAAATAGGATTTGAACTGGTGTTGATAATGTGGCTGAGTAACAAAGATGTTGGCTTTTGGAAGCTCTGTTTCACTTTCAAAGGATTATGTGTCTTTGTCAGCCAGTTGTCTAGGTAGAGACAAGTGACTATTTCTTGATGAAGGAGGGGCGCTGCCACTACAGCTGCAGTGCATTG
This sequence comes from Triturus cristatus, assembly GCF_964204655.1. Lineage (NCBI taxonomy): Eukaryota > Metazoa > Chordata > Amphibia > Caudata > Salamandridae > Triturus > Triturus cristatus. The sequence continues at coordinate 863,804,105 of NC_140591.1, read as the reverse complement.
TAAAAAGTATCCATATGGCAGGTTTCAGTTCAAAAGGAAGCAATGTGTACTGGAAATGTGAAGTCCTTGCTATGAATCTCTGACATTTTCTGTTGTATTTAATGCTGGGATGTGAAAATAGGTGTCTAGTAAGTATATTGCACCAATTATATTTCATACATCCAATCTGCTTGTCTTAGGTGCCGTTCAATTTGGTGAAGAGCAAGTTTAAGCAGTGTCTGTTTCTTGATTCACTTGTTGGTGTCAAGTAATGGTCTAATAAGACCGAGCTCCTCTGGATCAGTGTGAAGCTCAGATATGGTCTACCCCTCATTATCACCGATTCTGATTACCGTGAGGGCACAGAAGTATGGAGTGATTGAGTGGGGAAAAAGAAATAGGCAGTAGCGGCTGGCACGAATTGGGGGTCGGGGTGGGGGGCAAGGGGTGAGGGGGGTGTGAGAGGATTATAAAAAAAAAATTAAAACATACCTTACCGTCGCGTCTCTCCGTCATCTCTACTCAGAACACGAAGCAGGCAGCCAGGCTCCCCTGAACAATTACAACGCTGCAATACAGCATTGTGATTTGTCTGAGCCCCGTGGTTTGGCGCTCAGCCAGGGACTGGGGGCATGGCCATGTTCTCTACGCAGGCTGTAATGCAGCCTGCATGGAGAACATACGATGGGCGCAATGACTGTTTGGTCAGCCTCATAGGGCCGGCCAAACAGTCATTGCGCACTTAGGAGGGGGCTAACAATCCTCCCCTACCCTGCTAACAGAGCAGCCCCGTCACGCAAAGCTGCCACAGAGGGACAAAATAAAATTATAACATTACCGTATTATCTTTTTATTTTTCCTTTCTTGCACTGCTTCAAATCAGTGGGGTGACGCTCCTCCGCCTTAGCGGAGGAAACACCACTGGAAATAGGAAAGGAACTGCAGGGAAGGAGATCTGTAATAAAGAAACATAAAAAATTGTCTTCACTGTAATGTCGATGAATGCAAAGTAGTAAGGGATATCTCCTTATTATTATACCTATCTATGTGCATTTTTTCCAATCTTTCAAAATGAGAAATATTTGCGCTGCAGCAGGAACTCAACCATTCGTCTAATGAGTAGCTTAGAAATGAAGGGTAACTGCTATCAAAATAAACAATAAATGACATTGTAGTCCACTATCTTTTGAGAGGATCACTGACATAATATAGTCAGTCAGAATATCGAGGTACCAGAATATCGTGTCCAAAATATCAATGGACAAAATATCGACTTCCTAGCTCCAAAAAGGTAAGTACCAAATTATCGATACCAAAATATCGTTGTTAAAAATATAGTTGTAAAAATATTTTTTTTTTGTCTTAAAAATAATATAACATTAACTTATAAATATAATTAGATAAAACAGTCAGAATTATTTAAAAAAAAAATAATAATAAATACGAAATGTAATGTAAAAAAATGTTACAATGCAGAATTAATTTTTTATATATATTAACTTAATATTAATAAATAATTATTACATTTAATTATAAAGTATTAAAAACATAATTACAATTACACATTTATACAAATAAACCTGTAATATAAATATAAAAAATAATTTTATATATCATAAAATAATAATATTTCACACTACATTAATTATAACAGTAGGGAAAATGTTGCATAGCGTAGGGGATAAAATTACTATTCCCACTCCAAGTGTAACAGTAGGGAAAGTGTTGCATAGCGGGAGGGTAAAAATGACTATTCCTACTTCAGTGAGTGCAAGAGTAGGGAAAGTGTTGGATAGCGGGTGGGTAAAAATTACTATTCCCATTCCAGCGATTGCAACAGTAGGAAAACTGATAGCGAGTGGGAATGATTTAGTATTCCCACACCACCAAGTGTAACAGTAGGGAAAGTGTTGGATAGTGGGAGGGTAAAAATGACTATTCCCACTCTTGTGAGTACAACAGTAGGGAACATTTTGGATAGCAGTTGAGTAAAAATTACGATTCCCACTGCAGCTACTGCAACAGTAGGGAAAGTGTTGGATAGTGGGAGGGTAAAAATTACCATTCCCACTCCAATGAGTGTAACAGTAGGGAAAATATTGGATAACAGGTGGGTAAAAATTACTATTCCCACTCCAACGAGTGTAGCCATAGGGAAAGTGTTGGATAGCGGGTGGGTAAAAATTACTATTCCCACTCCAGCGAGTGCAACAGTAGGGAACGTGTTGGATAGCGTAGGGGATTAATTTAGTATTCCCACTCCTGCAATATAAACATTAATTAACAATTAATTAATTAAAACATTTTTTTTACCTCCCACCATATTCTATAAACATCACCACCAATATTGTAAAATATGAATCAATTAACATCATTAATGATCAATTAATTAACTAATAACAATAATGATAAAATTAATAACCATCAAATATAAATTAATTCACACAATTAACACTATAAAATAACTTTAAAAAATAGTATATAAAAATATTTTACATTTTAATAAAAATTAAATTACTTCCCACCCTACTCCCCTATCAACCCTCAACCCACTCCTAAAAAAGTACACAATTAACATATTAACAAATTAATTTTAATTAATAAAAAATTAATACATTTTTAACACAATTAATATATTTACCAATACAGTATTAATTATTATTAATCAATTTATAATTAATTTATAATTAATTAACACAATTAACAATATACATTATTAAATATAAACATATTAATACATTAACTTATTAATTAATTTACATTAAATTACTTCCCACCCTATTCCCCTATAAACCCACAACCCGCTACGGAATAAAATTACACAAAAATTAATTAACAAATAATTAATTCAAAAAAATTCTTAATTAATATATTATAATTACATTACTTCCCACCCTATTCACCTATAAACCCACGACCCGCTTCAGAACTAAAATACACAAAAATAATTTAACATAAAATTCATTACTTTAAAAAAAATTCAAACATACATTTCAAAAATAATATATACTTTTAACACATATACTAACATTTAAAACACTAAAAAAAGTATAGCTATTTTTTTAACAACGATATTATGACACTATTGCTAACTTTGATATTATAAAAAACGTTATTTCTTACTTGCATATCGATATTCTACACTACTATATTTTCAACAGTCGATATTCTGCCCTCTCGATATTTAAAACTCGCTATTTTGTCATCTCGATATTTTAACTTCAATATTTTAACTGTTTACCCTTTTGAGACACACTCTCCCAGACATGACTTGTATATGTTTGATGGGAGAAAAAGTACATGCCACAAACATTCTCATCCCAAAATAGAGTCTTTGGCTCAAATGGTGCTCACAGCAAAAAAAAAGAAAAAGCTACTAGAGCTTAAAGTCTTAAGAGATACTTCTCAGAATATTAGGTACACCACATTAGCTCAGTTTCTTTTCTTTCCCTTATAAAAAGAAAGTGCATAATCCTTTCCTTGTATAGTTTTCATACATCAAAATATAAAGCACTGCCACATACAATGGAAGCTTCAAAGTAAGCCCACAGAAGAATAATAAAAACAAAAATGATTTTACATATCTGGAAGTAGGTTTAATTGTCTCTCTTAAATGCTCGTTGCTTTCCAATGAACTTCACAAACTCCCAGAAGTGTGTCAACAGGAATGACGACGTGTGAAAAATAAACTCGTTCAACCAGAACACAGCAAGATACTTCTTCCACAGCACGGAATGCACTGAATTATGGAGACGCACAGTAGCCGGTGTGCCAAGGTCACTTGAAACAGAATGATTCCTCAGAATTCCTTAAATACAAGTTCGGCAAGAAGGGAAACACCAATACTGATGTGTCTTTGGAACTGCGGACCAAACAAAGAAGACTGCGCCCTCCTACGGAGCTTCTAAAGGGCCCCTCAAGGGAAAACAAACAATGGTTCAATAATTACGAAAGCCACCATGTGCATACCTCTTAAATAGGCCTCTTAGCTAAAGTCTGTTGGGCTAATATGAACAAGTGATGGACAGAATGCTGAACAATGTCATACATTCATCCCAGAACAGAGATCTGGGCCAAAGTCTATCGCTTTTTAGCTCACCATGCCATTCCAGTTTAGACTCAGTCATATGCAAATCAGTCTTGACCCTGTTCCCCATGGGAACAGTCAATGCCCGAATTGCCAAGCCAGGTCCTCCCTAAACTGGAAACAAGCATCCTAGGACCGGTTTCCGGGTTTCACCACTCATCAGCGAGGCTAGCATGACTCCACTGTCATGGAGAGCACAGAACCGACGTCCGGGCATATCCTTCCCACTCGGGATGACAAATGCAAAAACAACAATTGCTGGACAGAATGCTGAGCAATGTCATACATTCACCCCAGTACAGAGATATGGGCCTAATTCCATAGTGTTTTAGCTCCAAATGCCATTCCAGTTTAGACCCAGCCATATGCAAATCAGTCTTGACCCTGTTCCCCATGGGAACTGGCCAGTCCCAACTGCCAAGCCAGGTCCTCCCTGGACTGGAAACAAGCATCCTAGGACCGGTTGGGTATGGCTAGGTGTAAACTGGGATGGCATGGTGAGCAAAAGATCAATGGACTTCACCCAGATCTCTTGACTGGGGGTGAATGTTTGATTTGCTCTGCATTTCGTCTATCATCTGTGTGTCTTTTGCTTTCACGCCCTAAGTGCACTGGGTATGCCCAGACGTGAGTCACGGGCTCACTGTGATATTCAAGCTAGCCTGGCTGATGAGGGGTGAAGCCCCAAAACCTGTCCCAGGATGCTTGTTTCCGGTCCAGGGAGGACCAGGCTTGGCAGTTCGATCTGGACTGTTCCCATGAGGCACAGGGTCAAGACTGATTTGCATATGGCTGGGTCTAAACTGGGGTTGCATTGTGAGCAAAAGAACAATGGATTTAACTCAGATCTCTTGACTTGGGGTGAATGTTTGATTTGCTCTGCATTCCGTCCATCATCTGTGTATCTTGGGCTAATTTGCACAGCATCTTGGGAATCATAGTTTTTTTCATAAAACAAATATCCATTGTATTCTTGAGAGTTCTGTTTTGACTTGCTATGTTGTAGAATTATATTTTGACCTTGAAGGCGCCTAGATTTGTCTTTTCCTGACAGATGGCCAAGTTTTTAACTAGAATTAGTCTGAATTCTCATTTTGGAAGTGTCTTCTGAATTAGAAAGAATTTTGAATATATCCCAGTTCAACTATGTGCAAATGGTACTGGCTCAATTGCGCATTTCTATTGGAGTTTTCAAAGTTTCTTTCCTCAAGATAGTTAGCTGGTGCCTTGATGTTGGTTTTGGAGGAATTGGTCGTAGAGTTGCCTAGCAATATATTGAATATCCATATATCACAATATTTAGTACCTACCCATTTGTTGGAGAGCACCTCCTCACTGGAGTTGCAAATAGAGGGGGGCTGAGGTGTCACTGGCAGTTGTTGGGTTCTGAGCATTATTCTCAGAACCTTTTCTCTGATAAGGATACCTCCGGCCCTGTTGTTGATGTTGCTTTTGTTGGTAGGTCCAGCAAAGAGTTAGAACACTGCAGATAATTGCAAAGATCAATCTGCTCGCATTTAGACCCAAAGAGCCGTTTCTTTTCTATAAGGCTCACAGCTTAGAGCTCTGAGGGTGTTTGCATGATGATTCACTTTTAGTATGTTCTCTTCCTCATGTTGTCCAAATAAAGAGGAATGTAAAAACAGAATTTTCAAAAATGTGTGTTGTGCTATGGTGCAGCCAGGATGACCTTAAAATACCCCTTGGTAATATCCTGTTGCCACCAACACAGCCAAGTCAAATGTAGTGCAGATCATCTGATTCAATATTAGGGAATTTTCTCTCATCAAGTTCTCAAAGTTCTGTTGACGTTGTAAGAAATTATCTGTGAAAGCAAGCAAGCAGGGCAGTTCCTGCTGTCTTAAATGCCATAGCACTGTCAATTATTTTACTTTCTCTATCAGGGTGCACCAATGACTGGCAGATGTGACAATAACTAAGTCCTGCTTGGGGTCCGACCTTAAGAAGTCTGAATCCTGTTGAGGAGGTTTATACTTTTTTAGGAGGCATGTGGATGCCATCTTCACATTGGCAGGCGTAAGGAACCTTCCCTCAGCCAGTTTCAATTACTTCAGTGCAAGATGGAGAAGGGGTCTTGATGACACCTTCAGCTGCTCTTTAGAGGTGCCATAATTACATAAATGGTTGCTTGTGGTGTCTCCAAAGGAATGTTCACTTTTGATGCACCTCTCACAAGAACATGCTGAAATGTGGTGATATCATCCTTCAGTGAAACCAGTTGTTGCTGCCAGCGAAAAGTACAAGGGGCGTGGGGGGTGAAGGGGGTTAGAAAATCAATAAAATGGGTGGGGGTAGAAAATCAATAAATTGTCTTACCTGACTGCTGGCCGCCGCCTCGCCTCCATCCTCTTTTGTTTCTGTCGGAAGCAGGAAGCACACAAAGGCTCCAATAAACCAATCACAATGCTGCTGTCACCATGACAGCAGTGTTAGAACTGGGGGTCTCTAATTGGAAATGGCTTGCACCTTTGACCAAATAGGGACCTTTGCTTCTAGTCAGGGAAAGGGGATTACACTCCTGGATAACCCCTGTTCACCCCCTTGGTAGCTTGGCACGAGCCGACAGGCTTATCTCAGAGGCAGTGTGTAAAGCATTTGTGAACACATACAGCAATACAGTGAAAACACTACAGATGGACACCACACAGGTTTTATCAAAATAAGTACTCTTTATATAGACTTAACATAAGGCCACAATACTGTAATCGAAAATAATACTTCAAGATGGTAGAGGTATTTCAAAAATAGGTTATTCACTCAAAAGCCGTTTTTAGCAACAGATAATCACAACTGGAGTTATCACAACGTCAAGGTCAAAGATATCCCAAAGTACGGTGCCGACCGCAAGGTGCGCGGTGTCGGGCCTGGTGTCAAAACAGACCCACACAAAACAGTACCTTGGAAAAGCAAAAACAAAGACAACTCACGGCGTTGGGGAGATGCGGTGCCGTTGGCGCTGTGCGGTGTCGGTTACTTGCTTCGGGGGGTGATGTGCTGGGTCCTTGATGCTTGCGCAAAGCAGGGGAGGCGTCGGTTTCTTACCGGAGAGGAGGTGACGTCACAATGACACCGAAACCACGGTTCCATACGATGTCACGATGTCGATGGATTCTTGACCACCCACGTCGATGATCAGCACCGCAATGATGCCGACTTCACAGTAGCAGGCATCGGACCTACGTCGCAAGTTGGAGCAGCGCTCACGGCTTATGGCAGGTTAGGATGTCGCTCGCTGTGGTCGAAGTGGCACGGCAGCCGGCGTCAGGTCTACATTGTAAGTCGGAGCAGCGCTCATGGCTTCGAGGCAGAGTACGGCGTCGCTCGCCGGTGTTGCAATTTCCTTCTGTAGCAGCTAGAACAGCAAGTTCCAAATACCTAGTCGATGGATTCTTGACCACCCACGTTGAGGATCGGCTCCGCAATGATGCCCACTTCACAGCAGCAGGTGTCGGGCCTACGTCGTAAGTCGGAGCAGCGCTCACTGCTTATGGCAGGTTAGGAAGTAGCTCACTGGGGTCGAAGTGGCACGGCGGCCGGCGTCAGGTCTACATTGTAAGTCGGAACAGCGCTCACGGCTTCGAGGCAGAGTACGGCGTCGCTCGCCGGCGTCGGTGTTGCAATTTCCTTCTGTAGCAGCTAGAACAGCAAGTTCCAAATGCTGGCAAACAGAAGGGGTGAAGTCTTTTGTATCCTTGAGACTTCAGACCGGAAGCAAGCTCAAATTCAAGCCCTTGGAGAAATATTCTGCAAGATGATGAAAGTTCCTTAACATTTCTTTCTCCTTTCCTTGGCAATGAATAAACTACTGCAGGCCAACCCAGCAAACAGCACACTGGCAGAGGGGCAGTCCACACTCCTGCAGCTTCCTTGGTTCTTCTCCTTGGCAAAGGTTTGTCTTGTTTTCCCAGAAGTGATCTAAAGTCCTGGGGTCTGGGCCCCAATATTTATACCATTAAATCATGTGTCCTCTGAAGGCAGAGGGTCCTGTACCTAGTCCAAACCGGTACGGGGTGCATTCTGCCAGTGTACACCTTCTTCCTTTGTCAGTGTGGGCCAGGGTCCTCAGACAAACTACAGGAGGTGGAGCCAGCTTGTGGAAGGCAGGCACAGTTCTATTCAGGCCCAGGTGCTACTCCTCCCACCACTCTACATGCAGATAGGTCTATTCAGCCTTGTGCTGACTCACCCTGTCTCCTGGAGCCTCCCCAGTCCCTGTCACTCACAAACCAGACATGCAATCACAATCTAGCAGGCAGGCTTGGATGGTTAGGCAAGAAAATACCTACTTTCTAAAATAAAAGTGGTATTTTCAAACACAGAATGTCAAAACCAACTTCACTAAAAGATGCTTTTTATCATTCTGAGTTCAGGCATACTAAACTCGAATTCCTACCATGTTCCCTGGGACAGTTAGTATTATAAGGTGTTCTAATCAAATTGCCTATTCTGGCCTTGGGGACAGGTAGCCTTGCAATAGTGAAAAACGAAATGGGCTGTAATTCACTATCAGGACATGCTACTCACATCAGGGCATGTCCTACCTTTCACATACAATGCACCCTGCCCTAGGGCCTACCTTAGGGGTGTCTAACTTGTAGAAAAGGGAAGGTTTAGGGACTGGTAAGTGGGCCCTTTAGCATTGTGGTCCAGTGTAAAGTGTGTACGCTCTCTGTGTTACATTGGTGAGATTGGCCTGCCTTCCCATAGGAATGCATTGAGTATTCCCTGCTCAGTGTGTGGTAGTGGTAATTCCTGTTATGAAAGGAGCTGTGTGGTCAAGTCTAGTGTGTAAAAAATTGTGAGAATAAATGCTGCGCAATGGTGTGCGCACTTTATTATGACTACTTGGGAAATACCACTTTTAGAAGTTGGAATTTCTGTGTGCTATGAATCTGCCTGCCTGATGTGAATTGCATGCCTGGCTTGTGAGTGACAGGGGCTGGGAGGTGTGTGTGACTCCAGGAGGGGCAGGGTGATTCAGCACTGGGCTGAATAGGACATATGTGCTGGGAGTAGTCGGAGGAGTAATCCCCTGACTCTGAATAGGAGTGTACCTGCCCTGTACAATGCTGGCTCCGCCCCTTGTGGTGTGTCTGACCACCTAGCCCCCACCTGACAAAGGCGAAGAGAAGCTTGCAAAACAAAGTGCTCCAAATCCCCCCTGAACCAGTTGCATCTGGCTCCCCAAGCCCTGCACTAAGACAAAGGATTATGTGGTATAAGTAGAGGGACTGTGACCCCATGATGTTGTTCAGTCCTTGTTCCTGAATCCTGCCGGGGAGGGCTGCTGCTGCTAGACCGTGTGTGGCTGCAGACCAAAGAAGAAGAGGAAGAGAGGTGATAGATTACCCCGAGATCGACTGAAAGTTGCGTTTGAGTATTGCGAATTCAACATGGATAAATAATAATAATGGTGCATATGTATATGTACTCGTGAGGAAGGAACTCCAGCGTTTACTCTAGGAGGTGCATTGTGGCCTGATTACTGAGAAGGCTTTGTATTGCTGTATACCCCGAATATTTGGCCATGCTATTGGTTAGAGAGATTTATGTATTGACCCTGTCCTGAGGAGGCCTAAGAAGTATTAAGGCTGAAACGTGGTCACGTAGACACTTCTAATGTGGAGTCAACGGAATCATAGTGATTGTTTGGAATTATAGGGTGTCACACCAGAACGAGTGGTACTATTTGATTAGTTTTAAGTGTGCCATACGGACTACCTCTTAGTGGTCCATTCCAGAACCGAAAGGAGGACACTAGTGAGAATAATTTCTGTAGGGTTATTGTGTTATATATTAATATCTTTTTGGTTTTGTATATAAATGTTGTGATATATGTCCTTTTTTTGTGTTTTCTCCTTCTTTGATCAGGAGCCATTGTCAATGTAGATTATAAAAATGTTTTGATCCAATTCATCAAGAAATAATAATTGTGGAGAGGGCAATTAAATGTGCTCTACTCAGACATTATTTTGTATTTATTCCTTTATACCACTTGTTATTGTATAAAACTAGGGCCCAGTGGGGCTGCCATGATGGCTTGCCTCTCTGGGCCCTGCATTGCCCCCTTTTATCCCTGAGGACCTGGGAGACCTTTTGGCTAATGAGTTGTGGCTCCTAGTGGTTTTATTTTAAATCTACTAGCCCCTAAATGGAGGGGAGAGTGTGGGCTTCGCAGTGCGGCGCTGCGGCCCTTGGAGAAGGGAACCCAGTCGTGAAGGGTTCCCCCGTGAAGCAGAGGAGCGGGTGCACACCCCGCAATTTCATGTTTCTAAGCGGGAGCCCACCCCGCTTTATGATTGCCTAAAATCGCGGGTGCCTACCCCGCATTTTTGCCACGTTGAGTGGGTGCCCACCCCGCTGTATATTTTTAATGAAGAGGGAGCCTACCCCTCATTGCCGCCAAGAGAAAGGAGGAAAGATTTGTGCCATGATCCACGGGGCCTTGCAGACGGAAGCGGAAGGGCAGTGAGGCCAGAAGCACCACGTTCGAAGACCCAGGCAGGTGCCCACCCCGCACTGGGACGTGCTGCCGAAGAAGTCTGGAGCCTTGCGGGCCCCACATCCAAGTGCCGGGTCCCAGGAAGGGGCCTGGGTGAAGAGAGGAGCGGGCGAGGCGAAGCACACAAGGCCTCCACCCGCAAAGAGGAAGTCGTCTGGAGCCTCGCGGGCTCACCTGCCAAGTCCCGTGTCCCCAGGGAGGGACCGGGTGAATGAGCGTGCAGGGGGAGCCTCGCAGGCTCCTCAGGAGAAGTGGTGCCAGTCCATGAAAGTAACCAGAGGAACATGAACTCGAGATGTAAAGAAAAGTGATCCAAATCTAGATACCAAGCAAAATATCGATATGGGAGTAAAGTTAACAAAGAGTAATAAAGACAATGTAACACAATCTACAATAAGGAAAACAAGAGCGACATTCCCAAATGTGAGCAAATTAATATGCAACAGAGACTAGCAGAGGAAAGTGCCTTCATGAAGTAGCACTAGGGATAACAGTGGCTAATCATAATCTTGGAATAAGTGTAGAAAAACTAAAACTATGACATGCCACAATAAAAAGTTTGGGTACAGGAGACATTTGCACTCGTAACCCATTTACACCGGCCAGAAAATCCTTTATGGAACCCCTTCTGGGTTCATGGCACATGTACAAAAGTTACATTTGCTTATTAACTTGAGTTTAAAACCAAATCTGCCTGTGTATATCTGACTCTTAATCTTTGCCAAATGGCTGAATGGAACAAAAAACTGTGATACAAAGGAATTTCCTACAGAGCTTCTATTGTTATGTTGTCACCACTGATGGTTAAAAGCTACAACAAAAAATCATAGCTGAAATATATATACATATCCATGACTCAGTTCAAAAATACATTTCCCGCAAGGAAAAGGAAACAAAAATGCGCTGCTGTTCTTTGGAATAAAACACTGTCTCCTGGAACTGGGCTTCAGCCTTTTTGCTGTGTATGTGATTGATGGGTTGCTCCGCACCCATTGTCCTGAAGCAGCCCTGCAGGGTCGGGGACCCTTTGACTCGGAGGTCTTGTTTGGATTTCATTCAGGGGCATGACCTGCTTGCCTCCACTTGGAAAGAAGACGATTATCCCAATACAGTGAAACGTGAAGGTGAGCAAAGGATTCAGAGAGGAAAGCTTTTCCTCCTGATCTTTCCAGAATACCAGTGCTTTCCTAAGACTTGTCATATCAGAGCACCATGCAAATATGACAAGTAAACCAGACTGCTATTAAAATAACTGCGTGTTGAACATTAGTGCCCTGAAAGAAAATGAATTGAAAATACAGAACATTAACAAAGTATTTTTACATTTCAACATTGAAGAGTATTTTACAGTGCACTATGGGAAATGTTTTTTTAAACTGAGTTATATGACAAAATGGTTTTTAAGCATGCACCAACGCACTTTGCATATAATTGTTTTCACCTGTGATCAAGGCTGTACTTCAAGCCGAAATGCATGAGGAAAAGGAAACGAAAATGATATGCTGTTCTTTGGAATAAAACACTGTGGGCCCTATTACGATGGCGGGCGGACACTGTAGGGGAAAATGGGACCGACCGCCAGAGGTGCGGCGGTCCCACGAGGCCAATTAGGATGCGCCCGCAACACTGGCGGGCGCATTGTGGCCTTTAACATTGCATGGTTTGCATTGCAATGCACAACGTGACAGGCACCGCGTGGTGCCTGCCACCTTGTGTATGGAAATGTAAGGGGGTACCATAGGTACCCCCAAGTACAGCCCCCCCCCACCCCCCGAGGGCCTGTAACGGGCCCCCAAAGCAATTTACCCCAACCTTTCCATGGCGGCATCGCCGCCGAGGAAAGGCCTTTAAATTTGCACATCATAATATGGATGATGGTGTCTGCTCGGCACCGCCACCATAATTTCTCCCCAGATCCGCACGACAGCAATCATAACGATTGCTTGCTGGCGGAAAAGTGGTGGTCGGTCTTTCCGTCCGCCGCGGTGCCGGCGCCATACTAATATGGGGGGGTGGGGGGATTTGGCGGGGGGGGTAAATCAGGTACAGATGTCGATCTTCCCGCCATCATAATAGGCCTTTTTGCTATGTATATATATATATATATTTGAGGCATTCACATACTTAGGAATATCCCTCCAGAACAATATGAAATGGTCAAACCACATTGACATCGCTGCTTTAAAATTCCATGAGTTAGCAGGTGCAATCATTTCTAAATACAAATCTTCTTTGACTAAGCCTATTACTCCTGCTTTGGAAATCTATAACATGAAAGCAGTTAGCGCTTCCTTGTATGGCTCGGAATTTTGGGCTTTGCTAATCTGAACCAATTAAGATTGGCAGAAAATAAGTTTTTACGCTGCCTAACAGGAGTTCCCCAAAGTACCCCAATGATTCCGCTTACATATGACCTAGGAAGGAAAAAAGTTGAGGATATGGCACGATTACGCCCACTCCTTTACTGGCGACGGATAATGGTAACTCCTGAACTAGCCCATTATGCCATCGCCTTGAAGGATATCATTAGGGCAGACCGCTTCCATTCCATTCTATGGCTTGAAGAAATTAGAGACCTGCTAATAAAATTAGAACTAGGGCATTTATGGAATGACTCAAATGGTTTAAGTTTCCCATCTAAGTCTACCCTTAAAAAATTGTATTGGGACATGACATTGACATCCGCCTTTAGCTCTGGTCAAAATACCAACCTAATGGGTCGCTATTTTGACATTAAATCTATACCATTTCGCGAGGCATTTTGGGACATTATAGAAAGGCCCACTGACAGAAAACTGTATTTTCAGTTTAGAATTGGGTCCCTTCCTGTAAAAGCATTTACTCATAGATGGTCATCTTCCCAGGATAATAAATGTCCCTATTGTTTAAATCTGATGGAGGACACGGGCCATTTGTTGTTTGTGTGTCCGCTGTACGTCGCTCCACGTCATAGGTGGTTAAAACCAGTATGTTCAAATTTGGGAACACGTAGATATAAGGAGGCCCTAAGAATACTTGAATCAGATTGCACTCCCTGCTTGGCTATTGCTGTTGCAAAATTTCTAGGGTAGGCCTGGATAATACGCTCTCGCACCCTAAAGTTTTTAGAAGTTGGTCTATGAACTTTTGACACCAAATGATGTATGATCAATTTTAATTAATCCAGATCTTATTTTTAAATTGATTTTAATCATTGATGACTCTTTTAATAATATTCGCCAGCATCATGATTTAATGTATTTTTAAATTTATATATTGTTTTTATTATAGTATTTATAGTACCATTAGGATGTTCTGCTTTTATGACATGCTGTCGAATAAAGCTTTGAAACTTGACTTGAAAATATATATATATACACACACACACACCCACACACACACACACACACACACACACACGCACCATTAGATGAATCTTCACAAGACTTTCACAAAAAAAGTTAATCTACCTGGAAAGTTTCAAGGTTAAACATGAAGCCAGGGCTGAAAAAAGGCGGAGGTTCCATAACACATGTTTCCCAATGCAATTTCCCATGGGAATTTTAGACAATACAGAAAAAGTGTCTGAACAGAATTACATGAAATATGGCAGAAATCTAGATCTTTACTCAGAAGCATGCTTTTGGTGACTTTGGCATAAATCTATTCAGCTATTTTTGAAAAAATAGGTTAAAAAACAGAGCTATCTGGATGGTTGGTTCAGCAGGACAATACTTTGACTGGCAGAGAGGACTTTTTTATCCTGTCGGCCATCTTGGTACTGCAGGGCCAGGGTTCTCAATCGCTCTGATTGACCGCGATAAGCTGCTGAGCCCCTGTGCATTCCTGCAGGAGTGACACAGGAGTAGCTTGGGTGGAAAAAATTAAACAAAACATGGCCCTGCGCCCAAACCCTGCGCTGCTCACAACTATGCTCAGCTAGGGGTTGGCCACCCATGGGAGTTTGGTCCAGGCTATGTCCACCTCCCTACTTTTGATTTGTCTGTAACTTTGGTCCCCAGAAAAGCATCTGCACCAAACTTTGCACTCTTTCATCACATACAAAAAAAGGTCTGGCATGCTAATTTCTGTGCTCTTTTGTGCAGGGGAAAATAAGTTAAAGAGGGGGTCAAAACAGATCTATTTTCCCAATTTAGTTCCCACAAGAAATATTGATCACAGCTGCAGCAAAAAAAAAGCTCAGTGGATTTACCCAAAACTAGGGATTAATATATTAGAATTTCACTCAGAAAGTGTACTTTTCATGGTTTGATGCAAATCTATTCAGGTATTTTTGAGATATTAGTGTTTCTAAAAGATGCCTGGTGGGGTTGAAAGGGTTAACACTTTCGTATATCTTGTAAGTTGAAAAGCTATTTTTTGATTTGCTTTTAACTTTCGCTCTGTTGAGGAATATGTCTGAAATTTGTCAGTCAATTAATATGGTGAGATAATTTTTTGCACTTTCAAATGTGTCAGATTCATCAAGCTTGGGCAGTTAAGGCGGGGGAAGTGTTTAAATGTCAATATCCCTGGCACTGTGTGATGAGTACAAAGCAGCAGAAAAGATGGTTGTGGCCTGTAATCGCTGCACTCTATTTGTCCAATTAGTTAAAAAGTGCTCACTCTTCGGGTCAACCGTTACAAAAACATGAAATTAAAGTACATAATTACAAGGGTAGAGGAGCACAGTAACCATAGATGTTACTAACTGAAAGAGTCCCACACAATTAAGGCATTCAAAACATGCCCAAGTCTGGTTACATTGTATAACCAGACTTGGGCATGTTTGGAATGCACTCTGGGAACGCGCAGTGGTTGCTGACAAAACTCGTCATGGATTATGTGCCTTTTGCATATAGATTAGATACATTTTGGAGGGATTGATGCTTGATTACTTTGGGGACTTGGATTATCCAAGATTTAAATTTTGCCCTGAAAAAGTCCAGTGAGGTTGGGACGAACGCGTAGGCTGTGTCTTGGATGTATCGTGTTTTTTGTATAATGATATGAAGACATACAAAAAAAAAGAAGTAAAAAATAAGGACACTAAAAGTTTCAGTTTTTATGAGAAAAAGTGGCTTTGTTGTTTCATCTGCAAAAATAAATTTCTATATATGAATGTAGGATATATGCTCTATGCCTTAATTGTGTGGGACTCTTTGATGTCAGTTAGTAACACCTGTGGATAATGTGCTCCTCTACCCTTGTAATTATCCACTGTGTGATGAGTCTTCCCCAAGTTGGCAAACCATTAGAAGGATTTTTTAACATTGGTATTTTAACTTTTGTCCAAATCCATCAATGTGGGGTTTGCAATAAAATTTCAATTTGCTTCTAACTTTAGCACAATTCAATTCATCTGCATAAAATATGCCAAACAGTTAGCAAGTTACAGCCAAGTATTTCAGGCTTTGGACAGATCCAATGGGGAGGGAGGGGAGGAGGCAAAGTTAAAGGGGTGGTTAAAACAATACTGATTTGCTTATAAATTTGGCCCCATTTGATGGCCCTGCACAAGATTTGGCAGTCACTTAGCATGGTAAGTCTACTTTTGTTTTTTGTATTTTCATGCAGGTCCATCAAAGAGGGTGCAGATTTATGATGGGGGGCAATACTGCTCATTTGCTAATAAAATCGCCATCTTTTACTGAATCCACATGAAAGGTGTCAGACTTTTAGCAGATTTAGATTTCTGCTTATAATGTTTAGTTTTGAGCTGTTTGGTCAATGGGAGTGAAATTTTCAATAAAACCATATCTGCTGGTTTATGAATCTGCATTACATTTGAAAGTTGTGGCTCCTCACAAAAGTGAAAACGTCCTGAAATTTGCCAGTTTATATTTTGTTCCAATCACCTATCTGCACAGGAAGTGACATCACTGGAATTCCCATCGCACATCTGCACAGAAAATGTCTTCAATGGATTTCCCATCATCCATCTGCACACTGAAGTGACATCTCTGGTTTCCCGCCAAAAACTTCATTAAAAGGAGAAGCCATTAAAGAGGACTTCATTTCTCATCACCCATCTGCATAGGAAGTGATATCACTAGATTGCCCATCATCCATCAGCACAGGAATTGACATCTATAGTTTTCCCACCAAAACTATTTTTTTAAATCAGAAACCAAGCAAGAGGCCTTATTTCCCAACACCCATCTGCACAGAAAGTGACATCACTGGATTTCCCATCATCCATGCTTTCCTGCCAAAACCATCTTTAAAACAAGTCAAGCAACAGAACTTGATTTCCCATCATCCAGCTGCACAGTAAGGGATATCTTTGGTTTCCTGCCCATGACACCATGAGCTTCTCCCACTCTTAAGACTTTAAGAATGGTGGCTGCAGTGTGGACAGCCACGGGCAAGCCTATATGTGCCTCTCTGCACCTGAAATGCGCCCAGCACCAGGAACCCTGATTCTCTGCTTTCCCACAACTACCTTGTCATGCTCCTCCATGCTTTGAACCCTGGCCGTTGCTCGCTGTACTTCTGCCACACAGTACCACAGAAAACGCAAGGAGTGCTCACATGTGCTGCCTGCGTGCTCTCGTGCACTCTCCCACGCCCTATACCCACCACTTCTGCACCAAGAGCACCCGCTTGCTTGCAATCACAATAACCAGCCACTCACTCACTGAGATCAAACACCACCCACACAACATGCCACACATGCTCCTTAACACTCGCTTGTTCACCAAACACACAACAGAGATGAACAAGTTACTTACCTTCGGTAACGCTTTTTTTGGTGGATACAGTATCTGCCTGTGGATTCCTCACCTTGTGAATATCCCCTGCGCCAGCAACATTCGGAAACTTTTGTAGCAGTCCACGCCGATAGGGTCGAAGACGACGTCACAGAGACACGGCTCCGCTCGCGACTCCGCTGACGTCACCGGCTCCATAAGAAGACCTCGTCGGCGTGATGACGTCAGTTCCGCCCCTAATTTCCGTGCCTTCGAGGCACATGGACGGACTGACAATAATATACATACAAGTACCAAGGAGCCGCTGTTGTCCCTGGGCAGGAAACGCTGCCTTCGATCGCCAAAGCACCTACCCACCTGGTAGCACCGTAACAGAGCCTGCAGTCCTGGTCGCACCCGCCGCCGTGTTCTACATCTCGCGGCCGCGGAGCGGTGCGGACCACAAGTCCCAGCTTGCCCTGAGTCTCCGCCCACTGCCAGAATCCCGCGCCGGAGGAGCTGTAAAAGAGGGCTGCTCCCACTGGGGAGCGGGGGAAGTACCAAGGAGCCGCTGTTGTCCCTGGGCAGGAAACGCTGCCTTCGATCGCCAAAGCACCTACCCACCTGGTAGCACCGTAACAGAGCCTGCAGTCCTGGTCGCACCCGCCGCCGTGTTCTACATCTCGCGGCCGCGGAGCGGTGCGGACCACAAGTCCCAGCTTGCCCTGAGTCTCCGCCCACTGCCAGAATCCCGCGCCGGAGGAGCTGTAAAAGAGGGCTGCTCCCACTGGGGAGCGGGGGAAGTACCAAGGAGCCGCTGTTGTCCCTGGGCAGGAAACGCTGCCTTCGATCGCCAAAGCACCTACCCACCTGGTAGCACCGTAACAGAGCCTGCAGTCCTGGTCGCACCCGCCGCCGTGTTCTACATCTCGCGGCCGCGGAGCGGTGCGGACCACAAGTCCCAGCTTGCCCTGAGTCTCTGCCCACTGCCAGAATCCCGCGCTGGAGGAGCTGTAAAAGAGGGCTGCTCCCTCCGCCCCGCGGACGCGCGCGGGCGGCGCCGGGCTGAGCCCGGGCAGAGGGCGGGCCGTCTGTGGCCGTCCGGGGCAGGAGGAGGCAGGGCTGGGCCACCCCTCGTACGTGCCAGCTGGCTTACCAAGGTACTGTACTGTTGTGACTCTTCTACCCCCAGAGAAACACTGTGACTATTATATATTATGCAGCACCGCCCACTGTGAGAGCCTGAACCAAGTATTGTTGTAGTATATTGCCCCTCGACCATATATCCTCCCTAGGTTTGTGGTATTGTTGATACTCTTCATTCCCCTTGCGATTGCAACATGGCCAAAAGGAAATCCATGGAAGGAGGTGGGGGCAACGTCATAAAAAAGGGAAAGAAAGCAAAAAAAGTTAACCATGCAGCAGGCAACTGCATTCTAGATAGGATTGAAGCTATTGTCGACAATTGCCAAGTCATATTAGAGGATTCTAGTTCTGCTTTTTCTATCACTGGGGACCTGACAAAAGACTTGTCACCTAGTATCTGCACTCGCAAGATCCCAAGTATGTTTACCAAAGCCAGGGAAGCCCCTCCTATAGCACCTACTTCCCTTACACCTATATTTCATGATTATGAGCCCTGTAAGAAAGATAAACAGGCTACACAGGACCCTATATCTGTTACCGAATCCCCCTCCTCCATTATCCAGCTCGACCTCACTTGTTCTAATAGGTTTGCTATTCTGGAAGACTTAGAGGAGGATACATCTGCATCCCAAGTGGTTGGTTCCTCGCCCTCTAAAGTAGCTCAGACTCCTAGCTCGCATGGGGTTTCGTTGGAACAAAAAATTGATCAGCTATTGTCCGAGATAGTATCCCTGAAGAACATAGTTACGGAACTGAGCAAGAGGGTTCTATCAATCCCTATGCAGTCTACAACGCATAGCAGCCCTGGGGTGCCAACACCACTTGTACCTCTAATTTCCGTTAAGACCGGCCCTTTGCCAATTACACACAGGGCTAATGATCTAGTTTATGACACGATTAATCCCACCAGAAAACCACCTCTGCCCTCCACTAGCCGGAGTATACCATTAAATAGGGATACTATCAACAATCAGAGAACTGATAAAGTTATCACCCCTACTCCACATTTAGCTGTAGGAACTGGATCCTTAAGAGCCAGTAGTCAGAGGTCTGTGCCATGTTCCGGAGACAACACCGCACTTAATCCTATTGCCGATGGTTTGTTGTCTAACCCAACCATAGTTTATATGGCTGGGGTACCAAGACTCACTAATAATCAATCTTACGAAAATGTGGATTCCCTCACAAACAAAGCTATACACTGGGTCAGGCATGTCAGGGGCTGTAGGTCTATCATTCGGGAAGACATTACCAAGGCCAGAAGACTGTCTCATTACACTAGCCAATTTGACTGTATTGAGCTTACTTTTTCTAATAGCATCCTGGCCGAGAATTTGGTGCTCCTCGAGTATCGCACCTCAGCCCCAGACCATTCCGGTATCCAGATAAGGCGTACCCCGCTCTGGATCCCAAGCAATTCTCCACCAGAGGGTAGAAAGAGGATTCTTAGTAATGATTCCAACTTGAATAGGGTTGATTGACTGGCCCAAAATCCTTCTCCCAAGGCTTGTTCTATGGAGCTGGCTACTATTGCTCTCAATCACATTATCACAGCCCCTGAAAGTTTACCCCCCTTCTTATTGCCCTCTTTGACCCGTGAGATGCCCCCTGTCACCCAGCCCACCATTACACTCGCCAAGTCTATGCCCCTTCTTAATTTTGTGTCATGGAATGTTGCGGGGCTTTCCAAAAAGCTCTCGATCCCGGAATGGCACGATTTTATTGGCGCATTTGATGTATGTGCATTTCAAGAAACATGGAGTACAATCCCGCTATATAAATCAGGGTATTCCACATATTTTCTACCGGCCCTGAGCTCAGGGAAAGGTCGCCCTTCGGGGGGACTACATGTGTGGGTAAATATCAAGCACAATTGGCAGGTTCAGTGCCATAATAATGTTTCCCCCGATCTTCTCCACTTGACAATAAAAGGTTCACATGGCGGCCCCACCCTAGATCTCTTTAACATTTATGCCAGAGGTTCTACGGGTGGACAGATCTCCCAGACAGTGGCTGCTTTGGAGCATGAACTGACCCTTATTGACCGGAACTCTACTGTTATCATCTGTGGAGATTTTTTTTTTTTTTAAATATTTTTATTGAGTTTATCAACAACACAGAAAATAAACACCACTCGTTTAGTGCAAGGCATGGCATACAAAGGTTACGAGGTATCGCAGCAATGGCAGTACAGGTGTCACAGAGAGGAATAAACAGCCCAATGATATCATACCATCGTTTCCTTCCCCGCCCATCTCCAGCGGTGGAGCCACTAGTCATGGTCACTGAGATCCGAGTCTGCTGCATCTGGTGGGGGCTCACAGATATTCCCCCTGTAAACATTCCATCCACCCCAGACCTGGGACCATTTCCTGGGGCACCCTCTATGAACATACACAGTTTTTTCAGTCACCATTACAAGGTCCATATCTCGGATCCAATGCGTCAGGGTAGGCACCTGCCCCGATCCCCACTTCTGGGCTATATTACATTTCGCAAGCATGAGCCCCAATGTCACCCAAAGCTGGGTCACTCTCTTGTGGTCCGTCTGTTCCCAGACATTAAGGAGACACAGCCGAGGTTCCGGCAGCGTGGGAATTCTGGTTACCTGGGAGAGAATACGCAACACCCCTTTCCAATAAGTCGCTACGACAGGGCACTCCCAGAGGGTATGCAAGAAGGTCCCCTCGTGGCCACAGTTCCTGAGACACAGCGGGGACTCCACCCGGTGGAGTCTGAATAGGAGGGTACGGGTGTAGTATGTGCGGTGCAAAATTTTAAGTTGGACCAGTCTTAGCTTGGAAGATATGCCCACCTCCCTGGGGGACGAGAGCGCGGAATTCCAGTCCGTCTCATCAAATTCTCCAAGTTCTGCCTCCCACTTCCCCTTAAGGGCGGAAAAAGGGTCGGGGCGGTTATTTATTATCTTCCGGTACGTTAGGGACGTCGCTCTCTGGAGCAGATGCTCCATGAGGAGCCGGTCTTCCAAGGGCGATGACTCAGGGAGCCGAGTCCCACATGGAATCGCCGTCCGAAGAGCGTGATGGACTTGTAAATATCGGAAGTGTTCGGTGTCCGCCAAGTCATACTCCGCCTGCAATTGGGCAAAAGTGATCACCTCTCCCTTACGCCAGAGGTCTCCAACCCTGGAGATACCAATAAGATCCCACTGGTGGAACCCCTTGGTAGTGCGAAGTACCCCGAGCTGCCCAGTGTCCCAAAGCGGCGTTGCCTGGGTAATCTTTCCAGCCCAGCCCATCGCCCGCTGCGCCGCGTGCCATATCCGGAGGGTATGGGCTGCGGGCCCCGCCGGAACGCGACCTCTTTTTGGGTTGTAAAGGGCTCCCATCACCCCTCCGGGGCCGAGTAGTTGTCGATCCATGCGGTATGCAGGGTCATCCCCGGCACATGGAGCCACTGGTTAATAATCATGAGGTGTGACGCCCAGTAATAGGTCTTAATGTCTGGGAGGGCTATACCTCCATCATACCAGCCACTGGTAAGCTTGTGGAGGGCAATACGAGGCGACTTGTCCTCCCAAAGAAGACGAGTGATCTCAGCGTTGACTGCCGTGAAGTAAGAGGGTGCAATCGGGAAGGGGGTATTTTGCAGCGCATAGAGGAATCTCGGGAGGGCGAGCATCTTAAAGAGCGAAGCCCTTCCAAGCAATGTCAGTGGCAAGGCGCGCCAGTGTTTGACGTCGGTGCGAAGCCGTTGGAGGGGCTTCATTAGATTTTCCGCGACAAATTTGTCTCGATCGGCCGTGACGTACACGCCAAGATATTTGAACCCGTCGTGAGCTACTAGAATGTTACAGCCTCGCGGAAGCCGCGGTGGGGAGCCTCGGAGCATATATAAAATGGATTTCTCCCAGTTTATTTCGTATCCGGACCTACTGCCGTACGATTCACATATGTTGAGGAGACAGGCGATAGAGCGCGCCGGCGAGGCAAGATAGAGGAGCACATCATCCGCATAAAGGGATATGCGATCCTCCCAGTCCAACGTCCACCTAAGGCCACGGATCATCGGATCCTGTCGCACCCACGCCGCCAATGGCTCGAGAGCCATAGCAAAGAGGAGCGGGGAGAGGGGGCAACCCTGCCTAGTCCCTCGACCCAGCGGAAAGGCGTCAGAGACGCGGCCATTTACCACCACCTGTGCAAGCGGCTGAGTGTACAGCAGCTGGATCCACGCGCAAATCCTGGGGCCAAGCCCCATGTGGCGGAGGACGGCGAAGAGGAAAGGCCACTCCACTCTATAAAACGCCATCCGCGCATCTAACGACAGTATGGCCGCATCTTCCTCGATCGAGGAGCGGCAAGCAATGATGCCATGGAGACGCCGCAGATTCAAAGCGGTGTTCCGGTGGGGCATAAATCCCGACTGGTCAGGGTGTATTAGGGTCGAGAGGTAAGGCTGCAGCCGTGTTGCCAGTACCTTGGCCAGAATCTTCGCCTCGGCGTTAAGCAGCGAAATCGGGCGATAAGAGGAGCACTCGTGGGACGGCTTGTTGGGTTTCGGGATCACCACTATTGTAGCCATCCTCTGATCACGGGGGAGAATCCCCGTCGATAGACCGTCCCTATACATGGCCAATAGGTGAGGGACCACTAGAGCTGAATTTTGCTTGTAGTATTCGATTGGGATTCCGTTGGGCCCCATCGCCTTACCACTGCGAAGGGCCAAAATCGCCAGCGTGATCTCCTCAGCCGTCAGATCCGCCTCCAGGGCCTCAGCCCCCGAAGCGGTCAGCCTAGGCATTGCGATGTCCCTCAGGAAGAGCTCATTGTCCGCAACGGTAGCGGAGGCCTCAGGGGTATAGATGCGTTGATAATGGGCCGCGAAGGCCCCGGCTATGCGCTGGGGCTCCGAGGTAAAGTCCCCTTCACCCAGGCGAATCCGCGCCACCCACCGCGACGCTCGGTCCCCCTTCTCCAACCACGCCAGGAGTTTGCCAGCCTTGTCACCGAGTTCGTAGATGGTGTGTTGGGTCGCTACTTGTCTAGCACGGGCCCCCTCCCAAAGATGGGACCTATACTCTTGCTGCGCCATATGGAGGGTATGTGCCGAATCTCCATCCCCGTGCAGTGTATGGGATGCTTCCGCCTCAACTATCGCCCGCTCCAGCTCCAGTACAGCGAGCCGCTGGGTTTTCGTGTGGTCCGTAATGATGGAGATGGCCTGGCCACGGAGGACGGTTTTAAAGGCCTCCCAGAGGGTTGCTGCGCTCCCGACGGACTCAGCATTCTCGGCGAAATAGTTCTTGGTCGCCGTTTTGAGGGTCTTAGCGATTTTAGGGATTTTAAGATATCCGGGGCGGATCGGGAACAACGTGCGCCTACATGGGTCACCGGACGCAAACGTGATGACCACCGGCGAGTGGTCCGAGATGCCCCTAGGGAGGTGCGACACCTCAGTCACCCCTTTGTACCCGGCCGGTGAGGTGAAGATGTAGTCGATACGTGAGAGGGTATGGTGTACCCCGGAAAGGAAGGTGTATTGTCTCTCATCAGGCCAGTATGCCCTCCACGCGTCCACTAAGCCAAGCGCGGTAGCAAAGTCTGCGAGCGTGGAGGCGTCGGCCCCGAGCGCCCTGTGTGAAGACCTGTCCAGTGCAGGGTCCATGGCTGCATTGAAGTCCCCGCCCATGATGAGCTCCCCCGGCGGGAGCGCCAAAAGGAATTCACCTAGTGCCTTGAAGGAGGCTTGGTGTAGTGTCGGGGGGGTGTAGACAGTAACCAGATTATAAACCCTCCCCTCCCATTGACAGGTGAGTGCCGCGAAGCAGCCATAGTCGTCTCTACGAGAGTCAAGAAGAATCAGGGGAAAACGCTTGTTAACCAGTATGCCCACCCCTCGGGACCCTGTCGTAAACTCTGAATGTGTCGCCATCTTAAACCCCCACCTATCCAGGGCTTTGGTGGACGTACCCACTAGGTGTGTTTCTTGCAAGAGCGCCACCGCGGGCCCCTTGCGCTTGAGATATTGCAGCACTAGCCCCCTCTTAATCTTGTCTCCCAATCCATTAACGTTCCAGGAGAGGACCGCAAAAGAAGGAGAACGCTGCTGAGCAGGGGCACCCGGCAGTGAGTCAGTGGTAGCCCGGGTCAGGCTATGTGACGCCATCTCCAAGGGAGGGTGTGTGAAACGCGCCCTGCCGTGTGCCACCCCTGTGTACCTGTACCTACCCAATCAGCCGAATGCACCCTTGAGTGGTTGGTGAACCTAAAACAAAACACAAAGCAACATTTAAACGAAATCCCCATCCCCCCACCCCCCTCCCTGCCTCCCTGCCCTGCGGATTCACAACTACCCGCCACCCCAACTCAGCAGAGTGCTTAGTTCCCATAAACTTGGTACGTGCGTATGGGGGGAAGCCGCTCAGCACACAGCCGCCAATCCCCACACCGTGAGCTTGTCCCCTCAAGCAGCAGACTGTCAGATGATAGAAAAAGGGCCCGGGGTCTTCCACCCCATGTAGGTTCAAGGCCCCCAAGGGCCGACAGCCGCAGCAAGGCCCCAGGTCGCCAAGCGTCCAATAGTCCGGTCGCATCACAGCACCATGCCTCAAGGCACTTCGTCACCTGCGCCTGACTCCTCAACGTCCAGGGTCTCGTGAGAGGCGGGAAGGCCGCCCGGGGCGCGCTCTCCCCTGCCCCTCAATCTTGCCGGACGCCACCCCTCGAGCCATTCCGAGGCCTCCGCAGGCGATGTGAAGAACCATGTGCGCCCCTCCGCCTCCACTCGCAGCTTTGCTGGATACAACATTGAATACTTTAGCTCTCGAGAGCGGAGGTCTGCCTTAACTGCCATGAAGTCCTTACGTTGCCGCACTACTGTAGCGGTGTAGTCCGGATAGAGGGTGACCTTAGCGTTGTCTACCCGCAGCGGGGGGGCGGCACGCGCCGCCTGGAGGATCGCATCTCGGTCGCGGAAGTTGAAAATGCGGGCCAGGATCGGGCGCGGGGGGGCCCCAGGCCTAGGCCTCCCACCCGGCACCCGGTGTGCCCTCTCAACCGAGAAGAACTTGGAGAGCCCGCGGGGCTTCAGCTGTTCAGTGATCAGTTTTTCAACAAAAAGGTCTAAGGCCGGGCCGCGTTCACTCTCAGGCACACCCACGACCCGCACGTTGTTGCGTCGGGACCGGCCTTCCTGGTCATCCAACTTGGCCAGCAGCTGCTTTTGCACCAGTTCAAGAGCTTGTATGCGTTTGTGGTGGTCTGCCGTGCCCCGCGTGAGGGTCTCCGTGGTGGCCTCGACCTCAGTCAGTCTGGAGTTAATTTTGGCGACATCCGCCCGGAGGAGCGCGACATCTGTGGAGATAGTGCCGATCGAGGCCTGCATCTGTGTCAGCGTGGCCATGACGTCCGCCAGTGTGTACTCCGCAGGCCCGTCCGGGGGGGACTGTTTCTGATCCTGACAGAACGCGTACTTTTCAAGCTTCGCCTGTGCCCCACTGCGGTGGCCCTTCCCTCCCATGGTGCCAAGCCGTCTCCGCGACCACTCCCGGCCGATGCAGGCACAGGGCTACCGCAGGAGTGTCCGACCCACGTGCAGGGCGGGCCCGGGGACGGCGCCGCCAGACCACGGGAGCCGCAGTGGGCCGAGTTATCACCAGACCAGGCGTCTCCGGAGCCCAAGACCGCGGAGACGCCCCCTCCAGGTCGCCTGTTGTTCAGATCGCCCCCACGGCGCGACCGCCGATGCCCGAGGCGCCCCAGCGCCCGCCGCCCCGGGGGAGGCACAGCCCCGGCCAGCCACCGGCAAAGCGACGGTCCCCACAGCAAAAAGTCAGAGTAAAGGCAGCAGGCACAAGGGCGATGCACTGTATCCCACTACTACACGTGCTGGCCGGCAGTCTCTGTAGGGGCCCCAACCGGGTCAGGCGCTCACAGTTCCCTCAGAAGGCCGCAGAGAGGCCGCAACACACAGCGGCCGGGCGCCGCCAGCACCGCATAGGTCGAATCACAGTCCGATCTCCACTGACCTCCTTGTAGCAGGCGAGTCCACCTCTGCTCCTCCTCGAGGCAGGCCTCTCTAGGCACGCAGATGGGCGGGCGGCGGGACTCGGGGTCCCCACTCCAGGACGCGATGCAGGTGGCTCAGCTCACACGATCGTTCCGTGGGGCCGTCCCGACCCCGCCGCGGCCAGACCAGTACTCCGCCTCCGCCCCGGCGCGAGTCAGCCGAGGGCCACCGAATCCTGCCGCAGGTCGCTCCGGGGACCGGCCCGTCCCGACAGAGCCCGGCCGCACGCAAGGCGACGGAGGCGTGGGATGCGAGGCCCAGCAGCGCGCCAGAGTCCCCGCCTCACAGCTCCGGAACGGGGGGCCCCCGGAAGTCGAAAGTCCAGATCTGGGACGCCAAGGCCCCCGGACCCAGCAACAGCCGTCCAGTGATGAGTTATGCCTGAGGGGCAGTCGGATAAATGCAGGATAGTAGGCCGGTGTGGAGGAGCTCCGGGCTCAGGCGGCCATGTTCGTCGCGAGCCAAGCTCCGCCCCATCTGTGGAGATTTTAACTGCACTTTTGAACCCCTAGCCTCAGAAGATCTATTGGGGTCCAGTGATTCAGATCTCACTTGGGGAATTCCGCCCTTGGAGCTCGCTCCGATTAAGAAATGGTCACAAAGGGCCATTCAATTGAATGCACTTACTCAAGAATTCAATCTACGTGCAGTGAATGGCAGATCCATATCCGACAAGGGCGGTGCCTTTACTTTTAACAGGTTAACTTCGCCATCACGCATCGATTATATCATTGTCGATATTTATTCCTGGGGGCTCATCATAGATATTGTTGTCAAAAACACAATAGATAGCGATCACAATCCACTATGCTTACAAACTAAAGACCTCTGGATGACAATACCCAATGTGGCCAACGAACCCCCCTTAATGGCAACCAAGGAGGTATCACTGGCAGGGTGTTGTCGACGCCTTAAATGGCATGGGATCTCCCAACATGAGGAGAAGCTCGCTTCGATCAAAGAGCTCCTAGCTAGAAAACACATTGAACTTTGCGATGCCAGCACCAAAATGGATGATCCCCACCTTATAGCTTCTGTTTATCTTGACACCATTAATAAAATAGGGGATTTCTTTATTCTGGGGGAGAAAACCCGTTCCAAGGTGGACTCCTCGAGGAGCGGAAACCCTTGGTACTCTAAAGGTTGCAAAAGGGCCAGAGTTACCCTGTCCCAAGCCCTAAGGAAACAGGATAGAAATCTAATTAGTAAGGCAAGACAAGATTATTCGAGATCCTTGAAAGTCGCCAAACGGGACTGGGAAGAAAATCATTGGCAGGAACTTAAGGAGGCGGCCCTAAACCGGAATTCTACAGCCTTCTGGGACATTTTGAATAGAGCCAAAAGGGCCAAAACAATAAGCATCCCAAATCATATAGCGGAGCTGCAATGGTTCGACCATTTCTCTGCTATATATGAGGGTGAGACTGTCTCTGCTACACCGGTGGCGGATGATTTGCCACCTATCGTTGAGTTTCCAGCGGAGACCAATTTTGGGACCCACGAAACTATTTTGGCTATTAAAAGTATTGCCCCCGGTAAGGCGGCTGGGCCCGATGGCATACCAGGTGATCTTCTTTTACACGATCCAATCCCCTGGGCCTCTTTTATCGCTGTTGTCATGCACGCCATAGCTAAGGGTTCTATAGTACCTGAGTCCTGGAAAGCCGCGGTGGTGGTACCAATTTATAAAAAGGGCAATAAGGAGGACCCTGCCAACTATAGACCCATTAGTCTAATTGACGTAATACAGAAAGTGGTTGGCAGGGTTCTCCTGATGAGACTGAGATGTTGGATTGAGAACGGGGATGTTTTATCACACTTCCAAGCAGGTTTTAGACAAAAGGTAGGCACTATGGATCAAGTTTTTAGATTTTTTATGATATACTGGAAAACGGTAGTTCTAGGCAAGGGAACCCTATATTTAGCTTTTATAGATTTAAAGTCGGCTTTCGACCTAATTCCCCGCCAACGTTTGTGGCAGGTTTTATTTCAACTAGGTGTTCCCCATGAGATTCTTGCCTTTTTAAAGCTTTTACACGAAAACAATCATGCTAATATTAGATGGGGGGCCCAGGGCCAGCTTACAGGGAGTGTCGCGGTGAATAGGGGGGTACGCCAGGGCTGTGTGCTGGCTCCCCCCCTGTTTTCCCTATACATTAACGGGGTGGTGGATTTCCTTAGAGAGGTCCCAGCTGATGCTCCAGTCCTGGCTGGCGAAAAGATCCCCACTCTCCTGTTCGCCGACGACACTCTCCTGATTTCCAAATCCCCGGCTGGCCTACAAAGAAACCTAGATAGATTTGACTCCTTCTGCAAATCCTATGGGCTTATTATAAATACCGAAAAAACCAAACTAATGGTTATAAACCCTCCGAGACGTTTTAGCTATACTTTTACCCTGGATGGCACTCCTTTAGATATTGTAGATTCTTTTGATTATCTAGGGATACGCATTGCAAAAGGGATGAAGTGGAGTTCGCATCTGACTAAGATGCTTCTGTGCCACAAGAGGGTTTCCGGTGCCATTATAAGAGAACAATATCTCTCTACTAGTCGACCTGTGGCACCGGCTCTTGTGGTATATGAGGCCCAGGCACTGTCTAGTTCTATGTATGGGGCTGAAATCTGGGGCTATGAAAATATTCACGATTTGGTTGTCTCGGAGAACAAATTTATGAGGAATCTCATCTCTGTCCCAACATCATCCCCCCTAAAACCCTTGCTGTATGACCTCGGTAGACACTCTATTCAGGACATTGCACGTCTACGACCTTTATTATTCTGGGCAAGACTGCGGCGGACCCTTGAACTTGTTAAATATGCAGCAGGTTTAAATGATCTCATATCAGCAGACACTGGGCGGAGGTTAAAATGGATCACTCACATAAAACAAACACTGAAATCCATTGGCTATGAAGACTCCTGGGTATCCCAGGTACCCCCTTCGAAACAGGATCTTAAGGAAGCCTATTGGAGTTGGGTAAATACAAGAGATCTGAACAATCCCAAATCGGGGAAGCTGAGTGAGGCTTTTTTCGAACATAAGCCCTTTTGTAAATTGGAGGCATATCTTGACTTCATCCAGTCTCCACTGGACAGATCCCTGTACGTACGTTTTAGATTAGGGTCCCTCCCCCTTAATTGTGTGACTGCTGGCTGGAAGGGATCCTTACCTTCATCCGCTGGTTGTCCGAGCTGCACAGCACCTAATGAGTCCATTCCTCACTTTTTATTTGCTTGCTACCATTATCGAAGGCCAAGAGCCAAATGGTTGCGTCCGATTTGTAGAATGCTCGGATGCCGTGACTATCGTACTGCGCTACGCATTCTGCAGACTGATACCTCGTCCCTTACTATTGTCTGCGGCATTGCCAAGTATTTGGGCTGTGCTTGGCTGTTGCGTAAGAAAAAAACTTCCCCTTAACCGCATTGATCCACTTTTGTGATCTGTTCCTATTTGCACTTTAACGAACTCCAAGTCACTAAGCACTTTGTCTTTGTCTTTGATATGCTGTTCTTAACCTTTTTTATAACCTTTTTAGATGTATTCACGATCAATTGTTGTTGTTTTTATTGCCTAACTTGATCCTTTTATCATTGTATGTTGTGCTTTTATGATATTTTGTATCGAATAAAGCTTTACCTACCTACATACACAGTATACACAGTACACAATATGCAAAGCAACACACATAGTGTGGAGAATAATAGCAAGGCAAAAGAAATATTACAATGCCTTTAACAGTCACAGATACATATTGAAAAATCATCAACAGAATTGTAGGTATAGAAGGATGGACAACGGGGAGGCGGGTGGGTCAGTGAGGAATCCACAGGCAGATACTGTATCCACCAGAAAAAGCGTTACTGAAGGTAAGTAACTTGTTCTTCTGATGGATACATCTGCCAGTGGATTCCTCACCTTGTGAATAGATTCCACAGCAGTCCCCACTCCCGGAGGAGGGTGTCCATCCCTCTATACCAGAAAGTCCTGAAGGACGGAACGAGAAAAGTGTCCGTCCCTCCTCACCTCGGTGTCCAAGCAATAATGTTTTGCGAAGGTGTGGAGGGAGGCCCAAGTTGCCGCCCTACAAATGTCCTCCACAGGAACATCCCTAGATAAGGCAGACGTAGAAGACTTTGCCCTGGTAGAATGAGCCCTCAAACCCTCCGGAGGCTCCTTACCAGCCAGGGAGTAGCAGATCTTGATACACAAGACAATCCACATGGAAAGGGTGGGCTTGTGCACCGCTCGACCCTTCCTGCAGCCAGCAAAGCCCACGAAGAGCTGGTCATCAACCCTGAAGTCCTTTGTCCTGTCCAGGTAAAAGCTCACCGCCCTCTTAGTGTCCAAGCGGTGAAGTCTCTCCTCCTCCTTGGAAGGGTGAGGGGGAGGATAGAAGGAAGGAAGGGTAATGGACTGCCCCAGATGGAAGGGAGTTACCACCTTAGGCAAAAACGTAGCCCTGGTCCTGAGTACCATTCGTTCAGCATGAATGGTCAAGAATGGGGGTTTTAAACATAGAGCTTGAAGCTCACTTACCCTCCTTGCCGAGGTGATTGCAATGAGGAATACTGTCTTAAAGGACAACAGCCTCAAGGGACATTTATGTAAGGGCTCGAAGAGAGAACCCATAAGATAAGATAACACCAGGTTTAAGTCCCATCGAGGCATAATAAAAGAAGTTGGAGGAAACTTGTTTGTAAGGCACTTTATAAAATGAAGAACAATAGGTGATTTAAATAATGACGTCTGATCCGGCAAACAAAGGAAAGCCGACAAAGCCGACAAGTACCCTTTTACAGTAGCCACAGCAAAGCCTTGCTGAGCCAGAGAAAGGGCAAACTGTAGAATGTTAGATAGACGAGCCTTCAATGGATCAATGGACCTCTCTCCGCACCAAAGCACAAATTTAGACCACCTACATGAATATATAGATTTGGTGGAGTGTCGCCTGGCCGATAAAATAACATCCACCACATCAGGCGGGAGAGAGAAAGAATTCAGGTTGCCCCGTTCAATCTCCAGGCATGAAGGTGTAACCTCTGGAGGTGCGAGTGTAGAACCTGCCCCTCCGACTGAGAGAGGAGGTCTGCCCTCAGAGGGAGACGGAGCGGAGGGCACGAGGAGAGGTGGAGAAGATCTGTATACCACACCCTTCTTGGCCAATCCGGGGCGACCAAAATAACTTGGGCCCGGTCTTGGCGAATCTTCCTCAGAACCCGAGGAATCAAGGTTATGGGAGGAAACGCGTAAAGGAGTCGTGAGCCCCAACTCAACTGAAACGCGTCCCCCAACGCTCCCTGCATTATATACTGGAGACTGCAGAATGACGGGCAGTGAGCATTCTCGTGAGTGGCGAACAGATCCACCCGAGGAGTTCCCCACATCCGAAAGATGTGACGAACTACCTCTGGATGAAGCCTCCACTCGTGCTCGGCGGAGAACTGCCGACTGAGACTGTCCGCACGTACGTTAAGAACCCGGCTAGATGATTTGCCATCAGACAAATCTGATGGTCCTGAGCCCAGTACCATAGACGCAGTGCCTCTCTGCAGAGACAAAGAGACCCCACTCCTCCCTGTTTGTTTATATACCACATCGCGGTAGTGTTGTCCGTCAGGACTTGAACAGACTGACCGCGAAGGGAAGGGAGGAAGGCCTTGAGCGCCAAACGTATCGCCCGTAACTCCAGAAGGTTGATGTGAAGCAACCTTTCCTCTGGAGATCAAAGACCCTTGATCTCCAGATCCCCCAGATGAGCACCCCACCCTAAGGTGGATGCATCCGTTATCACTGTGGCCACCGATGGAGGAAGGTGAAAGGGCTTTCCTTGAGACAGATTGCCCTCCATGCTCCACCAAGACAGATCCGCTGCAGCTTCTCTGGAGATCCTCACAGACTCCCTGAGATCTCCCTTGTGCTGATACCACTGCTTGAGGAGGCACCACTGGAGCGCCCTCATGTGCCAGCGTGCATGGTTGACCAACAGAATACAGGAAGCAAACAGACCGAGCAGGCGAAGGACCTTCAGAACCGGAACAACCGCTCCGTTGTAAAATAAAGGAATCATTTCCTGAATGTCGAGAATCCTTTGAGGAGGAGGGAATGCTCGACAAACAGTAGTGTCCAGTGCCGCACCTATGAACAGGTTGCGCTGAGAGGGCACCAGGTGAGATTTGGGCACGTTTATTGAAAAACCCAAGTTGTACAACAGTTGAGTTGTATCCCGCAGATGATGCAGCACCTTCTCTGGCGACTCCGCTTTGATCAGCCAGTCGTCCAGATAGGGGAAAACTGAGATCCCCGACCTTCTGAGATGGGCTGCCACCACTGCCATCACCTTCGTGAAGACTCGAGGTGCCGAAGTAAGACCAAACGGAAGGACCGCAAACTGATAATGTTGCGACCCTACTGTAAACCGGAGATACTTCCTGTGCGACTTCAGGATGGGAATGTGAAAATACGCATCCTGCAAGTCGCGCGACACCATCCTGTCCTCCTGATTCAGCGCTTGAAGAACCTGAGCAAGGGTGAGCATCTTGAACTTCTCCTGTTTCAGGTAAAAGTTCAAGATTTTGAGGTCCAAGATCGGACGCAATCTGCCGTCCTTTTTGGGAATCAGGAAATACCGGGAGTAGCATCCCTGACCCCTCTCCTGCTCTGGAACCACCTCTATCGCACCTTTCTGAAACAACTTCAGGACTTCCTCCTGTAGGAGAAGACGGTGGTCCTCCGAGCAAGCCCCTTGACAAGGAGGGTAATTTGGAGGGAATTCCCAAAAGGGAAGGGCGTACCCATTTTCTACAAGATCCAGAACCCAGAGATCTGTAGTTACAGATTCCCAATCCTGTAGAAAATGGGTAAGCCGCCCCCCCACAGGACCAGCATGATCCGGAATGTCGGATCTAGGGCTGTTTTGCGATGGTGGGAGGGGCTGAGGAAGAGGAGGAGGAGGAGAGTTGACGGCCACGTGAGCGACCCCTAATTCTTCCTCTGTAACCCCCTTGGACAAAGAACCTTGCTGTTGCTGCTGCTGCTGCTGGGCCGATCTATAAGTACGAAAAGTCGTCCATCCAAAGCCTCTATATCTCTTGAA
Organism: Triturus cristatus; assembly: GCF_964204655.1. Lineage (NCBI taxonomy): Eukaryota > Metazoa > Chordata > Amphibia > Caudata > Salamandridae > Triturus > Triturus cristatus. The sequence continues at coordinate 863,770,568 of NC_140591.1, read as the reverse complement.
AGATCCTCTCGGCTGGGATTGAAGACCCAACGACCTAGCCGTAGCCTTACTCTCCTTAAAGCATTCGAGAGCAGCATCCGCCTTCTTTCCGAACAAACCAGACCCATCAAAAGGCAAGTCCAATAAAGCCGACTGCACATCCGTGGAGAATTCAGAGGACTTTAGCCATGCACCCCTCCTAGTGGCGACAGAAGACCCCATAACTCTGGCAACTGAGTCTGCTGTGTCCAGTCCACTTTGAATGACTTGGCGTGCAGAACCTCATTGAAGCCGGCTCTATCCTCTTCCGATAGCTTTGGTGCCAATTTCTTCGCCGAGTCCATGAGCACGTGGATATAGCGCCCCATGAAACACGTCGCATTTGTAGACTTAAGAGCCATACTGGCTGATGAAAAGACCTTCTTGGCCGATTGGTCCACCTTTTTGGCCTCTCTGTCCCCTGGAACCTGAGGAAAGGCTCCTTTAGACCTTCCCGAACAAGCCGCCTGAACTACCAAGCTCTCAGGCGATGGGTGCGAAGTTAAAAATTCAGGGTCCCCTGGAGCCGCTCTATATCTCCTTGCGACTGTCCTGGAGACCGCAGGAGCAGAAAAAGGCTTGCGCCATACCTCCAGTACAGGATCAATAATGGCCTCATTAAAGGGCAACAAAGGCTCCGAGACTGCAGTTGGCGAATGTAGAACCTCAGTGAGAATGTTAGACCTGAACTCCTTGGTCTGCAACTGAAGGTCTAACAACTCCGCAGCCTTCCTGATGACCGCATGATACGGCGCTGCATCCTTTGAGGGCTCATCTGATGGTGGAGTGATTTCCCATTCTGGAGACAAATCCAATCCACTTGCCTCCTTTAGCTCTTCAAACACCTCATCATATTCAACTAACTCTCCCTCTTCAGTTTCCTCCACAAGAAACCTTCTCTCATCCACCAGCCTCTGCGCTTCCCTTCTGGATCGAATCCGCACCAGCGGCGTCGGCGGCGCCGTGTTCGAATCCGACGGCGCCGGAGCCGGCGTCAAACGTGGATCCGCTGGAGCAGCCGGCGTCGAACGATGTCGAGCCGGCGCCGGTGAAGAGGGAAGTGGCGTCGATGCTCTCGGCGCCGGTAGCTGCCAAGACGGCGTCGCCGAAAAGAATGGCATGAATGGTGCTTGAGGATAGACCTGCGGCACTCCCAGATTGAAAGCCATCAGACCCATCGGACCCACAGGTGCACCAGAGGTATACATGGCCCTTGAAAACACCCCGTACATGGCATTTAAATAATGCGTGGGGACCTGACCTGGACCAGGGAATGCAGGATACTGGTCAGGTAACAACGGACTCGGGCCTGCCGGCGCCGATGGTGGAACAAGCGGCGTCACAGGCTCACCCGGGACTTGAAGATCCTCGACCGGGGCCGGAGACGGAGCCGGAGAATAAGCTGGAGCCGGAGATGGCACCGGCGTCGGGGATGACACCGGAACCGGAGATGCTGCCGGAGCCGGCGAAGTCACCGGAGAAGAAGGAGCTGGAGGTGAAGCCGGGAAGGAGACACGGACTCTCTCCGGCGTCGAACAGGCGACTTCGACTTCGGAGCCGAACCTTTATCAGAATGATGATGTGAAGAGTGCCTCCTCTTCTTCTTATGCTTCTTACTTCTTGAAGCATGCCCCGAAGTCGACTTCGACACCGACCTCGACCTCGACCTGGATCTTGACTTCTTTCTACCTCTTTTTTCCTTCTTCATCCGAGCGATGAAAAGCTTCGCCTCTCTTTCTTTAAGAGCTTTCGAGCTCATCTTCCGGAAGCTGGAGCAACCATCCACATCGTGATCGGATGAAAGACACCAAACACAATCCTCGTGCGGGTCTGTTATGGACATGTGCTTTCCACACTCTCAACAGAGCTTGAAACCTGACTTCCTTGTCGACATCTTCCCGAAGAAAGCACAGAGATAACCCAGAAAATACACAGAGTAACCAAAGAAGCTACTAGTAACGATTCCCGAAATCAGTTGGCGTCGTCGGCGCGGAAAAAAGGGAACTGACGTCATCACGCCGACGAGGTCTTCTTATGGAGCCGGTGACGTCAGCGGAGTCGCGAGGGGAGCCGTGTCTCTGTGACGTCGTCTTCGACCCCATCGGTGTGGACTGCTACAAAAGTTTCCGAATGTTGCTGGCGCAGGGGATATTCACAAGGCGAGGAATCCACTGGCAGATGTATCCATCAGAAATGGGAACTACTGCATGACCATGCTACAGACCTGCTCTTCCTCAGGGAATCATGGCTCAGTGCTACAGCCAACCCCGCAGGCTACAAGATTGCCAGGGTAAGACCGACAGCACAAACCCAGAGGTGAAGAAGTACCCATCATATTCAAAGATAACACCACCTACATGGACACCCACACCATCTACATGGAATACCTCACGTTCAAGATATGCATCACAGCCAACTTCTCCCTTAGCGGAACCCTTGTATACAAACCACCAGGACACCGCACCAATTTTGCCAGCAGTATCACAGACTTTGTCGCAACCCTCATAATAAAACGTCAACACTTTCGGAGTACCTACATTTCAACTAGTAAACCACACTGACCCACACTCTAAAGTATTTCTAGAAAAACATAGAAACCTTGGCGTCACCCAAGATGTTCCATAACCCAAGCACATGACAGGACACCTATTTGACCCAGTTTATTTCTCACTCAGCAACATCACAGGTGACAAGCCAGCAACTATGACCGTGACACGCCACTCTCTCTTCACTTTCAGCATACCCATTCAGCACCACACAGACCTACCACCACAGAACCACCCACCGCAGATGAAAAAATATCACAGAAGAGCAGTAGGCTTCCATGCTGTCCACACACCGTCCAGAGCTGAATTCTATCAAGAACCTCAAAAGCTGGATCACTGCACGCGCCAACACCCTAGCTCCTCTAAAGAGCAACCCAATGGCAAGAGCCCGACAACTGGCTAGCTGGTACACAGTAAAATCAGGCTTACGAAATGTCACTGCAAGCAACTGGATTGCATATGTAGAACAAGTCTAGACACTCCAAAATAAAGACATCCTCAAATCAGCCCTGAGAAGCAATCTCTAGAACATAAGGAACACCAAGCACTCAGCTAGTGCGGGTGGTGGCTTCAATGATTTTACTATTGATCTTACACACCCTCCCCTCCCTACAACACCAGCAGCATGTAATGCTAAAGACTTAACAACATGGTTACACTCTCTACCACCTAGTGGATGTGTGGAGGTTACTGCACCCAGAACAGTTAGAATATTCATTTTAATCATACCCTCCGCCAACTACATGTGTGGCTAGACCAGATATTCTACACCACAGCCTTACAAACACTGACTTACCATACAGTTTATGTCTAATTGAGGATTTGTTCGTGATGACAGGGAGTGTGGCGCTCCATCTAAATTATGCGTATGTTGGCAAAGTCAGGTGTGTATACGGTGCTACCAGGTCGGGGGAACAAAACACCTCAAAAACCTCGTAGTTATGTGAGTCCAGAAACCCACAAAATAGGATGAGCAACAAAGTCCCAGGCACACGTAGTTTGCGTTAAAGTATGGTCCTAGAATGTTCAGTGTCCAAATAACAGAATTTGTGGTCGACACCGGAATGATGAGTTGAAAATAAATTTAATCAATGTGGTACGAAAAAAGCAACCAGCCGACACGTGTTTCGTCACCTATGGGAGTGATCCCGTGACTTCTTCAGGGCCACAAGCCGGTGATAATTCCAACCTGGCTGGGTGTCCAGAATTGAGAGTGTGCAGAGAGTGTCCGCAATAGTTCTTCATATGAACAAGCAGAGTAAGAGTTCGCGAGTGTTCAGAAGTTCAGTATTGGCGTGTTAAAAGCCGGAAAGCAGCATTAAGGAACAGTCCAGTGTTCGTGTGAGGGAGGCGGGTGGGCCTGATCTCGAGGGTCCTGGGTAGTAGGAGATGGACGGTGTAACACTGATGCCGAGTCACTTTCCGGATGCGACCACAAATTCTGTTATTTGGACACTGAACATTCTAGGACCTTTCCATACAGTTTACTTGGAAAATCCTTATCAGCTCATAACCATATAGAGGTGGTTTTGAACTGGAGCTAAATACCCTACATGGAAGTTCCTGCCAAAATGACTGGAAGACACAGCATTCAAAGAAGAGCTTAGCTAGGCAATCCAACCCTATTTTCAAGACAATGGGCCCGATTCTCAGAACTGACTTAAGACAAAATCCTAAACTTACTACTTTTGGTATTCACAGAAGTTAGGATTTTGTCTTAAGTTTGTCTTAAGTCTGTCTTAAGTTTGTCTTAAGTCTGTCTTAAGTCTGTCTTAAGTCTGTCTTAAGTTTGTCTTAAGACAAACTTAAGACAAAATCCTAACTTCTGTGAATACCAACAGTAGTAAGTTTAGGATTTTGTCTTAAGTTAGTTCTGTGAATCGGCCCCCTTGTATATACGACTGGATCACGTCTCGCTGAATGGGAAGCTTTGAAGCATTGATCCGGGAAACCTGCACCCACACCACAAATGGGGTCTATGGGGCACTCCGAACTAAACTGAGACAGGTAGAGATATTCTTATTGGAAATGGAATAAGCTGCAGCATGCAACCCAACGAAGCTTCTCTGCTTACAGGAGGGATGCATTACACACGCCACCGTGCTGGAACGAATGTGACGCCTAGACTGGGTGACATACACAGAGAAGGTACATGCCAAAAGATATAAGGAAGGCCATTTGCTAGCATGGCTAATTTGCCCTCCAGCTCCACAGCACCCTATCACTCCCATTAGAACACCGGAGGAACACGATACATGTTCGTAATGAAATTAATGTAACCTTCAGACAGTACTACACCACTTTATACACTTCTCCCCGCCTGCCACAACAACACCTCCTGTAAACTTCTTGACTAACCTCTATCTCCCTCAAGTATTTACTGGGGCAACAGAGGCTCAGAATGCCCTTGAACAGGCATTCAATATCCTAGAGGGTACCTCAGGCAAGTTCTCTAAGCTTTTTGAGTGGGAGCTCAAATGATAGCCCACTGGCGGTCCCGGATCGAGTAGCTTTTGCATACACACTATAGGCAACAGTTGTACACTGATTGATTGGCTAGACACAGATATCCTAGACCAACAGGAGTGTTCCATCAGCCCCTATAGGAGCAGTGGGAAGACTTCATACAATGACTATTAAAGGAATCACAATAGGGGGTGACCTGGAATATCCCTGGAAAGTGTCCAGAAACTCACGATTCTGTCATGGTTCCGTGAGCCGTACCGCTACCCGAGGAGAAACGGGTTAGCGGTCTAGATCACAAGAGACGGAAGCAGAAGGCCGAAATACTCACTTCCGGGTGGACGCGCTTAACAGCCGGGAACTCCGGCTGACAAGCGCTTTGGATTCTCGCCAACGCCACAACGCCTTTGTGTCACCCGACTTCATGCCACTTGAACGACTGCCGAACTACTGTCAGTAACTTTCGAAGGAAGATATTTATACTCCACGAAGAGATCTGTTCGGAACCTCGCTTCGAACCTTAAGCCTCCCGACTAATAAAGTAGCCGAAATGTCCGTGCACAACAAGTAATACTTCAAACTAAATTTGTGCGTTTTGAAGGCTGATTAACAAACGACTAGCATCCTGTTAATCATAAAGACACGCGTTTGTCTGCTGTGTTTAAATAAGATTGACTACAAGAAGGTATCATTTTACCATTGACTGGTGAAAGCGGAGATTGTAAACATCCACTCTTGATTTATACAAGAGCATACTTCCAGGGGTCAACTTTTAAATCCACTTTGTCCTGAAGATGGTCTTACGCATTGAAATTTAAAAGACCGAAACGTTGACTTTTCACACTGTTTTCTACATAATTTTTGAATATTGTTGAGAAAAAGTGTTTGATCTATCTTTAGTGAAGGAACTATTGAATGTACTCCTTTCCTTCCAAATTTATGTATAGCTGTCCACATTTTAGGTACCCTAATTAACATTTATTGATATAAATTTGACTTTTTCTACACACCTTTTGCTTTTTCTGATTATTTGATTATTTGATTATTTGATTCAACTACTTTGAGGTGATACACATATATATGACAAAAGCATAGTGTACAGCCTACAATACTTGTACTCCATGTGAGATTTGATCTATAGGTATACATTTATCCTATATTGAACAATTATACAACAGAGTATTCTAAAAAAATCCCTTGAAGGCATCCTTCTACCAGTACATTTGTATTTAACCAAGCCCTCAAGGGTATATTGGGTTGTCCACTTTATATATCAGCCTAGACTGGGTGACATACACAGAGAAGGTACATGCCAAAAGATATAAGGAAGGCCATTTGCTAGCATGGCTAATTTGCCCTCCAGCTCCACAGCACCCTATCACTGCCATTAGAACCCTGGAGGAACACTTGATACATGCTCGTAATGAAATTAATGTAACCTTCAGACAGTACTACACCACTTTATACACCTCTCCCCGCCTGCCACAACAACACCTCCTGTAAACTTCTTGACTAACCTCTATCTCCCTCAAGTATTTACTGGGGCAACAGAGGCTCAGAATGCCCTTGAACAGGCATTCAATATCCTAGAGGGTACCTCAGGCAAGTTCTCTAAGCTTTTTGAGTGGGAGCTCAAATGATAGCCCACTGGCGGTCCCGGATCGAGTAGCTTTTGCATACACACTATAGGCAACAGTTGCACACTGATTGATTGGCTAGACACAGATATCCTAGACCAACAGGAGTGTTCCATCAGCCCCTATAGGAGCAGTGGGAAGACTTCATACAATGACTATTAAAGGAATCACAATAGGGGGTGACCTGGAATATCCCTGGAAAGTGTCCAGAAACTCACGATTCTGTCATGGTTCCGTGAGCCGTACTGCTACCCGAGGAGAAACGGGTTAGCGGTCTAGATCACAAGAGACGGAAGCGGAAGGCTGAAATACTCACTTCCGGGTGGACGTGCTTAACAGCCGGGAACTCCGGCTGACAAGCGCTTTGGATTCTTGCCAACGCCACCGAAGGAGAGACGCCACTCCGGACAACTCCGACAACCACTGACGAGGGGACGCTGCTTCGGACTTCTACCCGCACAGGTACTGTTTCCCGCATAGGGTGCACAGAGGCTATTGGGACGACCGTCTATGCCGCCTCGCACCAGTGGGGCACCCGTTACTCAGTGTTCATTTCTCCAGCCACTGCACACCGGCGTGTGTACGGTGGGTTGGGTTACTCACAGTGAATTTTATTATTTGCGCAGGAGCGCTGGTTTGATGATTTTGGTTACATCCCTAACTGGCCGGATTAGAACCCCGTGCAGGCGTTAGCAAGATTGTGGTCCTACGGGGGAGTTCCATTTCCCTCTCCTAGTAACGACACACAGGAGTGTGTCGGTTAGCTGCACAGGGGACATCCTTATTATTTATGCAGGAGCGCTGGTTTTGTTTATTTGATTTTGGTTCACACTAACTGCTGTGCTGCACGTTCGCCAATCCTGAGGCCGCTACAGTCCTGGGACTGGGAACTGGAGACACGTTCCATGGAGGTTGCCACGCGACATCGCACAAGGTAATCCCGTGGTCAGTGGGCTGGTATGACACAGAGTGGTGGAGAGAAGGGACTGGCAGTAAGGTAATCGTGTTCCCTTCTTTCCCCACACAGCTTGGTGTCGAGGGCGCCATCTAGACTCGCTCCTATCTGACTTCTACCCCTGGTACCCCCTTGTCCTAGTCGGTGCTCACCCCCAACTAGGGTGAGGTGGGAAACGGGGGTGGTGGTTCTTGTCGCCTCTGCAGGATCACCCCTCAAGCGGAAGGTAAGCCTTGGGGTGCTCTGACAGATTCACGTTCATACAGTTTAATATCCTAGCCAGAGAATATCTCACACCCAGTAAATTACACCAAATCTTCCCCGGGGTCTTACTTTCTGTCTCAGATATCAAACTGACCCAGCTGGAAAGGTTACACCTTTCATTCTGGGGAACATGGCATGTTATTTCACCTTGATTACTTCTTTGTTCCTAAAACAGAAATGCATAAAGTGCTTGACAAATGAATCCTTCCTCAGAGCCTCTCCCATCACTCCCCCGTTATACTTAACCTAAGAGAGGGTCAACACCAAGCCTCTCTACAATGGCGACTGTTGGCTTGGTGCCTCCGCAACCCTGAGCTAACCTCACACATAGGAGATACGATAGATCAATACTTCACACTCAACCAAGGCACAGTAGAATCCCAGGATACCCTTGGGAAGCCCTATTGGAAACCCTCAGAGGGGACATTACTAGTTACTTGACTGCAAGTTACTAGTTACTTGACTGCAAAAAAACAGCAGAAAATAACGGGCAATGTGGGAACGGGGAGCGCAGATTCAACATCTGGAACAAAAGTATGTAGCCAACCCTAACCAAATGCTGCACAGCAAAATTGATCTAGCTCAAGCACAACTGAGGAGTACTCTACTTGACAAGGCTAAAATGGTCTGGCTAGCCTCACAATCGCATATCTACCAATGGATGGACAAGGCCAGCAAACTGCTACACTATCTCTGTTCTAATATCATGCCTCATGGCCCTATCCCAAATCTTCTTAATTCGAATTACCAAAGAATCACCGGGGACACAGCCATTGCCCATTAATTTGCACAATAAGACAATAGTATATACACACACAGCGACAATCCATCCATAACATTAATCAATAGCTTCCTAGCTGATTTACCCCTTCAGATACTCTCTGACTCTGGAGGACAATCACTAGAAGAAGACCGGTCAGACGGAGAGCTCACTGCAGCCTTTAGCTGACTCCACCATGGAAAAATGCCAGGTCCCAACAGATTTCCTAATGAGTTTTTTAAGTCATTCACACACAAACTGAGTGAACCTTTAACGAATGTAATCAATGATGCGACCAAACATGGCAAATGTCCCCCCAACTTCGGTAAGGCTGAAATTGTGGTGCTCCCCAAGCTGGGAAAGCCCTCAGATATATGCTCCTCCTACTGCCCCATCTACCTTCTGAATGCAGAAGTTAGGATTATGGCCAAGGCACTAGTGCACTGATTAGCTTAAATTGTCTCCTCACTGATTCACCCAGACCATGCAGAATTTGTGCCCAGACTCACCACTCGCCACAATATTAGGCCACTAAACAATGCCATAGCCCTAGCAGACAAGTTAAACAGATCTACAGAAATACAGCTGGCGGGCATTGAGAGAGGATTTGACTCGGTCAGTTGGACATACTTATTCCTCCCCCAAAGCTTCAAAATTGGGGCAAAATTAATTATGGTAAGCTCTTATATACAGATCTGACTGCACATGTTAGAGTGGGCTCTATGACTTCTGAGTCTTTTCCTGTGGTGATGGGTACACAACAGGGGTGGTCATTGTCGCTCCAGTTGTTTGCTATTGCAACAGAACTATTAGCAGGGTGGCTTAAAATTGACACGCAGGTTACATGATTCGAATGGGGACCTGGACCCTAAGACAGAATTGCCCAGTATCTGGATGATAATTTGATCTTTTTAATTGCTCCCGAGACTTTGGGACCTCGGTAAGTCAAGATCCTCCAGATATTTGGAGTATTATCTGGCCTGTTAATCAACTTGAGCAAATCTACCTTCTTCCCGGTCTCTCCTCACATGTAAAACTTACAATGGGCATCTGCTATACCAATAGTCTCCAAAGGTTTTAAATACCTAGGAGTAGACGTCACTCCTGACACTGTGCTCGCCTGGACAATGAACATTCAGCCACTACTAGACAGACTGGGGCAGACATTGAAACCTGGGGCCAACATCCCATCGACAAGTACTGCAGCAGAACATTCTGGGAGGTAATGACAATTAATCAAAAGGAAAAAAACTGTCACAAATCCAATCCACATGAACAAAAATACCATAGAAAACATGATCCAGACATACGTACATGGTGGAACTGGATAAGTGCGTTTCAAACAAGATAAATAAACAAGTCATCGCCGGTGATTGGGATAATACTGAAGACAATGAAGAAGTGGCCAAAGAAAAAGTGTCTCGGTCAATATAATATCCAGAAGAACTCAGCTGAAATAATGGAGGCTATGATACTGGAGGTAAACTTGAGGCTTGCAGTCCCGCCGGGGACTCAAGGGGTGTATCATAATAAACGATTTCCATTGTGGATGGTATTGAAGGTAAGACAGACATCAGCTCATAAGTATACTCAAGATCTCCACCTAACAGCCAGGAAGAATCAGAAAGAATGGAACACACAGGCTGTAAAGGGATATTCCGTCCTGGGACACACTGAGGCATACTATTCAGTATTGGCCGTTTGGTGTAGCTTGACATGGTCAATTGAAATAAAGAAATCATGCTTGGATCCTGGCAGAGGAGGTAAAATCGCAATTCGGGCACCCCGGAGACCAAGCACTGGAACAGGAGCACGGTAGGAGGGACCAAATTCTTTCTTGATCACCACCTTTTCACAAACCAGATCACCAAATTTAGGGAGCCAGCTGGAAACTGGAATCAGAACTGCTGTTTCCTCTGGGGAAGTTGATGTCAAATGAGACTTTGCCAGTGTATCACAACACTTTTGTCGATCCTGTAAGACAGCTCAGTGGTTATCAAAGTCAAAGGTTGCAGCCACAACGTCTAGACCTTCAAGGTCTGGAACAAACATTTAGATTCCAAAGAGCATTTCGGAGAAGGTCTGCCCACCTAGAGATCTTCTTGGGAGATTGTTAAGAGCACGTTGAACCCCATAAAGGTGAATTAAAAAGCCACGGCCTTACCTAATACCCTTGCTGTTAGAGATTGCTTTAAGTAACGGTTCATCTGCTCCAGCCCTGAATTGCCCTCGGGCCTATATGGAGATGAGAAATGTACCTGCACTCTCAAGGACTTCATCGAATCATGGTAAGCCTTGGAGGCAAAAGCTAGACCTTGGTCTAAATGAAAAGTAACACAGGCATAAGTCCCGACAAAGATATGCAAATCTTTTATAACAGGGCGAGCGTCAGCAGAGCGCTGTGGCCAAACCCAGAGGAACCTGGTACAAGAATCCACTGCAACCAAAATAAATTTGAAAGCAGTGTCTGATGATAAGGGTACAGCCAAAAGGATGATTAGAAATAAACAGATGAGTCTGCGGTGGACGCAACACAGGAGAACTCTTAATTTGTTGACATACATCACAACAAAGGACATATTTATGAGTTTGCTGACATAACCTGAGCCACTGATAAAGTTGTAAAAGAGAAACAGTAGCTGGAACTCCAGCGTGAGCAGAAGTCATGCCTTCATGAGCAGCTACAATGGGAGAATGTCTGAAGTCAAGGTTGGGAATCATGCGATCGCCAACGGTAGGAATTGAAACAAAGGGAACTTTATCAGTAGTTAACTGATAAGTATATCATGAAAGGAAACCCTGTGGAAACTGAGTGCCCTCCTTAGTAGCGGCAATCGTCACCAAAATGTCATCGTCAATTTCAGTAACAGCTGCTACTCGTACTGTGGCTACTGCAGATTTGGCTGCGTCATCAGCCAATAAATTACAAACAGCATGAGCTCCCGCACATTGATGTCCTAATGTATGGACAACAGGTGCAAAGGGTAAGTGTGCCTTAAGGGCAGCTACCCAAAATCAAAGCATTTTGTGCTTGATTGTGCTACATTTAGAATCACAGAAATTATTTTGTTCGCAAAGAAACAAGTTGTCATTGAAGGATTGTATACCGTAAAACGAATCACACAATTTGGGTGGGTAACTTAGAATCAGTATATCCAACAGCCAATAAGAGTGCACAAAACTTGGACAATTGAGCCGTGCAATCTCCAAGTGACAGTGTGTACACCAAGGTAGATGTAAAAAAAAAAAATTCATGGTACCTCCCACAATCATACAGGCGACTGAATAAGCCTGCTTCGAACCAATGGCTGGTTGAGTCAAACTATCAGTGCAAATGAGACATTTGTAATTATCCAAAGGAAGAATGGAAGAAGGAAGAGGGTTAACGTGTTCTCACTGAAGAAATTCTTGTGTATGTAAAGAGGGGTCAAAAACAAAACTGACATCAGCGACATCAATGATGCAGCACATTGAATCCAATGGGGATGAAGTGCTTTAGAATTAGGGGCACCGGCCTTTGTGACTGGCTCCAGGGCGGTGATGGGAGAAAACAACAAAAATGTGCTTACCTTGTGCCAGAGAACGTTCCCTCAGAGCTGCCATCTGCACAGCTGTCAGAATTTTTTCAGTTTCAGAGAAACGCAATTCTGCAGTAGCATACAGATGGGAAACCGATCGCCCCGGGGGTAACCCGAATGGCCACATTTGTAGTATTCAATCTAGTTGGTAAAAACTGCGTTGCAAGCATGTCAGACTGCACAGCACACAGCAAAGTGGTATATTCTGGAAGCCAAGAGGAAGCAGAAAAAAAGCTGAAAAGAAAGGATGTATCAAAGCATAGAGAGGTTTGATATGCAGACCATAATCGGGAATGTAAGTCTGGCCAAAGTTAAATAAAACCAAGTAGGGACAACAATTTCTTGATAGTAGATGGAGATTGCAATTGAGCACACTTCTCCAAAAAATGGGGGGGCCAAACACCTACCCTCAATTTTCAATTCATAACCAAGAAAGAGAACTGCTGGAAATGCAACATGGGATTTCGCAAAATTGAATTTGTATCCTAAATCTGCAAACCGTGTAATGATGTGATCCACTCACACAAGATAGCGATAAAATTCATCGTCTGTCAGGTATATGTCATCAACATAAGAAAAGGCACCAGTGAAATTTCATAAGAAGACGTCAAGTTGTCCTCAAAAACAGCATTTACGGTGTGTTTAATGTCACCTTCAATTTGCATGTCGACTTAATAAAGTCAATGAGGTGGTGCTATACGGGTATCTGCAGTTTCAACAGTGACAAAGGTATCAGTTGTTTTCACCTCCAGAAATGGGTGGAGTCTCTACTGCACTACGGTAACTTCTTCTGCGCTGTTGAGGAGGGTCACTGCCTAACTTCTGTCCAGGAGGAGGGTTCTCACCATCTGGAGCATACTTTGCCGTTAAAGGGGCAACTTTTTCCTTCTGGAACGGGGCTCTATACGAAAGGGGTTTCTCTCTTTTGACCTTCACATCAAAAGAGCATTGCGGGTCCTGCTGGGGTTGCATAGACTCACCTTGTCTGCGATCCTGTCACCCTCCTCTGTCGTACCATTGATCCGATGATTCCTAAAAGGAACGAGGATCAGGAACCTGGAACCTCTCAGGAGTTTGAATCTTAGAGAGATCACGCAAATCATATCTACGTTCAGAAGCATCCAGTGGTGGCGAACCACCGTGAGACCCTTGCTCTGTTGCTGTTTTTTTTTTGTCCCCAGTCCTTTTAGGAAAGACTGGACACCCCTCCTTAGCAGCTGGGGGCTTACCCTGAGACTGAGGAGACGGTCTAACTCCCAAATTATTGCGTCCCAAAGACATTAGCAATAATAATCGGTAACTCGCATTCCCAATCAAGGTCAGGCGCTGCCAAAAGGCGTTGATGAATCATTAAAGATGTTGGTTCACCTTTAATATTGGAAATAATCATTCCAGAGACTACAGGAAAAATGCCCAGTAATTTCATCTCCAGATCAAGGGCAGGACCTGCCCCATGTTCATCCTGTACCTGTGTAAGAATGCTTGGAAGAACGCCCATGGAGGGGGTGCCATACCAAAGTGTACACTATGAGGCAAACACCATACCCAAGGTGTTGTAGTTGGCTAAAAGAGGAATCAGTCCAATAGACAAGCACATAGTAAGGATCCTGTGCTTTTTAACAGGACCCGTAAGAGAGAAAACTGCATCAAACTGCTCCATTTTCTGAGCAATCCAAAACAGCAAGTCCTCATGATTCGGAGGACGTTTGCCCATCACTGAATTAATTATAATGGGGCTAATCACAAGACCTCCACCTGGAGCAGGCTGCACCGGAGGTGCAGCCCCAGGTGGGGCCAGCAGAAAAGCAAGGGTACTAAATTGGATCAGGTGTCCATGAAGAACAGCCTGACCATACAACAAGCAAACCTCTGCGAAACTGCGAAATTCGCATTAAGATAAACAGGCCAAGTTGCCCCATCAATACTCAAGGGGCCCATACGAATGAAAGAAATAGGATGGGGTAGGGCACCATTAAACCAAATTTGGTGCTCCCAGGCCATAAGAGGAACCTCAATAACCGCATAAGGATGATAAGCTGCCGGTACAGCTGTAGGAGTATAAGCATGAAAAGAATTATCATTCGCACCCACAGCAGGAAATGTAACCCAGGAGTAAAAACTTCGAAACAATACGCAGGATCCGGTTCAACCATATTAGCAACAATAGACCCCGCATTGGAGACCCCAGGTTGCAACAATTGTTGAGTAAGCGCAGCACGACAATGAGCAGGAATTGGAATTGGCTTCGCCATAACTGAAAGACAATGGAAACAAACGGTAGCACAAAATGGTTCGAAAACCTTTTAAACTTCAAGCTTGAAAAACCTACAGCAATTGGTGTACCCTGAAACTGAGGAGGCAAAGCCCTCTCAGGATGGACTTCTCCAGAAAACGGTGTGAGGGTATTGTAGACATGCACAATTGCTACTCAGGGGTCCCGTGATTAAGTACCAGACCAAACGTTGGCGGCGCCATGTTGCAGGGATTCTGCGGAGTCACAGAATTATGCTTGTGATCATGGAACTTTAGTATGCTGGGACTGAGTCATCCTACCACCTGGGGACCCATGAGCCCAGGACCAACTAGCTATGGTGTCTCACTTGCCCTCCTACTCACTCAAAGAGGAGCAAGTGATTAGACACCCCAGAACATGGCACTCCCGACCCTCTCAGGTATCACGATGACAGGACACACGCTTTTGCTCTCACACTCGTAGTAGTCCATAATAAGTTCTGACAGAGGTCCGAGTAACGTTTAGAATATTTATTTTAACTATCGTGCTCTAGTGTGCATTATACATGCCACAACAAGTAAGAGAATGCCTAACAGAAATACGGTTAGCATAGCAAGTAGTCCATAAATCATAAATGGAGCAGTCATTATATGGGACAATGTAACCTCCCTCCCATTCTACAGAAGCAGAATGATTATATATCAGAAGATCTCCAGTTGTTAGAAGCAGACCCCGTACCTCAGAAAACACAGAGGAAAGTTCTACATCCCAAGCACTGTCACCATTTTTCCCCTGGAAAGGTCCCTCTCCAAGTATGTGTTACCTATCTGTGCATACCTATATGACAAGAAGTACAAGCTCTCAACCAACAGCTGCGTTTGTGTGTTTTGTCTAGGTGCTAGGGCCTGACCAGAACAGAATAACAAGGGGCATTGTTGTTCGACCTTGTCTACATGTTCAGCTAAATCCCGGGAAAGAACAGAACGCAAAAACAATAGCATGTTCTGTGTGAAAGGACATTACGGGACATAGCAAAACATATCTTCAGAGTAATGTGTGCAAGGCAAAGGACAGTCTGCAATGTGCTCATGATAACATAGGGAAAATGACAATGGGTCTGCACGGGACTCATAACAAAAGGACTGTGCCTGACTCAAAGGAAAAGAAGTGACTCCCTGATCAGCAACGGGTACGATAGAGCTGGAAGAAGTCGCCTGCAAACCCAAAGACAGAATCACCCCAACAGACCAGTTGCAACTGGATTTTTTCTGGACTGTGCAGGCGCATTCTGGGAAACAGAGTCCTAGTCCACAAGATGCAATCTAGATCTTGAAACCCTAGGTCTGAGCTAGTGGACCAAGAAACTTCAAGATTTGAAAGTTTAGAAACTTTCTGCTTAGTTTTGCAGATAAGCTCTGGGATGAGACTGGCTCGACGTAGAGAGTTAAGTTGGTATTGTCGACTCATGAATCGGCTTGATTGGGATGGTTTACCTGCTGAAAGCTCTGGGACAAATACTTCCAGAAGCTCACCAAGACATCGTAATGTAGCAGGTCACTGTGGTCGAATCGAACTCCGGATCCAAGAAGCCAGAAGACCTGCCTTGTCATGCCGTTCATAAACAAAGAGCCAGGCTCCAGGTTAGGGAAATATCTTCCCCCAACACCTTGGTCTATTGAGACTCTTCTATCAGATTGATATAAGGAAAAAGTATCATAAGTGTGGAACATAATGGAGACTGAAGTACTAGACATTCAGGCGAAGGGTGAGAAGATACACATTTTAGATCATTTGGAAATGATCCAGTAGATGGTCTGGGCAGAGGCCAGCTTAATCCAGGTGGGTCAAAAGGATCTCATGAAGAGGTAATAAAGGTTCCCTTGTGGAGGAACTGAGCTAAAGAGTTTCTGTCAGCAAAATAATCTTTATCTCTGCAACTGGTAACAAAAATTCTAGGACCTCAGCGGCTTTGCATTAAGAATGGATTGAAAGAAAAACTGTCTTCTGAAGAGACAACTGAGAGAAAATCAGGGTAAACCTCACTAGAAATATTTAAGTGACTGACATTTTGGAGACTCAAATAGGGATATTCATCAGCATCGGAATAGGATTTAAAGGTGTCCTCTTCAATACTGCCCTTCTTCACCTGAAAGACTTTATCTTAACTTCGAATAGGGTGATCAGGAAACTCGAGATTGGCCTTCACCAAGCATTTCACTTTGGCCAGAACTGTCCTGGCCCTAGGGAACTCTGAATATGCATTCAAACCCAGTGCCATGAGTGGCAGCATCTACGGGAACAGCCCTCAAGGACTCTGGTTGCAAAAGGGCAGCTGGAACTACATCTCTTGCATCTGCTGGGTAGAGGCTTCCAGTGGTTACATGGTCAAAATCCTGCAGGTACCTTGGGACCAAATGTGCAATAGAGGGACCAACATGTGGTTGGATTATAGCCGTCAAGACTTTGGGTGAAAGCCACCACTTGAGCAGGGTCCGCAGAAGATGCAGAAAAGTCAGAAAAGACGGTAGTAAGACTGAAAGCACAGGGAGTAGAGCTAGAATGGAACAGGGCACCAGTGCCGGCTCATACCGTCTAGGACGTGATACAGTTCCAAAGGAGATGTTGAGGTCAGAGTCAGGGAATGGCCCCACCAATCAGATAACCTGCCCGACACTTGGAGAGATATCAAGAGGAAGAAGGTTCCATTGTTTGGCATGTACTTCACCCGGTGTGGGAGGACATTTCTGGGAATTAAGTTTTCCCTTTACATCTGTCATGTGAATAGGATCTGAGCTGGAAACTTATGTCCAATTTAGATGTTAAAGAAGTCCCTTCCCTTTCCTCAATAGACACAGAATACATGAAGCTACAACATAGGCAGACTTGAAAGCATGTGCAGGATCCATACTCCAACAACAGACATATTAGGAATCCAGAAAGATTTTGGGCAGGAATGAAGTCAGTGAGATCCTGACTTTTGTGGACTTGGCATTTTCCATAAAGGCCCTGTGACATTCCAGCAGACAGCAGACAGCAACTCTGGATCTGTGTCAAAGGGCATGAAAAAGTGAAACTGATGTCACCCCACCAGAGAGGTGCCTTACATGGCTTATTATGTAATGTCCAGGGAGGCACAGGAGTCGATCTGAAGCCATGGTAGCACATACCAGTGCAGTAGAGCTATTTCAACTTTTCCAGATCAAGTCCAGCACCTGGGGTGAACTCATGAGTTGAGGAATCTGCCCATAGAATTATTCATTAGAAAGCTCCAGGACAGAGTCTGATGGTAAATATATGCCACGTCAGGATTCTGCCTTATGGAGCCACCACTAAAGCAACAGAAAAGCCACCAAATGGTGATAGAGCCTCAGGAGTAGCTTCCTTGTTAGTGATGTGAGAACAATCTAGGGTTCCTTTAATCATTTCACCAGAGGTGAATTAGACAAGCCACCATTTACAAACATAGCATGCTCCCACCATTCCTGTTTGTCCCTCTCTGAATAAACACCCATCTCTGTCTATATTTGGCTCTCCTCTGCCTCTGGCTATTCCCTTCCTCAATGAATCTGTATCTTGACATCGGTCTCTTTCCATGAATTTTTCTCTCAGTGTACACATGCACTCTCATCACACCTCACTCTTTATATCTACCTGTTTCTTTGCATTTGTCTGACTCTTTGTCTGTCTTGTACTCTTTCCCTGTCTGTTCATGAGTTCGTCTCTGCATTTATCTTTCTTTTTTTCACTGTTACTTATGTGTGGTAAACAGCATAGAGCACTGATAGCTGAGGAGGATATGTAGCCAAATAATTTTGGGTGTCATTTACCAATGCAGGCCAAATCTCTGTTAACTAACTGTCCTTGACATGCAATCTAAATGACAAGACAAAGCAGTACTCATTGGGTACAATGTCCTAGTTTGTAGCAACGTCCACTATCATCAAGTGCAAGGTCGAACTGGGACAGAAAATAGGCCCTGGCACCAAAAAATAATGGCCACCACTAGCGAAACCAAAAGCTAGAAAAGTGGCCCATATTTCAAAGCAGGCAGTTTTGATCTTGTAAAGACATGCTGTATAGGAATTTTGCAGGTTATGTTATGTTAATAGGATTTATATAGCCAGAAAGGGTTTCGCAGCACTTTGCCAACTAAACCGATTCGAAAACACTGTAGAAGAAATAATTCCTACTCCAAACAGTTAGAAAAGCCAGGTTTTTAACTTCTTCTGGAACATCAGAAGGGAATGACAAGACCTTAGATCAGGAGGGAGGGATCTCCAAAGCTTTAGTCCCAGGAAATAAAATGTTCGACCCCCTTGCCGAGACCTTTTGATTCTGGGAACCAGAGCCAGGCCAAGATTGCTTGACAGCAAAGATCGGCTAGGAAGACACAAGAGAACTAGTTGGACCTGAATTAGATAGACATTTATGCACATAACATAGTGATTTGAATTGAACACAGCCCTCAACAGGAAGATAATACAGTTCTTGAAGTAGATTGGCACTTTTAGATAACTTTGGGCATGGAGTAAAAGTCTGGCTGAAGTGTTTTGCACCGTCTGCAACCATCTGAATAGGCTCTTCTGGACCCCTCGAGAACATTCCCATAGTTGTATCCGGACATAACTAGGGCCGAAGACCACATGGGAGACCACATGCATTTGTGCTTGCTGCTGGCAATGTTTATGGTAATAATCAAATAAATCAACAGTTAAAACCTATCCATAGAATAGGCCCATATACAGACAGTAAAAGTGGGTTACACACTGACCTATGAGTCCAGCCCTTCCTGACAGGCCACAGACAGTCGGTCAGCCTGGCATCTTTCTGCTCAGAGGCCCTCAACATCATCTATGGAGTCTGTCAAGGATCACCGCTTACCCCAATCCTTTTCAACACCTACATGACCCCTCTTTCCAACATTATCTGCACCCATGGAATCAACGTCTTATCATATGACTGAAGTCGCTGGAAAGATGAAAGCCAACTGCCTCAAACTAAACACTGATAAGATGGAAGGTGTAACTTCAGCAGATACACCTCGCCGTTGGACTCCACGTGGTGGTCTATGGAACTCAGAGCTACAACCTCCCTACGACCTACACCAAGAACCTTATAGTCATTGACAACTAGTTCACTATGACCAGCCAAGTAAATGCAGTCTCTGCCTCCTGCTGCCATACACTAAAGATTCTAAAGAAGATCTTCAAATGACACCCCACCAACAACTGCAGATTGGTTACCCGAGCTATCACCACCAACAAACTAGGCTATGGTAACTTCCTCTACACCAGAATCAACACTCAACTGACCAGACAACACCAGACCATCCAGAAACCAGAAGCAGAAAGCAGAAGCAAGATTTACCCTCAGCTTTACAACTTCGCAACATGCACGCACATCACACAGAGCTGCACTGGCTGCCCATACACTAATGAGCACTCTTCATACTCCTCATGCACTCTTTCATTGCCTTACACAACATAGACCTGCATACTCAACAACAGCATCAGCTTCCACAAACCTACCAGACACCTCTTCTTAGCCATACTCCTAGTAGCACACATCCCCCACATACGCTGTACCAGAATCAGCAGTCTTGACTTCTCCCACCACGCTCCTAACACTTGGAATCATCAGAGCCTTCTCTATTGTGCATGGATTCCACAAAAAGCTGAAGATGTGGCTTTTCAATTAGGCCAAGCTCAGGCTCGGTCCAGACTGCTCCTGCATTAGTACAAGGATACTCTGCTAGGTAATTGCACGCTTACACATACACTTCACATAACTCATGTGATTTAGTAAAATGTGCACACTGTTGTTGTGTAACATTTACTGTGCTCTACAGAGGGTTAAAAAATTGTGCAATGCTGTATTTACAAACAGTGGTACGGCAATGCTAAGACTTGTACTTGAGGTACAACCTCAGCTTCATTTTACTTTGCACAGACAATCAGCTTTGGGAAAATCGCATTATGTGTATTTTTTTGCAGAAAATGCCTAAATAATCCATAGGAAATTCCTTGTGATGCTCCATTTGCCCATTTTTAGGTGCCTTCTTTCATTTGATGCTAAGATATTCCATAAAGCCAGGTCATGTTACATTAGCAGATCTGGCTTTCAGTGAAATTCTGGTGGGTATTTGTTGTTCCTACCCTCGTACTCTCCCTTTCATACATAACATTAAACTGTGGTTTGGAGCTATAGAATGCAGAGTAGCTTTTTGTGTGCTTATGTCAACTTTTTGGAGCAAAAACAGGTTGTGCAGAACAGTTGTTCAATGTTGGCGTTTGCCCCACCTTGTGCAAAATAATGGTATTTGGTTGTTGCAGCATTCCCTTCAGGGTTGGGCTGGTCAAGGGATCTCACCTCTGAACACATATATATCAGGGCATACATGAAAATGTAGCCTTCAAACAGTTAAACCTTTTACTTATCTCCCCTGTTTAATCTAACATCTCAGTTTCATTGATCTTTATTCGGATATGCACTATCCATAAAAGTAAAAACATTCCTCACATAATTAATCATAAAAGCATTTACATTGATCCATCATCTTTAAGTTTTAAGAACAGAGCTCAACTATAAAACAATTCAGTGAAACATTGCAGAATTATCATGCATATTCAATAGCAGCTTCATATGCTAAAGTGCCAAAGTGCAAAGTGCAAATATTTCAGAAGATAGCAGCAAGGATGGACAAATTATTAAGTCACATTAAAAAGCCCTCAGCTTCTATTAAAAGCAAACCACATAAAACAATTTAATAATCAGCACAAGATTATTATCAGTATTGCAAATAGCAGCATCATGTGAGAAAGTGCCAATGTTTAAAGTGCAAATAGGACTGAGAAAAATAGCAACAAAAAAGGACAAACTTATTAAATTCCACACATGTGCTCTATACGTCCAGATATCGCTCATATCACATATTACCCTGTTTAAGTATAAAATAAAAAAGTGCATGTAGTGCGTCCTAGTCCAACATTCAAGAATTCATGGAAGAACGTGAGCGGATATCCATTTTTTAAAAAGTGCAAACTCGAAATGTTAAATCCTTGCCATTAAGCTGAAGAATAGTTTTATATGCAACCTTAAAATCTGTTATTCCATTAACCCTAAAAAATGGGATCAGTAGCTACATACTATACTTTTGATAGAAAGTGCTGAAGAACAAGAAATGCAACATACACTGCTTTCCTAGGTTGCCACAGGGGCAAGCCAAATCCTCAATGTTGGGTTGATAGCCTAAGGGAAAACACAGCAAGTATTTTAGTGTGCCGGATCTAAGGCGAAAAAGAAGGCTTCGCTCCCAACGAGTGATATCTCTTAAAAGATAACTAGCTGGTAAACAAAAGAAAGGTTCACCTTCTTCTGCCATTGATATATATTGTGCCACGGATACTTAGGTGTGTTCCTGTGCATATCTTATGTCCCCATAGTATTTGTAAAAGACTTTGCGGACAATCTTTTTATCAATTCCATCTAGTTGGTCTGGTTTATGAAAGATATGACCAAGATTAACTCTTTTCAGATTTGCCTGTACTTGTGCGAGCCATGGTATGTCTCCTCCCCTGTCACATTTAAACAATCAACTATAATCTCCCTTGTTAGCGAGGCTGCCGGGTTCTGCCAGACCTTCAGCCAAAACATGACAGGGCGGATCCTAAAATAATCCTATAAGTAAGAAAGTAAGATAATTTTAATTCTCCTGCAAAATCTATTTTCTTCAACCTGGACACTTTTCAGGTTTATGAAACCCCAAATTTCAGCCCCATAAGTCATGATTGGTACACATTGTGTCCTATAAATTTTAAGCAGGGACAGTACTACCTCGATTCTTTTTGTTTGAGGGAGACTTATTATCGAATTAACTGCTTTTAAAAATTTGGTCCGGCCATATGCCAAATGAGGTGCCCAGGATCCATTATCTGAAAATTGTAAACCCAAGTACGGGAAAGTGCGAGTGCGTAACAGGGTATCCGAGCCCGAGGTAATGACATTAATAAGGCATTTTTTAGGACCACAACACATTAAAAAAGATTTGTTAAAATTCGTGCAAAGATTCAGACTATTCATAAAAACTACAAAACCCCTAACTAAAATACGCAGAGCATTGGGTGTGCGTCCCATTAAAACAGCATCGTCTGCATATAATAGAGCAGGCAGTTTATTACCATTAATTATTGGGACATCTGTGGTTTGGTCAGACAACGCATTATGTAGCTCATTAACATATAAAATAAATAAAAGTAGGGCAAGGACACACCCTTGTCTGACGCCTCTTCCAACCACTATGTCCCCTGAAACTGCCCCATCCGTGCTTATTCTCACCCGAGCCCTTAAATCCCTATGTAGATACGCTAAAAAATACACCATGACTTTGTCCAACCCGTAGTCTAAAAGGCATTGCCAAAGCTGAGATCTATTAACAAAATCAAATGCGGAGGTGAGATCCATAAATGCTAGGTAAAGGGGACTGTGTCGAGCGATGGTATATTTCCCTATAATTAAATTAAGATTGAGACACTGTTCCACCGTTCCAAGATGACTTCGGAAACCCAGCTAGCATTTGTTTAATATGTTTTCCTCTTCTGCCCAAGTTCTGATTTTGTTAAATAAGACCCTCCCCAATATCTTAAGAGTATTATCAATTAGAGAGATTGGTCTATAACAGCTCTGGTTGGATCTATCTCCCTTTTTAAAGATGGGAACAATTACAGTTGTAGACCAAGTATTGGGGATTTTAGTTGTTGTCAAATTATTAAAAACATTGAGTAGCAAAGGGGCCCAGAACTCTGGCCTAGATTTTATAAGGTCGATTGGTAGCCCATCCGGGCCCGGAGCTTTGTTGCCCAGACTCTGGTTAATTGCATCCTCAATTTCCGATAAAGATATTTGGATTTGAGCAGCAGCGAGGTTGCCAAAAGTATCTTCGCACTGAGATGTAACAGCATATATTTTTGAAAAATGGGCTACCCATGCTTCACTCGTTATATTACAACTTAACGGGGTGAGTGTATTGCCAAACGCTCTCAGTGACTTGGCGGCTGTCCAAAAACCATTTGTATTACTAAACTTTGCAGCACAGGCAAAGTTACTCCAGTGCTCTTTTAAAATCACATCTTGCATCTGTTTCACTGCTCTTTTTTAAATATACCATAGTAATTTGATAGCGTTAGGGTCTCTGGGGAAAGCTGATAGAGCGGTTCTAAGTTCTCTGTTTGCCCTAGAGCAAGTGCTGTTAAATCATCTAGGGTCAGGACTGAGTGGAACTACAGGTTTTTGAAATCAGTTTTTTAATGCCTGCACATAGTAGGACAAAAGCAGGAACTGCCTCTGGGTTAGGATTGTCCAATGTGAGACAAGTCTCTAATCTAACATCAGTGCAAGCAGATAAAAGATGTCCTCAACTTGGCCCGACCCTTGTAGGATTAATTAATACAGCCTCCTGTCGCTTCAGGAAAAATATCTCTTCTCCTGTGGCCTAGTAGAAAATCTCACCTTCAGTCATAAGTACTATCTCTATATTTTTAATGTCTGAATTCATATTGGAGTCTCCGGGATATTTGTTTCATTTTCAGCAGACAGCAAAGTGCCTCCCCTAATATGTAGTATGAACAGCCTACATGGGGTTTCAAGTGTGATACCCTGGCTCCTGGATTCCTGGACCTAAAATATTTTTTCTTTATAGTCTGCCTCTTAATAATTTTATCTGATGGGGGGGAACTGCTAAACATCTAAGGGTAATATCAAGAAGCCATCGATAAAAAATTATCGTTGCTTTTGCGTCCGTTTTTGGACGAAAAGCAGCGATAATTTTATCGCCCTATCAGCATGGACAGGCTAACGCGTGAATCCATGCTTCAGCACCCATTTTCTCATCGCCTCACATTGCTAATGAGATACGAGGTAGGCGTTCCCCTGAGAAATACAGCAAAAATGATCGCTAACAAAGGATCTCCCTATTAACAAGGGAATCGCTAACCGGCCTAGCGACATTAAAAGTAGCGCTCACCGGCTTTATCGCCGGTTCCTTACGCCTGCTAAATCTTTGACGTAGCCATGTTTAACATGGGAGGTGGATTGTCATGCTGAGTCAACATCTCCCTATCACCGATGTTTTTCACTGTCGCTGCTTTAGTATCGCAGGTTATCCTACGTTATTGCCCCTTATCGCCGCTATTGCCGTGATTTCTATCGCCTCGGCGATGCGCCTTGCTGATAGTGCGCTCACCGGGTGATAGAATCCGGCGATAGGGGGCGTTAATTTTGTGCACGCTAAACACGGCTAGCGATAATTATCGCTGGCCGTTGATGATATGCCCCTTACTTTGTAAAACCTGGAATTCCCCACTCCAACAAGCAGACACAGGATCCAAAGTGACTTCGGCCTCATTCAAAATCAAAATGTACACACACACGTTTTCCCAGCCCAGGTCCGCCATGTCTAGCAAAGTGAACCTGAGCAACGAAAACGAGTTACAGTCGTGAGTGGCGAATACCCCAGTGACCCAGCGTCTCTATGGGAAGCAGGCTGCCGGACCAAAATTGATTGACTGCAGAGCCAGCTGAGGCTCTGACTCCAAACTCTTGGTGCTTTACACACTCCTGAATAGAATGGGGGAACCACAAATTTGGCAGGAAGCCCACTAATTTACAATGGGGCTCCTGCTCCACCAACCTTTAACTATGGTGATCAACCTTAAGAAAATCTGATTCGCTCAACTTCAGTGCTCTCTTTTTAACGGCCTTGCAATCCTCTCAACTTTCTAAGTATAGTTTCAGATCAGAAAAATTGACCCACTGATGCTACACTTGATCCATATTCACACCCAAATGAAATTAACCTCGATTTCATAGCTACAGAAGCCATCCTACATCCAGAGCAGCCTTACTTCACCAGTCAGCATGCAATGTTACGGGGGTTACATGCACCCCATCTTTTTTAATTTTGTTAAAACATAGGTATAAGCATTTTCTCTTCAATCATTCAGCTTCCTTTAGAGCAACATATATATTCACATGCAGCCTCACCCACTTGCCATACCATCTTTAAAGTAACCATGTTCCTAAATATTTTATGACATTTTGTAAGCGGGGTTTTGAAATTGCTACCCCATGCTTTGGCTGGCCTAGCCAGCTAGTTCACGTGAGCGTGCACGTGCGCTGCCGCCATCTGTCTTTCACTGGTCATTAAGTGATGTGCATCGCGATCGCGATCACTTTCACTTTCGCAGCGCACGTTAGAAAAGCCCGCTTTATTGTACTGTGCAGTTTTCTACTTGTGGTACGTTGTTTTATTTCCACATACTTCAACAAGTGATGTCGTTTCCAACCAACGAGTTTAGAGTGTTCTATGTTGACGACGTGAAATATATAGTTTTCTGCTTCGTAACTCTTTCATTTGTCCACTGGTTTAGTTGGAAACCAAACAGTTCCATGAAATAGGCAAGTTCGCCACCCAGTGGCATGTGGAGGTAAATGCCTGATCAATTAAGAAAACTTGGAATTTGAAATCAGTTAACCCCTTCGCTGCTAGGCCTCCCCCCGCCCCCCCCCCTTGCTAAGCTTTTTTTGGGCTATTTGGGGTAGTGCGCGCTTAGGCCCCTGTAACTTTTTGATCACATAAGGTATCTACGCCAAATTTGCGTCCTTTTCTTCCAACATCATGGGGATTCTCAATGTACCCAGGGTTTGTGGATTCCCCTGGAGGGGTCCCAGTAATTAACCAAAATACAGCAAAATGTTGTTTTTTGGGGGAAAAATTGGAAAAATTGGCTGCAAATGAAAGCGTCTGGGTTTTTCTCTGCAAATGGTATCAAAAAAGGGTTTGTGGGGCTGAAATCACAATTTTGCCAGCTTTTAGGGAATTACAGACTTTTGTCAGAAAACCACATTTTTTACACAGTTTGGGCATTTTTCTGGGACATAGCTTATTTTTGCTATTTTTTGTGCTTCCAACCTCCTTCCAATTTTGATGACGCCTCACTACGTTTTGGGCCCTTGCCTTTCACGGGTACTTGGGCCTCCCACACATGTGAGGCACCATTCTTATCGGGAGACCTGGGGGAAAGTGGGTGGTGGAAAATTTGTGTGAGCCCGGTGATGCCACAACTTTCCCACACAAAAATGTGTGGAAAAAAGTGATTTGTTTCAGCTAAAATTGAGGTTTGCAGGGGATTCTGCTTAAGGAAATGTTGGGGGATCCACGCAAGCCATACCTCTCTGGAAGCCCCTGGGTGTCTAGTTTTCAGAAATGTGTGGGTTAGGTAGGTTTCCCTAGATGGCTGCCGAGCACCGGGCCAAAAACTCATGGAACCACCATGCAAAACCAGGTTGGTTTGTGCCGCCTCAATAGATGGTACTTGGCCCACCCATACAAGTGAGGTACCATTTCTATTGGGATACTTGGGGAAATGCTGGGGGGTTGGAAATTTGTTGTTACTTTCCGCCGTGTGTAAATTTGGGCACAATAATACAAGGAAAATGTCACAGTCACATTTTGAGGTTTGCAGGACATTGTGGGTAAGATAACTTGTTGGGAACCACAAGAGAGACATCACCATGCACTCCCATGGGTGTTTAGTTTACGAAAAAAACTACAGTTGTACAGATTACTGCACAGCCATCTATTCCTCAAGCACGCACACATACTGGTTGGATTGGGCACGAGGGCGAGTGATGGTTCAGTATATAAAAATGCATTAACAAGAGATTTCACAAAAATGAAATGCACTGTCAATAATTGAATGGACAAAAAACTGAACCAGTGACTCGCAGCTCGTGAGCTGTAAAGCCACTTCAAGGTACCAACCGCTTTACAGGCCATTCGCACACCTTTCAAACATGATACACACAAGACCATTTACACCACCAGGCACAAAACCAACACATTACAACATTCACAAAAAAGGACAAGGTACACCCTGCTTGACAAAAATAGAAAAGACACATTTTTATGCACAACCACCAATTCCTCAAGCACTCATACATACTGGTTGGATTTGGCACGAGGGTGAGTGATGGTTCAGTATATACAGTTGTATTAACCAGAGATTTCACAAAAATGAAATGCACTGTTAATTGAAAGGACGAGAAACTGAACCATTGACTCACAGCTCGTGAGCTGTAAAGCCACGACAAGGCACCAACCTCTTTACAGGCCATTCATACACCTTTCAGACGTGTGACACATACAAAACCATTCACAACGCCAGCCACGGGCCCAGCACATTACAACACTCACACCAGCAGACAGCGCCATTCAAGGGCCAATCACTTTCACACGCCCACATTCCTGACACAGCAACCACACCAGCACACGGATTATGTTGAGTGGCGTTTGGCTAGCAGTGTGTGTAGTGACCAGCAGCTAGTCACTACTCACACACTGCCAGCAAAGCGCCAGTCCCGCCGGGGACTCAAGGGGTGTATCATAATAAACGATTTCCATTGTGGATGGTATTGAAGGTAAGACAGACATCAGCTCATAAGTATACTCAAGATCTCCACCTAACAGCCAGGAAGAATCAGAAAGAATGGAACACACAGGCTGTAAAGGGATATTCCGTCCTGGGACACACTGAGGCATACTATTCAGTATTGGCCGTTTGGTGTAGCTTGACATGGTCAATTGAAATAAAGAAATCATGCTTGGATCCTGGCAGAGGAGGTAAAATCGCAATTCGGGCACCCCGGACACCAAGCACTGGAACAGGAGCACGGTAGGAGGGACCAAATTCTTTCTTGATCACCACCTTTTCACAAACCAGATCACCAAATTTAGGGAGCCAGCTGGAAACTGGAATCAGAACTGCTGTTTCCTCTGGGGAAGTTGATGTCAAATGAGACTTTGCCAGTGTATCACAACACTTTTGTCGATCCTGTAAGACAGCTCAGTGGTTATCAAAGTCAAAGGTTGCAGCCACAACGTCTAGACCTTCAAGGTCTGGAACAAACATTTAGATTCCAAAGAGCATTTCGGAGAAGGTCTGCCCACCTAGAGATCTTCTTGGGAGGTTGTTAAGAGCACGTTGAACCCCATAAAGGTGAATTAAAAAGCCACGGCCTTACCTAATACCCTTGCTGTTAGAGATTGCTTTAAGTAACGGTTCATCTGCTCCAGCCCTGAATTGCCCTCGGGCCTATATGGAGATGAGAAATGTACCTGCACTCTCAAGGACTTCATCGAATCATGGTAAGCCTTGGAGGCAAAAGCTAGACCTTGGTCTAAATGAAAAGTAACACAGGCATAAGTCCCGACAAAGATATGCAAATCTTTTATAACAGGGCGAGCGTCAGCAGAGCGCTGTGGCCAAACCCAGAGGAACCTGGTACAAGAATCCACTGCAACCAAAATAAATTTGAAAGCAGTGTCTGATGATAAGGGTACAGCCAAAAGGATGATTAGAAATAAACAGATGAGTCTGCGGTGGACGCAACACAGGAGAACTCTTAATTTGTTGACATACATCACAACAAAGGACATATTTATGAGTTTGCTGACATAACCTGAGCCACTGATAAAGTTGTAAAAGAGAAACAGTAGCTGGAACTCCAGCGTGAGCAGAAGTCATGCCTTCATGAGCAGCTACAATGGGAGAATGTCTGAAGTCAAGGTTGGGAATCATGCGATCGCCAACGGTAGGAATTGAAACAAAGGGAACTTTATCAGTAGTTAACTGATAAGTATATCATGAAAGGAAACCCTGTGGAAACTGAGTGCCCTCCTTAGTAGCGGCAATCGTCACCAAAATGTCATCGTCAATTTCAGTAACAGCTGCTACTCGTACTGTGGCTACTGCAGATTTGGCTGCGTCATCAGCCAATAAATTACAAACAGCATGAGCTCCCGCACATTGATGTCCTAATGTATGGACAACAGGTGCAAAGGGTAAGTGTGCCTTAAGGGCAGCTACCCAAAATCAAAGCATTTTGTGCTTGATTGTGCTACATTTAGAATCACAGAAATTATTTTGTTCGCACAGAAACAAGTTGTCATTGAAGGATTGTATACCGTAAAACGAATCACACAATTTGGGTGGGTAACTTAGAATCAGTATATCCAACAGCCAATAAGAGTGCACAAAACTTGGACAATTGAGCCGTGCAATCTCCAAGTGACAGTGTGTACACCAAGGTAGATGTAAAAAAAAAACAATTCATGGTTGTTGGAAACAGCCCACTCCCACTCCGCAGGGTGGTGGTGGACTCCCCGAACACACTGTGGTAGCTTGGCTCGAGTGGTCAGGAATCAGGCTCCGTGCTAAGCATACAACATACCCAAACAATAACCATGCGTGCATCCGTTCCAAAAACGACTCTACACCGTAAAAATTATGAAAAATATTCTTCTTTATCTTTTTCTCTTAGTTGCTGATTGGAAAAATAAATAAGTCAATCACAATATACAAATTTTAAATAGAGCAGGTCAAATAAATATTTGCTGTTTGCTGAAATAAATAGGGGTGATCATAAATAACAGGGCATAAATACAAGTGCAATATATACAGACAATTAAATACTTTGAGGTAATAAATACTGTACCAATAAATACTGTACCAATAAATACTGTACACCAACAAGTCCTGTGGACCTATAAATACAGTGCAGCATTAAATAGATAAGAATTTAATAAATACAGTTTCCCCAATAAATAATTAGAAGTATACAGTAACACTCATGAATCAGGTGACACTTCAATACTTAAGGGCTGATTTGGCCCAGGCACAGCTTGTAGGGTGTGGAAGGCTTGGGGGGTCCTACTCCCTGGCTGAGGCAAAGGCTGAGGCCTAAACTGAGGTAGATCACAGGGGGGGATTCCAATGCCCTGGCTTTCCTCTCCACACAACCTCTCTAGGTTAGTCCCAGTTCACCCCAGGCACAGTCAGGTGGGTTTCAGCACCTCCCTAGCCCCTTAGAGTAGTCTCTCAGGTCTCCACAGGGCCTTAGGCGCCCTCTACTCCACTTACTGCCCTTTTCTGATGTTCCGACGCCGCTGGAGTCGTGTCGACGCCGGGAGGCGGTTCCGGTTCGGTCTCGGCGGCCTCGGCACAGTGTCAGTTCTTTGTCGACGCCGGTAGGCGGTTCCGGTCCGATGTCGGTGGCCTCGGTTCGATCTCGACCTCCGATTCGTTGGCGTCGGGCAGTCTCTTCACGATGTCGACTTCGGGCGGCTCCGGTCCGATGGCGCTCTCGGCTCCGATGACGTCGGCCGGCCTGGCCTCGCTGTCGACTTCCGGCGACTCCGGGGTGCGATCCTCACCCCCGACCTCCGGTGCTCTTCCTCACAGGTTCCGGGCGACTCCGGAGTGCGATCCTCACTCCCGACCTCCGGTGCTCCTCTACCTCGGTCTCCAACGACTCCGGAGGGCGGACTTCACCCTTCCGATGACGCCGCTCACTCGACCTCGGTTCACCTCCTTCTCGACCCTTGGTATTCCTCTCGACCTCCGCCGGCGCCCTCTTACGACCTCAGGCGGCTCCGGGTACGACGTCTGCTACCTCAGTCAGCGCCGCTTCTCCACCTCGGGCTCCAGGTCTTCGGCTACTCGACGCCAGGCTCCAGGGAAACCAGTTCTCAGGTCAGAATCTTGCTGCTTTCTTGGTTCTAAGGCCTGTTCCTGCTGTCCAGGTCCTTAGGATGGTTTTCTTCTGTCTTCTTCCCACACAGGGCTATAGGCTGGGATCCATCAGTAGGGACAAGTATCAAGGGTGGGTTTATTGACCCCACTCCAGGCACAAGTTTCCACCCCTGCTGCTTCACTCCTTCCTCCTTCACTGTTGTGCTCCTCTCTCTTCACCAGTCAGGTGCCAACTGCCAGCTCCAACTGCCAACACTCTGTCTTAACCTCCCAACATTCTAAACCGCCTCCAACGGTCACAGGGTTCTGGAAGCTCCTGGAATGTTCTGGAAGGTGCTGGTAGGTTCCAGTGGATGCTGGTGATGTCACAGGTGGCCACCATCTTGTGCTCCAGGCCCTCAGACAGAAGTTTCAGGGGTAGCTAAAATGGCTCCCTGAATCTGCAGCAACACGAAAAAGTCTGGTGGTTCCCAAAAAGGAAAAATTCAAACAGGGTTTGAGGCAAAAGTGGGACAAAATAAATAATGATGAGGAGGGACCACCCAAAGGGCTGACAGGTCTAACACGCGTCCCCCCCAGCTGAAAGTGGGGAGAGCTACCCAACCCCTTGGGAGTTCTCATCACTAAGGCGGAAATACCTTGAGAGACCGTCTGCATTGGCGTGGTCCACTCCAGGCCGATGTTCCACCTGAAAGTCCATCCCCTGTAGGGAAATAGACCACCTCAACAACTTGGGATTCTCCCCCTTCATCTGCATCAGCCAACGAAGGGGTCTGTGGTCGGTCTGAACAAGGAAGTGCGAGCCAAACAGGTATGGCCGCAGCTTCTTCAGAGCCCATACCACTGCAAAGGCTTCACGCTCTATTGCACTCCACTTCTGTTCCCTGGGAAGTAGTCTCCTGGATAGGAAGACCACGGGTTGATCCAGACCCTCTTCGTTGAGTTGCGATAACACTGCCCCAATGCCATGTTCTGATGCATCTGTCTGGACAATGAACTTCTTGGAAAAGTCTGGGGCCCTTAAGACCGGGGCCTCGCACATGGCTTTCTTCAATTTCTCAAAGGCTTGCTGACAAGCCTCCGTCCAGACTACCCGTCGAGGTTGTTTCTTGGACGTGAGCTCCGTGAGAGGGGCTACGATGGTACCGTACCCCTTCACGAAGCGGCGGTAGTATCCCGTGAGGCCCAAAAATGCTCGGACCTCAGTCTGTGTCTTGGGGGGCTCCCAGGCCATGATGGCCTCGATCTTCGCCTGGAGGGGTTGCACCGTTCCCCTACCCACCAAGTGTCCAAGGTACACTACCGACCCCTGCCCGATCTGGCACTTGCTGGCCTTGATCGTCAATCCAGCTTGTCTCAGGGCCTGGAGAACAGCTTGCAGGTGACGCAAGTGATCCTCCCAGCTGTTACTGAAGACGGCTATGTCATCCAGATAAGCAGCAGAGAAACTCTCCATTCCGGTGAGGATCTGGTTTACCAGGCGCTGAAACGTGGCAGGTGCGTTCTTGAGCCCAAAGGGCATCACACAGAACTGGTAGTGGCCATTGGGCGTGGAGAAGGCTGACCTTTCCCTTGCTCCATCAGTCAACGAGATCTGCCAGTACCCTGAAGTAAGGTCAAAGGTACTTAGATATTGGGCAGCTCCCAGCCGGTCAATCAATTCATCCGCCCTAGGGATCGGATGAGCATCAGTCCTTGTCACTGAATTCAGTCCCCGGTAGTCCACACAGAACCTCAGTTCTGGTTGGGCACCCGGTGGTGCAGCTTTTGGTACTAACACCACCGGACTGGACCAGGGGCTGCTAGAAGGTTCAACCACTCCTAGCTCCAGCATCTTAGTGACTTCACTATGAATGCTGGCCTTCACCTTGTCGGACATCCGGTAGATCTTGGACTTCACAGGTGGGCTGTCTCCTGTGTCCACGTCATGGACGCACAGGTGAGTCCTACCCGGGACAAGGGAGAACAACGAAGAGTACTGCCCCAGGACCTGGCGACAGTCCTCCTGCTGTTCAGGAGTTAGAGATGGGGAGAGAATCACTCCCTCCACCGACCCATCCTTTTCTTGAGACGCAAACAGATCAGGGAGAGGCTCGCTTTCCACGTCCTCTCCTCCGTCAGTCACCATCATCAAGATGACTTCGGGCCTCTCGTGGTGGGGTTTGAGGCGGTTGGCATGCAGCACCCGCAGGGGCTGACGAGGGGTCTTCAGGTCCACCAAGTAGGTAGCCTTACCCTTCTTCTCCAACACCTCAAAGGGTCCTGACCAGCGATCCTGGAGGGCACTAAGCTCTCCCGGTTCGATCACCCACACCTTCTGGCCAGGCTCCAACTCCACCGGGTGAGCGTTGTGGTCATACCACGCCTTCATCACTGCTTGGCTGGCTTCCAGGTTGTCAGAAGCTTGCTTCCACAACTTAGCCATTTGGCTCCGGAAGGCCAGCATGTAGCTCACCACATCCTGGGGGAGCTTTCTGGGAGTTCTTTCCCATCCGTCTCTCACCAGGTTAAGAGGTCCACGTACAGGGTGCCCATACAGAAGCTCGAAGGGGCTGAAGCCCACTCCCTTCTGTGGCACTTCCCTGTAAGAAAAAAGTAAACAGGGTAGGAGGACGTCCCATTTCCTCCGCAGGCTTTCAGGCAGACTTCTGATCATGCCTTTTAAGGTTTTGTTAAACCTCTCCACCAGACCATTGGTCTGGGGGTGGTAAGGAGTGGTGAACCGGTATGTCACTCCACACTCCTTCCACATTGCCCGCATATATGCTGACATGAAGTTGGTCCCCCTGTCGGACACAACTTCCTTGGGAAAACCCACTCGGGTAAAGATTCCCATCAGGGCCCTAGCCACAACAGGTGCTGTTATGGTCCTCAGAGGTATTGCCTCTGGGTACCGTGTGGCATGATCCACCAGGACCAGGATAAACCTGTGACCAGCTGATGTTGGCGGATCTAACGGACCCACAATGTCGATGCCCACCCTTTCAAAGGGGGTGCTAACGACAGGAAGTGGTTCCAGGGGAGCTTTCAGCTTCACCCCTGTTTTCCCACTGGCTTGGCAAGACACACATGTCCGGCAGTAGGTATCGGACGACACTTTCATCTGAGGCCAATAAAAGTGTGGGACAAGACGGGCGAAGGTCTTGTCTTGCCCCAGGTGTCCTGCCAAGGGGATCTCGTGAGCCAACTCTAAAAGGAAGGCTCGATAACGTTGAGGAACTACCAAGGCTCGTGACGATCCATGTAGGGGTGCCTTGGGTTCACTGTAGAGGAGGCCATCCTCCCAGTAAACACTGTAGTTCCCTTCAACGTTCCCTGCTGCCTGGGCTTCGGCCTGTCGCCTCAGCCCCTCAAGGGTAGGGCACTCCCTCTGGCCCTGGCAGAATTCCTCCCTGGACGGGCCTCCCTCCACGTGCCACTCGGCCGGGATGGGTAGGTCCTCCAGGTTGGTAACGTCCCCCTCCGCAGACTCCTGGTCCACCACCTCCGGTGGCCTATCCGTCCTACGGGGTGGAGACGCCGAGGCAGGCTCCTCCTGTCCTCGGTTCTTCCCTTGACTGGCAGCTGGCTGGGCCTTTGTTCCAGGCTCCAGCCGGAATGAACTCCCTCTTCGGGTAGTCTCGGACCTTGTGCTAACACAGGCCCAGTCAGGTGTACCCAGCATCTCGGTGTGAGTCCGGTATTCCACCTCCTTCCAAGCGTTGTGCTCCATGTCATTGCCCAGCAGACAATCGACTGGCACGGCAGGGCTTACGGCCACTCGAAGTGAACCTGCAACCCCCCCCCATTCAAAGGGAACCTCGGCCACTGGATAGTGACCGGTTCTGCCGTCAGCCATCGCGGCTGGGTGGAGTACATCGGGAATGACTTGCTCTGGAGACACCAGCTGGCTACGCACCATAGTCATACTGGCTCCTGTGTCTCTCAGAGCCTCCCCTCTTTGGCCGTTGATGGTGATCCACTGCCCATACTTTGCGGTATTTGCGGGCACCTGGATCTTAGGAACCATCTCCCGTTCTCCCAGGGACACTAAAGTGACACCCGCCCACTCCCTTCCCTTAGTTAAGGGCATCTCCTCCCCGAGCACTACACTAGCTACTCCGGGGGGCTTTCCTCCAGTGGGAGGGGGTGATCGTTTCTGACACTTCGGATCTCCTTTATAGTGTCCAACGCCACCGCACTCGTAGCAATGGACAACCCTTGGCTGCTGACTCTGGCCAGGATTAGGGTTTCTGGGTGGGTTAGCCTTAGAGGTGAATCCTGTTCCCTTCCCTTGGAAGTTATTTTGGGGGCCTTTGGAGAACTCCTTTTTCTTTTCCCCTCCTTCTTTCTTCTGGGGGGCGCCCTGTCCGGCCTTTTGAGTATCCCCTCCAGTCCCCCTTGTGGACACCCGGGTACTAGCCCAAATGTCCGCCTCCTCAGCAAGCTTCCGGGGACTGGTCAGCTTGCTATCCACCAGGTGTTGCCGCAGTTCAGGGAAACATTTCTCGAGTAGGTGTTCCTTCAACACTAGGTCAAACAGCTCCTCGTAGTTCCTTACTTCACTGCCCTGAATCCAACCTTCCAGTGCCTTCTTTGCATAGTCCAGGAAGTCCACCCAATTCTGTGTGCCCAGTTTGTGACTACCCCTGAACTTCTGTCTGTACTTTTCCGGAGTAAGTCCAAACTTCCTGATGAGCGCCAGTTTCATGGTGGGGTAGTGGGTTTGCTCATCCTCTTCGAGGGCCAATAAAGCATCCCTACCAGCTGGAGGCATGTATTTATACAGTCCCCCTCCCCAATACTTCGCTGGAACCCCATGGGCCCTCAATGAGACCTCATAGGCTGCTAGCCACTTGGCGATGTCGTCACCTGCCCCATAGCTCGCTACAATGTCCTTTGGCAGGTAAGGTTTGGATTCCCTGGTGGACTCTTGGTTTTGGCTGCCACCATTGGGAACAGGTTGTGCCCCGATTCGCAAAATCTGAAGATCTATTTCTTTCAGGCGCAATTCATGGGCCATCCTCTGCTCCTCCTTTTCCTTCTCCAGCTTTGCTAAGTCCCATGTGAGCTGTCTTTTCTCCCTCCGGTCTGCTAACTCCACTTCAGACAAGCCCCCGCTAGAGGCACGGCTGCCCCCCCTAGAAAGTGTCCTGGGCCCTGCGGACAGGTTCCCCACCTCAGGTTGGTACATCTCAGCCCCCTCGGGGTCAGGCTCTCCATCCCTGTCTTCTTCCTCAGCCTTGCTTTCCCTGCGTGCCTCCCCCCAAGCCCTTAAGCTGGTTTGAAGTGCACCCTTCTTTGCTCCTGGGGGACAGTACACCCCCTCTCGCTGGCAAAACTCCCTGAGTTGGGCCACAGTGTACGTGTCTAGATTTTCAAGAACAAACTCCATCTTGCCCACTCAGGTTAGAGGACAGTTATTTGCAGTAACAATGCAGGGTGGTACCTTTAGTAATACCTCCTCCCACCACCAGAGTAAATTTGGAAAAAACAAAAACCCACAATTTGGAAGGCCGCTGTGAGAAAACTCCCGGTGTAGGCCTATGGACTACCCACAGTTATTGTTGAGTATACGTAGGCACAGCTCTATCCCACCGCTGCCACCAATTTATGTTGGAAACAGCCCACTCCCACTCCGCAGGGTGGTGGTGGACTCCCCGAACACACTGTGGTAGCTTGGCTCGAGTGGTCAGGAATCAGGCTCCGTGCTAAGCATACAACATACCCAAACAATAACCATGCGTGCATCCGTTCCAAAAACGACTCTACACCGTAAAAATTATGAAAAATATTCTTCTTTATCTTTTTCTCTTAGTTGCTGATTGGAAAAATAAATAAGTCAATCACAATATACAAATTTTAAATAGAGCAGGTCAAATAAATATTTGCTGTTTGCTGAAATAAATAGGGGTGATCATAAATAACAGGGCATAAATACAAGTGCAATATATACAGACAATTAAATACTTTGAGGTAATAAATACTGTACCAATAAATACTGTACCAATAAATACTGTACACCAACAAGTCCTGTGGACCTATAAATACAGTGCAGCATTAAATAGATAAGAATTTAATAAATACAGTTTCCCCAATAAATAATTAGAAGTATACAGTAACACTCATGAATCAGGTGACACTTCAATACTTAAGGGCTGATTTGGCCCAGGCACAGCTTGTAGGGTGTGGAAGGCTTGGGGGGTCCTACTCCCTGGCTGAGGCAAAGGCTGAGGCCTAAACTGAGGTAGATCACAGGGGGGGATTCCAATGCCCTGGCTTTCCTCTCCACACAACCTCTCTAGGTTAGTCCCAGTTCACCCCAGGCACAGTCAGGTGGGTTTCAGCACCTCCCTAGCCCCTTAGAGTAGTCTCTCAGGTCTCCACAGGGCCTTAGGCGCCCTCTACTCCACTTACTGCCCTTTTCTGATGTTCCGACGCCGCTGGAGTCGTGTCGACGCCGGGAGGCGGTTCCGGTTCGGTCTCGGCGGCCTCGGCACAGTGTCAGTTCTTTGTCGACGCCGGTAGGCGGTTCCGGTCCGATGTCGGTGGCCTCGGTTCGATCTCGACCTCCGATTCGTTGGCGTCGGGCAGTCTCTTCA
This sequence comes from Triturus cristatus, assembly GCF_964204655.1. Taxonomy (NCBI): domain Eukaryota; kingdom Metazoa; phylum Chordata; class Amphibia; order Caudata; family Salamandridae; genus Triturus; species Triturus cristatus. Next base: position 863,732,947 of record NC_140591.1, on the reverse strand, counting down.
CGATGTCGACTTCGGGCGGCTCCGGTCCGATGGCGCTCTCGGCTCCGATGACGTCGGCCGGCCTGGCCTCGCTGTCGACTTCCGGCGACTCCGGGGTGCGATCCTCACCCCCGACCTCCGGTGCTCTTCCTCACAGGTTCCGGGCGACTCCGGAGTGCGATCCTCACTCCCGACCTCCGGTGCTCCTCTACCTCGGTCTCCAACGACTCCGGAGGGCGGACTTCACCCTTCCGATGACGCCGCTCACTCGACCTCGGTTCACCTCCTTCTCGACCCTTGGTATTCCTCTCGACCTCCGCCGGCGCCCTCTTACGACCTCAGGCGGCTCCGGGTACGACGTCTGCTACCTCAGTCAGCGCCGCTTCTCCACCTCGGGCTCCAGGTCTTCGGCTACTCGACGCCAGGCTCCAGGGAAACCAGTTCTCAGGTCAGAATCTTGCTGCTTTCTTGGTTCTAAGGCCTGTTCCTGCTGTCCAGGTCCTTAGGATGGTTTTCTTCTGTCTTCTTCCCACACAGGGCTATAGGCTGGGATCCATCAGTAGGGACAAGTATCAAGGGTGGGTTTATTGACCCCACTCCAGGCACAAGTTTCCACCCCTGCTGCTTCACTCCTTCCTCCTTCACTGTTGTGCTCCTCTCTCTTCACCAGTCAGGTGCCAACTGCCAGCTCCAACTGCCAACACTCTGTCTTAACCTCCCAACATTCTAAACCGCCTCCAACGGTCACAGGGTTCTGGAAGCTCCTGGAATGTTCTGGAAGGTGCTGGTAGGTTCCAGTGGATGCTGGTGATGTCACAGGTGGCCACCATCTTGTGCTCCAGGCCCTCAGACAGAAGTTTCAGGGGTAGCTAAAATGGCTCCCTGAATCTGCAGCAACACGAAAAAGTCTGGTGGTTCCCAAAAAGGAAAAATTCAAACAGGGTTTGAGGCAAAAGTGGGACAAAATAAATAATGATGAGGAGGGACCACCCAAAGGGCTGACAGGTCTAACAATGGTACCTCCCACAATCATACAGGCGACTGAATAAGCCTGCTTCGAACCAATGGCTGGTTGAGTCAAACTATCAGTGCAAATGAGACATTTGTAATTATCCAAAGGAAGAATGGAAGAAGGAAGAGGGTTAACGTGTTCTCACTGAAGAAATTCTTGTGTATGTAAAGAGGGGTCAAAAACAAAACTGACATCAGCGACATCAATGATGCAGCACATTGAATCCAATGGGGATGAAGTGCTTTAGAATTAGGGGCACCGGCCTTTGTGACTGGCTCCAGGGCGGTGATGGGAGAAAACAACAAAAATGTGCTTACCTTGTGCCAGAGGACGTTCTCTCAGAGCTGCCATCTGCACAGCTGTCAGAATTTTTTCAGTTTCAGAGAAACGCAATTCTGCAGTAGCATACAGATGGGAAACCGATCGCCCCGGGGGTAACCCGAATGGCCACATTTGTAGTATTCAATCTAGTTGGTAAAAACTGCGTTGCAAGCATGTCAGACTGCACAGCACACAGCAAAGTGGTATATTCTGGAAGCCAAGAGGAAGCAGAAAAAAAGCTGAAAAGAAAGGATGTATCAAAGCATAGAGAGGTTTGATATGCAGACCATAATCGGGAATGTAAGTCTGGCCAAAGTTAAATAAAACCAAGTAGGGACAACAATTTCTTGATAGTAGATGGAGATTGCAATTGAGCACACTTCTCCAAAAAATGGGGGGGCCAAACACCTACCCTCAATTTTCAATTCATAACCAAGAAAGAGAACTGCTGGAAATGCAACATGGGATTTCGCAAAATTGAATTTGTATCCTAAATCTGCAAACCGTGTAATGATGTGATCCACTCACACAAGATAGCGATAAAATTCATCGTCTGTCAGGTATATGTCATCAACATAAGAAAAGGCACCAGTGAAATTTCATAAGAAGACGTCAAGTTGTCCTCAAAAACAGCATTTACGGTGTGTTTAATGTCACCTTCAATTTGCATGTCGACTTAATAAAGTCAATGAGGTGGTGCTATACGGGTATCTGCAGTTTCAACAGTGACAAAGGTATCAGTTGTTTTCACCTCCAGAAATGGGTGGAGTCTCTACTGCACTACGGTAACTTCTTCTGCGCTGTTGAGGAGGGTCACTGCCTAACTTCTGTCCAGGAGGAGGGTTCTCACCATCTGGAGCATACTTTGCCGTTAAAGGGGCAACTTTTTCCTTCTGGAACGGGGCTCTATACGAAAGGGGTTTCTCTCTTTTGACCTTCACATCAAAAGAGCATTGCGGGTCCTGCTGGGGTTGCATAGACTCACCTTGTCTGCGATCCTGTCACCCTCCTCTGTCGTACCATTGATCCGATGATTCCTAAAAGGAACGAGGATCAGGAACCTGGAACCTCTCAGGAGTTTGAATCTTAGAGAGATCACGCAAATCATATCTACGTTCAGAAGCATCCAGTGGTGGCGAACCACCGTGAGACCCTTGCTCTGTTGCTGTTTTTTTTTTTGTCCCCAGTCCTTTTAGGAAAGACTGGACACCCCTCCTTAGCAGCTGGGGGCTTACCCTGAGACTGAGGAGACGGTCTAACTCCCAAATTATTGCGTCCCAAAGACATTAGCAATAATAATCGGTAACTCGCATTCCCAATCAAGGTCAGGCGCTGCCAAAAGGCGTTGATGAATCATTAAAGATGTTGGTTCACCTTTAATATTGGAAATAATAATTCCAGAGACTACAGGAAAAATGCCCAGTAATTTCATCTCCAGATCAAGGGCAGGACCTGCCCCATGTTCATCCTGTACCTGTGTAAGAATGCTTGGAAGAACGCCCATGGAGGGGGTGCCATACCAAAGTGTACACTATGAGGCAAACACCATACCCAAGGTGTTGTAGTTGGCTAAAAGAGGAATCAGTCCAATAGACAAGCACATAGTAAGGATCCTGTGCTTTTTAACAGGACCCGTAAGAGAGAAAACTGCATCAAACTGCTCCATTTTCTGAGCAATCCAAAACAGCAAGTCCTCATGATTCGGAGGACGTTTGCCCATCACTGAATTAATTATAATGGGGCTAATCACAAGACCTCCACCTGGAGCAGGCTGCTCCGGAGGTGCAGCCCCAGGTGGGGCCAGCAGAAAAGCAAGGGTACTAAATTGGATCAGGTGTCCATGAAGAACAGCCTGACCATACAACAAGCAAACCTCTGCGAAACTGCGAAATTCGCATTAAGATAAACAGGCCAAGTTGCCCCATCAATACTCAAGGGGCCCATACGAATGAAAGAAATAGGATGGGGTAGGGCACCATTAAACCAAATTTGGTGCTCCCAGGCCATAAGAGGAACCTCAATAACCGCATAAGGATGATAAGCTGCCGGTACAGCTGTAGGAGTATAAGCATGAAAAGAATTATCATTCGCACCCACAGCAGGAAATGTAACCCAGGAGTAAAAACTTCGAAACAATACGCAGGATCCGGTTCAACCATATTAGCAACAATAGACCCCGCATTGGAGACCCCAGGTTGCAACAAATGTTGAGTAAGCGCAGCACGACAATGAGCAGGAATTGGAATTGGCTTCGCCATAACTGAAAGACAATGGAAACAAACGGTAGCACAAAATGGTTCGAAAACCTTTTAAACTTCAAGCTTGAAAAACCTACAGCAATAGGTGTACCCTGAAACTGAGGAGGCAAAGCCCTCTCAGGATGGACTTCTCCAGAAAACGGTGTGAGGGTATTGTAGACATGCACAATTGCTACTCAGGGGTCCCGTGATTAAGTACCAGACCAAACGTTGGCGGCGCCATGTTGCAGGGATTCTGCGGAGTCACAGAATTATGCTTGTGATCATGGAACTTTAGTATGCTGGGACTGAGTCATCCTACCACCTGGGGACCCATGAGCCCAGGACCAACTAGCTATGGTGTCTCACTTGCCCTCCTACTCACTCAAAGAGGAGCAAGTGATTAGACACCCCAGAACATGGCACTCCCGACCCTCTCAGGTATCACGATGACAGGACACACGCTTTTGCTCTCACACTCGTAGTAGTCCATAATAAGTTCTGACAGAGGTCCGAGTAACGTTTAGAATATTTATTTTAACTATCGTGCTCTAGTGTGCATTATACATGCCACAACAAGTAAGAGAATGCCTAACAGAAATACGGTTAGCATAGCAAGTAGTCCATAAATCATAAATGGAGCAGTCATTATATGGGACAATGTAACCTCCCTCCCATTCTACAGAAGCAGAATGATTATATATCAGAAGATCTCCAGTTGTTAGAAGCAGACCCCGTACCTCAGAAAACACAGAGGAAAGTTCTACATCCCAAGCACTGTCACCATTTTTCCCCTGGAAAGGTCCCTCTCCAAGTATGTGTTACCTATCTGTGCATACCTATATGACAAGAAGTACAAGCTCTCAACCAACAGCTGCGTTTGTGTGTTTTGTCTAGGTGCTAGGGCCTGACCAGAACAGAATAACAAGGGGCATTGTTGTTCGACCTTGTCTACATGTTCAGCTAAATCCCGGGAAAGAACAGAACGCAAAAACAATAGCATGTTCTGTGTGAAAGGACATTACGGGACATAGCAAAACATATCTTCAGAGTAATGTGTGCAAGGCAAAGGACAGTCTGCAATGTGCTCATGATAACATAGGGAAAATGACAATGGGTCTGCACGGGACTCATAACAAAAGGACTGTGCCTGACTCAAAGGAAAAGAAGTGACTCCCTGATCAGCAACGGGTACGATAGAGCTGGAAGAAGTCGCCTGCAAACCCAAAGACAGAATCACCCCAACAGACCAGTTGCAACTGGATTTTTTCTGGACTGTGCAGGCGCATTCTGGGAAACAGAGTCCTAGTCCACAAGATGCAATCTAGATCTTGAAACCCTAGGTCTGAGCTAGTGGACCAAGAAACTTCAAGATTTGAAAGTTTAGAAACTTTCTGCTTAGTTTTGCAGATAAGCTCTGGGATGAGACTGGCTCGACGTAGAGAGTTAAGTTGGTATTGTCGACTCATGAATCGGCTTGATTGGGATGGTTTACCTGCTGAAAGCTCTGGGACAAATACTTCCAGAAGCTCACCAAGACATCGTAATGTAGCAGGTCACTGTGGTCGAATCGAACTCCGGATCCAAGAAGCCAGAAGACCTGCCTTGTCATGCCGTTCATAAACAAAGAGCCAGGCTCCAGGTTAGGGAAATATCTTCCCCCAACACCTTGGTCTATTGAGACTCTTCTATCAGATTGATATAAGGAAAAAGTATCATAAGTGTGGAACATAATGGAGACTGAAGTACTAGACATTCAGGCGAAGGGTGAGAAGATACACATTTTAGATCATTTGGAAATGATCCAGTAGATGGTCTGGGCAGAGGCCAGCTTAATCCAGGTGGGTCAAAAGGATCTCATGAAGAGGTAATAAAGGTTCCCTTGTGGAGGAACTGAGCTAAAGAGTTTCTGTCAGCAAAATAATCTTTATCTCTGCAACTGGTAACAAAAATTCTAGGACCTCAGCGGCTTTGCATTAAGAATGGATTGAAAGAAAAACTGTCTTCTGAAGAGACAACTGAGAGAAAATCAGGGTAAACCTCACTAGAAATATTTAAGTGACTGACATTTTGGAGACTCAAATAGGGATATTCATCAGCATCGGAATAGGATTTAAAGGTGTCCTCTTCAATACTGCCCTTCTTCACCTGAAAGACTTTATCTTAACTTCGAATAGGGTGATCAGGAAACTCGAGATTGGCCTTCACCAAGCATTTCACTTTGGCCAGAACTGTCCTGGCCCTAGGGAACTCTGAATATGCATTCAAACCCAGTGCCATGAGTGGCAGCATCTACGGGAACAGCCCTCAAGGACTCTGGTTGCAAAAGGGCAGCTGGAACTACATCTCTTGCATCTGCTGGGTAGAGGCTTCCAGTGGTTACATGGTCAAAATCCTGCAGGTACCTTGGGACCAAATGTGCAATAGAGGGACCAACATGTGGTTGGATTATAGCCGTCAAGACTTTGGGTGAAAGCCACCACTTGAGCAGGGTCCGCAGAAGATGCAGAAAAGTCAGAAAAGACGGTAGTAAGACTGAAAGCACAGGGAGTAGAGCTAGAATGGAACAGGGCACCAGTGCCGGCTCATACCGTCTAGGACGTGATACAGTTCCAAAGGAGATGTTGAGGTCAGAGTCAGGGAATGGCCCCACCAATCAGATAACCTGCCCGACACTTGGAGAGATATCAAGAGGAAGAAGGTTCCATTGTTTGGCATGTACTTCACCCGGTGTGGGAGGACATTTCTGGGAATTAAGTTTTCCCTTTACATCTGTCATGTGAATAGGATCTGAGCTGGAAACTTATGTCCAATTTAGATGTTAAAGAAGTCCCTTCCCTTTCCTCAATAGACACAGAATACATGAAGCTACAACATAGGCAGACTTGAAAGCATGTGCAGGATCCATACTCCAACAACAGACATATTAGGAATCCAGAAAGATTTTGGGCAGGAATGAAGTCAGTGAGATCCTGACTTTTGTGGACTTGGCATTTTCCATAAAGGCCCTGTGACATTCCAGCAGACAGCAGACAGCAACTCTGGATCTGTGTCAAAGGGCATGAAAAAGTGAAACTGATGTCACCCCACCAGAGAGGTGCCTTACATGGCTTATTATGTAATGTCCAGGGAGGCACAGGAGTCGATCTGAAGCCATGGTAGCACATACCAGTGCAGTAGAGCTATTTCAACTTTTCCAGATCAAGTCCAGCACCTGGGGTGAACTCATGAGTTGAGGAATCTGCCCATAGAATTATTCATTAGAAAGCTCCAGGACAGAGTCTGATGGTAAATATATGCCACGTCAGGATTCTGCCTTATGGAGCCACCACTAAAGCAACAGAAAAGCCACCAAATGGTGATAGAGCCTCAGGAGTAGCTTCCTTGTTAGTGATGTGAGAACAATCTAGGGTTCCTTTAATCATTTCACCAGAGGTGAATTAGACAAGCCACCATTTACAAACATAGCATGCTCCCACCATTCCTGTTTGTCCCTCTCTGAATAAACACCCATCTCTGTCTATATTTGGCTCTCCTCTGCCTCTGGCTATTCCCTTCCTCAATGAATCTGTATCTTGACATCGGTCTCTTTCCATGAATTTTTCTCTCAGTGTACACATGCACTCTCATCACACCTCACTCTTTATATCTACCTGTTTCTTTGCATTTGTCTGACTCTTTGTCTGTCTTGTACTCTTTCCCTGTCTGTTCATGAGTTCGTCTCTGCATTTATCTTTCTTTTTTTCACTGTTACTTATGTGTGGTAAACAGCATAGAGCACTGATAGCTGAGGAGGATATGTAGCCAAATAATTTTGGGTGTCATTTACCAATGCAGGCCAAATCTCTGTTAACTAACTGTCCTTGACATGCAATCTAAATGACAAGACAAAGCAGTACTCATTGGGTACAATGTCCTAGTTTGTAGCAACGTCCACTATCATCAAGTGCAAGGTCGAACTGGGACAGAAAATAGGCCCTGGCACCAAAAAATAATGGCCACCACTAGCGAAACCAAAAGCTAGAAAAGTGGCCCATATTTCAAAGCAGGCAGTTTTGATCTTGTAAAGACATGCTGTATAGGAATTTTGCAGGTTATGTTATGTTAATAGGATTTATATAGCCAGAAAGGGTTTCGCAGCACTTTGCCAACTAAACCGATTCGAAAACACTGTAGAAGAAATAATTCCTACTCCAAACAGTTAGAAAAGCCAGGTTTTTAACTTCTTCTGGAACATCAGAAGGGAATGACAAGACCTTAGATCAGGAGGGAGGGATCTCCAAAGCTTTAGTCCCAGGAAATAAAATGTTCGACCCCCTTGCCGAGACCTTTTGATTCTGGGAACCAGAGCCAGGCCAAGATTGCTTGACAGCAAAGATCGGCTAGGAAGACACAAGAGAACTAGTTGGACCTGAATTAGATAGACATTTATGCACATAACATAGTGATTTGAATTGAACACAGCCCTCAACAGGAAGATAATACAGTTCTTGAAGTAGATTGGCACTTTTAGATAACTTTGGGCATGGAGTAAAAGTCTGGCTGAAGTGTTTTGCACCGTCTGCAACCATCTGAATAGGCTCTTCTGGACCCCTCGAGAACATTCCCATAGTTGTATCCGGACATAACTAGGGCCGAAGACCACATGGGAGACCACATGCATTTGTGCTTGCTGCTGGCAATGTTTATGGTAATAATCAAATAAATCAACAGTTAAAACCTATCCATAGAATAGGCCCATATACAGACAGTAAAAGTGGGTTACACACTGACCTATGAGTCCAGCCCTTCCTGACAGGCCACAGACAGTCGGTCAGCCTGGCATCTTTCTGCTCAGAGGCCCTCAACATCATCTATGGAGTCTGTCAAGGATCACCGCTTACCCCAATCCTTTTCAACACCTACATGACCCCTCTTTCCAACATTATCTGCACCCATGGAATCAACGTCTTATCATATGACTGAAGTCGCTGGAAAGATGAAAGCCAACTGCCTCAAACTAAACACTGATAAGATGGAAGGTGTAACTTCAGCAGATACACCTCGCCGTTGGACTCCACGTGGTGGTCTATGGAACTCAGAGCTACAACCTCCCTACGACCTACACCAAGAACCTTATAGTCATTGACAACTAGTTCACTATGACCAGCCAAGTAAATGCAGTCTCTGCCTCCTGCTGCCATACACTAAAGATTCTAAAGAAGATCTTCAAATGACACCCCACCAACAACTGCAGATTGGTTACCCGAGCTATCACCACCAACAAACTAGGCTATGGTAACTTCCTCTACACCAGAATCAACACTCAACTGACCAGACAACACCAGACCATCCAGAAACCAGAAGCAGAAAGCAGAAGCAAGATTTACCCTCAGCTTTACAACTTCGCAACATGCACGCACATCACACAGAGCTGCACTGGCTGCCCATACACTAATGAGCACTCTTCATACTCCTCATGCACTCTTTCATTGCCTTACACAACATAGACCTGCATACTCAACAACAGCATCAGCTTCCACAAACCTACCAGACACCTCTTCTTAGCCATACTCCTAGTAGCACACATGCCCCACATACGCTGTACCAGAATCAGCAGTCTTGACTTCTCCCACCACGCTCCTAACACTTGGAATCATCAGAGCCTTCTCTATTGTGCATGGATTCCACAAAAAGCTGAAGATGTGGCTTTTCAATTAGGCCAAGCTCAGGCTCGGTCCAGACTGCTCCTGCATTAGTACAAGGATACTCTGCTAGGTAATTGCACGCTTACACATACACTTCACATAACTCATGTGATTTAGTAAAATGTGCACACTGTTGTTGTGTAACATTTACTGTGCTCTACAGAGGGTTAAAAAATTGTGCAATGCTGTATTTACAAACAGTGGTACGGCAATGCTAAGACTTGTACTTGAGGTACAACCTCAGCTTCATTTTACTTTGCACAGACAATCAGCTTTGGGAAAATCGCATTATGTGTATTTTTTTGCAGAAAATGCCTAAATAATCCATAGGAAATTCCTTGTGATGCTCCATTTGCCCATTTTTAGGTGCCTTCTTTCATTTGATGCTAAGATATTCCATAAAGCCAGGTCATGTTACATTAGCAGATCTGGCTTTCAGTGAAATTCTGGTGGGTATTTGTTGTTCCTACCCTCGTACTCTCCCTTTCATACATAACATTAAACTGTGGTTTGGAGCTATAGAATGCAGAGTAGCTTTTTGTGTGCTTATGTCAACTTTTTGGAGCAAAAACAGGTTGTGCAGAACAGTTGTTCAATGTTGGCGTTTGCCCCACCTTGTGCAAAATAATGGTATTTGGTTGTTGCAGCATTCCCTTCAGGGTTGGGCTGGTCAAGGGATCTCACCTCTGAACACATATATATCAGGGCATACATGAAAATGTAGCCTTCAAACAGTTAAACCTTTTACTTATCTCCCCTGTTTAATCTAACATCTCAGTTTCATTGATCTTTATTCGGATATGCACTATCCATAAAAGTAAAAACATTCCTCACATAATTAATCATAAAAGCATTTACATTGATCCATCATCTTTAAGTTTTAAGAACAGAGCTCAACTATAAAACAATTCAGTGAAACATTGCAGAATTATCATGCATATTCAATAGCAGCTTCATATGCTAAAGTGCCAAAGTGCAAAGTGCAAATATTTCAGAAGATAGCAGCAAGGATGGACAAATTATTAAGTCACATTAAAAAGCCCTCAGCTTCTATTAAAAGCAAACCACATAAAACAATTTAATAATCAGCACAAGATTATTATCAGTATTGCAAATAGCAGCATCATGTGAGAAAGTGCCAATGTTTAAAGTGCAAATAGGACTGAGAAAAATAGCAACAAAAAAGGACAAACTTATTAAATTCCACACATGTGCTCTATACGTCCAGATATCGCTCATATCACATATTACCCTGTTTAAGTATAAAATAAAAAAGTGCATGTAGTGCGTCCTAGTCCAACATTCAAGAATTCATGGAAGAACGTGAGCGGATATCCATTTTTTAAAAAGTGCAAACTCGAAATGTTAAATCCTTGCCATTAAGCTGAAGAATAGTTTTATATGCAACCTTAAAATCTGTTATTCCATTAACCCTAAAAAATGGGATCAGTAGCTACATACTATACTTTTGATAGAAAGTGCTGAAGAACAAGAAATGCAACATACACTGCTTTCCTAGGTTGCCACAGGGGCAAGCCAAATCCTCAATGTTGGGTTGATAGCCTAAGGGAAAACACAGCAAGTATTTTAGTGTGCCGGATCTAAGGCGAAAAAGAAGGCTTCGCTCCCAACGAGTGATATCTCTTAAAAGATAACTAGCTGGTAAACAAAAGAAAGGTTCACCTTCTTCTGCCATTGATATATATTGTGCCACGGATACTTAGGTGTGTTCCTGTGCATATCTTATGTCCCCATAGTATTTGTAAAAGACTTTGCGGACAATCTTTTTATCAATTCCATCTAGTTGGTCTGGTTTATGAAAGATATGACCAAGATTAACTCTTTTCAGATTTGCCTGTACTTGTGCGAGCCATGGTATGTCTCCTCCCCTGTCACATTTAAACAATCAACTATAATCTCCCTTGTTAGCGAGGCTGCCGGGTTCTGCCAGACCTTCAGCCAAAACATGACAGGGCGGATCCTAAAATAATCCTATAAGTAAGAAAGTAAGATAATTTTAATTCTCCTGCAAAATCTATTTTCTTCAACCTGGACACTTTTCAGGTTTATGAAACCCCAAATTTCAGCCCCATAAGTCATGATTGGTACACATTGTGTCCTATAAATTTTAAGCAGGGACAGTACTACCTCGATTCTTTTTGTTTGAGGGAGACTTATTATCGAATTAACTGCTTTTAAAAATTTGGTCCGGCCATATGCCAAATGAGGTGCCCAGGATCCATTATCTGAAAATTGTAAACCCAAGTACGGGAAAGTGCGAGTGCGTAACAGGGTATCTGAGCCCGAGGTAATGACATTAATAAGGCATTTTTTAGGACCACAACACATTAAAAAAGATTTGTTAAAATTCGTGCAAAGATTCAGACTATTCATAAAAACTACAAAACCCCTAACTAAAATACGCAGAGCATTGGGTGTGCGTCCCATTAAAACAGCATCGTCTGCATATAATAGAGCAGGCAGTTTATTACCATTAATTATTGGGACATCTGTGGTTTGGTCAGACAACGCATTATGTAGCTCATTAACATATAAAATAAATAAAAGTAGGGCAAGGACACACCCTTGTCTGACGCCTCTTCCAACCACTATGTCCCCTGAAACTGCCCCATCCGTGCTTATTCTCACCCGAGCCCTTAAATCCCTATGTAGATACGCTAAAAAATACACCATGACTTTGTCCAACCCGTAGTCTAAAAGGCATTGCCAAAGCTGAGATCTATTAACAAAATCAAATGCGGAGGTGAGATCCATAAATGCTAGGTAAAGGGGACTGTGTCGAGCGATGGTATATTTCCCTATAATTAAATTAAGATTGAGACACTGTTCCACCGTTCCAAGATGACTTCGGAAACCCAGCTAGCATTTGTTTAATATGTTTTCCTCTTCTGCCCAAGTTCTGATTTTGTTAAATAAGACCCTCCCCAATATCTTAAGAGTATTATCAATTAGAGAGATTGGTCTATAACAGCTCTGGTTGGATCTATCTCCCTTTTTAAAGATGGGAACAATTACAGTTGTAGACCAAGTATTGGGGATTTTAGTTGTTGTCAAATTATTAAAAACATTGAGTAGCAAAGGGGCCCAGAACTCTGGCCTAGATTTTATAAGGTCGATTGGTAGCCCATCCGGGCCCGGAGCTTTGTTGCCCAGACTCTGGTTAATTGCATCCTCAATTTCCGATAAAGATATTTGGATTTGAGCAGCAGCGAGGTTGCCAAAAGTATCTTCGCACTGAGATGTAACAGCATATATTTTTGAAAAATGGGCTACCCATGCTTCACTCGTTATATTACAACTTAACGGGGTGAGTGTATTGCCAAACGCTCTCAGTGACTTGGCGGCTGTCCAAAAACCATTTGTATTACTAAACTTTGCAGCACAGGCAAAGTTACTCCAGTGCTCTTTTAAAATCACATCTTGCATCTGTTTCACTGCTCTTTTTTAAATATACCATAGTAATTTGATAGCGTTAGGGTCTCTGGGGAAAGCTGATAGAGCGGCTCTAAGTTCTCTGTTTGCCCTAGAGCAAGTGCTGTTAAATCATCTAGGGTCAGGACTGAGTGGAACTACAGGTTTTTGAAATCAGTTTTTTAATGCCTGCACATAGTAGGACAAAAGCAGGAACTGCCTCTGGGTTAGGATTGTCCAATGTGAGACAAGTCTCTAATCTAACATCAGTGCAAGCAGATAAAAGATGTCCTCAACTTGGCCCGACCCTTGTAGGATTAATTAATACAGCCTCCTGTCGCTTCAGGAAAAATATCTCTTCTCCTGTGGCCTAGTAGAAAATCTCACCTTCAGTCATAAGTACTATCTCTATATTTTTAATGTCTGAATTCATATTGGAGTCTCCGGGATATTTGTTTCATTTTCAGCAGACAGCAAAGTGCCTCCCCTAATATGTAGTATGAACAGCCTACATGGGGTTTCAAGTGTGATACCCTGGCTCCTGGATTCCTGGACCTAAAATATTTTTTCTTTATAGTCTGCCTCTTAATAATTTTATCTGATGGGGGGGAACTGCTAAACATCTAAGGGTAATATCAAGAAGCCATCGATAAAAAATTATCGTTGCTTTTGCGTCCGTTTTTGGACGAAAAGCAGCGATAATTTTATCGCCCTATCAGCATGGACAGGCTAACGCGTGAATCCATGCTTCAGCACCCATTTTCTCATCGCCTCACATTGCTAATGAGATACGAGGTAGGCGTTCCCCTGAGAAATACAGCAAAAATGATCGCTAACAAAGGATCTCCCTATTAACAAGGGAATCGCTAACCGGCCTAGCGACATTAAAAGTAGCGCTCACCGGCTTTATCGCCGGTTCCTTACGCCTGCTAAATCTTTGACGTAGCCATGTTTAACATGGGAGGTGGATTGTCATGCTGAGTCAACATCTCCCTATCACCGATGTTTTTCACTGTCGCTGCTTTAGTATCGCAGGTTATCCTACGTTATTGCCCCTTATCGCCGCTATTGCCGTGATTTCTATCGCCTCGGCGATGCGCCTTGCTGATAGTGCGCTCACCGGGTGATAGAATCCGGCGATAGGGGGCGTTAATTTTGTGCACGCTAAACACGGCTAGCGATAATTATCGCTGGCCGTTGATGATATGCCCCTTACTTTGTAAAACCTGGAATTCCCCACTCCAACAAGCAGACACAGGATCCAAAGTGACTTCGGCCTCATTCAAAATCAAAATGTACACACACACGTTTTCCCAGCCCAGGTCCGCCATGTCTAGCAAAGTGAACCTGAGCAACGAAAACGAGTTACAGTCGTGAGTGGCGAATACCCCAGTGACCCAGCGTCTCTATGGGAAGCAGGCTGCCGGACCAAAATTGATTGACTGCAGAGCCAGCTGAGGCTCTGACTCCAAACTCTTGGTGCTTTACACACTCCTGAATAGAATGGGGGAACCACAAATTTGGCAGGAAGCCCACTAATTTACAATGGGGCTCCTGCTCCACCAACCTTTAACTATGGTGATCAACCTTAAGAAAATCTGATTCGCTCAACTTCAGTGCTCTCTTTTTAACGGCCTTGCAATCCTCTCAACTTTCTAAGTATAGTTTCAGATCAGAAAAATTGACCCACTGATGCTACACTTGATCCATATTCACACCCAAATGAAATTAACCTCGATTTCATAGCTACAGAAGCCATCCTACATCCAGAGCAGCCTTACTTCACCAGTCAGCATGCAATGTTACGGGGGTTACATGCACCCCATCTTTTTTAATTTTGTTAAAACATAGGTATAAGCATTTTCTCTTCAATCATTCAGCTTCCTTTAGAGCAACATATATATTCACATGCAGCCTCACCCACTTGCCATACCATCTTTAAAGTAACCATGTTCCTAAATATTTTATGACATTTTGTAAGCGGGGTTTTGAAATTGCTACCCCATGCTTTGGCTGGCCTAGCCAGCTAGTTCACGTGAGCGTGCACGTGCGCTGCCGCCATCTGTCTTTCACTGGTCATTAAGTGATGTGCATCGCGATCGCGATCACTTTCACTTTCGCAGCGCACGTTAGAAAAGCCCGCTTTATTGTACTGTGCAGTTTTCTACTTGTGGTACGTTGTTTTATTTCCACATACTTCAACAAGTGATGTCGTTTCCAACCAACGAGTTTAGAGTGTTCTATGTTGACGACGTGAAATATATAGTTTTCTGCTTCGTAACTCTTTCATTTGTCCACTGGTTTAGTTGGAAACCAAACAGTTCCATGAAATAGGCAAGTTCGCCACCCAGTGGCATGTGGAGGTAAATGCCTGATCAATTAAGAAAACTTGGAATTTGAAATCAGTTAACCCCTTCGCTGCTAGGCCTCCCCCCGCCCCCCCCCCCCCCCCTTGCTAAGCTTTTTTTGGGCTATTTGGGGTAGTGCGCGCTTAGGCCCCTGTAACTTTTTGATCACATAAGGTATCTACGCCAAATTTGCGTCCTTTTCTTCCAACATCATGGGGATTCTCAATGTACCCAGGGTTTGTGGATTCCCCTGGAGGGGTCCCAGTAATTAACCAAAATACAGCAAAATGTTGTTTTTTGGGGGAACAATTGGAAAAATTGGCTGCAAATGAAAGCGTCTGGGTTTTTCTCTGCAAATGGTATCAAAAAAGGGTTTGTGGGGCTGAAATCACAATTTTGCCAGCTTTTAGGGAATTACAGACTTTTGTCAGAAAACCACATTTTTTACACAGTTTGGGCATTTTTCTGGGACATAGCTTATTTTTGCTATTTTTTGTGCTTCCAACCTCCTTCCAATTTTGATGACGCCTCACTACGTTTTGGGCCCTTGCCTTTCACGGGTACTTGGGCCTCCCACACAAGTGAGGCACCATTCTTATCGGGAGACCTGGGGGAAAGTGGGTGGTGGAAAATTTGTGTGAGCCCGGTGATGCCACAACTTTCCCACACAAAAATGTGTGGAAAAAAGTGATTTGTTTCAGCTAAAATTGAGGTTTGCAGGGGATTCTGCTTAAGGAAATGTTGGGGGATCCACGCAAGCCATACCTCTCTGGAAGCCCCTGGGTGTCTAGTTTTCAGAAATGTGTGGGTTAGGTAGGTTTCCCTAGATGGCTGCCGAGCACCGGGCCAAAAACTCATGGAACCACCATGCAAAACCAGGTTGGTTTGTGATAGGTAATTTTGATGCCGCCTCAATAGATGGTACTTGGCCCACCCATACAAGTGAGGTACCATTTCTATTGGGATACTTGGGGAAATGCTGGGGGGTTGGAAATTTGTTGTTACTTTCCGCCGTGTGTAAATTTGGGCACAATAATACAAGGAAAATGTCACAGTCACATTTTGAGGTTTGCAGGACATTGTGGGTAAGATAACTTGTTGGGAACCACAAGAGAGACATCACCATGCACTCCCATGGGTGTTTAGTTTACGAAAAAAACTACAGTTGTACAGATTACTGCACAGCCATCTATTCCTCAAGCACGCACACATACTGGTTGGATTGGGCACGAGGGCGAGTGATGGTTCAGTATATAAAAATGCATTAACAAGAGATTTCACAAAAATGAAATGCACTGTCAATAATTGAATGGACAAAAAACTGAACCAGTGACTCGCAGCTCGTGAGCTGTAAAGCCACTTCAAGGTACCAACCGCTTTACAGGCCATTCGCACACCTTTCAAACATGATACACACAAGACCATTTACACCACCAGGCACAAAACCAACACATTACAACATTCACAAAAAAGGACAAGGTACACCCTGCTTGACAAAAATAGAAAAGACACATTTTTATGCACAACCACCAATTCCTCAAGCACTCATACATACTGGTTGGATTTGGCACGAGGGTGAGTGATGGTTCAGTATATACAGTTGTATTAACCAGAGATTTCACAAAAATGAAATGCACTGTTAATTGAAAGGACGAGAAACTGAACCATTGACTCACAGCTCGTGAGCTGTAAAGCCACGACAAGGCACCAACCTCTTTACAGGCCATTCATACACCTTTCAGACGTGTGACACATACAAAACCATTCACAACGCCAGCCACGGGCCCAGCACATTACAACACTCACACCAGCAGACAGCGCCATTCAAGGGCCAATCACTTTCACACGCCCACATTCCTGACACAGCAACCACACCAGCACACGGATTATGTTGAGTGGCGTTTGGCTAGCAGTGTGTGTAGTGACCAGCAGCTAGTCACTACTCACACACTGCCAGCAAAGCGCCAGTCCACGCACATCACACCGCCAGCCAAGTGCAAGTCCATGCACACCGTCAGACATGTGCCAGTCCAGACACACCGCCAGTCAAGGACCAGTCCACGCACAACACACCACCAGCCAAGCGCAGGTCCACACACACCATCAGCCAAGCGCCAGTCCACGCACACTACCAGCCAAGCACCAGTCCAAACACACCACCAGCCAAGTGCCAGTACAAACACACCGCCAGCCAAGTGCCAGTCCATGCACACCACACTGTCAGCCATGTGCCAGTCCACGCACACCACCAGCCAAGCGCCAGTCCACGCACACAACACCACCATCCAAGCGCCAGTCTACGCACACTGCCAGCCAAGCGCAAGTCCACGCAAACCGCCAGCCAAGCGTCAATACAAACACACCTCCAGCCAAGCGCCAGTCCACGCTCACCGCCAACCAAGCGCCAGTCCACGCACACCACACCGCCAGCCAAGCGCCAGTCCACGCACACTGCCAGCCAAGCGCCAGTCCATGCACACCGCCAGCCAAGCGCCAGTCTACGCACACCACACCGTCAGCCATGCGCCAGTCCACGCACATCACACCGCCAGCCAAGCGCCAGTCTACACACACCACCAGCCAAGTGCCAGTACAAACACACCGCCAGCCAAGCGCCAATCCAAACACACTACCAGCCAAGCGCCAGACCACGTACACCGCCAGACAAGCGCCACTCCATGCACACCGCCATCACATTTAGGATTTTTTTTATATAAATAAGAAAACACAAAAAAATTGCAAATAGATAAAAATCTACTAACACAAAAACTGAAACTAAATACACTACACAAATGCCAACCTTGAAACTGAACAAAAAATATTAAACAATAGAGGCAAGACAGTTCACTTTACCACTCATGGATGCTCCCAAAAATTATTTTGTGTGTGGTACATTCTAAAACAAGAAGGCACACACAGCCCAGGGTTAGAAGGACACTCGGGGCAGTACATACGAGTCTCCTTCCGCATACCTCTTCGCCAACAGACTCTACATCTCCTACTGGGAAAGTCTTTTGAGGGTGTGGGAGGAATGTGATCAGGAAAGTGGCGATCTTTCAATCTAGCAACATCCTCCACCACTCCAACTCTAGGAACACTTGCCTGTTCCACTAAAACAAGGCTGCCTATTACAGACTCCTGAAACTTAGCAAAAGTCATCTTTGACTCAGGGCAAGAATCCTGGAACACAACAAAAGCATTAAAGGTTGCCAAGTGGAAAAGATGGATAGCCAACTTCTAGTACCAAATGTAAGCCTTACGAAGAGCAGCGTAAGGTTCCAACCTCTGATCTACTCTGTCAACACCAACCATGTGCCTATTATAGTCTAAAATCCACACAGGTTTGCTCGCTTCAGCAACCTGACCCCAAACAGACACAGGTACAGTGCTTTCATCATGGATAGTAGTCAGCATGTAGACATCTCTCCTGTCTGAAAACTTCACAGCTAGAAGCTCCTCGCAACGCAACGCACTGCACTGTCCCCGCACAAGCGTTTGACAAACCAGTTCTTTTGGGAAACCTTTACGGTTAGAGCGGATTGAGCCACAAGCAACAGTGTCCACCACACCGCACACCACTGTAGAAGTTATCTACATATAAATGGTGGCCTTTGTTAAAAAATCCTCTACCAAGTTCCCACACAATTTTCTCAGTCACTCCAAAAGTGGATGGACAACCAGGGGGGGTTAATCCTGGATTCCTTACCGGTGTACACCCTGAAATTAGAGACATATCCAGTCCTACTGTCACACAGCATATACAGCTTAATTCCATAGCGTGCCCTCTTACTAGGAATGTATTGCCTAAAAACCAAGCGGCCCTTGAACAACACCAAAGACTCATCCACTGCAATTTCCTTCCCAGGAGAATAGATCTCAGAAAATCGATCAACAAAGTGATCAATGACAGACCGAATCTTAAAAAGGGTGATCTTGTGGCAACTCTAAACCATTATCGACAAAATGCATCATCTGAAGCAGAAGCAAATACCTATCACGACTCATGACTGCCAGAAAAATAGCAGTTGCCATCAAGGGACTAGTAGACCAATATGAAGACATTGATGGCTTCCTTAGCAAGCCCATCAAAAAAGTTAAACCCAAGAACTTCTTTATCTCTTCTAGATTTGTGGGAGTCCACTGGGTAGCTCTAGAGTGGGGCTTAAGACTGGCACTGTTGACCCTCAAAAACTGTTCGGCATACAAATAAGTCTGCTCAACAATCTCTGCCAAAAGCACATCGTCCATAAACAACTGAAAAAAATGTATCAGCAAAAAGTTTTCAGTATCCACTCTACACCCTGGAACTCCAGTAAAGTCTGGCAATGCCGGCTGCACCAAGCCTGGGGCAACCCTTTCAACTCAGCACTTTCAACAGGAAGCCTTGCAGCCCCAGGCTGCAGCCCAGATGCCTCTTGCTGCATTATACCAACGGGAAGCCTTGCAGTCCCAGATGCCTCTTGCTGCACTACACCAACGGGAAGCCTTGCAGCCGCAGGCTGCAGCCCAGATGCCTCTTGCTGCACTACACCAACGGGAACCCTTGCAGCCCCAGGCTGCAGCCCAGATGCCTCTTGCCGCACTATCGGCACATCAATCTCCTCCTCTAACACAGGCACTTCATCTGCACTTAGAGTATCTTCATCATCAGATGATTCCATGTGGAGAGAAAACTCACTGCCAGAATCGTCCCCTGCCTCCTCTGCCTCAGATGCAGAGTCACTCTCTGAACCATGGTCAGAGGTAGACTCAAAAAGCATACCAACAACCTGCTGAGCAGTTATCCTGCGGCTAGCCATTATCCTTACTAAGAAAGAAGACTGCACAAACAAGTCAACAACAACCAACACTGTGCAAAACAAGTAAGTAAAAAAAGTGTGCCTTTATCACAAAGATCTATATACTCAAAAACTATACAATTCACTTACAAGAGACAGCTGCACTCACCAGCACCTACTTTGCAGAGACACAGCAAAAAACAATGATATCCCATTAGAAAGAAAAAACCAAACAAATTACTCACAAGACAACAAAATACACATCGAGCACAAATGCAAAAAGTTTTTGACACTCAAAAACTAGAAGCCAAACATACTGCTATTATTACACCATTTGCAAAAAACAAATTCATGCTTAGAAATGAAACTCATTTACATTGTACAAAAAAAGTCTCTTACCAAACATATGCAACTACACAAACAGCAGAACCACCAGTAACGAAACCGCAACCTGGAACAGTCTAAAGAGCAAAAGCCTTCACCTAGAACAAAAAATGAAAAATAAAGCATTACAATTGCAATTCACAAAAATAAAACAATTAACATTATAACATGCTATATTACTACCCAAATGGTCAATCGGCCAGATAGGCCTTCAAATAGGGCTGAGAAAAATAGGGGGTGATCTTGCCCAAGGAATCGGGTGAGGTTGTCTGCCAGGCCAATCTGCCCCTCAGGTGGGGCAGAAATAAGCAGACAGAAATTTGCCCCCTTGCAAAAGTAATAAATCCCTAGTGCCTAGTAGGGTTTTCTGCCTCCCCCCTCCTGCCTAGGGCAGAAAGGCCAAAAAAGGGGCAGATCTGTCCCCAGGAAGCAACCATGTCACTTCCATTACTCACAAAACAAAATCCCTGGTGCCTAGTGGGGTTTTCTGCCCCTCCCAGGGGCAGAAGGGGCACACAAATAGGCTGACCTGCCCCCTATCTGCCCCCAGAGGGGCAGAATACACATATGAAAAACTCTGCTCCCTGGAAGTGACCCTTGGCCAAGGGGTTGCTTCCATTTTAATTTAAAAGACGTCCCTGGTGTCTAGTGGGGTTTTCTGCCCCCCGAGCAGAAAGGCAAAAAAACCCAGGCTAATCTGTCCCCGGGGGGGGGGGCAGAATAGGCATACAAAAACAATGTGCCCCCTAGCAGTGACTGTTGCCCAAGGGGTCACTCCAATTTCATTTTTAAAATGAGTCCCTGGTGTCTAGTGGGGATTTCTGCCCCTGGGGGCAGAAATGCCCAATAAAAATGCCGATCTGCCCCCGGGGGGGGGGGGGGGCAGAATTCCCATTACAAAATAAAATGGCCCCCTGGAAGTGACACTTCCATCACATTTTAACTAAATGCCCTGGTGTCCAGTGGGGGATTCTGCCCCCCCCCCTGGGGCCAGTGAGGCCAAAACAATGAGGCAGAATATCCAATCAAATAAAATTGCCCCCCTGGAAGCAACCCTTGCCTAAAGGGTCGCTTCCATTTAAATAACACAGCTAATCCCTGGGTCTAGTGGGCTTTTCTGCCCCCCCCCCCCCCGGGTCCAGAAACGGCCGAAAAAATGACCGATCTGTCCCCATGGGGGTCAGAAAAGTCTTAATTACAATTGGCCCCGATAGGAAGCGACCCTTGTCCAAGGGGTCGCTTCCTTTTTTTAAAAAACAACATCCCTGGTGTCTAGTGGGGCATTCCTGCTCCACGATCACGGCGCTGTGCGCGATCGTGAAGCAGGAATGCCCTGCATTGAGACATCAGGGGAGAGGAAATACTCTTTCCTCTCCCCAATGCCTCAAGGCATCCTGATTTGGCCCCCCGCCCCACCGAAGACAAAACACGTACCTCCTTCGCTGGACGCGCTGGAAAGAAATGATTTCCAGCACGTCCAGCGCTTCCTGGTGATGTTGGCACGCGCTGTGCGTGCTGACGTCATGGGAAAGCGTGGGGGGGGGGGCTCGGGGGTGGCAGCGGAAACACTTCCGCTGCCAACCCCCTATGTGGTGCCAAAATCGATGCCCCAGGAGGGGAGCGCCAGCACTTCCCCCAGGGGCTGTGCTCATGACAGAGCGGTTCCGTCATAAGCACAGCCCAACCGATGCTCATGACGGAACTGCTCCGTTATGAGCATCGAAGGGGTTAAGGCCCGCTGCTACGCTAGCGCCGAGTCTGTCGACCTAGCGCTTTCCTGCACTTGAAGCACACGCGCTACATGAACTACAGTTTACCATTGTATTATCACCCATAAATATTACTGAGATCGACTTTGTCAGAGTGCTGCTCTTAAGTACTGCTTTTTGCTTTCATTGAATACTGAAGTCCTTGAAAGTTTGCAGCGAGGCCAGGCAGACATAGACTTGTTTGCCTTATCGCTGTCTTTTCAAACTTAAAGTATGCAGCTTTTTGGAGCACCTCAATAATATTATTTCTCCTCTTAACAGTGCCTCAGTTTGTATTTTAATCTTCGTTACATATGAAGTGTTTTAAGCACCCTTTGCATAAATAGCTGCTACAATGTTTTCATAGCCACATTTTTCCTCCCAAGGCGATTTAAAATGGCCTCTGCCTACATCTGCTAATCCTGCACCGGAATGTGTTTGATATAAAAGGCTGGAAAGCGGTATCCAGCGTCAATGGCTACTAGTGCAGGAGCACTTTTTTCCAAATAAGGTCTTACACATTGCTTTCTGCATGTACGATAAATATTAACTTTTAGACCTATTACAATAGACATTTCAACTTTAATG
The DNA here is from genome assembly GCF_964204655.1 of Triturus cristatus. Taxonomy (NCBI): domain Eukaryota; kingdom Metazoa; phylum Chordata; class Amphibia; order Caudata; family Salamandridae; genus Triturus; species Triturus cristatus. The sequence goes on along the minus strand of NC_140591.1, from coordinate 863,710,433 downwards.
TACCGTCAAGCCCTCAAAATGTATATTTTTTTTATATGTGAGGAACAACCTCACATTATTTTTGATGGAAGCAGTCTTAGGCTCATATAACATCCCCTAAGGCAAGACTCTCCCCAAAACGTAGCTGCATTCTCCTTTCTGCCACTGCACTCATTGACTCATACAGCTTGGACAAGTTGTGCCATTACACCCCGAGCTTCCGACTTTGTAACTGCCGAACCACGTTCGCCTGTCTAAAATTTTGTGATTTCGTAGAAATAACTTTTTTGCCCTCGAATAAAAAAACAAGGGACATTGTGTAATGTAACTGGTGCAAATGGAAACTGGCACAATATCTTTGGTTTGAGTTTGCACTTTATAAAACTGTAGAAAAAAAATATGTAAGGGCTACCACCTGAGTCAAGTCTGCAGTCATTCGCACAGAGCTGTAGGGTAGTGGTAGATGGTATGCCATTGCTGTATGTGTGTGTGGTGCCTGTCTGCAGTGTGTGTATGCAGTGCCTGTCTGCAATGTGTGTGCGCATGCGGTGCCTGTCTGTGCGGTGTCTGTGTGCAGTGGCTGTCAGTAGTGTGAGTGTGTGTGTGTGTGTGTGTGCGCGCACGCAGTGTTTCTTCTGTGTGTGTCTGCATGCTCGAATTTGCATAGGCATCAGAATGCCAACACTGTCAAAGGACTTGAAGTAATGCCTGGAAGTAATAGACCCAGTATATGTCTTTATGGCTAATGTAATATAATGGATACTGTGCTGCATGGCTAAACATTTAAAAGGTCCCAAACGCGAGACCTATTGGCTATGCCAATGCTTGTTCTCATGTATGCCTAGGGCTTTCACTTTTGATACAACCCTGTAAACCGCCTGCATTGGATTCCTTCAGTGGCCAGGAAATTCTTGCCTCCGCTTCCAGCCTGTGCTGCTACCACATACTCCCCCTCGAATCCGGTTTGCATTCTGAATCTGAACTATGAAAGACTGCTGAAGGCCCTTTACCTCTTCATCTGCACCAGGGATGGTGTAGGGGATCCTATATCTCTGTCCACTGCTTTACGCATGCAGTGAGGTTATTTAATGCCTTCTTTTACATTATTTTACAATCCCTACCAGTATGGGGTTCATATACCAGCCCAATTTCGGACGGCACGTCAGGATGTTGAGAGAGTGCTGAAGCATCGGCTTGTTAATTTTAAGAGGGCTTCATTATATTTTCCGTAGTGTACTTTTGTTTTTTATGGATTTGCAGGAAGTGTCTTCAAAGGGAGAAGTGGCTGATATACAACTACATGTTGGCATTTATGAAAAACATTTATTTGTTTATTTTTATAAATCTTTTTCTTGATTTTGAACAAAGCTTTGTCCAATAAAAGGTTGCATATTTGCAAGGGACAAGCAATAATATTATAGATAAACTTAAAGTATGGATCATTCACCCCTGCACTTACAAACTTAACGTAGTCACCCCAGTCCAAGTGAACAGAATCACAACACCCTCTCACTATGAGATCCATGCCCCCCAGACTTTCATATGCTTTTTGACACAACCTCTCCACCTATATATCTTCTTTTCAGCATCACAGCGGAAGTTCATACCTCTCTACCAGGTAGACCATGGCAGAAGGATCGGTGACCACCAATGTTCCGTTTGCCACGAGGTACCCAATACCTGAAAATAACCTATGGTATGTAGTGTAGAGCCAGCCATCCATTATCCCCAGCAGTATCACTCGAGGATCCAACTCTGCTGCTACTTGTAGTCTGTTCATGATCTGTTCATGGACTGAGACCCAGTAGGCTTGTTGAGCCAGGCAGGGCCAAATAACATGAGAGAAGAACCCAGCTGGGTTGCCTCAGCATGTGCAGGGAGGCATGCTCGCATGCCCCATCCTCCAGAGCCCTTAATTTAAATCAAGCATTGTCGTTTAAGATTTACTTTTTTACCCTCACATTAACTTTACGATAGCATATCTCATGTAAACCTGTCAGTGCATGTAAGAGATCTTTGAAGGTAGAATCTTGAAGTCCCTCTATTATTCAGACGGAATGAAACAGACTTCCATCCCTTTTGTGAGTGTATAAATGTTTTACATTTCCAAATTTCTACCAAAGAGTTATTATTTTCAGCCACTGGTTTTGCTTGTTCCTGGCCTTGTGCCAAGTTAACTTCCAACCACCAGTGCATGTTATGCTTTTGAGTTTGGTTTATTGTGGGGTGGGGTAATCAAGACACAGTTGGACCTCGGCATCAAACAGTCTCTTAAAAATAGACTATTTAGATTGAAGACCAAGATGGGGCATGTGATGAAGTGTGAAAGATAATGATGCCGATCAAGCCAACAAAACCACAAGTATCATGAGCTGTGGAAAGTGAAAGATTAACACACCTGGAGGGTGCAAGCGTTAAGGCTAAGGGCCGGTTTAGATGTTGACAGAGAGCAATACTCCGACACAAACGCGACGGATATCTCGTCAGCTGTATTATGATCCCAATATATCCGATGGAGATCGTGATATGGTGGACGGGATATCCTTCATGTTTGTGAGGAGTATTCCATCCGCCGAGATCTAAATCAGGCCCAAATTCTTGAAAAAAGAGGATCGATCTGTCACTTATAGTTTCAGGAATATTTTTAACTCAGGTGGTAGTCTTTAACAAATGGAGCATAGCAATAATGGTGAGTTGTTGCGATCTATTGAGCAGCTTTAGTGCTTTTGGGACTTGCCTTGAATGGGGAACTAAGTACAGCCTGTCTTATATAGTGTCTCCCTAGGCCCCTTGAGGGAGGTGTCTCAAAGTAAACAGCAAATTCCACACCCTCTACAAGACGTGTGCGCTGAGGCACCTGGTGGGTAACCTTGAAGTAGATACCTTGCTGAAGCACTTGATGACCAGCAAATGTACACACAAGCTTATTTGCCCCCACTCACATGTTTCAACCAAGAGCCTTATACCTACTTGGACTGCCAGTCTGCATCTCTATCCAGCTCCAGTCAGTAATTCCGCTCAGCTGCCAACTGCAACCATGTTGTGGGTCTCCTTCATTTGGACTCCACTTTGGCCATAAACTCCAGTCTTCACCCCCATCCTTTCAACAGTCACATAATTCTTCCAATCCTATCTGAGCATGAACCCTAGTCATGTCTCCTCCAATACCCATTTCTATTATTGCTCCTCACTATGTCAGTGGTATAGATGACTTGTGCAAGCCCTTCACAGTAACAAAATGTGTCCTACATCTCAAGCTGAGTGAGTTCTATTCACACCTAGTACAATTTGCTGCAATGTATAGACAAATTGCCTGGCTGAGTTTATCTCTAATTCATTTTTTATGCATGTCTGAATGTGAAATTTGGTTTTTCTATAGCGTGAACTTACCTAGATGAAGGGCAACAGAACACGTAATAGAATTCTTCAACTCTTATAGCAAAGAGTTTAACAACATTTAATAAATCTATACTGTATCCCATCAGAAGCTGATAAAGAATACAAGAATAAAGACAGGACAATTGGCCAGGAGAAACAACCCTTCGTGAAAAAAAAGAGAAAATCAGTCAATGATATGTATTATAACAGCCACACTCATGTAAAATGCATGAAATATAAAAACAAGGGGGCATATTGTGAAACATGTGCACGTGGCATTAGTTGGGTTTGCACAGGTCTAGCGTTTAGTTTGTGCACATGCCCTTTGCTGTGACTAGTGCTGGGGCTCACATTACGATTTGCATCAGATAATACACACTTTATGATCAGGTGTTCCTAATTGAGGACATGGTAAAAAGTTACTAACACTATGCTATTTTATCATATTCTTTGTGAGCCAAACAAATCACATGTGCACTGACTGATTCTGGACATCTGCTGTAATCAGAACAGTGGCATGCACCAAAACCGGTGATTAGGGGTTTACAAATAACAGACACATGCCTGCAGCCGTGTGAATGGAGGTCTACACACCTGATCTGCACATTGTTCAAGATATGGCCCCCTATATCACAAGCATAAGGAGTCTCAACAAGAACCTCAAAATAAGGAGGTGGAGACAAGGAGAATAACGAGGCAACGAGGCCAATGACTTCACCGCAACGCGACAAAGAGCGCAGATCCAAATGCACAAGCATGGGCCCAGTTGTTGGAGATGTAAAGAACTAGTCTGCCAAGTCAGCTGTGAGTGAAAGCATGAAAGGCCAACGTGACCCAGTCCAGGAAATTCAGGATTCAGCTACATAGTCCAACAAGCCCCAACCGCACGCTCTGACTCCAATCTCCAAGGTCAGAAATCATAGGAGGCATGGAGGCAGGTGAGGTGAAGAAGGCCCAGCCTTATGAGTCTCCCTCCTGCAGCCAGAATCTCACAATGAGAAGGAGAAAAGACACCAGGTGAGGGGGGCGGCGGCGCTCTTGAAAGCCAGATACTTTCCATCTTGTGTGTTTTCCCTCTCTTGCAACCACCGTCTCAAATTAAGCAATGGTAGCAAATATGGACAGCCTCTTTGATCTGTCTTTGATAGAAAGGCTTTTTGATCCGTGTTTCAATCCTGTCCCGCTATTGGCTCTGCACACAAGAGGTCACGATGTGCCGGCGCATGCTGTGAATATACCCATGGTGTAGGTAGGTAGAAAACATTATCTGCCGCGTTCCCGAAGATGGGATCGTTCACCCAGCTTGCAGGAGCGCAGCAGGCTGGGGGAAATATGTCTCTTTTTAAGCATTGCTCCAGAATTGTGTTTGGGTTTTACCACAGGTGGGGAAAAATGGATTTCAGACCTGGAAGTTGAGCTCCAGAAGAAGACTGCAGGCAGAGATTAACGGGGAATTAATTAATGAATGTATCTGCGTGATCATATGAGCAGACCCTAGATAACTGTTTGTGGAGAGTTTTACCCTCTTCAATGAATGTTCATGCAAGACCAACATTTTTAGCTTGACTGTTTCCAAGCACAGATCGAAATACTGGCACAGTCTATAGGCAGTCGCGCTGTAAATGCAGCATAGTCAATGAGTTGTTGGACATGCTTAAGTTGTCCATCAAAGACGCTCATTGCCTTTGATGTTATATGTTCAACAATCCCAGATACGTTCGGTGCCGAGATGCAACAAGAGAATGCAACATTAGCCTTCAATGTGCAAAAGAAAATATGTATGCCCCCTCACCCTCTACAGCGGGCATTTCGCTCCAGTGCCAAGGTGAGGAACAGAGCTTGTATATGCACATTCTTAACTCTTAATGATGTATGCCAAAGATGCCACACTTCTATTTTTATGCCACAAAATATGATCTGATGGACCTTGCAATTACTCCTTTTCCCAGGCACTCCAAAACAGGCTTTTAGGTATTCTAGCGCCAATCTTTCTCCCCGTTTATTTATATCCTTCATTGTCGACTTATTTCAATAAAGGCGCCTTTCATTCGGATTAGGCTAGCCATCTTTTAATTTTTGTTTTCTGAAGGTCGGTTTTGAGTTTATTTTGTTTATGCACAGCTAACCACCTGGAAGAAGCACTTTCTAAAAAAAACAGTACGACAAAACACTTTGCTTGTAAAAGATTCTCCTGATAGAGACTTCTAACTGTAGATTCCGCACCTTAGAATAGTCCCCAGGCGTCAAACTGGATCTGGAAAACTTTGAAGCAGTATTCCTGCTTCCCAAGAGGAGGAACTTTCAACTCTGTCTCATGAATCCAGAGCTACCTCTGGTCATTTGACCACTTTTTCTCAAACATTTTTAGTTTTTTTCTAAAATGTCTTACAGTCTGCAAAGGAATGCCCAGCAACAAAACAGGGTTTTGGCCTTCTTGGAAATGTCAGGGACACGTCTGTCTCTGATCCCTACTTGATCTGCCTGGGGCATTCCACGACTCTGATGTTTGCAACGAATGTTGCACCCTAAAGCCATCTGGAAGTTGAAGTTGTTCATTGGCTGCCACCGAAAGTCTTCACATTGGTTGAAGTCATGAAAGAGATCCTGGTCCCGGACTGAAGATATTCCCACAACAGGTCCAAGAAGACGAACTAGAAGTCCAAGCAGAACTTGTCCCTGTTCCACTGCTTTACATCCCCAGAGAGGACACAAGATCATCATAGAGCCTCCAGGATCCACTCCCAAAGTCATTCTGCAGATCCTGTTTCTAACCCCGCCCGCAACGTCCTGATTTTCCCTCGGTGACTCCACAGCAGATTTTAGAGTTCCAGGAGATGATGCTTCACTAATATACATAGCCGGCTCCCCCGCCATGCCATCGAGTCCCATCGATCTGAGAGGCTACTCAATTGGGGCTCCATCGGTGGGATGTCCCTCAGCACCAATTGGGTCTCTGGATCCGTGACAGAATCAGTACTGACTTCAGTACCGGATATGCTTCCAGCGTCACTCTTTAGGGCGGAGTGCGATCCACCAATGCCGATACTGACTTTACTGATGCCAGATGACAGCAGCCAACCCACAGTGCTGTCCGACTCTAAGACTGTGCCACACCAACACTGCACACGGCCAAGCTCAACGCTGCTTATTCCTTTCAATCCAGGCAATCCTTCTGATTTTGCTAGTGTCTCTCTATCAAATGGGAAAGAACAGTTTCTCCATGGCACATTTGGTACTGACTCTGACAACGGATATTTGAATGCAGGAGACAAAATTGCCCTGCAATACCAGGATGACAATTACTATGATGACCTTCAAGACGCTAGTGGCCTAGATACACCTCCAGACACTGTCTTTTTTTCACCTCCATGCCTGCTACTGAGGAGAACGCATCCATTGCTATGCTGATTAGACAGGCTGTAGAAATCCAGCTGCCCAATCAGGAAGTGAAGACCAAAGTGCTAACTGAAGTGCGTGCTAACTGAAGTGCATTAGCCTGGCTAGACTAGTTTTTAGCCTCTATTCCCATTTAACAAGGTTCCTACAACACACTTTTGGGAACCTGGGCCAAACTCTATACGGGGCCCCAGGTCAACCAACAGTTTGCCCATCGCCATCGCTCTGGACCTAGTGACTGGGACTTTCTCATTTAACACCCTCCTCCTGAGAGTCTGATGAGTGGTCAGTAAAATTAACCCTAGTGTCTTCCCTATGGCTCTTCCTGATAGGAAGTCCAAACATTGATACATTTGGATGCAGAGCGTTCTTATCCATCAACCTTGCCTTGCGTTCCGTGAGGGGAACAACGTTTACAACGCAACTTTTACAACGCACTACACTTACAACGCATTTTTTACAACGCAACATCCACTACAACGCATTCCATTACATCGCATGACACTACAACGCATTTTTAAAAACTACCTTCACAACGCATTCCATTACATCGCATACTACCTTTACAACGCATACCATTACAACGCATAATATTACACTACACTATCCAACACTTACCCTACTGTTGCACCCCCTGGAGTTAGAATAGTAATTTTTACCCCTATACTATCCAACACTTTCCCTACTGTTGCACCCCCTGGAGTTAGAATAGTAATTTTTACCCCTATACTATCCAACACTTACCCTACTGTTGCACCCCCTGGAGTTAGAATAGTAATTTTTACCCCTATACTATCCAACACTTACCCTACTGTTGCACCCCCTGGAGTTAGAATAGCAATTTTTACCCCTATACTATCCAACACTTACCCTACTGTTGCACCCCCTGGAGTTAGAATAGTAATTTTTACCCCTATAATATCCAACACTTACCCTACTGTTGCACCCCCTGGAGTTAGAATAGAAATTTTTACCCCTATACTATCCAACACTTACCCTACTGTTGCACCCCCTGGAGTTAGAATAGTAATTTTTACCCCTATACTATCCAACACTTTCCCTACTGTTGCACCCCTTGGAGTTAGAATAGCAATTTTTACCCCTATACTATCCAACACTTACCCTACTGTTGCACCCCCTGGAGTTAGAATAGTAATTTTTACCCCTATACTATCCAACACTTACCCTACTGTTGCACCCCCTGGAGTTAGAATAGTAATTTTTACCCCTATACTATCCAACACTTACCCTACTGTTGCACCCCCTGGAGTTAGAATAGTAATTTTTACCCCTACACTATCCAACACTTACCCTACTGTTGCACCCCCTGGAGTGAGAATAGTAATTTTTACCCCTATACTATCCAACACTTACCTTAAATGCAATGTAATATTATGCGTTGTAATGGTATGCGTTGTAAAGGTAGTATGCGATGTAATGGAATGCGTTGTAAAGGTAGTTTTTAAAAATGCGTTGTAGTGTCATGCGATGTAATGGAATGCGTTGTAGTGGATGTTGCGTTGTAAAAAATGCGTTGTAAGTGCATGCGTTGTAAAAGTATGCGTTGTAACGTCATACATCCGTTCCGTGAATACCACATGCCTGGTGGGTCATGGGACAGATCTGTCCAGTTGACTAAGCAAGTCACATCCTTTCACAAGCCATACATGATGGCTATGGTCCAGCCACAGTAGCTGGAGGGAGTGCTGCGGGATGGTGGGGCAGGGCGGGGGAGGGGCAGGGTAGGGGGTAGTAAACTCCGGCTCACGGCCGACTGGAGTAATGTAAATAAATAAAACAAATTTCATTGCACGTGCTGCATCACCATTGGTGTTTCAGCAGGAAAGATAACCGTGCCTGCCTCAGGAATGGAGCCTGGATAGGGGATCCAGCGTTAGTCTGGGACCCAACGTAGTCGGTGTGCCAAGTTTGTGTAGTACTCCGAATAAAAGTCTTATGGAGATGCCATTTATTGATTTCTCTTTTTTCGTGGACAAGGCTGAGCTTGAGTGGTTTAAAGACATTAGGGCTACAGTGAATTACTAGGGCTTGTTCACAATACCATGTCAGATGCCTTCTCATTTTCACCCTTGTGGTGGTTTCTTTAGTGGCTTTTAGGACCGTCAAACCACACCTCAGGCACAGTGGAATACTCAGCCCTTTTGTGGCCATGACTGAGATTTCCACAGGCCATGGGGGAACAAGAGGCAACATGTGGCCCAGTCAACCATACCCCAGGCACTGGAAAAACGAATTCAAGATACTCAGCTTGGCCCTGCCCTGGAGGCTGGATGATAGCTTTGGACCTGGCAGGATACTTATTTTCACATCCCGTCTTGCAGGCCCATAGGCACTATCAGCAATTCACAGTGGGTCAGCAGCATTTTCACTTCACGGTGCTCCTGTTTGTCCTCACCAGTGCCCCTTGGATATTCACAAAAGCTATGGTGGTGGTCGCAGCTCACATTCAGAGGTCTGAGGTTTCAGTCTTCTCCTACCTTGATGACTGGCTGCTGAAGGAGGGCTCGCCCCAGGCAATTGTAAATCACCTCCAGACCACAGTGGATCAACAAACATCGTTGGGATTCATTATAAATGTGCCAAAGTCACAGATTCTCTCTTTCATCAGAGCCATTTTGGACATGGTGTAGTTTTGTGCTTATCCCCTGGAACAGAGAGTCCGTGACATTCAGGCTTTGACCCTGATGTTTCAGCCTCGGTCTTTGAGACCAGTGACAATGACTTTGAGGCTGCTGGAACTGATGGCACCCTGCATCCTGTTGGCCAAACACACTTGTTTGCGTAACACTTTTCACCTTAAGTGGGATAGTTATGCCCAGACGTGGGTCCCTTGCTCACTCTGCCACTGGATTCAAGCTAGCCTGGCTGATGAAAGGTAATACCCACAAACCTAGATCTCTTGACTGGGGTGAATGTATGTATTTTATTCAGCATTCCATCCATCATTTGTTTGCGTAGCACTTTTCACCCTAAGTGGGATGGGTATGCTCAGACATGGGCCCCTTGCTCACTCTGCCACTGGATTCAAGCCAGCCTGGCTGATGAAAGGTAATACCCAGAAACCGATCCCAGGATGCTTGTTTCCGGTCCAGGGAGGACCTGGCTTGGCAGTTCAGTCTGGACTGTTCCCAGGAGGCACAGGGTTAAGACTCATTTGCATATGAATACTTGAGAAGAGTTTAAGACTTGCGGTATGCCTGATAGCCCTGAAGAAGTTGTGGGTTCACACCCGGATGAAACACATGTTGGCTGGGCAACGGATCCATATTAAAACAAGATACACACACTTTATTGGACTCACTAAGTGTTTTTTGAACTCTTGTTCTCTCCATTACTGTTTGTACTTACAAAACATTACCTGTTAACGTGTGCATAGGCATCCTATGTTTAACTCATTTGCATATGGCTGGGTCTAAACTGGGGTGGCATGGTGAGCAAAAGAACGATGGATTTAACCTAGATCTCTTGACTGGAGTAAATGTATGATTTATTCAGTATTCCGTCCATCATTTGTTTGCGTAGCACTTTTCACCCTAAGTGGGATGGGTATGCTCAGATGTGGGTCCCTTGCTCACTCTGCCACTGGATTCAAGCTAGCCTGGCTGATGAAGGGTAATACCCAGAAACCGGTCCCAGGATGCTTGTTTCCGGTCCAGGGAGGACCTGGCTTGGCAGTTCGGTCTGGACTGGTCCTAGGAGGCACAGGGTCAAGACTGATTTGCATATGGCTGAGTCTAAACTGGAATGGCATGGTGAGCAAAAGAACGATGGATTTAACCCAAATCTCTTGACTGGGGGTGAATGTATGATTTATTCAGCATTTCATCCATCATTTGTTTGCGAAACACACTTGGTGGCATATGGACGCTCTGAAGTCCCAGAGGCAACATGCACTCTGGGGACTTCTCCAACCAGGTCCAGAATTCAGAGAAGACTGCACAGGATCTGCTGTAGGGGCTGCAGGACTACAAATGGGTGAGCAGAAGGCCCTTCCCCCTACCCCACCCACAGCTGACAATGGTGACCGATGCATCACTTTGGGGTTGGGGCGGCTATTCCGGGAGAGGTGGAGATCAGAGACCTCTGGTCTTTGGTGGAGGCTCGGTTCCACATCAACCTGTTGCATTTAAGAGCCACCCACTTCGTGTTGAAAGCCTTCCTGCTATTCATCTACAGGAGGCTGATTCAGTTGTTCACAGACAACACCACAACATCATGGACCATAAACAAGCAGGGTGTGGGAAATTGTGGGCCCTGTGCCTGGAGGCACCGTGCCTCTGGATGTGGCTGGAACAGCAGGTGATTTTCCTAGTGGTGTGCCACTTCACACGATATTTGAACACCAATGAGGGCAAACTAAGCCGTTGATGTCTAGTGGATCATGAATGACAGTTGCACATGGAAGTGAAGTAAGGTCTCTTCTGTGAATGGGGCAAACCTGGGCTCAATTTGGCTCACGAGAACATGAAATGACACCTTCTCTGCATGTTGGTGTTTCTAAAGAGGCTGGCACTCAGAGACACATTACTCGTGGAGTGAAACACAGGACTCCTAGATGCGATACCACTCCTGCCCTAAGGTTAGAAGAAAATAAAGAAAAATCAGCCCCAAGTCCTCGTAGCAGCTCCAGATTGATCATGGACAGTATGGTATTCCAAAATCCTAGGCATGAGCATTTGTCCTCTGATTAGGCTACCCTCCAGGAGTATCTCATGTGACAGCAACATGGCAGTGTCCTGCACCCTAACATGTGCATCCTTCACCTCCATGCTTGGAAATTGAGCAGCAAACGTTGAATACTTTTGACCTCCATCTCTCGTTGACATCATCCTGGCAGCCAGGCATCCCTCTACCAAATCTGTATACACCTCTCAGTGGGCCAAGCTTGTGGCCTGGCGAACAAGCAAACAGGTCGACCAACTTCATGCCAAGCTATCCAAAGTTTTGTTGTTTGTGTTGTCCCTAGCTCAGAAATGCCTTGCTTTAGGCATTATTAAAGGGTACTAGTGGGCGAGCTTCAGGCCTCATCTGTTAACCCTTCATATGCTAACTTCTACCTAGACATGCTGGTACTTTGGATTTGTGCATCCTTGTTACATCAGCTAGATCCAAAAGGGACTGTTAGTTTCTAAATCAATTGTACCAGAGAACACTGAGTGGACGATCGGCTCTCTGTTGGGTTCACAGGAGCAAATAAAGGAAAAGTGGTGCAGAAAAGAACCATCTTTTGCTGAATTGTTGTAAGGAAATGCCTCTTTTTGCTTGATTGCCCCAAAAGCTTTGGAATGATGCTGCTGTTGTTTTTTTTTACTCTGAGAGTGCACTGAGGCCTCCAGACCTTAGTGACAAGGCTATAACCTTTTTCAAAACATGTGTTGATTTGGCTACCCCCAATTGCTATAAGTTACCTTATTTACAAGTCCCTTGTGTATGGAGCCAGGGGTATCCAGGGCCTGAAGGTTAAAGTGCCCACTCAGGGCTGCAGCACAGATTTGCCATCCTGCATGTGACAAAGCACAGCATGGCTCCTAGCCTGCCACTGAAGACTCGAAGAGCAGTTTTAAACTGCTAGTTTGATTTTGCCATTTGAACTCATGGCAAAGCCCAAACCTCCCTTAGTAATATTGATTTAAGGAGGATATACTAAGTGCTTCTCACTTAACAGATAAACATCCAACTCTAAACTATATTGGATTACGGCTTGTAAATTACGAGCTCGTTGATGGACTTACACCACTGGAATACAGGTTCAGGCCAAACCTAGGGTCTAACATAAGCCTAAAGATCAACCATCTACAGTTTACACCTGACATTACTAATGCCTACAGCTCTAAGCCTATTCTTTGTCCACAGCCAGGTCAAGAGTCCCTCATTTACCCAAAATTTTCAGCAGTAGATAGACTACAAAATCACAAGAGTAAGAAGGTTATATTAATACAATCGCAGTAAAAACACCCCTTAATAGTTACAAAAATCCTGGCTGCCCCCATGTGCGATGTTTATGTTAGCAGGGGAAAGGTGCAATTACAGGGCTGTTCTGCCTCTCCCAGAGGCAGATAAGCCTCAGTGTATTTACTCAAATGCTCACAACCCTGGATGGCTTTCCTGCTCAACTGATACCATAAGGTTACTATCTTGGAATGTAGCAGGCTAAGAGCCAAGCTAGCAGACCCAGAATGGGGTACCTTTATAGATCAACATCCTATTGTGCTGCTCCAGGAGACATCGGCAACAGAGCCGGTCTTTAGGTCATGGGATATTTCATTTACAACAAATGCTATACCTCCATCAGCAGGCAGAGCCTCGGGAGGCTTGCTGATATGGATAAAAATGGAAATGTTTCCCAAAATTAAAAGAATTTCGACTGACTGCAAAGATATACTGGGCATAGGTATTCCCACAGACAGTCCACGTGAGTTTAGCCTCATCACCATCATAAACATCAACTTACGCGCTCTCCCCTTTAACACACAGTCAATTACTATAGATCGAATCTCTGATATAATTGACCAGTTACATCACAACTGGCCTAAAATAATTGCATTGCAGGTGACTGGAATGCACCATTCCGGGTAGGGACTCCATTTCTAGCCCTGATTGATGAAGAGCATCAATTCCAGGGGGTGTCTTCTGCTGCCGCAGAAACAGACCATAGGCAGTCAAAAGTTGTTGAACATATTTTCTGACCTGACGGCCACACATAGGCTGAGGGAACTGAATGGGCATACTCTCACTGACCTTCCTCCCCATCCCACTTTCAAAAGAGAGTTTTATACAAGCCACATTGATTATATCATCCTTGACACCAAACTGTGGCCCCACATAGTCGACATGGAAGTGGTCCCTAGAATGGACAGGGACCATGAAGTGCTGTGCGCCCAAATCCAAACTGGTCCCTTTACGAACATGCCTCTCACATGCAACATTCCTTCTAGCATGATTACCACTACGAATAATAGTTGGAGTGCAAAATGGGCCCTGATTTCAGAAAATGTTACAACCATGTCCCAAATCTTTCAATCATACGTGTAATAATAGGCCCATAAGAGCTAATTGACAAAAGCCTGATCAACTTCATAAGCAATTATGTTAATTGATGGACCAGCTAAAATACTATTTTACTAAGGAGAGGCAAGTTGTCAGTTGCCGGGATCTCGCCTTGGGTGGTATGGTATGTTATGTTAAAAAATGTATATAGGGCATAGCTGCTCCAAAGACAGGGTTTCCCAGCGCTAGTCCAGAAATAAAAACTAACTGCAGGAATGGTCTAAGAAGAAGAACCAAAAAGAGAACAGTCTTAGGTGAAAAGCCAGGTCTTTAGAGTCTTCCTGAAAGACAGGTGTTTCTGGATGTTTCTGATGGAGGTGGGAAGTGCTGGGGATTTTCATGGGAGCGAATGCAGTTTTGCCAAAATAGCTGTACTCAAAGTGGTTAAGAAAGGAGAACTCAGGGAGATAATTGAGGCCAGAAGAAGACAGGGCAATTTTGGTTAAGTGCAAAAGCAGTTGGGAGGTGGCACAATGGGACAACCTAACAGATTCACTTGATACAAGAATATGAAGGTATTCTGGAAAATGATAGCCAATGGGAGTAGCACCATAGATAGTCATCCTGATGCAGGTGTACACTTAAGACTTCTGGGTCACCCACTTCTCAGAGTTCTACAGGAAGTGGGACGGTGACCCATATTCCTGTGACTGTGAACCCATAATGGCTTACACTGAGCACAATGATGCAAATGAGGATGGAGCCATGATAGTATTTGGCCTGGTAGAAACAGCACATGCATTACATCAAATGAAGAGCAAAAAGCACCCGGCCCAATGGCATCCAAGCAGATATGTATTTATCCCAACCTAAAATCTGGGTCCCTTCCTTGAATACTTTGAGTGACGCCATTATGAGAGGGGAGGATATTCCACCCTCTTGGCGTGAATCCATCATAGTTCACATCTACAAGAATGGAAGTTGGGACATCCCTGCCAATTATAGACCAATCAGCTTGATTGATATCAGTCAGGAAATCTTCTGCAAACATGTTTTGTGTGGACTACTATCATGGATAACAGATCACCATATGCTCTATGACAGGCAAGTCGGATTTAGGAGCAAGGTCAGCACCCTGGATCAAGTGTTCTCCTTCAAGACGATGTGTTGGAAATACATTGCCTTGAAGCGAGATCACATATACGCGGCCTTCATGGGCATTAGGGCCGCTTTCAGCTGGTACCTAGGGATAACCAATGGAGGGTTCCAGAATATTAAGGCATCCCTGATGAACTAATAAGAATTCTGAAAACCTTGCACTCTAAGACCTTTGGCCAGGTCAGGTGGAATATGGGGGACCTCATGCCTAGGCTACCAAAAACCGTGGCATAAAACAGGGATGCGTGCTCACACCGCACTGTTTAGTCTATATATTAATGTTGTGGTTGACTACCTGGCAAACTGTAAACATGATGCATGAAAATCTGCAGGCATTAGTAGCCCTGTTCATATGTTCACAGATGACACGCTATTGTTCTTTTTTTTTGTTAAATTTTTATTTAAACAAAATTTCCCGACACAGCTTTTTGCACACAACCCGGAGGCCGGCAGCATCGATTGCAATAGCACTTGACTACCAATACACAGCTTTCATGCCTACAACCCAACGGGCCGGCAGCGAGAACAAGTTTGGTTGCAGAGGCATCCCACCGCCTTTTGATGAGCCTGTCACAGCATGTGTCATATATTTATTCACAATATAACTTAATGTAACCACCCGAAAATCCCCCCCGTCCCCTCGTGCCTACCCTATATACATGAACTGTATTGCTACCCCGTGTACCATGTGATGCCTTGTAGTGATGTAATTTAACTAAGCGTCTATGTCCTTACATGTCCCCGATCCCGGATTCATACCTCTTATTTACTATACCCTACAGCACCTACAGATACAAACAATGACCACCTCCAGTCCTAGCCGCCTGCCCACGGTGCATACTCCTAATTCTTGCAAAGGTCCGAACCTCCCGCTTCCAGCCAAGAGGCAAATGGTTGCCAAATATCCAGATCAGAAACAAACTGGTCCTTGCAATATATGACGTTATTTAACCATGCCGCTATTGTAGGGCCCTGTCGTTTCTTCCAAGTAAGCGCCACCTGTCTCTTAGCCAACAAAAGTAGCATGGACGTGAGTTTACGAGACTTTTTCGGGACGTCCGCCACGTGACCCAGAAGCGCTGTCAGCGGGGATACCCGTATCTCGATATGGGTTATCTGCCTGATATGCCTCAACACCGACATCCAATAGCTTTCGACCGGTTTACAGCGCCACGCTAGATGGGCAAATGTGGCTTCCCATGCCCCGCATCTCCAGCATGTCGTGTCTGAGCAGATGCCCATACGATGCAGTTGGAAGGGTGTCCTGTACAATCTATGTAAAAAGTTAAAATGAATTAATCTAAGTCTATAATTGGGGGATAGGTTTTCTAATTGTGAACAGCAATACTGCCATTGTTTTTCCGTTATAGTGAAGTTGAGGTCTTTTTCCCATTCTGCCCGTGCGGTGCATGTGATTAAGGGTGACTCTTTTTGTGTTATTTTATAAATACGCGTAATCAGTTTACGGGGTGAGGGGTTTGCCAATATATTCTCTAATGCTGGCAGTGCAGGGGGGGCCTGTGGAAATGATGAGTATCTGGCGCGGCATGCAGCCCTGATCTGATAGTACAGCAACATGTCTGACGCCGTAGGGGTATCTGGGTTACACATCTGCTGCAATGACAGAAACATGTCGACAGGGAATAGGTCGCTACCTGTATCCAATGCCCGTGCCTTTGCTCTTGATGCAACTGCTTTGTCCATTAACGGAGTTAATAGCGGGTTTCCCCCAATTGGCCTGGATGGGGCGTAAAGTTCCCCAAGCCTGGCTCTCTGCGCAATTCTCATCCAAGCCCACCGCACGGTCTCTACCGTGTCTATTTCTGAATGCGGTCTCTTGTAAGGCTGATATACAGCTGTGCGCAGTGGCATGGGGGCCACCTTATCTAATTCTATCGCCACATGTGGCTGAAAAAGGTGTTGGGTGTTGCCAAAAATGTAAATACTGTGCTTGGGCGCTATATGTATATAATTTAAAATCGGGAGCTCCCAATCCACCCTGCGCAAATGGTAGAGTCAGCAGCTTCCATGCATCCCTAGGCTGCCTACCCGCCCATACCAGACCTATCATATTGGAGCGCAATTTCCGAAAGAAGTGTGTATTCAATGGCATTGGGATGTTGACAAACAAATATAGTAATTTGGGCAGGAGTACCATCTTGATGAGAGATATACGACCCATCAGTGAGATAGGTAGTTGTCTCCACCTCACTATCTTGCTCTTTATCCAGTCCATTACTTTCCCATAATTAGCAAGCCATATTTCCTGGAGTGATCTGCTCACCCGTATCCCCAAATATTTAACTTCAGCATCTGCCCACTGTATAGGAAACTCCACATCCACTGGAGTGGTCTCCTCCGTGAGTGGGAAGATCACCGATTTTGCCCAGTTAATCTGGATGTCTGCAAGCCCACCATATCGGACTAACTCTCCCATAACAGTTGTAAAGTTTTCTTTCGGGTTCGTGAGATATATTATCATATCGTCTGCGTACATAGATATCAACAGTCCCCTGGACGTGAACCCTATACCCCTCTGAGCATGGTGCTGCCGCAGCCGAGCCGCCAATGGCTCAGTGGCAATGGCAAACAGCAGGGGCGATAGCGGGCATCCCTGTCTAGTTCCCCGTGTTATGGCAAACGGCTCGGACACCTGCCCATTAATCCTTACTCGTGCCGTGGGGCCCACATAGAGCAGCTGTATTTGTCGGGTGAATAGGGGGCTAAATCCTAATCGGGGTAACAGTGTAAATAAAAATCGCCATTCCAGCGAGTCAAACACCTTTGTGGCGTCTAACAATGTGGCTATGGCCTGAACATGTGGGGCCAGATAATGCAACAAGCCAAACAGCGTACGCAGATTGTGTGCTGCAGAGCGGCCTGGTATAAAACCGGATTGGTCCGGCAGTGCTATCTGCGGCAGCATGGGTTGCAGTCGGTTTGCTTTAAGTTTGGCGTATATTTTTGCGTCTAAGTTTATTAGGGATAAGGGCCGGTACGATTCAGGTGCTGTAGGATCTTTATCTGGTTTCAGCAGGGAGATAATGGTAGCCTCACGCAGAGTGGGCGGGAGGCACCCTCTCTCCATCGCCTCCAGATATACCTGTAGGAGATGTGGTGCTATTAGATCTGAGTATTCCTTATAAAAGGCTGCCGTCAACCCGTCTGCTCCCGGCACTTTGCCCGCCGGCATGTCGCTGATCACCTGCTTAATATCTTCGACCATGATGGGTAGCTCCATGTACTGTCTAGCCCTGTCACTAAACCATGCCAACGCCACAGTTTCCAGGTATTCCACTATGTCAGATTGTGGAGTGTTAGATTGGGAGGTATATAGCTTCTCATAGTACCCAGACATAGTAGTGAGGATTTGCGGCGGTGTTCTGACCCTTACCCCATCCTCTGTGAATAATTCGGTTATGTAGTCAGCTCCTTTAGGCTTTCTCAGTAGGCCTGCTAGCGTTTTCCCGGCTCTATCTCCCTCTCCATAACGTCGCGCTTTGGCATGTTTATGTAAATACGCTGTTTCCCTTTCCGCTTCCGCTTCGAACTCTGACATTTTGTTTCTGATCTGCGCTGCTATAGTCTGGGACCGGTCGTGCTCTCTAGCCGGATGTATGACGTTACAACGCATACTTTTACAACGCATGCACTTACAACGCAATTTTTACAACGCAACATCCACTACAACGCATTCCATTACATCGCATGACACTACAACGCATTTTAAAAAACTACCTTTACAACGCATTCCATTACATCGCATACTACCTTTACAACGCATACCATTACAACGCATAATTTTACATTCATTTAAGGTAAGTATTGGATAGTATAGGGGTAAAAATGACTATTCTAACTCCAGGGGGTGCAACATTAGGGTAAGTGTTGGATAGTATAGGGGTAAAATTTACTATTCTAATTCCAAGGGGTGCAACAGTAGGGTAAGTGTTGGATAGTATAGGGGTAAAATTTACTATTCTAACTCCAGGGGGTGCAACAGTAGTGTAAGTGTTGGATAGTATAGGGGTAAAATTTACTATTCTAACTCCAGGGGGTGCAACAGTAGGGTAAGTGTTGGATAGTGTAAGGGTTGTACCCCTATACTATCCAATACTTACCCCACTGTTGCACCCCCTGGAGTAAGAATAGTAATACTTACCTTAAATGCAATGTAATATTATGCGTTGTAATGGTATGCGTTGTAAAGGTAGTATGCGATGTAATGGAATGCATTGTAAAGGTAGTTTTTAAAAATGCGTTGTAGTGTCATGCGATGTAATGGAATGCGTTGTAGTGGATGTTGCGCTGTAAAAGTTGTGTTGTAAGTGTAGTGCGTTGTAATAGTTGCGTTGTAAAGGTTGTTCCCCCTCTAGCCCGTTCAAGCTCACCTATCTCCCTTTCCAGTTTTTGTAGTGTGTTGCGAATATCGCCAAGAACCCCTTTCTTGAGTTCTATACAGTCTCTCTGTATCACCGCTTTAAACACCTCCCAGAGCACACCGTGAGATTCCACTGTACCTGCATTAATTGTAAAGTATTCCTCTATCTTTCCCCGAAGTTCCTCACGGAATACCTGATCTAGCAGCGCCCCTGAAGGAAATCTCCAGCTAAATGGGGTAATATATGGATCTGGTATTTTAAGTGTCAGTTGCGCAGGCGCATGATCCGAGAGGGTGCGTGAGTGGTGAGCTGCTTCAGTTACCCACGTGTGCATGTCTCTAGACAATAGCCAGTAATCAAGCCATGACCATGCGTTCTAATAGTATGACACGCATGTACCTTCTCTAAGTGTGGGGTGTAACGATCTCCAGGAATCTACAAGCTCTAGTTCTGACTTGATGTCCTGTAGCATTGTGGCTGCCCTCTTATGATGTTCACGAGATGTTCCACTTCTATCTACCCCCTCCGAGAGGACTACATTGAAATCTCCGCCCCAGAGCACCGCAGCAGGGGCCAAGGACTGCACCAGGTGTCTAATATGTTGAAAAAAGTCTGGAGCGTCAGTGTTCGGGCCATATACGTTGATTATCACCATGGGCGTGTTGTACAGTGTACCTTGTAAAATTATATATCGTCCTTCACTGTCCAACACAGTGTTGTGCGTGCGCCACTGCAGTCCCCTACGTAGGAGTATCGCTACCCCCGGGAGTAGTTGGAGTATCCACAGTCCACCACCTCGCCCCACCTGTTATGTCTAAGCATGCGTACCATATCTCCCGTTAGGTGCGTTTCTTGTAGTAAACAAATGTCTACTGCATGTCTAGTGAGGTATGAGTGTACCAGTCTCGCCTTTCTATGGTCGTTAAGACCTCGTACATTCCACGTAAGACATCTTAGATGTGACATGTCAAGCATGCAAGCAAGAAACTGGGCATATTGCAAATATCATATCATACTCTATAGTAGCCATTCCAAGAGTATTAGCCCAGGTATCAGGATCTACGTCTTCGGCAACAATAAACATCTGGTAAGCAACTACAGGTAGCAACAACTGCATATATCTTGGTGTGCAATTCCCTTGTAATATAGTTTTCAGGGTAAGCGTTACACTCCCCCCCCCTCCCCACCCACACCAACCCCCCCAATCAGGTTGTGATGCCCTCCCCTCCTAAACCCCCCAACTTTAAATAAGAGCTCCATATTTGGAACTTTGAGGCAATCATCCCAGGGGAGCGTGGGTCCGCCGTCATACTCCCCTGCACTCTTGGCAGGGTGGCCGAGTATAAACTAAATGCCCCAAAAGAAAACATAAACATAAAACATATACATCTTTATTGCAAGCCTTGACTGTACTATTAACAAAACATAGGTGCGCTAACAGCTTATCATGTGACAACAGCGCATATTTGTATGTGGAGGGAGTACCCTCCGGCAGCTACCTTCTATGTGAAAAGAAAAAGGAGGTCAGTATGAAATACTTATCTGCACAACTACCACATTCCACCAAGTCCCTCAGTCATTGTCACTGAGATCATTTGTCTCGGGACGGGCCAACGGGCTGCCACTCGACCTCTGTTCTTTGGGCAGTTTTTTTGCATATGCCAATGCTGCCTTTGCATCAATGAAAAATGTGGGCTTCCCGGGGCCCTGGACTCGCAGCTTGGCTGGATGGATCAGTGAATATCGGGTTCCCACCTGTTGAAATATCTTCTTTGCTGGTAGAAACTCTCTACGGGCCGCCTGGACTTTCTGCGTGAAGTCAGGGTAGAGCGCAATATTATTACCACCATATTGTATATCTCCTTTTTCCCGTGCCAATCTTAGTATCGTATCTCGGTCCCTGTAATTTAAGATCCTCGCTAGGATGGGACGTGGCGGCGCTCCTGGCCGTGGCCTAGGGCCCAGCACTCTATGAGCCCTCTCCACCAGGAACATGGCAGATAAGGCATCCCCGAAGAGATCTTTCAACATAGTCTCTATGTATTTTTCTGTGTTCTGCATGTCTGTTGTTTCCGATATTCCCGTAACGCGTACGTTATTTCTTCTGGACCTGGCTTCCAAATCCTCGTTTTTCACAGTGATGGCGTGCAGCACCCCGTCCATCTCGCGCAGTTTTTTTTCCATTTCCGCATGTCCCTCTTCATTCTCCGCAACTCTGGTTTCTAGTGCTTCCGTTCGGCCTTCCTGCTTGTCTACCCTTTGCGACATCCTGTCGAGTCTGTCCGCCATTGAGTCCATCTTGGAATCCAGACCCTGGATACTGGATTTCAGATCCTTGAACATAGTACGAATGTCCTCTAACGGTAGGAGCGCCCCGGCTGTGTCGTCTGTTGGGCTCTGCTGTCGTAGTTCACCTTCAGGTGTCTTGCTGGCTTTCTTTTCGAAGGGTATTTTTGGTTGGCGTGTGTCAGGTTTACCCATTGTGGCTGGCGTTTAGTGACTTACAGCAATGTGGGTCCAGAGCAGAGCTGCCTTTCGTGCAGATATCCGACACCTCACACAGGAGCACGCCTCGTATCGTAAAAACTCCGCACCTTCGACATGTGCCAGTCTCCACCCGAAGTGTGCTGCTGTTTGTTCCACGGCGCTAGGGTCGCTGCGGGCTGGTCGGGCAGCTATTTCTCAATTGTAATTAAACAATCCTCACTCAATCGCAAAGACCACAGTTTTGTACAGTTAGCGCTGAACTCCCAATAATAGCTATCACTCTTGGGCACCACCTTAGACCGATACACGCCACCGCAATCTGCATATCCGAGGCGTGTGGGGTGTGTTGAACACAGGCTGTGCACTCATACACCGCTTATTCCAGATGGGCCCCCAAGACAATCCAATTGAGCCAGCAGCCCTCCAAGGCTACTCTTTGTTTAGAGACATAGGGCCGCCAGTACTGCCATAGTGGATGTCTACTGCCCCAAGTCAACGGGAGCCCGTAAAGGATCTGGGAGCACCGCCCCTCCTCCACCACCGTGGCAGGCAACATCCAGGGCCGCTATGCAATGTCCAAGCGCAGGGGTCTAACATAGCGTGCATGTGCGCACCGCCGGTTGTTACACGCGGAGCCCTCCAGAATCGGCACTCCCGAAAAGCCTCCAGCGAGATGGCATCATCAGGCACTGGTATGCCACAGCGCTCACACGCCACACATCTATGTTCCCAACGCGCCGAGTCTATATTGCGTGCTAGGCCTCCTCCATGTTTTGCGCGTATCTCCTCCTTCGCCCCCCGGGACTCACCATATGGTCCAGGCGGTACGGTGCCTCCAGCCGCAGTCAACGCAGCGATGCGCTGGGGGATGGGGGGCTCACGCAAGCCCCACGTCCGGATCGCTGAGTGCCTCTCTTCACCTCCTGATGCCGCCTGTTGCGCCCCGGTGCTCTCCTCACAACAGCTCCAGCACTCCGGGGCAGCAATCACCCGAGGTCCGGGCTCCTCTGTCCCGGAGTCAGATAGGGCCGCACGCTCTTCACCGCAGTCAGACGCTGTATTGTCGTCGCTGTACGGGTCTCCCCACTCCCGCTGTGTACACTTGTCCTGCAGCGTACCGTCAGTAGGCTTTTGGGGCCGAATGGAGGATTATTACCCAGATTAATTATACTCGGCCGGCGGAGCCGAGCTAATGCGCGGCCATTTCGCAGCACAGCGTAGCCACGCCCCTCGACACGCTATTGTTCTCTAGTACTGCATTAGGCCTCCAGTCCCTCTTCGACAGTTTAACATCTTTTGTGCATCAAGGGGCCTAGAGAAAAATTCCACAAAATCTAAATTTATGGCTCTGAATCCCAATTGTTCCTTTAGAGGGAGGATGGTGGTGGAGGTGGAGGGGGAGTCACTGGAACCAGTGAGGTACTTCAACTATCTGGACGTCAGAGTAGCCGACAATCTGTCCTGGGCTGGCCAGATAGACAAAAGTAGAGCCACGCTACACCAAAGAGCAGCAGCTGTAGTTTGGAAACATAAGGCCACTTCCAGTGAATTGGTATCTCCAGCACTTAAAGTCTACAGGGCTACTGCCCTGGAGTGGGCTGCATATGGAGTGGGGGTCTGGGGCTATGCCAATGTATCCTCTCTTGTACTAACAGAGAACAAATTCATCAGGTCACTGCTCAGCTTGCTTTTAAGTTCACCTCTGACACTTTTACGCTTCGAATTGGCACTAAGTAAAGTAGTCTCTGTGGTGCTCCTGTAATACTTGATGTACTGCATACTCCTTTGGACAACACAGGAACTGATATCTTACCGGGACGCTTTAGCTGAACTCCTTACCGTAGACAAAAGTGCATGCACGCCGTGGCTAAAGAAGGTAAAACATCTCTGTGCAGCTATTAAAATAGCGGAAACATTGCACAACCCAACTGTAATGAGTAAAGATATAGCCATTAAGGTGAGGGAAGCTTTTCTGAGTTTATATTTGCCAGAATATGGAATGATTGAAATGAGGGAAGTATATACTGAAAAATTTCTCTAGCACAAATGTGTATCTAGTTTTGAGCATTATCTAGATAGGATCAGACCCTTGCAAGCCAAAAGCGTATATTACATTTAGAACTGGTACTCTACTGCTCAGATCCTTCACAGGCAAGTGGGGTCCACGTCATCTACTAATTGTTGTTTTTGCCCTACTCTACCAGAGACGGAAGAGTATTTTTTCTTTTTTTTTGCCAAGGCTAAGCTCTTCCTCGAAGAAGGTAGATTGTGCCAATCTGCAAACATTTGGGTACATTACACTATTGGGAAGCTCTTAGGCTCCTAAGATGTGTCACAAAGGAGCAAATTGTTTTTGCCACTTCTAGGTTTCTTCTCTGGGCATGGAGAAGTAGATCGAGCAAGCTAGCTAAAGAGGTTTGACAGCTCAAACTGGGGCCATTGTGTCCTTAACACATGCATTCTCTGTCACATGTTGTAAGTGCACTTTAAAGAGCTTACTTTCTCATTCTAAACTACATATTTTTAAGGTGGATTTTTAACCATGCCCTTTATAACGCTGAGAATTGATTTGTATGTTACAATGTTTTTTATTCTATTTATGTATGTAATACTTTCATGTTTTTTTATAAGCTGAAATATAGTAAATATTGATTGATTGAATATATATGTCATCCCTAATAAAGGTATATTGACCCATAACGCTGGGTGCTGTATAATAGTAGGTAAGACCCATGTTTCCTTGTGTCCTAACAGTAAAAGCCCCAATTTTCCTGTGGAAAAGTTAGTATCCCCATTGCCAAGAAAAGAGTTACAGGCTGATATCTCAGCCCTGCTAACTTTGAATGGAGACTACTAAACTTGGTACTTCAAGGTATGAAATTAATCGTGGCATCAAACCCAACTTGATGTCTAAGTTGGATTAATGTCACTTTTAGGGAAAAGCTACTTTTAGAAAGTTGCCACTCTACTGTCTAGTTATTCTGGTGGCCATTCACAAATGCTGGCCACCAGACAGCCTTTTGCCTTCTTGGGAGGAGTGTGAATGACTCCCAAGCACAGGAACAATAGCGGTCTGCTGCATATGGGGGTGATACTTCCCTCTCACAGGAAGCCACACATCGTGTTTCCCAAATGGCAAGCTTCAAAGGAGAAGCCACCTTTAATGGGCAAATGGCAACCACACTCGAGAGGATTCAGGTAGATGGGCTGTCAATAAGAACAGAGAGGGGAATCCGTGGGCGTGTAGACAACATGTAGCCACACCTCTAGGGTGAGCTACCAAATTTC
Organism: Triturus cristatus; assembly: GCF_964204655.1. Taxonomy (NCBI): domain Eukaryota; kingdom Metazoa; phylum Chordata; class Amphibia; order Caudata; family Salamandridae; genus Triturus; species Triturus cristatus. The sequence continues at coordinate 863,685,357 of NC_140591.1, read as the reverse complement.
TCACAATGAGAGAGGGGGTTCAGACATCTTCAGAAGTGGGCAGAATAATGCTTTCTGGGATAGATAACATGCCAAACATAGTCAGAAGTCATAAGGCAGGAGGATACCTTGTATCCTATTGGCTAGTAATCCCTTTATCTCCCCAGGGTACTTTCTGGGCATAAATGGCCCTACTGGCACTCTGAACCTCAGATCACATCTGGATTGGAGAACTGAAGGAGGGCTGCCTTGATGATCCCTGAACCTGGCAAAAGAGACTGCACCAGCAGATGGACAGCACCTGCTACTCCTTGGGCTAGCAAAGAGAGGACTACGCCTATGGTGCCCAGTTTGTGGAAAAGACAGTCCCGAGCTCCAGACAGAAAAAGTGAACTCCAAGAGTCAGTTGGTTGACTCTGTTCCAGCACCAGGGCCATTAAAGCTGAAGTAGCCAGTCTTGGCCTGTCAGTAGCCACTTCCCTCGAATTACTGCTGACTGCCAACATGCAGCCAAGGAAACCACTCTTCATCCCTCAAAAGTTGCACCCGAATAAGTCAGACCCAGGAGAGCCACCAGGAAGCAGTTTGGTTGCCAACGACAGACACAAGCCTTCACCTAAGGAAACTGCAGGACCTGCTGTGACTGGAAACCAATAGCCCAGTCATGAGTGGACCTCTGCTGAATCAAAATAGAATTCGAAGGACAGCGACCCCAGTGACCAAGGTCACCCCACCTGGACCATTGACCTGGGACCCACCACAGGAAGATCCCCAACTGCACCAAGTGCATCTTTCAACATCCTGTATCCTCAGCATCAGGACCACCACTTTGAAGTCTATGGCGGTTATTGCATAAAGTTTGTAACTGGGATTGAGACAGCTTTAGTGACTAGGTAACTGATCGTCTCTCTCTGTCAGAATTGGTCACCGAGCCTGGACAATCAGTCAATAAAAATATAATTTCATTTATTCGACAGAAGTGTCATCAAAGCATAACATAGAAAAAGTTCATTAAAACATATATATATACACAGGTAAAAAACCCTTAATATTAAAACAGTTAAAACTATTTAAAAACTGTCCTCTGAGGTAATAGAATTCATAAATAGAATAAAGAAAGAGCTAAAAGTATTAGACTTATAAAACCTCTCAAGCACTAACAATTGGTCAGATTAAGTACAAGGACATAACTATTGCATCACAGACATAACCAGAACAATGCAACGATATCTAATGTATAGGAGACCAGCTCCACCTATCATATACATATACGGCTTCAGTCCACTGAAAGAGCCCGAGCCTGTGATCTAATGGCCCAAGATCACCCCAAAAACTTTGCCAAAGCAATGACAATGGGTGCTGATGTTTACGAGCGCAATAGTATTAGTGCAATGTCATTACTTCTGATACCCAGTAATCTGCAAAATCGTGTCAGCCATGCTCGGTGAGGGACAGCGTAAGCTGGACAAACAAACAGCAAATGGGCCAATGACTCTAAATGGGTACAACAGATGGGACAAGAGTCAATACTTAAATTGTCCCATTATGCAGTAAATGAACTTACTGGTAAAGAGCTAACCCTAAATTGGAAGTATAACTTCCGATCGTGTGCTTGGTAATTAAATCCCAGCACTGTTCCAGTCTTGGGACTAATTTACCTTCTAGGAATCTTCCAGTAAGTGATGAAGTGTCACTATTCCTATATGTGTTTTAGGTCACACATTCCTAGTATTTTGCTTTTAAAACCGCTTTAGGAGGGAACGAGGTGCCCGCAGGATTCTCCCATAATGATGCCATGCCAATACTTATTAAGGAGTCTCTAACCTCCTGCAGACATTTTATTTTATTAAAACGGTCTGCTCTGATTAAATTCTTGAGGCTTGCGGCATAGGTAGCCAGTTCTGGTGTGTACCAGATTCTCCGCCAATAAAGAAGAGGGCACAGTCTTGATATGTCAGCCAGTGCCTTCCTGCCTAGATCATAGAGCAGTGGGCACACTGGGGTGCTTTGCGGGAGGTTGGTGATCTTGCGGAGGAACCTGTTTTCTGCAGCAGATAACTTGGAAAGGTTCTCGAAACCCCAAAGCTCGGCCCCGTATAAGGAGGAACTGACCACTTTCATGTTATATATTTGTAGAACCGTACTGGTCTTGTGAAAGAAGAGTTAAACTCAGTTTGTAAAACGCCTGCCAGTTGCCGGTGCTTCAACGAGGCCATATCAAGCTGCTGATTCCCCCTCAGGTCCTTCTGCAAGATGACCCTCAAATATGTAAAGTCAGTGACTTGTTCTAGGGGTCGGTTATTTAACACTATGCCTCCTCTAAATGCTTTATTAGGATTAAAAGACATCATATTTTGTTTTTGACACGTTAATGTACAGGCCCCGTAAGTGACACAACTCCACAAAGAGTAGTAAAGCTTGCCGGAGTCCACACAGCGTTTTTGGGATAATTAACGTGTCTTGCGCGAACATTAAAATAGGGATTTTAACACCTGTGAGGTCTGGGGTGTCTGTGGGGGTGGACTCCATGAATTTAGCAACCCCATCAATAAACAGAGAGAATAGTGTGGTGCCATTACGCAACCTTGGCGCACATCTCTCTCTATACAAAAGGGATTAGTAACATTACACTGCGCGCCCCAACATATTTTAGCAAAATGTCCCTCATGGAGTCTAACAATGAGGGTTAATATAATTCAGGGGACATCCCTAACTCTAACAGTACTACCCATAATTTGCTACGAGATACAAGGTCAAAGGCTGATTTAAGGTCCACAAAGGCAGCATGCAAGCTCCCCTTGTCCAAGACCACCGTCTTCCAGTAAAGCAGGGTGAATCGAAGTACCTGGTCAATAGTACTGGTACAGGCCCGAAAGCCTGCCTGCAGAGGGGATAGGATGCCCTGTTCGTCAATCCAATCCTGTACCTTGTTTAGGACTAGCTGCCCCATTATCTTATGCAAGGAATCTTTTAAGCTAATAGGCCTGTAGTTCCCAGGGTGAGATTTATCCCCTTTTATAAAAAACGGGAATAATCTAAGCCCCTATCCAGGAATCTGGGACTGGTGCACCCAGGGCGATTGCATTGGCCAGCAACAAAATGTACTGGCACCATTTATTTTTGTTATGGAGAAAAATGTCTGCCAGGATACCATCTGGGCCCGGTGCTTTTCCGCCCAAAACTGCTCCCAGGGCAAAACTAAAATCAGCCTCATCAAAAGCCGTGCCTAGATAATACAAATGCAGGGGCTCTTCCACCACCCTCTCATCTACACTGCAGGCATAATGGGGCTTAAAGTGGTTGACCCATTGGTCCTGTGTTACATGATTCTGTGGCTGTGATGGCTGGCCATCCCTATCCCACTTAACTATATTCCAGAACTGCTTAGGATTTTTACTGGCACATGCTAGTAGGAGATCCTGCCACCTATTCTCGTCCCAGGCTTTTTTGGCCTTTTCCTGAACTTTCCTATAAGATTGCCTTAATAACCGTACTTTGCCAGGGTCCCCCTCTTTAATTGCATCCCCTAGTGTACTATGCGCCACTTTACATTCTTCGCTAAACCAGTGGGAGGATTTATGTGGTTGAATACCTTTAGCCTTACATTGCCTAATAAAGTAGGTGCGTGACTGGGCAAAGAATTTATCATGTATGCCAAATACGGACTTCAAAGCCGCCGAGTTGGCCACGCAAGCCTCAAGCTCAGCTATTGCACCAACAGTGTCCGTAGATATTATTACAAGAACTTCAGGTTTATCAAGTATATTAACCCATTTTAGACGTCTCATATCGTTTGCTGGGACCTCATCAAGAGTATGCAAGTTACTCCCAGACTGTGTAGGTTCCCTCTGTGGCATCATATCCAAAGTCGCACATAGGGGGTTGTGATCACTCTCTGGCCGCTCTTCCACGACCATATCCCTAAGAGCATGCCATAGTTGCAAATTGGTCAGTAAATAGTCTAAGCGGCTAGCGCTGAAGGCATTACTAAATATTTTAGCCCAATGCCTATCAGATGGGGATCTACCATTTGCCGCCCGTAGGCTATTTTCCAGGCAAATGGCAGCGAAAGGAAGACCTTCCAAAACCCCTATACTTTCTGAAGCCAAAACCCTTCGACTGGGTCTGCAATCCTAATGATTTCGCAGTCGCTCTGCTATCCTTGAACTTCTGTAAGGCAGAATCCGCTTTCTCTCCAAAAAGATTTGTCCCATCAAAGGGTAAGTCAACAAGAGTGGCCTGAACATCAGGTGAAAATCCAGAAGAGCGGAGCCAAGCCTGTCTTATTGTGGCTATGGAAGAACACATTACTCTGGCAACAGAGTCAGCCGTATCCAGGCCTGACTGGATTACCTGCCTAACTGCAGCCTGAGCGTCTGAAAGAACCTCCATGAAACAACCCTTCTCCTCATCAGGCAATTTGGGGGTCAATTACTTTACAGAGTCCATTAAAGCGTGAATGTAGTGGCCCAACAAACAAGTGGCATTAGTTGACTTCAGTGCCATACTAGCTGGTGAGAAAACCTTTTTAGCTGACTGTTCAATTTTCTTTGAGTCTCTGTCAGCTGGAGCTTGTGGAAAAGTCCCCGAAGATTGTATGGAGCAGGATGCTTGCACTACCAAACTCTCTGGAGACGGATGAGAAGAAAGGAAGCTCGGATCCCCTAGAGCTACTCTATATCTTCTAGCCACAGTCCTCGAAACAGCAGGCGAAGAAAGTGGCTTGCACCAAACATCCATAATAGGATCCAGGATGGCCTCATTAAAAGGCAAGAGAGGCTCAACAATTGAGGAAGGCGAATGAAGAACCTCTCCGCAGCCTTCTTTATTACCAAATGGTAAGGAGCCAGCTCTTGAGGCGGAGAAGACCTCGAAGAAGAAAGTTCCCACTCAGGAGTGGTGTCCAATCTGCTTGCCTCCTGAATACCTTCAAACTCATCCATTGAGTCATCTAATTCACCTTCCTCCACTTCCTCTGCACGATACTGCTCCTCTTCTATAAGTCTCTGAGCCTCTCTTCAAGAACGAATCCGTGGACATGGCGTCGGTGGCGCCGTTCGCGGACTCGTCTGCGCCGATGGAGTCGGCGGTGTCACACGTGGCGCAGCTGGAGCTGGCACCGGCATCGAGGGAGGCTCCGAAGAAGGCACACGATCCAGACGAGGCCGGGAGGAAGGCTCTCCTGACGGCGCCAGGAACTGCCATGACGGCGCCATCGGCATGAAGGGCATTAATGGTGCCTGAGCATAGTGTTGTGGCACACCCAAACTGAATGCCAGCGGACCCATGGGACCTGAAGGTGCACCGGATGGAAAGGCTGCTCTTTGAAAAACTCCATACATTGCATTTAAAAAATGCGATGGATCCGCCCCTGGAGTCAGGAATTGCGGGTATGGATTCAAACCTGTATCCAGCCGGGGAGGAACCGGCGTCGGAGCCGACGGATCCTCTACCGGATTCACTGCATATATCTTGGTGTGCAATTCCCTTGTAATATAGTTTTCAGGGTAAGCGTTACACTCCCCCCCTCCCCACCCACACCAACCCCCCCAATCAGGTTGTGATGCCCTCCCCTCCTAAACCCCCCAACTTTAAATAAGAGCTCCATATTAGGAACTTTGAGGCAATCATCCCAGGGGAGCGTGGGTCCGCCGTCATACTCCCCTGCACTCTTGGCAGGGTGGCCGAGTATAAACTAAATGCCCCAAAAGAAAACATAAACATAAAACATATACATCTTTATTGCAAGCCTTGACTGTACTATTAACAAAACATAGGTGCGCTAACAGCTTATCATGTGACAACAGCGCATATTTGTATGTGGAGGGAGTACCCTTCGGCAGCTACCTTCTATGTGAAAAGAAAAAGGAGGTCAGTATGAAATACTTATCTGCACAACTACCACATTCCACCAAGTCCCTCAGTCATTGTCACTGAGATCATTTGTCTCGGGACGGGCCAACGGGCTGCCACTCGACCTCTGTTCTTTGGGCAGTTTTTTTGCATATGCCAATGCTGCCTTTGCATCAATGAAAAATGTGGGCTTCCCGGGGCCCTGGACTCGCAGCTTGGCTGGATGGATCAGTGAATATCGGGTTCCCACCTGTTGAAATAGCTTCTTTGCTGGTAAAAACTCTCTACGGGCCGCCTGGACTTTCTGCGTGAAGTCAGGGTAGAGCGCAATATTATTACCACCATATTGTATATCTCCTTTTGCCCGTGCCAATCTTAGTATCGTATCTCGGTCCCTGTAATTTAAGATCCTCGCTAGGATGGGACGTGGCGGCGCTCCTGGCCGTGGCCTAGGGCCCAGCACTCTATGAGCCCTCTCCACCAGGAACATGGCAGATAAGGCATCCCCGAAGAGATCTTTCAACATAGTCTCTACGTATTTTTCTGTGTTCTGCATGTCTGTTGTTTCCGATATTCCCGTAACGCGTACGTTATTTCTTCTGGACCTGGCTTCCAAATCCTCGTTTTTCACTGTGATGGCGTGCAGCACCCCGTCCATCTCGCGCAGTTTTTTTTCCATTTCCGCATGTCCCTCTTCATTCTCCGCAACTCTGGTTTCTAGTGCTTCCGTTCGGCCTTCCTGCTTGTCTACCCTTTGCGACATCCTGTCGAGTCTGTCCGCCATTGAGTCCATCTTGGAATCCAGACCCTGGATACTGGATTTCAGATCCTTGAACATAGTACGAATGTCCTCTAACGGTAGGAGCGCCCCGGCTGTGTCGTCTGTTGGGCTCTGCTGTCGTAGTTCACCTTCAGGTGTCTTGCTGGCTTTCTTTTCGAAGGGTATTTTTGGTTGGCGTGTGTCAGGTTTACCCATTGTGGCTGGCGTTTAGTGACTTACAGCAATGTGGGTCCAGAGCAGAGCTGCCTTTCGTGCAGATATCCGACACCTCACACAGGAGCACGCCTCGTATCGTAAAAACTCCGCACCTTCGACATGTGCCAGTCTCCACCCGAAGTGTGCTGCTGTTTGTTCCACGGCGCTAGGGTCGCTGCTGGCTGGTCGGGCAGCTATTTCTCAATTGTAATTAAACAATCCTCACTCAATCGCAAAGACCACAGTTTTGTACAGTTAGCGCTGAACTCCCAATAATAGCTATCACTCTTGGGCACCACCTTAGACCGATACACGCCACCGCAATCTGCATATCCGAGGCGTGTGGGGTGTGTTGAACACAGGCTGTGCACTCATACACCGCTTATTCCAGATGGGCCCCCAAGACAATCCAATTGAGCCAGCAGCCCTCCAAGGCTACTCTTTGTTTAGAGACATAGGGCCGCCAGTACTGCCATAGTGGATGTCTACTGCCCCAAGTCAACGGGAGCCCGTAAAGGATCTGGGAGCACCGCCCCTCCTCCACCACCGTGGCAGGCAACATCCAGGGCCGCTATGCAATGTCCAAGCGCAGGGGTCTAACATAGCGTGCATGTGCGCACCGCCGGTTGTTACACGCGGAGCCCTCCAGAATCGGCACTCCCGAAAAGCCTCCAGCGAGATGGCATCATCAGGCACTGGTATGCCACAGCGCTCACACGCCACACATCTATGTTCCCAACGCGCCGAGTCTATATTGCGTGCTGGGCCTCCTCCATGTTTTGCGCGTATCTCCTCCTTCGCCCCCCGGGACTCACCATATGGTCCAGGCGGTACGGTGCCTCCAGCCGCAGTCAACGCAGCAATGCGCTGGGGGATGGGGGGCTCACGCAAGCCCCACGTCCGGATCGCTGAGTGCCTCTCTTCACCTCCGGATGCCGCCTGTTGCGCCCCGGTGCTCTCCTCACAACGGCTCCAGCACTCCGGGGCAGCAATCACCCGAGGTCCGGGCTCCTCTGTCCCGGAGTCAGATAGGGCCGCACGCTCTTCACCGCAGTCAGACGCTGTATTGTCGTCGCTGTACGGGTCTCCCCACTCCCGCTGTGTACACTTGTCCTGCAGCGTACCGTCAGTAGGCTTTTGGGGCCGAATGGAGGATTATTACCCAGATTAATTATACTCGGCCGGCGGAGCCGAGCTAATGCGCGGCCATTTCGCAGCACAGCGTAGCCACGCCCCTCGACACGCTATTGTTCTCTAGTACTGCATTAGGCCTCCAGTCCCTCTTCGACAGTTTAACATCTTTTGTGCATCAAGGGGCCTAGAGATAAATTCCACAAGATCTAAATTTATGGCTCTGAATCCCAATTGTTCCTTTAGAGGGAGGATGGTGGTGGAGGGGGAGGGGGAGTCACTGGAACCAGTGAGGTACTTCAACTATCTGGACGTCAGAGTAGCCGGCAATCTGTCCTGGGCTGGCCAGATAGACAAAAGTAGAGCCACGCTACACCAAAGAGCAGCAGCTGTAGTTTGGAAACATAAGGCCACTTCCAGTGAATTGGTATCCCCAGCACTTAAAGTCTACAGGGCTACTGCCCTGGAGTGGGCTGCATATGGAGTAGGGGTCTGGGGCTATGCCAATGTGTCCTCTCTTGTACTAACAGAGAACAAATTCATCAGGTCACTGCTCAGCTTGCTTTTAAGTTCACCTCTGACACTTTTACGCTTCGAATTGGCACTAAGTAAAGTAGTCTCTGTGGTGCTCCTGTAATACTTGATGTACTGCATACTCCTTTGGACAACACAGGAACTGATATCTTACCGGGACGCTTTAGCTGAACTCCTTACCGTAGACAAAAGTGCATGCACGCCGTGGCTAAAGAAGGTAAAACATCTCTGTGCAGCTATTAAAATAGCGGAAACATTGCACAACCCAACTGTAATGAGTAAAGATATAGCCATTAAGGTGAGGGAAGCTTTTCTGAGTTTATATTTGCCAGAATATGGAATGATTGAAATGAGGGAAGTATATACTGAAAAATTTCTCTAGCACAAATGTGTATCTAGTTTTGAGCATTATCTAGATAGGATCAGACCCTTGCAAGCCAAAAGCGTATATTACATTTAGAACTGGTACCCTACTGCTCAGATCCTTCACAGGCAAGTGGGGTCCACGTCATCTACTAATTGTTGTTTTTGCCCTACTCTACCAGAGACGGAAGAGTATTTTTTCTTTTTTTTTTGCCAAGGCTAAGCTCTTCCTCGTAGAAGGTAGATTGTGCCAATCTGCAAACATTTGGGTACATTACACTATTGGGAAGCTCTTAGGCTCCTAAGATGTGTCACAAAGGAGTAAATTGTTTTTGCCACTTCTAGGTTTCTTCTCTGGGCATGGAGAAGTAGATCGAGCAAGCTAGCTAAAGAGGTTTGACAGCTCAAACTGGGGCCATTGCGTCCTTAACACATGCATTCTCTGTCACATGTTGTAAGTGCACTTTAAAGAGCTTACTTTCTCATTCTAAACTACATATTTTTAAGGTGGATTTTTAACCATGCCCTTTATAACGCTGAGAATTGATTTGTATGTTACAATGTTTTTTATTCTATTTATGTATGTAATACTTTAATGTTTTTTTATAAGCTGAAATATAGTAAATATTGATTGATTGAATATATATGTCATCCCTAAGAAAGGTATATTGACCCATAACGCTGGGTGCTGTATAATAGTAGGTAAGACCCATGTTTCCTTGTGTCCTAACAGTAAAAGCCCCAATTTGTCATTTTCCTGTGGAAAAGTTAGTATCCCCATTGCCAAGAAAAGAGTTACAGGCTGATATCTCAGCCCTGCTAACTTTGAATGGAGACTACTAAACTTGGTACTTCAAGGTATGAAATTAATCGTGGCATCAAACCCAACTTGATGTCTAAGTTGGATTAATGTCACTTTTAGGGAAAAGCTACTTTTAGAAAGTTGCCACTCTACTGTCTAGTTATTCTGGTGGCCATTCACAAATGCTGGCCACCAGACAGCCTTTTGCCTTCTTGGGAGGAGTGTGAATGACTCCCAAGCACAGGAACAATAGCGGTCTGCTGCATATGGGGGTGATACTTCCCTCTCACAGGAAGCCACACATCGTGTTTCCCAGATGGCAAGCTTCAAAGGAGAAGCCACCTTTAATGGGCAAATGGCAACCACACTCGAGAGGATTCAGGTAGATGGGCTGTCAATAAGAACAGAGAGGGGAATCTGTGGGCGTGTAGACAACATGTAGCCACACCTCTAGGGTGAGCTACCAAATTTCTCACAATGAGAGAGGGGGTTCAGACATCTTCAGAAGTGGGCAGAATAATGCTTTCTGGGATATATAACATGCCAAACATAGTCAGAAGTCATAAGGCAGGAGGATACCTTGTATCCTATTGGCTAGTAATCCCTTTATCTCCCCAGGGTACTTTCTGGGCATAAAATGGCCCTACTGGCACTCTGAACCTCAGATCACATCTGGATTGGAGAACTGAAGGAGGGCTGCCTTGATGATCCCTGAACCTGGCAAAAGAGACTGCACCAGCAGATGGACAGCACCTGCTACTCCTTGGGCTAGCAAAGAGAGGACTGCGCCTATGGTGCCCAGTTTGTGGAAAAGACAGTCCCGAGCTCCAGACAGAAAAAGTGAACTCCAAGAGTCAGTTGGTTGACTCTGTTCCAGCACCAGGGCCATTAAAGCTGAAGTAGCCAGTCCTGGCCTGTCAGTAGCCACTTCCCTCGAATTACTGCTGACTGCCAACATGCAGCCAAGGAAACCACTCTTCATCCCTCAAAAGTTGCACCCGAATAAGTCAGACCCAGGAGAGTCACCAGGAAGCAGTTTGGTTGCCAACGACAGACACAAGCCTTCACCTAAGGAAACTGCAGGACCTGCTGTGACTGGAAACCAATAGCCCAGTCATGAGTGGACCTCTGCTGAATCAAAATAGAATTCGAAGGACAGCGACCCCAGTGACCAAGGTCACCCCACCTGGACCATTGACCTGGGACCCACCACAGGAAGATCCCCAACTGCACCAAGTGCATCTTTCAACATCCTGTATCCTCAGCATCAGGACCACCACTTTGAAGTCTATGGCGGTTATTGCATAAAGTTTGTAACTGGGATTGAGACAGCTTTAGTGACTAGGTAACTGATCGTCTCTCTCTGTCAGAATTGGTCACCGAGCCTGGACAATCAGTCAATAAAAATATAATTTCATTTATTCGACAGAAGTGTCATCAAAGCATAACATAGAAAAAGTACATTAAAACATATATATATACACAGGTAAAAAACCCTTAATATTAAAACAGTTAAAACTATTTAAAAACTGTCCTCTGAGGTAATAGAATTCATAAATAGAATAAAGAAAGAGCTAAAAGTATTAGACTTATAAAACCTCTCAAGCACTAACAATTGGTCAGATTAAGTACAAGGACATAACTATTGCATCACAGACATAACCAGAACAATGCAACGATATCTAATGTATAGGAGACCAGCTCCACCTATCATATACATATACGGCTTCAGTCCACTGAAAGAGCCCGAGCCTGTGATCTAATGGCCCAAGATCACCCCAAAAACTTTGCCAAAGCAATGACAATGGGTGCTGATGTTTACGAGCGCAATAGTATTAGTGCAATGTCATTACTTCTGATACCCAGTAATCTGCAAAATCGTGTCAGCCATGCTCGGTGAGGGACAGCGTAAGCTGGACAAACAAACAGCAAATGGGCCAATGACTCTAAATGGGTACAACAGATGGGACAGGAGTCAATACCTAAATTGTCCCATTATGCAGTAAATGAACTTACTGGTAAAGAGCTAACTCTAAATTGGAAGTATAACTTCCGATCGTGTGCTTGGTAATTAAATCCCAGCACTGTTCCAGTCTTGGGACTAATTTACCTTCTAGGAATCTTCCAGTAAGTGATGAAGTGTCACTATTCCTATATGTGTTTTAGGTCACACATTCCTAGTATTTTGCTTTTAAAACCGCTTTAGGAGGGAACGAGGTGCCCGCAGGATTCTCCCATAATGATGCCATGCCAATACTTATTAAGGAGTCTCTAACCTCCTGCAGACATTTTATTTTATTAAAACGGTCTGCTCTGATTAAATTCTTGAGGCTTGCGGCATAGGTAGCCAGTTCTGGTGTGTACCAGATTCTCCGCCAATAAAGAAGAGGGCACAGTCTTGATATGTCAGCCAGTGCCTTCCTGCCTAGATCATAGAGCAGTGGGCACACTGGGGTGCTTTGCGGGAGGTTGGTGATCTTGCGGAGGAACCTGTTTTCTGCAGCAGATAACTTGGAAAGGTTCTCGAAACCCCAAAGCTCGGCCCCGTATAAGGAGGAACTGACCACTTTCATGTTATATATTTGTAGAACCGTACTGGTCTTGTGAAAGAAGAGTTAAACTCAGTTTGTAAAACGCCTGCCAGTTGCCGGTGCTTCAACGAGGCCATATCAAGCTGCTGATTCCCCCTCAGGTCCTTCTGCAAGATGACCCTCAAATATGTAAAGTCAGTGACTTGTTCTAGGGGTCGGTTATTTAACACTATGCCTCCTCTAAATGCTTTATTAGGATTAAAAGACATCATATTTTGTTTTTGACACGTTAATGTACAGGCCCCGTAAGTGACACAACTCCACAAAGAGTAGTAAAGCTTGCCGGAGTCCACACAGCGTTTTTGGGATAATTAACGTGTCTTGCGCGAACATTAAAATAGGGATTTTAACACCTGTGAGGTCTGGGGTGTCTGTGGGGGTGGACTCCATGAATTTAGCAACCCCATCAATAAACAGAGAGAATAGTGTGGTGTCATTACGCAACCTTGGCGCACATCTCTCTCTATACAAAAGGGATTAGTAACATTACTCTGCGCGCCCCAACAGATTTTAGCAAAATTTCCCTCATGGAGTCTAACAATGAGGGTTAATATAATTCAGGGGACATCCCTAACTCTAACAGTACTACCCATAATTTGCTACGAGACACAAGGTCAAAGGCTGATTTAAGGTCTACAAAGGCAGCATGCAAGCTCCCCTTGTCCAAGACCACCGTCTTCCAGTAAAGCAGGGTGAATCGAAGTACCTGGTCAATAGTACTGGTACAGGCCCGAAAGCCTGCCTGCAGAGGGGATAGGATGCCCTGTTCATCAATCCAATCCTGTACCTTGTTTAGGACTAGCTGCCCCATTATCTTATGCAAGGAATCTTTTAAGCTAATAGGCCTGTAGTTCCCAGGGTGAGATTTATCCCCTTTTATAAAAAACGGGAATAATCTAAGCCCCTATCCAGGAATCTGGAACTGGTGCACCCAGGGCGATTGCATTGGCCAGCAACAAAATGTACTGGCACCATTTATTTTTGTTATGGAGAAAAATGTCTGCCAGGATACCATCTGGGCCCGGTGCTTTTCCGCCCAAAACTGCTCCCAGGGCAAAACTAAAATCAGCCTCATCAAAAGCCGTGCCTAGATAATACAAATGCAGGGGCTCTTCCACCACCCTCTCATCTACACTGCAGGCATAATGGGGCTTAAAGTGGTTGACCCATTGGCCCTGTGTTACATGATTCTGTGGCTGTGATGGCTGGCCATCCCTATCCCACTTAACTATATTCCAGAACTGCTTAGGATTTTTACTGGCACATGCTAGTAGGAGATCCTGCCACCTATTCTCGTCCCAGGCTTTTTTGGCCTCTTCCTGAACTTTCCTATAAGATTGCCTTAATAACCGTACTTTGCCAGGGTCCCCCTCTTTAATTGCATCCCCTAGTGTACTATGCGCCACTTTACATTCTTCGCTAAACCAGTGGGAGGATTTATGTGGTTGAATACCTTTAGCCTTACATTGCCTAATAAAGTAGGTGCGTGACTGGGCAAAGAATTTATCATGTATGCCAAATACGGACTTCAAAGCCGCTGAGTTGGCCACGCAAGCCTCAAGCTCAGCTATTGCACCAACAGTGTCCGTAGATATTATTACAAGAACTTCAGGTTTATCAAGTATATTAACCCATTTTAGACGTCTCATATCGTTTGCTGGGACCTCATCAAGAGTATGCAAGTTACTCCCAGACTGTGTAGGTTCCCTCTGTGGCATCATATCCAAAGTCGCACATAGGGGGTTGTGATCACTCTCTGGCCGCTCTTCCACGACCATATCCCTAAGAGCATGCCATAGTTGCAAATTGGTCAGTAAATAGTCTAAGCGGCTAGCGCTGAAGGCATTACTAAATGTTTTAGCCCAATGCCTATCAGATGGGGATCTACCATTTGCCGCCCGTAGGCTATTTTCCAGGCAAATGGCATTAATTTGGATAGCCACATCCGACCATTTTTTATGGGTGCTAATTCTAATTTAGGGATACCCCACTGAGCATCTTCCTCAGTGGTAAGCTCACATTTCTCGTTGGTAAGAGGCTCAAAAGAAACATTAAAATCACCCGCAATTAGGACGTTAGAACCCCGGGAGGGCAAATCTAATAGGACGTCGAGAGCCACTAAAACTTCCGACTTCTTCCCCTTGGATCCTCTTGCGTAGACATTATACATGTCAACTATGCACTTCAACCTGATTGTGAGAATGCCCTTACTCTGCATCCAGAGTATTTGAATTACAAAGCCAATTTCTTGGCAGACCCAAATTGTCAGGCCCCCTGAAGGTGGTCCTTTTCCCCCACTGGAGGCAGAGATATAATAATTTAAATAACCTGTACGGTAGAGGGGATCCAGCAACCGGGTTTCTTGAAAAAGACAGATGTCAAACTGGTCAATAAAGGAGAGGTGACCCTTGACCTCAATCCAGCTATATTCCAAGATATCACAGATATCCTGGTTGAAATATGGGAACATGACCTTTGCCCATTGGGAATGTTAAAAACAGCACCACTGGATACCTGCATCCCTATCAGAGAGAGAGGTGTTATAGGTGTGTTCCTCAATACCAGATCAGGAGGTGTGCTTGAGAGCTGGGTACTAAAGGGAATATTAAAAAGAGTATCCCTATGCATAAGTGAGCCAGCAAGGGATTCCGGATAGTTTTGTAACTTATGCTGCAGTCAATCATTAGCCCCCAGGGAGGAAGATACCGCAAGTCAAGGAGATGGTTGCTCAGAGGGTCGCCAGCTCGTGCTACTAGGTGGAAACTGCCTGAACTGGATGGAAGAACTTTCTGGGGAGCAAGTGGAGAATACCAGAGAAAGGAGATTTTCGACAAGATCAGCCCCATTCAATGTAAGCTCAATACAATCTAATGGTTGCACTCAGGTGGTTGCACTCGGGAGGTGAGTCTATGGGCCCTGATTATATCTTCCCGAATGACTGAACGGCAACCCCAAACATGGCGAATCCAATGGATGGCTTTGTTAGTCTACATTTTCAATGCCGTTTCTGGTATCATACTTGGATACGTTGACCATATAGATTTTGTGTACATTGTACAAATTTGAACTAGGGAAATCAGCCGGGCATTGTTTTAAGCTATGTGAGGAGTAATGTTCCAGAGATGAGGAAGTAGGTCTAGTACAGGTTAAATGTGCCTGCACTGATGATGGCCTGCAGCGGTCAGTGTTATGCTGACTTATGCTTGAGTCATTTAGGCCCTTGGTCCTCGGAGGAACTGGCGCTAATATTTGGGACTTAACGGTAGGGGTGGGCGGCGTGGGAACCTTATGGTGGAGACCATTGTCACTATTAGCTACCTCACGTGTGGAGTGATTTGCCTTGCAGAGTTGGAATTAATGTCTTGTCATAGGCTTAGTTTACTCAGGACAAGATGAATCCTTATGTAATAGGAGATTAACCATAGAAGTGAGGCCCTCAATTATAGTTCTCATGGTCTCTATTTCTAATCTGAGAGTATTAATGAGACTGTGTGTTTCCTGGGGGTCGGTATCATGACTTGGGCCTAACTCTATACTGGAAATCTGTGGGGGCCGGGGAGGCAGAGTGGGGGGGGGGGGGAATGCTGCAACCGGTCTACCCTATCCCCCTCAGGCGGATCCGCTAATGGTAAAAATCTATTAGAACAAGAAATAACGGATCCCGCCTGTTGGGAACTACTGCTTATGGACTTATTGGTAGGCTGGTTATCTCTCACAGTACCTATTTTTCCCTCCCCGATTGGCGCGGGCCCCCTTATCTAGTAGATTTGTGCGACATAGCAGGAATAGCTGGCTGGCGGCTCATGCTAGGGTTGGTGGGATGAGTGAGGTGCTGGGGGGTATTTAACAGTTTCAGACTACGTGGTTGGATTACCTTGTAAGATATCCTCACATTCACTAATGAGGCCATCTATCTGGTCCAAACCACAATTACTGCCTGCATGTTTATGCGTTTTCCTGGTCCTCTTCCCCTTATTGTCTCGCCCAATTCCTCCCACAACCACCCCCGCCTCCACTGCTCTCCATGGTTTTCCTTTTCCCCATGCTTCTTAGATTCAAGATATCAACTGGAACCAAGCCGGCCTTTCCCAGATATGTGCAATGCTCCACAGGAGCACAACACTAGCCCCCCAAGAGCGCGATGGGTTTTCATAGTTAGTACAATGCTTGAAATCCCTGCAGATGGGGAGACAGCACATTTGTACAGTACTTGAATGAAACCACAATGTCCAATGAGTGTCCAAGCAAAATCGTAGTGCAGTCGCAACCAAATGTAAGAGGGATGGCCATGTTCCGCCACTTCCTGGCACTGATGGGCAAGGACGGGCCTACCCTTGGCCCAGCTTCGCCCGCGCGCAGCCCGCGCACGTCCCACACTACAGGAAGAGAGGCAGGGCCTTTGAGCGCGAGGAAAGCACCTGCACCTGTGTCACGCAAGGCTCCCTGGGACTTGGAGTCCCAACAATCAATCAATCAATCAAGGAATTTGTATCGCGCACTACTCACCCGGAAGGGTCTCAAGGCGCTTGGGGGAGGGGGTTTGCTACTGCTCGAACAGCCAGGTCTTGAGCTGTTTCCTGAAGGCGAGGTGGTCCTGGGTCAACCGCAGGCGGATGGGCACGGAGTTCCAAGTCTTAGCCGCCAGGTAGGAGAAGGAACTTCCTACGGCGGTGGCTCTCTGGATGCGGGGAACGGCGGCGAGGGCGAGGTGCGCGGATCGTAGCTGGCGGGTGGGCGTGTAGAAGGTCAGGCGGTCGTTGAGGTACCTTGGGCCCAGGTCGTGGAGGGATTTGTGTGCGTGGGTGAGGAGTCTGAACGTGATTCTCTTGTTGACAGGGAACCAGTGCAGGTCTCTCAGGTGGCTCGAGATGTGGCTGCGTCGGGGGACGTCCAGGATGAGTCGGGCGGAGGCGTTCTGGATACGCTGGAGTTTTTTCTGAAGCTTGGCTGTGGTTCCGGCGTAGAGGGTGTTTCCGTAGTCTAGTCGGCTGGTGACGAGGGCCTGGGTGACCGTCTTCCTGGTTTCGGTCGGGATCCATCGGCAGATCTTGCGGAGCATGCGGAGGGTGTGGAAGCATGATGAGGAGGCGGCGTTGACTTGTCTGGTCATCGAAAGGGAGGAGTCCAGGATGAAGCCCAAGTTGCGTGCGTGGTCCGTTGGCTTGGGTGCGGTGCCTAGGGCCGGGGGCCACCAGGAGTCGTCCCATGTGGAGGGTGATGGCCCAAGGATGAGGACTTCTGTCTTGTCTGCGTTCAGTTTCAGGCGGCTGATGGTCATCCATTCGGCGACGTCTCTCATCCCTTCGTGTAGGCTGGCTTTGGCGGTGTCGGGGTCTCTGGTGAGGGAGAGGATGAGCTGGGTGTCGTCGGCGTAGGAGATGATGTTGAGGTTGTGTTGGCGCGCGATGGCGGCGAGGGGTTTCATGTAGACGTTGAAGAGGGTGGGGCTGAGCGACGATCCTTGCGGGACGCCGCAGATGACTTCGGTGGCCTCGGAGCAGAACGGAGGGAGGCGTACTCTCTGTGTTCTGCCGGCGAGGTATGAGGTGATCCATTCCAGAGCCTTCCCTTGGATGCCGGTGTCGTAGAGGCGTTGGACTAGGGTGCGGTGGCAGACCGTGTCAAATGCTGCGGAGAGGTCCAGGAGGATAAGCGCCGCTGTTTCTCTGTTGTCGAGCAGGGCTCGGATGTCGTCGGTGGCTGCGATGAGGGCGGTCTCGGTGCTGTGGTTGGCTCTGAATCCGGACTGCGATGGGTCGAGGGATCCGTTCGTCTCGAGGAAGGCGGACAGTTGCTTGTTGATGACCTTCTCGATGACTTTGGCAGGGAAAGGAAGGAGCGAGATGGGGCGGAAGTTCTTGAGGTCGGTCGGGTCTGCTGTTGGTTTCTTCAGCAGGGCGCTGAGCTCGGCATGCTTCCAGCTCTCCGGGAAGGTGGCTGTGTCGAAGGAGGTGTTGATGATGTCTTGGAGGTGGGGTGCGATGGTGGAGTCTGCCTTGTTGAAGATATGGTGGGGACACGGGTCGGTCGGAGATCCGGAGTGGATGGTGTTCATCATGCGGGCCGTGTCATCGGCGGTCACCTCGGTCCATGTCTGGAGGGTGGCGGCGGGGTGCGCGGGTTTGACCGATGGGTGCGGGGGAGGAGCACCGAAACTGTTGTGGATGTCGGCAATCTTGCGGTGGAAGTACGAGGCGAGGGAGTCGCAGAGGTCCTGTGAAGGAGTGATGTCGTTGTTACCGGTGCTGGGGTTGGAGAACTCCTTGACGATGTTGAAGAGCTCCTTGCTGTCATGGGCGTTGTTGTCCAGTCGTTCCTTCAGAGATTTCTTCTTGGTGGTGCGGATGAGCTGGTGATGTCTGCGGGTGGCGTGTTTGAGGGCGGTCATGTTGTCGGTGGTTTTGTCGAGGAGCCAGGCCTTCTCGAGGATGCGGCAGGCCTTCTTGGAGTCCTTGAGTTCCTCGGTGAACCAGGGGGCCAGTGCAGGTCTCTCAGGTGGCCTGGTGAGTGGGTTCTTCAGTGGGGCGAGGTCGTCGGCACAGGAGGTCAGCCACTGCGTGAAGTTGCGGGCTGCTGCGTTGGGGTCCGTTGTCCTGACAGGTGGGCTCTGGCTGAGGGAGGTGGCGAGCTGGTCGGCGGTGATCTTGCTCCAGTTTCTGTGGGGAACCGGCTTCGGGTGGTGGTGGACCGTGTTCTTTCTGTAACTGAAGTGGACGCAGCTGTGGTCAGTCCAGTGAAGTCCGGTGGAATGGCTGAAGGTGATGTGCTTGCTGGATGAGAAGACGGGATCGAGCGTGTGGCCGGCGTAGTGGGTGGGGGTGTTGACCATTTGCTTGAGTCCGAGGTTGGCGAGGTTGTCCAGCAGGGCGGTGGTGTTGCGGTCCTTGTTGTTCTCCAGGTGGAAGTTGAGGTCCCCGAGGAGGATGTAGTCGGTGGATGGGAGGGCATGTGGGCTGATGAAGTCCGTGATGTCTTCGCAGAATTGTGTGCGCGGTCCCGGGGGTCTGTAGATGAGGGTGCCTCTGAGGGTGGTCTTGGGGTCGGTGTGGATCTGGAAGTGCAGGTGTTCGGCGGCTGTGAGGGTGTCTTCGGAGTTGGTCGTGATGCGGATGGTGTTCTTGTGGACGATGGCGATACCTCCTCCGGTCTGGTTGATGCGATCCCTCCTGATGATCTTGTAGCCGTCCGGGATGGCGATGGCGATGTCAGGGGCTGAGGAGGCGTTCATCCAGGTTTCCGTGAGGAAGGCGACGTCTGGAGGCGACGTCTGGAGATGCGGTGTTGAGGAGGTTCCAGAGTTCCACTGCGTGTCTGTGGACGGAGCGGGTGTTGATCAGGATGCACTTGAGGTGGTTGCTGTTGTCCGTCGGAGCACGTTCGGAGGCAGGAGAAGTTGCAGGATCAGCAGATGAAGGGTCCCTGAGTGCATCGCGGGGATGCTCGGTAGCATCCGGGGGTCCGGCCGGTGTTGAGTGCGTTGAGTGTGGCGGCCTCGTAGGTCCTGCGGGGGGGGGGGGCGGACGCGGGGGCCAGGGGGTCTGGCGCTCGGCGCGGTCCAGGCGCGGACGGGCTTACCTTTGGCGCACCTTCGGCGCTCAATCGGCGCTCCCGCTGCACGCTCAGGGGGCGTCATAAGTAAGGAGCCGGGAGGGAGGGTCAGCTGGGAGGCGGGAGCGGGGTGGCCAATGGGCTGCGAGGGGAGGCGGGTCAGTGGGGTCAGCGGCGGGAAAGAACGAGGGAAGCTACCCAGGGGCAACGGCGGCGGAGAGAGAGAGCGGAAAGAAGGGGGGCAGCGGCCGGCAGGGAGCAGGAAGCAGCACCTACCGGGAGGCGAGGGGCAGCGGCGGTGAAGCGGAATCGGCGTCAGCAGCAGTGGTCAGGCAGGCAGCAAGAAGCGGCCAGCAGCGGCAGAGCAGGGGTGAGGAGCGGCAGAGCAGGGGTGAGGAGCGACCGGCTGTGGGGGCAACAGGGTGTGTTGCCGCCCAGAGAGTGGAAAGGAAAGGCTGATGGTGAGTCCTGGGATTAAAATCCCACCAGG
Source organism: Triturus cristatus (assembly GCF_964204655.1). Lineage (NCBI taxonomy): Eukaryota > Metazoa > Chordata > Amphibia > Caudata > Salamandridae > Triturus > Triturus cristatus. The sequence goes on along the minus strand of NC_140591.1, from coordinate 863,665,090 downwards.
GTGATGTTGCCGCAAGTAAATGCCCCCAAAAGAAGTCCGAGACAGCATTCCGAGTCCCGTGCCGTGGGAAGAGAGGCAGTGCCTTTGAGCGCAAGGAAAGCACCTGCACCTGTGTCACGCAAGGCTCCCTGGGCCTTTGAGCCCCTCCAGGGTGTGTTGCCGCCTAGCGAGTGGAAAAGGAAGGCTGATGGTGAGTCCTGGGATTAAAATCCCACCAGGGTGATGTTGCCGCAAGTAAATGCCCCCAAAAGAAGTCCGAGACAGCATTCCGAGTCCCGCCTAAATATCTCTTTTAGAATTTACTTGTACATTTAACACTGGATTGTGTCAACTCTGCAATGTGTGTTATTTTCACATGGAAACCATGGTTAATCATTTGATATAATGCCTCTCACAAAAAGAAGGGATCATTCCCTTTTGCGATGTGGTTTAACCAGGAGCCTTGCAGAAGAATAATATTATTATCTCCCCCTCTTGAAAAATGGACTCCTTTTCAAAGGCTGAAAGCAGCAATTAATTGGTGATGGGTGTGGGCAGGGACAATCTGCAGTGTTGGGAGCAGCAATGTACCATGCATCTTGCTTATTTTCTCACTTTTGAGTTATTGGAACTGGAAGTCTTCTTTTTTCTTTTGCTGAAATCAGTAAAATCATTTGGCGATTGCGTACTATCTAGTGTAAACGGAAAAACATCTTTATGCAGAGTTTGAAGTGTCCAAAAGATTGTAGCGCACACCAAATAGCAAAAAAATGACATTGCATCACAAAATCACACCAGTAAAAAGAAAACTGTAGTTGCTTTAGCACTTATTGTGCCTCACTAAGAAATGTAGCTTAAGGGTCAGCACCTTGTTTCCCATCACTTTCCTTCAAATATGTTTGATGGCAAACTAATTGATTAACAAGCACAACGCAGAACACAACCTGCTCTCCAATGTTTTTTTCTCAAGATACACTCTATACTTGCACTGACAGTAGGTCATGGGCAGTGAATCTACTTATTTATACTTATTAAAGTTATTACACACACGGTTAACACAGCTTTTCATCTATCCATTTTTGATTTAATGCCAAGAAGGTTAGTTTTGTGGACAAAGTGTTGCATTGAAAGTGATTTGAAGTAAAGCATTATTAACTAAGTATATTTGGATATAAAACAACATAAAGAATGGCTGCATTCTGCAACAAAATGCATACTTTTGTTTTTAAATAGAATCAGTTAACAAATTGCACCCCTTTGAATCCTGAATATGGGTCTCGGAAAGTGAGCAGGCCAGGTCTCTTCAAAGAAACCTAGCTCCAAAGAAGTCCAGTTTTTGGACAAATATCCAGCATAAGATGCATGCGCGCCAGGAGTTTAACAAGCATTGGCAAAGCCAATAGGCCTCAGCAATTCCCGAGCTATTGACATTCACATTGACAAGGCCAATAGCTCGGTCATTGTCACAATCTATTGTCTTTGCCAGTGTTCTTTGGTGTTGATGGATTATTGCTGAACAAATGTGGAAGTGATAGTGAGAAACAGATGAGGAGCTTTGAAGTGAAACGAGGATGTGACATAATGGACAGAGCTGCTGACAGGGGAACTGGGGAGCCAGGTTCAAATCTCCGGGTCGGCTGAACAGTTTGCGATTCTGGGCAAATCACATATGCTTCCCCCTGCGTCCGACAATGAATGTGTCATTGTGTAATGTAACTGGTGAGCGCTATACACGCTAGAATACCATCAGCTGGTGTTAGCATTATGGCAAGATGGAGGATGGAGCAATCACTCCAATACCATTGGATCGTGTAAAAATATTTTAAGTAAAAGCTGCAATGATGAGGGAGGTCGTAGGGCGATGGGTCAAGCAGGGAAGGAGGAGGCGATGGTGAGATAGGAAAACAATGGCGGGAGAGAGTGAGAGGAAGCAACAATGAAGGAGGGAAAAATACCTTAATTGAAGCTGGATCAACAACAAAAATGAATGTGTAGTTGTGGGATGTAACTGGTGAGCACTTAAAGCCCTCCAATACCATTGGCTCATGTTCACACCATGGCAACACGGAGGACGGGGATAGCACTCCAATACCATCAGATCGTGCAGAAAATAAACAAGTGCTGTTCATGTTTTAACAACATTTTAAGAAACGCATTAGTTTGAGTACATGTGCATGTATTTTAGTAATATGTGTGTATGTGTACAAGGGAGACAGCTTGAACACAAAGGAAAAATAGCTGCGTAAACCAGGAGCAGTGTAAGGAGATACGTACTTGGTCCATTCACTATTTGAGGGCCAAACACAAGAAGGGTCATGACACATGCAAGCCACGACAAATGGCAGCAAAGAAAATAAGAGCAAAACTGAAGTTTACCAATGGCAGGAGATGGAAAGCCTGTAATCCCACAGATAGAACACAACACGCCTCTTCGAGATAACTACTGACTATGCCAATGCTTGTTGGGTTTAGAAACGGGAAGATTAAGTGATTTATCCGTAATCACAAAATGTGGAACTGAGGCAGAGGCTAGGGAGATGATATGGAGTCCTTTCGGGATAGACTGTGGCGTGAGGGCCAAGGCTGACAACTATGGAGCTGGTAAACCGCTTTCGAGTTTTGGCGTCTGCTTTACATCCTTGATATTGGGCAAATCACTTAATTTCCACCTCCCAACAAAAGTGAATGTGTCCTTGTGTAAAGTAACTGGTGCTAATGTAAAGCACTTTAATTCCTTCGGGTGGTGTCGGCACTATATAAAGCTGCACAAAAAACAGTAACTGGTGCTTATGTAAAGTGCTCCAATACCTGCGGGTGTTGTTGGCGCAACATAAAATTGTGCAAAAAATGTGAAAAACAGAGTTGGTGGAGGAGGGGATCTGTGCAACAGAGCTCAGCGGGGGACAACAGCAACGGGCGGTAGGTGGGTAAGTGTTGCAGGGAAGGTGATGCGTTGGTTCCTTACACGCAGGAACGGTGATGCATCGGTTTCTTACTGCGCTTCCGTGGTGAGGCGGCCCGCAACGCCGTGATGCGATGAAGATCCGGTGCAATGAAACAAAGATGGCGTCTTCTTCTTGATGCGGCATGATGCGTGCACGCCCAACGGCCGTGCAGCGACTCAACGATTTTTCTGAGCCGCGACAGGCCCTGCGACACGATTCTCCGGTGATGTGAGACGCTTTGGCGATGCGATGTGACAGCTGCAGCGGCGACACCCTTGTTCAGTGATGCTACGACAGCGGCTGCAGCGGCTACACTCTTCTCCAGTGATGCGAGACGCTTCTGCAATGTGATGCGACAGCTGCAGCAGCGACACCCTTGTTCAGTGATGCGACGACAGCGGCTGTGGCGGCGACATGCTTCTCCGGTGATGCGAGATGCTTCTGCGATGCAATGCGACAGCTACAGTGGCGACACCCTTCTTCAATGATGTGACGACAGCGACTGTTGCGGCGACACGCATCTTCAGTGATGCGAGACGCTTCTGCGATGCGATACGACAGCCTCAGTGGCGACACCCTTGTTCAGTGATGCGACGACAGCGGCTGTGGTGGTGTTACGCTTCTTCTTCGTGAGTCTCGCTTCCAGCTCCTTGCGACACGCAGTCCCTTAGAGAGCCCAACACAACTGCAGATACTTCCAAAGAACTCTTGGAGAGCTGGTGGTTGAAGTCTGTTGTCCCTGAGACTTCAGCAGGAGGCAAGCTCTTTCTCAAGCCCTTGGAGATCCTTCACAAGTTGAATAAAGTACACACAAAGTTACTTTCTCCTCTCTGTGGCAGTCAGGCAACCACTGCAGGCCAATCCCTCAAGCTTAGGGATAGTCTCTACTCAGTCTTTCTGGTTCCTCTCCTCAGCAAAGGTTTCTTCTTGTTTCCCAAAAGTGATCTAAAGTTCTTGGGTTTGGGTCCCAATATTTATACTCAATTTGTCTTTGTTCTCCTAAGGCAGAGAGGCCTTTGCCTAGTCCAAACCAGTTCTGGTCAGTCCTGGAGCACTCTGTTTACATGACTCCTTCTTTCCTTTCAGAGAGCAGGGCAGAGACATCAGACGCACCACAGGAGGTGGAGCCAGCATTGTGGAGGAAAGGCACAGCCCTATTCAGGTCCCAGGTGCAACTCTTCCCACCCATCTGCATGCAGATCTCTCTATTCAGCCCTGTGCTAACTCACCCTGTCTCCTGGGATCCCCCCGCCTCTGTCACTTAAACTCCAGACAAGGAATATACAACCTAGCAGAGGCAGGCTTGGATGGATAGGCAAGAAAATACCTACCTACTTTCTAAAAGTGGTATTTTCAAACACAGAATGTTAAAACCAACTTCACTAAAGATGTATTTTATCATTCTGAGTTCTGGCATACTAAACTCGAATTTCTACCATGTTCCCTGAGTTAGTTAGGATTATAGGATGTAATAATCAAACTGCCCATTCTGGCCTATGGGAAACAGATAGTCTTGCAATAGTGAAAAACGAAAATGGCTGTAATTCACTATTAGGACATGCCACACACATCACGACAATGCACCCTGCCCTTCGGCCTATCATAGGGGTGTCTGATATGAAGAAAAGGGAAGGTTTAGGGACTGGCAGGTGGCTGCACTTGCCCAGTCAGCATGGCAGGACCAGACTGCACACAGGCTCTGCAATGGCAGACCTGAGACACACTTTAACAGGCTGCTTCTGTGGGTGGCACAAACAGTGCTGCAAGCCCACCAGCAGCATTTGGATCACCAGCCCTGGGCACTCCTGGTGTACTGTACTACGGTCTGACAGGTAAACAGAACCAGCCAATCATGGAGTTACTAATCCATGCATCAATTTACAATAGGGAGAGCATATGCACTTTAGCACTGATCAGCAGTGGGAAAGTGCCCAGAGTCATAAAACAGCCAACAAGTCAGAAAAAATATAGAAGGAAGGCAAAACGTTCAGGGATGACCCTGAAAAAGGGCCAAGTCCAACAGGTCCCAATTATGGGTGAGAGATTAATACAGAGCACACTCACTAATTATGACATTAGCACAGTGGGGGACTTATTCCCTGGTGGGCATGTATTTCCAGTTACGGAAGGGGAAAGGTTCAGCACGGCGTCATTTATGGATCAGTTTGTCCTGAACCGGGTTCACTCGGCTTTAAGGGCGCTATGCCAAACTTTCCATTGGAGCCTGAATCGTTTACCCCACTTACCACTATCATTGAGAACGTTGGGGGGGACAACTCATCTCTAAGTTATACAGAACATGTGCATGGGTAATCTCCGTTGACAACACCAAGATCCGTGCAGCCTGGGAGGCAAACCTGCGGAATCCCATTTTAGACGAACAATAGTCCAAGTGCTGCACACAAACAAAAGAAGTTTCCCTGAATAGTCATCATAAACTGATTCACTTCAAATTTCTGTGTCAGAGTTACAGTACTCCCGTGAAATCACATAGAATTGATCCGAGCAGGCCTCATTGTTGCCTGAAATGGGGGGCTCCTCACGAAGACTTCTCACACCTCACCTGGAATTGCGCTAAGATCCAAAATTATTGGGAGGCAGTGTTTCAGACACTGGGGGAAATGGTGGAGTTGGAGTTCTCACCCACACTTGAGGTTGCTCTACTAGGATATGTGGCCAACTTCCCCAAGGGGTCTGGAAATTCTTTGCCATTGGTCTGTAATTGGCAGAGAGAGAGATCGCTATCAAATGGGGATGCAAATCAGCACCCGCACTAAAGAGCTGGTTAAACATCCTAACATATTGCAACATAAATAGCGATTTCTATGCTAGCACCTTGCCACAATCCTCACGCCCGAAAGATATCTAGGGCTCCCTTAAAAAATATGTGGCTACATTACACTCGCCTTCTGCCTTAGAACAGGGTATAGTCCCCACAGGAGTGAGGTATTGGGTCAAGCTTTAGTATTGAGTGTTGACTGGTACATTGCTCAGTTAAGAATTCATACAGCTTGTTGTTAAACTTATACCCGGTTGTGGGAGAATATTCACTGGGGTGGGTGGGACGGATGGGCAAGCAAGAGTTGATATTCTTTAGACTTGTATAAAACGATTGCCTTCAGTACTGTATCATACATTAGTCGCTGGCTGCATTTTTCTTTCTGTTTGCCTAAGTTGATGTGTATAAGACAGTGAGCACTCATAAACAATGCTATTGTATGGTTAAAATGGTAAATAAAGTTTAGAAAAAAGTAACTGGTGGTAATGTAAAGCACTCCAATACCTTTGGGTAGTATTGGCGCTGAATAAAACTGCACAAAAAAAGGAACTGGTGCTAATGTAAAGCGCTCCAATACATTCAGGTGGTGTTGGTGCTATATATAACTGCCCAAAAGAATAAGAATGTTAGGATGGTTTACAGTAGTGAACATGAGGAAATACATTGCATCAGCAACCACATCAAAAGGGCTACTTTTGCCATGGACACTAAGGGGCAGGCAGACCTTGGTGACATCAAGACTCATGAAAAGGAACAAAGTGGGGAGTAGAGAGGTACCACTCAGAAGAGTAGTGGGGGTGGATACATCCTCCCAGTCATAAGTTAATAAACATAGTGATCCACCCACAGATAGGTATAATATGTTAGAATCTCCCACAATAGATATGTATCCCACAGTGGTGGAGAATACACATTAGTTGTTAAAATACCCCTCACACACCAAAAGGGCCCTTGGTGTCATGCTTCATCATAGGGGTCTTCCCGCCCCTCTATAGGACGGGGCGTGCTACAACCTACGTTTGCGTGGGAGCACTGATATTTATGAGACAACTATGTGTGATGCGGGGGTGTGAGAGGAAGGGTCTGGAGTGAATGGAAAAGTGAATAAAAAAATACCTGGCTCTGTGGTTTAGATATACCATTGAGCTGGTATTAGTAAAAGGTGGAGGGGAGGAGGTGTGGATGCCTCAATGAGCTCTGCCTCCTATGTCTGCCGACATGTTTCGAAGCTCCCCAAGCTTCTTCTTCAGGACCTTAAGGATCCCTTCCTAAAACTCACTGTGTCGTGTAATAACGTAAATGTAAAGTATTTTAACAACTAATGTGTATTCTCCACCACTGTGGGATACGTATCTATTGTGGGAGATTCTAACATATTATACCTATCTGTGGGTCACTATGTTTATTAACTTATGACTAGGAGGATGTATCCACCCCCACTACTCCTCTGAGTGGTACCTTTCTACTCCCCACTTTGTTCCTTTTCATATTATAGACAGCGTGCAGCTGTGGGAGTTTCTTTTCCCTCTTATCTCCAGTATTTCTGGTACTAGTACTTTATTCTGCAGTACTTTAGATTCCTTTGCCAGGGGTATTTCCCCCCCCCCTTTTTTCTCACACACACTAAGCACACATTCTTTCTATTTAGTCATACTATTATCCCATCCCCTACAATTTAACATGGCAGATAATATGGGTTTGACCTTCGTGGAAGATGAAGTGGAGAGGATCTTGGCAGCTATTAACCCCTTTGAAGGGCTGAGTAACACCGACCCTGGTCCAAACTAATGCGGATTGGGATGAACTAGCCAATCTGAGGAGGACCCAAATAAGGACTGCTCTTCATGGGTTAGTGATGACTGAATATCTACGGGCAAATGCGGCCCCTCAGGGCCTTATAGTCCGCAACCAACCTTATATTTTCCAACAGGATAAAACTTTTAAACGTGACTGGTCATTGATATCTTGGCATTGCACTCGGGACTGGCTAGTCCTGATTATTAAAACAGCCACCAGACTTACACAAGAATTGAAGATCGATATTCAAAACTTGGAAGTTCGTTTGAAAGCCTATATATCCCCTAGTGTTCTCAAGAAGCGTTTAGAGGAACTCAACCAAGAAATTACTGATTTTGAAATGACTTTTAAACAAAGCAAATATAACAAACTGAAGAAGGACACAGCATGCTTCAGTCATGAACGAGTGTATCCTTATACACGAGATGACTATGTCTCAAAGAACCAAGACTATAACTCCGACGGAGACTCCTCTGATACTGGCTCGGATAATTCGAACTCTAGTAGAGGAAGTGGAGACGTTATAACAGAGGGAGGGACAATCAAAATCAACGTCCTTTCTTCCCAAGAGGTAGGGGATGGAATGGCTATCAAGGACACCATCATACCCCCCGTACCCATATGGTCCGCCCATGATGGGTGGACCTTTTCCACAGTGGATACCACCTCCACAAGAATACGATTATAACTATCAGGCTCCACCACCTTTTTTAGGGGCGCGCCAGGGACCACGAAGGGGTCGGAACAGAGGTGGGTACAACGTCCATTGGTCCACACCAGAGACGGAGACCCCTCGTGTGTCAACCAGGAGCATGACCAACAACATGCCCCCCCAGCCATCAACCAGCCGGAAGTAAATCTAGTGGTAAACCTAACCAACTTGGTCCTTACACCAACACAGAGCAAAGTCCTTGAGAGAGGACTGGGCTTTGTACCCACGAACCGTTTTGATAAATTCAAAACTTGTACTGAGATTACAGAGTTCATTCGCAAACTCAAGTTGAAAGTGTTCTTTAAAAACCTACCTGCAACTGAGGGGAACAGAAAGGACACAGGTTTACGTAACAAATCTACCTTTGTCCCTCCTGATTCCACACTTTCTGTGGAAATCCTTGCCTTTGAGAAAGCTGTAATGGGGGAAATACAAGGTATCTCAACAGTGAACAATAACACCTTTCAGAATACGTCAAGGGAAGAAAAGGAGGTCATACGCCAATTATCAATGAATCAAGACATCATAATCAAACCCGCAGATAAGGGTGGAGCGATTGTGTTGCAAACAACAGACAACTATGATAACGAGTGTAGGAAACTCCTCGATGATCGTAGGAATTATGGCATTCTTCAGGAAGACCCCACAGAATCTATCTGGATCAGAATCACCACAATGGTGGAAGAGGCGCTAGCTAATGACTGGATCTCTAAAAAATAGGCTGATTTTCTGGTTAATAAGTGTCCCAGGTTCCCCTATTTTTATACAATACCTAAGATCCACAAAAACCTCGGGTCTCCTCCTGGAAGACCCATAGTTTCCAGGATAAACTCCATCTTGGAACCACTATCTAGGTTCGCAGATGCGTTTCTCCGTCCCTTGGTCCAAACCACGAGTACCTACTTACGAGATACAAAAAGTGTCCTACAACTGCTGAAGGACATTGATTTTGACCCCACTAAGAATCTCCTTATGGGACTAGATGTGGAGAGTCTCTATACAAGCCTCCCTCATGATGAAACGTTGCTCATTATAGAGGAAGTACTGTTCTCCGCACCTTGGGATTATCAGACACCACGCAATGTAGTAATGGAGTGCGTATCTTTAGCACTCACCAGAAACTTCTTCATGTATGCTAATCAAATATATGGACAAAGACACGGTACCAGCATGGGGAGTACCTTCGCTCCGAGCCTGGCAGGCCTCTATGAACACCATCTAGAAGCTAACAAAATTCTGAAACACCATCAACCCTTTCCTCTCACACATCAAGGTCTGGAAAAGATACATTGATGATGTTCTGGTCATTTGGGAGGGTGATGCTGACTCAATCGAAGCTTTTATACTGTGGCTCAATCAACAAAATTAATTTCTCAAATTCACACACACAGTATCATGTGACAACTTGGTCTTTCTGGATCTCAATATCTATCCAGATGAAGGCACACTAAAAACCACCACACATTTCAAAGCAACCGCTAAAAACTGCCTACTCCTGTTCGATAGCTTTCACCCCGCCATCTAAGGGAGAATCTACCGTATGGGCAATTCCTACGTCTACGGAGGAACTGTACTGAAATACGTGAGTTTAAGAAGCAAGCATCCGAACTGCGTACTAAACTGATCAGACGGAATTACCCTAACAGAGTCATTGACAGAGCCCTTAAGAGGGCGAGGAACAACAACAGAGAAGCCTTGTTGGAAGACAAAGTGGTCACTCAGGCCGCAGAGAGATCTATATGTGTAACCACTTATAACACACATTCTAACAAAATCACAAAGATAGTGAACAAACATTGGCGTCTTCTGAATAGTTGCGGTCTCAACATCACAAAACCTATGTTTGCACACAAAAGAGGTAGAAATCTCAGAGACTTGCTCGTTCATACCCGACCTAGGAACACACCTAGATCTATACATGAGGGCATGCTACCACCTATACAGGGACACCACCCATGCGGGGATTGTAGTACATGCTACCTCACTAAAAGAAGTAGGCACATCAAATTCAGGAATGGTGATAAGTGGGACCAGAGAAGCTTTACTAATTGTAATAGCAAAAATGTGGTCTACCTAATCACTTGCCCATGTGGTCTCGAATACGTGGGTATGACCACCAGACCAGTCAAGATTTGTGTCGGAGAACATCGAAGTAATATCAGATGTGGTAGTAGTACCACAAAGATGTCCAGTCACTATATATCTAACAAACATGGTATTGATGACTTACAGTGGACAGTGATCGAACGACTTGATGGAGAAAATGGCCTTTTTGAAAAGGAACAACGCTGGGTGTTCCGCCTTGGAACCCATATCTGTGGGCTCAATGACGACATACCATGGAATCAGTTCCTCTTGTGAATCTCAAACACATCTGTGTAACCATTGACATACCGATAATTTATGTAACAGTGACGGTCACTAGGATGTGCGATTGTTGCCAACCCCCTTCCCTCCCTCTTTTTTCATACAAAGAGCTGTCCTCTGATAACCGTCTCCCAGGTTATTGCCGCCACAACACTGTACTTCTGCCCGTCTGTTGCTTACTCCAATGACTATGTGAATCACCCCCGTTTTAGGGCGGATGGCTCCCATTGAGTACATACGTTCCTTTTTTGATACACCTAGTTGCCTCTCCAACATTGTGTTTCTGCCGGTTTTAGGCTCACTGCAGTGACTATTTAACTCACCCCATTCTTGGTATTTCGCTGCCATTGAATATTTACGGGTCCATCTCTGACACATCCAATAATAGTCTACTTCCAATATTCGGGAGAGTTATTGTGTACAAACTTTATTACATTAAACTGTGGTTTATTTTACTTTATTATATCGGTAATGAATTTTCCACCGATGCGGATATTTTTCTGCCCACCACCAACGGATTGCAATCCGAGGGTTTTCCCTCCGATTCTACTTCTTACCCAGTGCTCTGGTATACTTTAATCTTCTTTTTGTTAAATAACACTTTATTTAAAAAAACACCTTTTATTCACTATTACACGTCTTTGACCCGGCCCGTCTATTTCCGGTTCCGGGTCTTTGACATCAGAGTCAGCGGATCAACGCGCCACGGTGCAGTCACTGGTTTTCGCGCGTTTATCCCGATTGGAGCCTGTACTTAAACACCCGCCCTCCTGCTCAGTCCTACCGATGGAGCTGACCGGGCTGATAATCGTGGCAGGGCATTGTTCCTTGGAGTTGTAAGTACGGCATAGCCGTTAGTCCAGGGTGTGCCCAATCCGGGCGGTTTTCCCCGTAAGTCCTGAGGCTTATTTTTGCATATACCATTCTTTTTCCCTTCTTGTAGATAGCCTATTAGGCACTCCTACCACTCGGTCTACAAGCTCATGAGGTCTTTCATTTCTCTACAACAAGTAGGTTGATATTTTGACGTCCTCCCATCGATCTGGACAACTATTGAATTGGGACAGTATGATTATAGGAACCTTGTTCCTTTTTGTATAGAGTGTGTGCTTTATGTTATATGTGCGTTCTGTCTAATGTTTGTGTCTATTTTCACCCATTATTTTCACAACAGAACACGTGATAACGTTATGGATAGCGTTAAAAGGAGATTATTATATCACTTCTTTTTCAAATCACTGAATGCTCACTTTGGATTGATCATCTAGCCACGTGAATATGGCTTTTATCTTCCCCTTTTGTGTTTTCTTTTAGGTTTATCGACCATACAAGACCTGTTTAGGCATTACGTACCCTGGGAGTTTACTTACTTCCTGGCACACTACCTATTCTACTTTACATTTACGTTATTACACGACAAAGTAAGTTTTAGGAAGGGATCCTTCAGGTCCTGAAGAAGAAGCTTGGGGAGCTTCGAAACATGTCGGCAGACATAGGAGGCACAGCTCATTGAGGCATCCACACCTCCTCCCCTCCACCTTTTACTACTACCAGCTCAATGGTATATTAAAATTTTCTAAACCACAGAGCCAGGTATTTTTTAATTCACTTTTCCATTCACTCCAGACCCTTCCTCTCACACCCCCGCATCACACATAGTTGTCTCATAAATATCAGTGCTCCCACGCAAACGTAGGTTGTAGCACGCCCCGTCCCGTAGAGGGGCGGGAAGACCCCTATGATGAAGCATGACACCAAGGGCCCTTTTGGTGTGTGAGGGGTATTTTAACAACTAATGTGTATTCTCCACCACTGTGGGATACATATCTATTGTGGGAGATTCTGACATCAAGACTCAGTCTGGCTCGTTTGAAGAGAATCCAAGCTAAGCAACAATGGCGCATGGAAGCGCTTCACCGATGAATGCCGAAAAAGTAAGAAAATGTCATGACGAGAGAAATTTGAAGAAACAGAATCCCACCCTATCAAATGAAAAGCAACAAAGTGAGACAAGAACAGTTCAATCATTTTGCACAGGAGAAACGTGGCTATGCAATCACAACAAAAGACACAGGTACTTTAGAAGCTCTGACATGCCCTGTGATAATGCATATCTGATACACTTGGGGTCTGATTTTCCACCTATAAACACCATTGCAGAATTACCACATAGAGTGTAACCATACACACATACCTAGTACCCACACGTGCAGAAAATAGATAGAGACTACACGTGTGCCAAGTAATAGTAGCCGTGCACGCATGCTCCTATCAGCACGTCAGTTATACACTAATAGGACATTAAAAGGCAGAATACTACCACTCACTAGAACGAAACAGACTGCATTGGGGGTTTAAAGCAGTGACAGGGTTGGGGGAGCGGAAGATGTGGATGGCGCAAGCACCAGGAGGTGTGAGGGAGTAAACAGACAGAAGGAAGGAGATGGCAGTGAAGTAAAGCTTAGGCAGTGACGGGGCAGTGGATGATCTGTGGACTGGGCAAGCACCAGGAAGTGTGAGGAAGCAAGCAGTGACAGAAAGAAGGAGGTAGCGAAACTAAAAGCAGAAACGATGGGAAAAGCAGTTATGTGGGAGGGGCTGTTCTGTGGATGGGGCAAGCACCAGGAGGTGTGTGGGAGCAGGCAGAGTTGGGAGGGAGGGGCGGGGGAAACAGAAAGCAGCAAGAGTGGGAAAAGCAGTGACGGGAGAGGAAGGGGTGATATGTGGACGGGGAATGAGTACGGTTGGAAGGGGGAATATGTAACTGGCAAAAGCACAAGCACTGTGTAGGGTTCTGAAAAAGAAAGAGAAAAGTAGGTCATAAATGGTCATAAAAGCAGGAGCAGTGGATGTTTACAAGTAATTGGTCCATGCTGTGAGGGGAGGGCCATACAAAAGGAGAGACATGACCATGCATGCCAGGGACAAATGGTGACAAAGAGTAAGAGAAAGACGACGGAGTGAGCAAATGGGAAGTTTGTGAGTGGGCTGAAGCCCACAGAATAAACACGTCTCTTCGAGACAGCGCGTGTACTGTCAAGCGGAGACCTAAAAAGCATCCTCTGCGGCTAAGGTTACTTTGAATACCAAGGCTTGGGAGGAGCGCTCAAGATGACTTACTTCCTCATTTGAAAAAGAATGGGAGTCTTAAAGTAAACACCATTGGTTCTAATAATATGGAAGGTCGGCCTGCTCCTGTGCACTCTCAAATAGCTCCCTGCTACTACACCTAATAAAGTATATACATTTTGGCGACTAATTAGGCACTTTTTTTGTTTCTGCTTCATAGTACAGTGATTTTTGTCCCCGTTTTTCGCTATTTGAAGTAATTTTATTAGGAAATGTACCATAGCGGTGAAGAGCAGTAAAAGGACCTACAAAATTAGGGCGAACATGCCCATGGAAAAAAATACAAGCATTGTCTGCTTTTTCAAACAATCACGTGCAGCTTGCAATGAACCACAACACAGATTAAACATTTCAACATTGTTACTGCAATATTCCTAATAGTGGTGTATATATATATATATATATATATATATATATATATATATATGTACAAACTACAGTGATGCTCCTTAGAATTATTAAAAGATTAACATATCTTTATATGTCCTCTTTCCAGCTTTACAATTCTTGAGTCAAATGTATAGCATTTAGGTACAGGTGCGGTGTAAAGCAAAGAAAAGATGCCAATACGTACATCTTAATGGCTTTCTCAAGACCATAATTTCAATGTTGGAAAAGCCATCATGTCTACAAGCATCCAATACCTTTATCATCCACTAGGTTCCTTGGAAGCTATCCGTTCATGCTCAACAATCTTTTTCTTTCATTTTTTTTTCAATTTCTACTCCATTCTATGTTATTCTCAGAAATAAGAAACAGTCATTCCTTTCTATGCCATGATGTTGAGATACTGTGAGCTTCATTATGATATCTGTGTCATTATACTGCACCAGACAAATAATACTGATACCACAGGCTGCTGTATCTGTGGTATTACTACTTCATTCTGAGATTTGCACCACAGAATCAATGATAACCTGATAGTACAATGCGTTTTCTGCCATTCTGAGGTGCAAAGACTTGGAATTCTGCTACTGTTCCTGCAGAAATTCTACACGTTTTTAATAGTCTAAAAGATATAGTTGAAACCTCATAGACAGCACTATAACTGCAAACTCAAAACCCCGATTAATGCGCAAACTGCTTGCAATTGTAGAACGTTCTTAGTTAGCGTTAAGCGTTCTTTTAGCTGTTTGATGATGTTTTAACTTCTACTGGCATTAAAACATCCACTCAGGCTCGGAAAGACTAAATTGATTTAAAGAGTATATATGCAGTACTTTGTTTATCTTGCCAATGCTAAGTATTGTATTGCATTACGTCATTAGTGAAGCACTTTATAACTCTGACAAGGCTGCAAAGTGCTTCGACTTGCTTCAGGTTTCTGAATGTCCTTTTTGAAGTGTGTGATTGGAAGGATGTTGGAAGTAGAATGTCCTAAATGTAAAATGTTGGGTGAGGAGCGTGAGTTCAAAGACATGTTTCTATCATCGTGTTGACCATGGGAGCAGCATATGAATAGTCAAATGAAAGGCGAAGTCAATAGCTAGTATACGTTCAAGAGATGGCTACACTGCACTATTGTTGTGTCGGAGATGCTGATCGGCTGAGAGAGGGTCGCAAACACTCTCCCTCACTTCCCCTCTGACGTCAGACGCTAGCAACGGCAACAGCTGCGAGGAGCTCCGAGGAGCCACGGAACCGCCACTGCCATCAGCGCCGAAGCTCTGGAGCTGCGGAGCCTCAGAAGCCGGGGTCTTTTCTTTTTGACACTCCAGCAGGCAGGCAGACAACCGGCAACCGGCGGTTCCTTAAAATTCTTCAAAGAGGGAAGGGATTTATATTTTTCCCCATCTGCAGGCCCACTCCCTTTTTTTTTTTTTTCTCTTCCGCTCCTAGCCTGAGAAAGTACCAGGGACCAGTACGAGGAGTCAATAGCGCCATTAGCACCACAGGACAGGCCAGAATAGCAGGAACAGAAAACTCTGGTACTGGCGCGGGTGTTAACGCAAGACAAGATTCTCCCTGCCCTAGGGCCATGCTACTTCTGGCTTTTGTTGGTTTGCACGGATGCTGACGGCAGTGGCACGAGGATTGGACATCATTGCCTCTGGGAGCTCTAGGTTTCTCACCAAGAGGGGGTAAGTGAAGATCTCGTTTTTACTCACTTTGGCTGAGGGTCACTGGGGAGGCCCCATAAGGCCCCTTCAGTAAATTGGGCTGCATTCCTGGTCAGTGACTGGCAGTGGGGCATGGTCAGCAGTACATCATGCGAAAACTTACCAAAGGAGCTAAAGGGATTGTTCAGTCTGAGTCTCCGAATCTGGGCCAAAAAGCGAAAAAATGAGTTGGACAGGCCACGGCGCGGTCAAACCACGCAGCCACATTTAGAAAAGATCTTCCCCTCCTATCTGAGTTCGCTGAGATGACATGTGCTGAGGCCACTAAACCATATCTGTATGGAGCACCTCTCACGGATTCAGACTCTTCTATAAGCCCTAGTGAGATGGCTTCCTTAAGGGCGATTTCTCCAATTTCCGCTGCTTTGACTAAAGTAACCACGACATCTGATGGCACAGTGGGTGGGTCTACAGAGTATAGAAAATACCCTATTTTTGCCAAAACTAAACAAGGTGGGGTCTCAGCTGAAGCCGAGCAGGAGATAGAAGGGAATTACCTCCTTCCAGCTGTTAACTCTTCGTACTTAGGCCCCGAAAACGTGAACACTGAGACTGGTACTCATCCCTCTCCTGCCACCCTTCCATCTTCAAGCGTGTTCAACCTACTAGCCGGAGAAGGGTCTATGGGTCATCCTCTTCCGGTGGTCCCAGAAGTGCCTATTCTGATTTTACCAGAGATATCTGTGCTAGTCGATCCAGAGAGTTTTAAGGAGGAGGATAGGTCTAATGTAAATCAGATTAATCCTTCTCTAGACAGCAGCTCTTTTTCCATGCAATGGGACGCCAAGAGTCTGCTTAGTTTGAGAAATTTGTAAGTTAAAAAACCTTCCAATCTGCAGAGATCGCAGCAATCCATGCGCGCCTGACAAAGATTGAGGAGAACATGGCTCAGATCCCGGCATGGCTCTCAGAGGCCGAAACCAGGATTTCTCAATTGGAAGATCAGGTGTCATCTATGAATCTCAAAGTTGCCAGCTTTCAGGCCCAGAGAACCACATTGGAATTTAAGCTGGAAGAGTTGAAGAACCATTCGAGGCGCTCAAGTCATCGAATCCTGGGTATCCCAGAGGGCATTGAGGGCCAACAGACGCTACAATGGATCGACTAATTTTTAAAGAAAAATGTCCTTTAGTGGAGAGCTCATCGATTTCCAGCACACCTCCCTCCTAATCCCAAGTTTCCACGGAGTATCTTGGTTAACTTTGGGGACTTTAGGGTCAAGGAACAGCTTTTATCAAAAGTCATTAGACAAACACAGTTTTCCTCTGCATACGTACCAGTATGCCGTATTTTTTCAGATATGTCAGCAAAAAGGCGGAAAGAATTTGTTAAAATGTTACATTTGTTTAAGGAGGCTCAAGGGGCGCAAGCTATGATAGCCCATCAGAGTAAGCTGAAGATGCTAGTTAAGGGTAGATTCCACATCTTTTGCAGTGTCCCAGATGCGCAGGAATTACTGCAGCAGATATCTATGGATAAACCCTAATGGCGTTAAGTCAGTTCTCAGTTAGGAGGTTGCAAGGGGCTTATTCTTGGAAAGGCAAAGAGCTACTTGTTCTTAGTGGGTTGTTATTCTCTTCTTTGTCGGTTTTTGTGTTTTTTTCCCTTGGTGTGAGCTTTTTGTTTCTTGTTTGATGTCAAAATACTGTTAATAGGCTGCTTCTCTCTTTTTGTTTACGAAGGGGAGGGGAGGGCAGGGGGGGTGCTGATCAGCAGCACTAGGCACTAGGTCATTGTGCCAGTAAAAGGGTGGGGGGTTAGGTTGCCTGGCTCTGAGCTGGGGCAGCCATCTGCTCAGGCAACAATGGCTCAAGGAGGCAACACGGGGGTGGAAAGGGAGCATGTGGGAAAAAACAAAAACAATATTTTAGATTCCAATACATCTGTTCATCGCTATTTAGATATGAAGAAGGGGAGCAAGTTATTTTGTTTGTCTTGATGTGTATATTGTGTGCCAAAATGGGAGTTCTAAAATTTTCTTATTGTCTTTTATATCCATCTGGGAATATAGGAACCTGTCTTGTTTATCGTAAAAGGCAAATGGGAAACAAGATAAATGGGAAATAGGGAATTATTGAAGGTGGTCTCTTAATGTAAATGGCCTTAATAATAAGAGGAAAATGAGGGCCATTGAGGCCTGGATTAAGACAGAGGACCCCTCTGCTATCCTGTTACAAGAGACCCATATTCCAGCAGGGAAAATAGTAGATTTTTCAATGTTCAAATCTTGGGCTGCGTATAGGGGTTTCTCTTCATCTTCTGCAGCCCATAGGGGCACAGCGATTTTTCTCAGTAAGAAACTTCAGGCCGAGGTAGTTAACTTAGCGAGTGATCAAAACGGAAGATGGTATTGGGTCACCTGTAATCTAGGACATAGATCTTTGACGCTTGCTAGTCTTTATGCCCCATATGAAGAATTATTTCAATCATTAATCCAAGTTTCAGGCGCGATAATTGTGGGAGGGGATTTCAATTTGTTAATGAATCCGAAACTTGATTCCTCATCTAATGCAAAAAAACAGTTAAAGCAAAAATCTTTTAAATCGTTTCAAAGCTATAGCTCAATGCTTGATATAGTTGACCCTAGGCGGGCCGTATTTCCTACTGAAATCGCTTATACTTGTCTTTCAGGTAGATTCCATTCTTTCTCGCGTATCGATTTTTTTCTTATCTCTAGGCGTTTGGTTTTTACTAGGTCACAAACAATTCTTCAGAACGGGCTCCCGGATCATGCACTGGTTATTTTAGAGTTGGAACTGGGTGAATGTAAGAAAACCGCCAAAAGATGGCAGCTAAAGAACAAGTTACTTACCTTCGGTAACGCTTTTTCTGAAAAAGCGTTACCGAAGGTAAGTAAATTGTTCTTCTGATGGATACATCTGCCAGTGGATTCCTCACCTTGTGAATAGATTCCACAGCAGTCCCCACTCCCGGAGGAGGGTGTCCATCCCTCTATACCAGAAAGTCCTGAAGGACGGATCGCGCAAAATGTCCGTCCCTCCTCACCTCGGTGTCTAAGCAATAATGTTTTGCGAAGGTGTGGAGGGAGGCCCAAGTAGCCGCCCTACAAATTTCCTCCACCGGAACACCCCTAGTTAAGGCAGATGTAGAAGACTTTGCTCTGGTAGAATGAGCCCTCAAACCCTCCGGAGGCTCCTTACCAGCTAGGGAGTAGCATATCGTGATGCACAAGACAATCCACCTGGAAAGGGTGCGCTTGTGCACCGCTCGACCTTTCCTGCAGCCAGCAAAGCCCACAAAGAGCTGGTCATCAATCCTGGAGTCCTTTGTCCTGTCCAGGTAGAAGCTCACCGCCCTCTTAGGGTCCAAGCGGTGAAGTCTCTCCTCCTCCTTGGAAGGGGGAGGATAGAAAGAAGGAAGGGTAATGGACTGCCCCAGATGGAAGGGAGTTACCACCTTAGGCAAAAACGCAGCCCTGGTCCTGAGTACCATTCGTTCAGCATGAATGGTCAAGAATGGGGGTTTTGAACTTAGAGCTTGAAGTTCACTTACCCTCCTTGCCGAGGTGATCGCAACGAGGAATACTGTCTTAAAGGACAACAGCCTCAAGGGACACTTGTGTAAGGGCTCGAAGGGAGAACCCATAAGATAGGTTAATACAAGGTTTAAGTCCCATTGAGGCACAATAAAGGGAGTTGGAGGAAACTTGTTTGTAAGGCCCTTTATAAAACGAAGAACAATAGGTGACTTGAACAGCGATGGCTGATCCGGCAAACAAAGGAAAGCCGATAAAGCCGACAAATATCCCTTCACAGTAGCCACAGCAAAGCCTTGCTGAGCAAGAGAAAGGGCAAACTGCAAAATGTTAGACAGACGAGCCTTCAAGGGATCAATGGACCTCTCTCCACACCAGCAAATAAATTTAGACCACCTATATGAATAAATAGATTTGGTGGAGTGTCGCCTGGCCGATAAAATAACATCCACCACATCCGGCGGGAGAGAGAAAGAATTCAGGTTGCCCCGTTCAATCTCGAGGCATGAAGGTGTAAGCTCTGGAGGTGGGGATGTAGAACCTGCCCCTCCTATTGCGAGAGGAGGTCTGCCCTCAGAGGGAGACGGAGCGGAGGGCACGAGGAGAGGTGGAGAAGATCCGTATACCACACCCTTCTTGGCCAATCCGGGGCGATCAATATGACTTGGGCCCGGTCTTGGCGAATCTTCCTCAGAACCCGAGGAATCAAGGGTATGGGAGGAAATGCGTAAAGGAGTCGTGAGCCTCAACTCAACTGAAACGCGTCCCCCAATGCTCCCTGCATAGGATACTGGAGACTGCAGAATGACAGACAGTGCGCGTTCTCGCGGGTGGCAAACAGGTCCACCCGAGGAGTCCCCCACGTCCGAAAGACGTAACGAACCACCTCCGGATGGAGCCTCCACTCGTGGTTGGCTGAGAACTGCCGACTGAGACTATCCGCGCGCACGTTTAGCACCCCTGCCAGATGATTTGCCATCAGACAAATCTGATGGTCCTGAGCCCAGGACCATAGAAGCAGGGCCTCTCTGCAGAGACAAAGAGACCCCACTCCTCCCTGTTTGTTTATATACCACATCGCGGTAGTGTTGTCCGTCAGGACTTGAACAGACTGACCGCGAAGGGAAGGGAGGAAGGCCTTGCGCGCCAAACGTATCTCCCGCAGTTCCAGAAGGTTGATGTGAAGCAACCTTTCCTCTGGATCCAGATCCCCCAGATGAGCACCCCACCCTAAGGTGGATGCATCCGTTATCACTGTGGCTACCGATGGAGGAAGATGAAAGGGCTTTCCTTGAGACAGATTGCCCTCCATGCTCCACCAAGATAGATCCGCTGCAGCTTCTCTGGAGATCCTCACAGACTCCCTGAGATCTCCCTTGTGCTGATACCACTGCTTGCGGAGGCACCACTGGAGCGCTCTCATGTGCCAGCGTGCATGGTTGACCAACAGAATGCAGGAAGCAAACAGACCGAGCAGGCGAAGGACCTTCAGAACCGGAACGACCGCTCCGTTGTAAAATAAAGGAATCATTTCCTGAATGTCGAGAATCCTTTGAGGAGGAGGGAATGCTCGACAAACAGTAGTGTCCAGTACCGCACCTATGAACAGGTTGCGCTGAGAGGGCACCAGGTGAGATTTGGGCACATTTATTGAAAAACCCAAGTTGTACAACAGCTGAGTTGTATCCCGCAGATGATGCAGCACCTTCTCTGGCGACTCCGCCTTGATCAGCCAGTCGTCCAGATAGGGGAAAACGGAGATCCCCGACCTTCTGAGATGGGCTGCCACCACTGCCATCACCTTCGTGAAGACTCGGGGTGCAGAAGTAAAACTAAACGGAAGGACCGCAAACTGATAATGTTGCAATCCTACCGTAAACCGGACATACTTCCTGTGCGACTTCAGGATGGGGATGTGGAAATACGCATCCTGCAAGTCGATCGACACCATCCAGTCCTCCTGATTCAGCGCTAGAAGAACCTGAGCAAGGGTGAGCATCTTGAACTTTTCTTGCTTTAGAAAAAGATTCAAGATTCTGAGGTCCAATATCGGACGCAATCTGCCGTCCTTTTTCGGAATCAGGAAATACCGGGAGTAGCATCCCTGACCCCTCTCCTGCTCTGGAACCACCTCTATCGCACCTTTCTGAAACAACTTCAGGACTTCCTCCTGCAGGAGAAGACGATGGTCCTCCGAGCAAGCCCCTTGACAAGGAAGGTAATTTGGAGGGAATTCCCGAAAGGGAAGGGCGTACCCATTTTCTACAAGATCCAGAACCCAGAGACCTGTAGTTACAGATTCCCAATCTTGTAGAAAATGGGTAAGCTGGCCCCCCACAGGACCAGCATGATCCAGAATGTCGGATCTAGGGCTGCTTTGCGGAGGTGGGAGGGGCAGAGGAAGAGGAAGAAGAGGAGGAGAGTTGACGGCCACATGAGCGGCCCCTGATTCTTCCTCTGTATCCTTTGGACAAAGAACCTTGCTGTTGTTGCTGTTGCTATTGCTGGGTCTGTCTGAAAGAGCGAAAAGTCGCCCTTCCGAAGCCTCTATATCTTGTGAAAGATCCCCTTGGCTGGGATTGAAGGCCCAACGACCTAGCCGTAGCCTTGCTCTCCTTGAAGCGTTCAAGAGCAGCATCCGCCTTTTTACCGAACAAACCAGACCCATCAAATGGCAGGTCCATCAAAGTCGACTGCACATCCTGGGAGAATTCAGGGGACTTTAGCCACGCACCCCTCCTGGTGGCGACAGAAGACCCCATGACTCTGGCAACTGAGTCTGCTGTGTCCAGTCCACTTTGAATTACTTGGCGTGCAGCCGCCTGGGCATCAGTCAGAACTTCATTGAAGCCGGCCCTATCTTCCTCCGATACCTTTGGTGCCAATTTTTTCGCTGAGTCCATGAGCGCATGGATATAGCGCCCCAAGAGACAAGTTGCGTTTGTCGACTTTAGGGCCATGCTGGCCGATGAAAAGACCTTTTTGGCCGACTCGTCTATCTTTTTGGCCTCTCTGTCCCCTGGAACCTGAGGGAAGGCACCCTTGGACTTTCCCGACAAGCAGCCTGAACCACCAGGCTCTCAGGCGATAGGTGCGAAGTTAAAAACTCAGGATCCCCTGGAGCCGCCCTATACCTCCTTGCGACTGTCCTAGAGACCGCGGAAGCCGAAAAATGTTTACGCCATACCTCTAGTACAGGGTCAATAATGGCCTCATTCAAGGGCAACAAAGGCTCCGAAACTGCAGAAGGCGAATGCAGCACCTCAGTAAGAATATTAGACCTGAATTCCGTGGTTGGTAACTGAAGGTCTAACAGCTCCGCAGCCTTCCTGATGACCGCATGATACGGCGCTGCATCTTTTGAGGGCTCATCTGATGGTGGAGTGATTTCCCACTCAGGAGACAAATCCAGCCCACTAGCCTCCTTTAGCTCCTCAAACACCTCATCAGACCCAACCAGCTCTCCCTCTTCAGCTTCTTCCAAAAGATACCTCCTTTCATCCACCACTCTCTGTGCTTCCCTTCTGGATCGAATCCGCACCAGCGGCGTCGGCGGCACCGTGTTCGAATCCGACGGCGCCGGCACCGGCGTCGAACGTGGATCCGCAGGAGCAGCCGGCATCGTACGAGGTCGAGCCGGCGCCGGTGAAGAGGGAAGCGGCCTCGACATCCTCGGCGCCGGTAGATGCCAAGACGGCATTGCCGGAAAGAACGGCATGAATGGAGCTTGAGGATAGACCTGCGGCACTCCCAAATTAAAAGCCATCGGACCCATCGGACCCGCAGGTGCACCAGAGGTATACATGGCCCTTGAAAACACCCCGTACATGGCATTTAGATAATGCGAGGGGTCCTGACCTGGTCCAGGGAATGCAGGGTACTGGTCAGGTATCACCGGACTCGGGCCTGCCGGAGCCGACGGTGGAACAAACGGCGTCACAGGCTCACCCGGGGCTTGAAGATCCTCCGCCGGAGACGGAGCCGGAGATGAAGCCGGAGCCGGAGATGGAACCGGCGTCGGGGATGGCACCGGAACCGGAGATGTAGCCGGAGCCGGCGAAGCCACTGGAGAAGAAGGAACTGGAGGTGACGTCGGGACTGGAGAAGGAGACACGGACTCCCTCCGGCGTCGAGTCGGTGACTTCGACTTCGGAGCCGAACTTTTATCGGAGTGATGATGAGAAGAATGCCTCTTCTTCTTCTTATGCTTCTTGCTTCTCGAAGCATGCCCCGAAGTCGACTTTGACGCCGACCTCGACCTGGATCTAGACTTCCTTCTTCCTCTTTTTTCCTTCTTCATCCGAGCGATGAAAAGCTTTTACGCCGACCTCAACCTGGATCTAGACTTCCTTCTTCCTCTTTTTTCCTTCTTCATCCGAGCGATGAAAAGCTTTGCCTCCCTTTCTTTAAGAGCTTTGGAGCTCATCTTGTGGCAGCTGGAACAACCATCCACATCGTGGTCGGATGAGAGACACCAAACACAGTCTTCATGTGGGTCTGTAATAGACATGTGCTTGCCACATTCCCGACAGGGCTTGAAACCCGACTTCTTTGTCGACATCTTCTCGAAGAGATACAGATGAAACTCAGAAGAATACACAAAGTAACAGTGAAGCTACTAGCAACGATTCCCGAAATCCGTTGGCATCGACGGCGCGGAAAAAAGGGAACTGACGTCATCACGCCAACGAGGTCTTCTTATGGAGCCGGTGACGTCAGTGGAGTCGCGAGCGGAGCCGTGTCTGTGTGACGTCGTCTTCGACCCCATCGGCGTGGACTGCTACAAAAGTTTCCGAATGTTGCTGGCGCAGGGGATATTCACAAGGTGAGGAATCCACTGGCAGATGTATCCATCAGAAAAATAAGGCCTTGGAAGTAAGCTTCTACAGTAAAGACGTGGACTCTGCCCTAACGAAGAACAAAAATCGACAGGGGGACTGGGGAATCCAGACCAGTCTGGTGGCACCAGTTAAGTACCCAGCTTTCCTAAAAGAAAGAACCTCCAGCACTCCGATGGACATCAATGAAAAAGTTTGATCTATAGTAACAAAACTAGGCCCTCAACCAGTTCCATACTGTGGGACCCCCTAGCAGGATAAAATTACTCGCAAGGAGTACAGGAAAGCAAGAGTCCCCTACCAGAGGATGAAAGAAGACCACCTCTGGGTAATTGCTCACGAAATTATAAAATCAAAGGACCAAAGGAGATTCTGAAGCTGGGTTAACAAATGTGCCAGACATCAACTGTAACAAACATTACTCCTGCCGAGTGGAGGCTCACATTGAAACACTCTACGTAGAGCCCACTAATAGCAAACGGTCTGGCCACCACAGCTCTAGCCATGCCAACTTTCAGACAGGATGGGAGCCCACCATCAACATAACACCAACTAAAGTCGCACTTATTATTTAAAAAATTTACCCAGGAGGGGTGCCCGGCCCAAAAAGCATACCGACGAAGGTGTACAAAGCTTTGACGCACAAGTGGGTTTTACTCTTGTGCTCCCTATTCGAGGTAAGCAGAATGGGTCGATCGAATCCTGACTTCTGGCAAGGTACTCTCCTTGTTCCCATTCATAAAAAAGGCTCCTGTTCTAGCCACCAAAAGTACCGGATGAACGCTCTCCTTGACGTTGAAGGGAAGGGCTATGCAAGTATTTTACTTCAAGAATTCACTACCTGGGTGGAAGACCGCATATTGAGTCCATACGCTCAAACCGGCTTTTGAAAAGGCTGCCACGTCAAATACAACCTGACCTGTCTGGCTCACATGATCGAGTGCACGCTTGCCACAAAAGGAAAGTCGCTGTATCTGGGGTTCATCAACTTCCAAACAGCTTTTGAAAGCGATTTCTGCCCCAGATTTGTGGTTCAATTAAATAATTGTGGTATCCCGCTATCCCTATCAAATGCTGTCATCGCACTGTACACTGATACCTGGGTAAAAATAAGAGTTTCTTCTGAATGGTCAATGACTAAAAAAAAACATGACCAACAGGGGCCTAAAGCAAGGGTGCATAATGGCTCCACTACTTTTCAATCTGTACCTATCGGACCTGCCCGAGTGGCTGGCTCTCACTCGAGCATTTCCGCCTAAAATCACATCCACCAAAATTCAATCAATACAATACACAGATGACACGATTCTCCTTGACCGAACCCCAGTGGGCCTCCAGGGGCTCTTTGTCTCATTGGCCTCGTACTGCAATATAAACAAATGTGATGATGTTATTGGGGCAACGAGCCAGAAAACGCTTCTGGTACATCGAAGGAAAATCCATATATCAAAACTTGGTCCAAAGATAATCTTATTCTAAAACCATGTCAACTAGGTTTTAGGAGTAGAGTAGGCACCACTGAGCAATGGTAAAGACCTGCAATTGGGCAAGGTGGCAGGCCCCAATGGCCTTCCAGTCGAACCCTATAAAGGGGTAATAAGCATAGTGGCAAAACATATGCTAAATATGTTTCAGATGGCCAACGATATAGGGTACCTCCCAGAAGACCAGCGTGCGGCTACCATTGTGGCCATACCTAGACAGGGAAAATCCCCCAGAAATGTGTAGCTCCTATCGGCCCATATCCCTACTCAACCAAGAGATCAAGGTCCTGACCACCTTTCAAAGGGAATCCTGAGAAAGCCGACCTGACGACTCGCTAAACAAAAACTACTCTTGGGCGAACCCAGACGTTCCGGCAACAGGAAACCTAGTGAGGCTCATCAACAGCCATGGTCATGTTCGGAGTCCCAGACTTCCAAAAAGATCGGGACCTCACTTTAAACCAGTATTATGTCCAGAAATGACCAGCATGGATCTCGTGCATTAGCCCCAAGAAATAATTAGGTCTGCCTATCAACTCATCAATACAACAAACAATGGTCCTGACTCAATACTTCACAATTCAGTAATGTGTCATCTCATTACGTTTGGAGCTGAATTTCATTTATCATAGCTCAAGAAACTAAATTTGAAGCAATACAACATCCTACTTTGGATTTAGCGGTATTTATTTATTTACAACAATTCGTATAAAAGTTCGGCGCAGGGTTGCTCCAGAGGGAACGTGCATAGAATAAGGGTGCTGAGAAGTGAGTGTGTGAAGAGAAATTTCTCAGAAAACAATAGAAGAATTAAGATGCATAACAAATTAGACGGTTTACAATTCACCGTACAGGGTGTCCTGGTCACGTATACATAGATAGAATCACAATTTTCAATATAGAATCCAATTCATATTTTGGCACGTTGGGTAAGGGACGTGTACCAGGCTCATTCGTAAGGGGGTGTCGACGTTTCGACCCGTCTTAGGGTACTGCGGTAATTTGTTGCCTTGACCATGCGGGTCTTCTTCAGGACAATAGAGAAGGAGGGGCAACCTGACGGAGTCCTCAACTTGACTAGGGGGTCTAAAAAGGAGGGAGGGGAGGTGTCAGTTAGATAATCAGGATGTTGTATAGCTCATTAGATTAACACCTGACAGAGCGGGTGTATGCTTACCTAGCGTGAATCCAGGATAGGTTCAACCAGAATTCTATAGTGGCAATAATTCAAAAACCATGTGTGTGGTCCACAGACACTGGAACTGAAATTAAACAGAAGTGGACGGTGTCAGGGCCAAGTCGGCGATCTATTCGCTGGGATGCGCATGTGGGGGCATAAGATTATTTAAAATTCACAATACCTGCAACGCGGACTCAATCCGATCAGCAGTGTAACACAGGGAGCCAATTTGGGCATCACATATCCCGGACAAGGGCCGTTCTGTAACGCGGACTCAATCCGTTCGGCAGCTTGTTCCAGGGAAACCGGAATTCAATTACGGCAGTCGTTCTAAGGGGAAACCAAGGGGAATGAGTACCAGTAGGCCCGCGTCGTGGATTAGGAACTGAAGGTATCCTAGCGTTCTTACCTGCATCTAATGCAGAGTGTGTTCCCGTGGCGTCTCAACCGGAGGAACCGGGGGCGCATGCGCTCTAGTTATATGAAGCGCACCGGGTAACCGTGCACGTCGTGACGGTGCGTCGTTAAGAGAGTCAGAGTAGAAAGACTCACCGGGGCAAGGCCTCTGTAGTTCCAACGGGGCTAATAAGGTCTGTGTGTACCGGGGGTAGGATACAATTGGAACAGCGATTTAAAAACAATACTCCAAATTCAAATGATTAATCGGCACACAGTCTACCAATTATGGTCATGTATCAGTGAATCCGATATAACGAATATGCAGATCTTGAAGTAATAACATTTCTAAATTTACAATAAATGAATGTAACCTGACAGACAATAGAACAATAGTTCCAACATATATTAAATAAAACATACGTATTGTTTAACATAACATAGGCAATCAATGTAGGGGCCTAGATCTTGAATGCCACAACCTCTCAGTCTCTCTAGCAGCTTAGAGTGCGAAATCGTGTCGAATGCTGCGGAGATATCTAAGAGAACAAGGATGGCTGATCCTCCCGCATCCATGTCTAGCCTCAGTGAGTCTGTGACCGCAAGGATAGCCGTTTCCGTGCTGAAGCCCGGTCTAAAGCCTGATTGCGAAGGATCCAAGAGATCGTTCGTTTCAAGATAATGATTCAGTTGTTTGTTTATGGCTGCTTCTAGTGATTTTGCCAGTAGAGGGAGCAGTGATACGGGCCGATAGTTAGCGAACATGAGGGGGTCTGCCGTTGGCTTTTTCAAGATAGGGCGAACGAAGGCTTCCTTCCAGCTAGGAGGGATGGTGCCTGTTTCTATAGAGCTGTTAAATATAGCTCGGACTTCTGCGGCACAGCATGGTGCAATAAAGGCCATAACCCTCGGAGGGCACAGGTCACTGGGAGCCCCGGACTTAGCCGATGCGAGCAAGGAGAGTACATCTTTAGTGGTTAGCGGTTCGAATTGACTGAGCTGGCTTGAAGGCTGTAGATTAGGTTTGGTGTAGCTTGTGGGCTGGGTATTGGTATTTGTTCTCTATACTAAGTAAAGAACGCCCCTGTAGCAGTGAGTGACCAGGAGGCAACACGACTGGCACTAGGACAAGAATCCAGTGGTACAGTCATGATCCCTTTGAGGCTCCAGTGCAAAGGACTATTGACACACAAGACGTTCGGGCCAGCATCTCGAAAGCTGATGATAAACAAGAATATGACCTCACCCGAAAAACAACAACAATAAAAGATGCAGATAATCTCACACAACCAAACTACGCAACAGACATCAGCAATTTGACCTTACCTGTCGAGGTAATAAACATGGCAAATTCCCATACCCCGCCCACCACCACCAGACACTCCAGGACAGGCTGTGACGACTAATATTGCTGTTACATTTATTCTTACCCCATTATATTTTATTATTGGTATATTATTATATTAAGTGAGTCAATGTATGTATTGTTCCACTAGAAGATCGAGAACGGAGGTGAAAGAATTAAATTAGATCCCTGCAAGGAAGGGTCGCTTCGAAAAGGAGGCTTTTCTTTTACATCGATAATCGTAATAACAAATGGTTTTGTTGTTATTATTTTACGGTTAACAAGTATAACCGTTTATTGCTGTTCCTACTTGTTAGTGTCATTGTAAATATTACTAGCTGTAGTATTGTTTTTATCTGCAATATGTTCGCTGGCATTTTATGTTTTCTTCCTTCGGTATTATTTCTAGTACTATTTTTTGAAATATTGGAGGTGTTATTATTAGTATAATATGCCTGTTGCAGGTAACCGAGGGCACGACGTTACCATTAGCTGCCTGCAGTTTCATCTGCCTTGAAGCAGGAAGTCGGCCACCTGTTTGCTTCCCGTGCCAGGGGCCACCTCTGCGTTGATTCACATAGTCAACTGGTTACAACATGATGCCACCACCTTGGCAAAGAGTATGTAATAGCACTCTCCGCACAAAATGACTCCACCCTCTACAATGATTGGGCTGATAATCAAACGCGCTCAGAAGTGACCGAACGGCTGTGACCTGCAGCGTTGACAAAATTCCCAAAATGACCAGCAACATTGAAACCTCTTTTTGAGGAAAGAGAGTGTCATTTGCATACATTTAGTGCTTTTAATAGTAGTTCATGGATATTCTGGTCTACTACGAGGAGTACGTTCGCAGCCCAGGGCAGCGCGAGACCCCCTCGGAGAGAATGTCTCGTTTACAGCTTGTACTAAGAATCCCCGTTTCTGGATCCGCCTCAGCGAACCTCTCTAGAGAGGAGATGCCACCTGTATGGATAAAAAGAACATTTGAAACGCGCCAATCCACCTGCAGTACGCACAAATCGGATAAGTACACATCACACATGTATTGAATACAATTGTTTAGCGGCGTATTCCTATTAAGTAAAGCTTCGCGGCGCTGTTCTAGCTTTCATCTCCACCATGCTGTCTTTCTATAATGTATTTAAGCAAGCCACCTTGAACGTTTTGGCCCCGATTCTTAGAAAAAATGTGTAAAAGTACTTTTGTAAATTTCCTCTCCCGCTCGAACGTGCCGCCTTTATTTGGAATCCATAACATTTTCCAAAAGTATGTCTGGGAGCTGAGTCAGTCGCAGGCTTCCAGCCATACTCCCTGGAAAGTCATGTGACTTTTGAGTAGTATTGAACAATGTAATATAGCCTTATAGCCCGCTGTAGCGGGCTATACCGGCTGTTAAAGGCCCGCTGCAGCGTTAAAGGCCCGAGCCGAAGGCGAGGGACTTTAACAAAGCAGAGGGACTTTAAAAGCCGGTATAGCCCTGCTACGACGGGCTATAAGGCTATTAGAACATTCTGCCACTAGAGGGCAGAATGTTCTAACAAAACAAAGCCTTCAGGGAGCGCGAGGGGATTCAAATCCCCTCAGGCTCCCTGAAGTCTTTGTTCACAGCCAGAGCTGTGAACAAAGACACATTGGAATGTTGGTGCTCCGGGCTTATACCAGCCATTATAAGCCCGGAGCACTCCATTGTTTTCAATGGAGCTTCCAACATTCCAATGTTCTAATAGATTTTATTAATCACGATACAGTTATTTAGAGCTCTTACATGATAAAAACAATGGGTTAAAAAACAAAAAGGTAACATGAGTAGACAAAAACCATGTACATAGTCTAAGGGGACCTTTTGAAAACCTTTTTGGTCAAGTCTCTAATAACTGTGCTAAATGATTGAGAGTACTGGCCTTGAAGGTACCGTAGGGTCAGTTGATGATAACTACTGTGCCAGCTGGTTGTTTGGTCAGGCAGTGGGCAGTGGCCACCATTGCCCTGTCACAGTGATTGTCCAATGATGGTGCGACGCCACACAATTAAAGCGCCAGTGCTTAAAAAGTGCAGCAGGGCTGACAGTTTAAATTTTAGAGTCCACGTGTACAGAGCATGTAAACATTAAAAGCCCCAGCCTACTGCATGCCAAGTTTATGGAAGCCCTTTGCAGCACAGACTGGTGTATCCCAACCTTGGTACAGGGTCTGTATGCAGCACAAGCCAAAGTGGTGCAGAAAAAAGGAAAGTTTGATTAATGATCTTCCCTCACTAGTCTGTAGTAGAGGGCGTTTCTCGTTCACTAAAAGGATTTATTTGGCACTTGCTGAGAGCATCTCAGCCATGCACATTCAGAGGTATACCTTGTTTTGTTGCCTTACCCATTCTAGGTTGTTACTTTGGCACAGCGGAGGAACTGTACAAACAAAAGGTACTTAGTATCAACATCTAAGTGTATGTGATACATGTTTGTGGCCGGTGTGGTACCAGTGGCGTAACAATAGCCACTGCGGCCCTGGCATTCTGGGATTTACACGACCTCCCCTGGGCACTTACAGCTTCTTCCAGAGGGTGAGTCTATATATCATCATTACCAACACCCACCCCGGGCCTGAGGATGATGTTGGAAAGTGCAGCACTTACCATCAGCATCCTCAGGCTCACAATGGAAGTGCATTGGGTCAAGGTCTCCGGTATATGTGTTCTTGACACAAAATTAGCTCAGGAGGCTGAGCATGTGTTGCAGACGTGTGTAATTACTCAGTTTCAACTTGATAATGTCACGTCAGTCTTTCACTCCTCTTGACTTTTACAGTGAGCACCTTGAGCTTGATAATTAAAACATCCCTCTCAGCATGTGTGCGCCCCTACTCAGTGTAACAGTGTCTGTTGTGTCGGCTAGTCTACGAGAACCAAAGCTTCAGTATGCCTGTGATTCAGTGTGCCTGCGTGTGTGATCACGTGCTTCGGTGCACCGGTGTGCCTCTATGTATAAGTGTGTCTGTCTCACGGGGTGCGTGTGTTTCTCAGCATGTGGATGCATGTGTGCCAGTTTGTATGTCTGTATGCGGGGCTCAACAGGGGATAAAAGACATTGTCATTTACAACGCCAATACTTGATTAATGCTTCACGAAGAGAAAAAAAATAATTACATTTTCAATGCCAATAGCTCAAAACAATGTAATTGCGAGACCTATTGCATTGCAAATGCTTTTTTTGCTGATAATAGCTCCTGGTCTGACCACATGGCATGTTGTAGGAACAAGTTCTCCAAAGCTATTAACTCACTTCCTAGCCTACCACAACCGAGGATGACTGGAGCTGTCTTAGTTTTTTTTTTTTTTTAACTCCAGTACATCCGCATGGCCACCTATGGCGCAGAGGGCTGGGACTTCTCAAGGGGCTGCAGCATCCAGTGTGAAGAAAATAGCTTTTACCGGAAGCTTTTAGGTGCCCCCATCTCCACGCCCCAATACGCTTGCCGTAGCAAATTGAACTTACTTGATATCAAATGCTACATACAGTCACGTTCTGCTTTCTCCTAGCTAGCTATTTGGGGGAAAAAACGCGGCCACCCTCACACAAGAGATTATAGAAGATCGCCTTAAATGTGAAAAGGGAATGTACATTCCATGGCTAGCTGAGGTGCGCTCAAGTCTAGGCAGGATTAACTACGAACACATTTTTGTAAGCCCAAATGAGACAGATACTGTTAGCAAAAAAGAAGTTCGAACTGCACTCTATACACATTACATCAAGGCAAGGCTAGACAGGGAGTCCAAGAAACCATCTGAAGTTGCTTTTATGTCAATCGAGATTACATTTTACCAGTTGGCTAGCTACCTTACAAAACCTATAGGTCAGTGGGAGAGGGGACTCCTTTTCTGCTTAAGAAGAATGGCACTGTGAAATTTTTACTTTGCTTTCCCCTCGGTTTTCATGCCAATCTTGATCTTCTGCCTTGCCTGTGTGATGGCCAGAGCAGGCAAACTATATTACACTTTTCATTCTTTTGTAAGTTTTATAGAAACTATGCCAAATTACCCTTAATCTGGTCTCTGTTAAACAACCCTAAATACACTTGGAGTTCATTTCTAATGCACTGTTTGAATGCACAGGAAGCCCACGACATATGGTCAAGTTTGTTACCCATAGGTGTGGCTGCAAAACTGTTATCCAAACAAGCAAAGATCTTGTCAGCCGAACATGATATGCTAGGCTTGAAAAATCTTTCCAATGGCAGCTGGGCGTCAAAACTTTATGCTCCTGAAACCCTACCACACTATTTAACATCCGCCATGAAGCCGTCAGTGAAACACCATTTAATGAGGCTACATTTTGGTCTAATACTTCTGATGGCGTATAAGTATGGATAGAAGTATAAGGAAGACACGCCCTCTCAGTGCCTTTTTTGCGGCAAAGGGGAAGAAACTTTAATTCATGGTATATGCATTTGTAAGATCCTGCGCCCCCTGCAAATTTTTGTCTCCGTCCAATTTGGCGCATCCTTAACTTACGGACATGCCAAGAGGCCGTAGAGGAGTGCATGAAGGGTGACTCTGCCCAGATGGACGCCCATTTTGTCAAATTCATGTCTACAATAAAATCTATTCTTCCTACAGAAGACCACTAGGAATTTTAGCCACGCCAGACACAAACTCTTCTTAATAGAGAAAGAAAACTGTTTTTAATATCTCTTTGATCTCTTTGGAAGAATTGCAATGATTTGAAGTAATTCTGCACTAAAATCTATCTTACCTTATCTATCTCCTATACAGCGACCGAAGGGCATGGGTTAGAGTCAAGGGCTCTGTGTCCAAAGGCTTTGCATTGCGGTGCGGAATAATGCAGAGATGCCCGCTGTCTCCTACGATCTTAGTGCTGGCATTTGAGTCCTTGGCACATGGGTCCGGGGAGACCATCTAGTGCGGGGCATCAAGGAAACTGGAGAGTGGGAAACGCGTATCTCGTTCTACGCTGATGATATACTCCTTTTCGTCACCCAACCCTGTGGCACGGTGGCTAGCCTGCTTCACAAGTTTTGGCTTTTCGGTAGCTGTTCTGGCTACCAGATTAACTGGGACACCCCACCTAGATTGGCAAGTGATACGCCTTTGCTTGTGCAAACATGGTTTAAGTACCTGGGTATCCAGGTGTCCAGGGACCCTAAGGATTTCTTAGAAGATAATCTCCTCCCACTGATTGAGCATTTTAGGGGGGATGTGACGCACTGGAGAGGCATCCTTTTGTCTCTCATGGGCAGGGCGGTCCTCTTTAAAATGATGGCCTTGCCCCAGTTTCTATACATTCTCCAGGGAGCACCTTGTAAGGTCCCACCCGAACACTTCAGAAAAATAGATGAGGAATTACGCGTGTTCCTTTGAAATGGGGGCGCTCCATAATAGCACTATACTAGTTACAGAGCAGTGTGTATGATGGAGTCTGGCAGTCCCAGACATCAGGAGATACTACTGGGCAGCGCAGTTGACCAAGGTCAATGCGTGGGATTATGCTGACAAAGAGGAGCCGTTTTATCGAGTGGACCGTCAAGCGATGGGCGAGAGGGGTTACCTAACGGCGCTATACTGCAAGAACGAAATACGTCAGATGCCACTGCACACCCAGACAGTGATTCAAATATGGCATGAGGTCCATCAGTATTTAAATTGTGCAGGCAAACTGACATAGAAAATCCCTCTCTGGGACAGTGATCTACTAAAAGATGTGGGAAACCTGGAATAATTCCACAAGTGGGGACTACTGGGGAAAGACTCATTGGGTGACATTTGGCAAAGCCGGGCCCTGATTGCGTTTGAGGAGTTGCCGACAGAGTACAATTTGGCAGAAACAGAAAGGTTTCGCCACTTACAACTGAGTCACGCACTCAAGAGACATCACAATGGGAGAACAATTAATGAAGTACACGCCACTGGAGGACAGGCTTCTGCTAGACCCTATGACGGCAAAGGCCATATCTCTGACGTAAGAGAAGATCGTACACAACTCCCAGGATCCCCTGGGGCTGCTGAGGGAGGCTTTGGAGGCCAACTTGGGACTGATGGAGGACGGCGATTGAGATGAGGTGCTCCAGAGTC
This sequence comes from Triturus cristatus, assembly GCF_964204655.1. Classification (NCBI taxonomy): domain Eukaryota; kingdom Metazoa; phylum Chordata; class Amphibia; order Caudata; family Salamandridae; genus Triturus; species Triturus cristatus. Next base: position 863,630,442 of record NC_140591.1, on the reverse strand, counting down.
CAAGGAAAGTGGCCATTAGGTCTCATTCAAGACTAGTACAACTAAGAATACTGCACAGGTCCTATTTCTCTAGGTCGCTTATGTATACACTGGGATGCAGCGACTCCGACAAATGTGCTAGGGGCTGCATGACCGAAGGGATCAGTTTTCCACATACTGTTGGAGTGTCCATCTATCCTGGGGAATTGGTGAGAGATTGCAAGGGTTATGGTGGAGGTCACATGGTGGGGGTCCCACTAGAGGCGAGATGGCTTCTCCTGTGTATAAGGGATTAAGAGGCCTGGCCTAAATACCAGAAGAAGTGGCTCTCACTAAACCTGACAACCTGGAAACAACACTTGGATTGGTGTAGTCAGGCAGAGAGAGTTATATATCAAAGCAGAGGCTGTTCCAGGAAGTGGGAGAAGGGGGTGTACAGAGGGAAGTAGCAGGGTAGCCCATAGGCCAGGAATGATCCCCCTGCTTTTTGACACTCTGTCTCACGCTGACCTGGATGGGGTGTTCCTTTGATGAATACAGCCTATGGGTATCTTGGTACTCAAGATCTAACAATTGTTAAAGTGTCAAACCCTGTGTTCAATATAATATTGATAAATCTGTGTACTGTAAAATGTTGAATACACAGAACGTTTAAAAGACTAAAATAGAACAGTCACATCACTCACTAGCTACTCTTCTTACAGCAGATGGACCGCCCTCCAGGTATAGCATGATTCCCCTTTCAAAACCCTTCATTAGGTTAACAACACACAAGGTCTCTTCAATTTAATCCAAGCTTTAATAAATAAGAAACATATTATACTAACACATACAGCCCGAACACTGACAACCCTGACTTTCGTAGACAGATATGGAACAAATGCATTTCATGATCAACTCAAACCGATACTGTGGGTTGGTGATTTCTATTTAGTTGTAAGCAAGTATCTGGACTGCTCAAACTTTGAGACCTGCATGCACCACTATGCTGTGGCAGCCCTAGCGGACATTATGAACACTAATGGGCTTATATTTCTATGGAAACATAGATTTCCACCCAGCATGGGCATGACTCAACCACTGGCTGGCCCCACATAATGTATGTGGATGGACCAAAGTGGTTGAGCACCTTGCACACACCTTCTCTGATCACTCGTCTGTTAGATTGAAACACCCAAGCCTTAAACTCCCCTTATACTGCATATAAGTCACACTTAAGGTAAACCATGGGTAGCCGATAGGTCCGGGTGAATTGTATTTAAAGGGTTGGGCATGCACTTTTAAATTTTACATGTACTGGTAGTGAATAACACTTAAAAGTGTTTTTCACTACTGTGATCCCTACTTCTCTCATAGGATAACATTGGGTTGCCTTATTACATTAAAAAATGGTAAGTTTTGATTGGGACCAGGTAGCCAATTCATGTTTGTTATCTATGAAATTTGAATAAAAAAAACTCTTTAGCAGTAAAGTCAGATTTTTACATTATTGTTTTGAAAATGTCACTTAGAAAATTGCCATTTTCCTGCCCTTAGCCCTTTTGTGTCTGCCGCCTGTCTTGGGTCACATGACTGGATGTAACTGACAGACTTTGGGCCGGAATCACAGAACTAACTTAATACAAAATCCTAATCCTACTACCATTTTGGTATTCACAGAAGGCACTTACTCATTTTGGTATTCACAGAAGGAACTTACTCTTTTGGTATTCACAGAAGGCAATGAAAATTAACCGTAAGTATTCAGATTCAAATAGGAATTGATTTATCCTTATTCAAAGGACTGGACCAATGAGATATTTAGGTTTACCTGCAAATTAAACTCGGCACATTGCACCTTCCCTGTACGTAAAGTTGATTGACTTTTACAAATAAATATCTGCTAAGATTATGTTACACATTATCGTGAACTCAGTGATACAAATCGCAACACAATTTAATTTGTTCTTTCACATTTTTCCAAAACTGCAGTTGGAGAAACTCAATGCGGGGAATGAACACTTGTCCAACCTTGTGAGTATTTATTTGCATTTTAAAATAATATTTAGTCTGGGGTTAAAATTGAAGTTGGAACTGTGTCTTGGTCGCAATTGCCGTGTAGGTACTTTACTGGCATTGCCAACCTATCACTTCCATCTGTGTAATATGCTAACAGCTTCTGAAGTAAAGGTCTTCTCATCCAGAGTCTGGCCTCTGTAAAGGATTCTAGTGTAATCTATAATGTTCAATATTTTGAAGTGTGTCTGTTTCTCTTTTAAATCCTAATTATCACTCCTATCCCAACTCCTTCTCTCCTCTCATTGGACAGTACAGGAGCAGATGCATAACCCTTACGAAACAAGCCTTAAGAAAAGTGATCCTGTAAGCATGTTATAGTCTAGAGCTTTAGTGTGTTTTTTTCATTGTTTGAAATTAGTGTAGTGTATCTTTTCAGAGGGGGACTTTTTATTGGTTTTAGCCATACAACAATACTCAGTAACGTAGGATGGTGTTGAAACCACTTTAAACTTTCAAACAGAAAATAATGTTTTTTTTTCAATAAGCTGTTTTTATATAGCAGCAATTCGCATTCTGGGACTTAGGCCATCAGTACTATGGCTGTCAGAGGTTCCATCTGCCCGATTACAATAGGACGGCCGTGCTGGCGGTTGTAAAATTCCTTTTTCTACAGTGGCTTGTGCTGCGACCCAGGAAAAGAGCCGCAGCACAAGCCGCTGTAGAAAAAAGCACTTTGTGCACATCAGTGCACCGTGTGCCAGGCACCCAATTGGATCCGCAATTAAGGAATAGCTTCCCATTCAATCCTGTGGACCTAGAGGCCCATAGGATTGAATAATTGCATGCGCAATTTGCAAGTACCAAATAGGTATTCGCAAATTGCGCATGCAATTTCAAGGGTGCCAAAAGGACACCCTGATGCACCCCTGAAATTGCCATGTGACCACATGTTGCGCACATATATGCCACAAGGGCATGTGTGTGTGTAACATGGAAATTTGAAAAATGCACTTTAGTGCATTTTTCAAAGTTTTCGTAAATTACTATCAACTTTTAAGTTGATGGTAATTTGCGATCCCTAATTGCGAAATCACAATTCACAATTGCATCATGCAGTGCATTTAGGGAATTGCAATTTGCGAGTCCCTAAATGCATTTGCAATTTAAGTAATCGCAAATTTTGCGATTAAATTGCAAATTTGCATTTGGGTTGATGCATCACAAATGTGAAAATACCGCTTGCAAACAGGCAGATTCTGCCAACCTGCCCCTTTGCTATCAGTAGAATGATGCATGTGCCCCTTAGTTTCTTTCGTAGGGGTGTGCAAACTGTTCATACTTTCTGTTTGCGTAGTAACACTAAATTATACAAACATTATATCTGGCTTTTGTGTGCTATTTTTCAGCACAAAGTGCATCTTTGTTTTGATTTCTTTTGTACCAAAATATAGCTCAAAATGCAGAAGTGCAGCGAACTGCATCTGCTTGCATTGTGTCTGTCCACATTGTTCCTTTGCTCCCACGATAGGACTGTACAGCCAAATGACCCCCCAATTACACCATGTGGTGTAATGGGTTAATTTTGCGGAAAAAAATGTGTGATGCTAGAAATTAAGCAAATTGCACAGGTGTAATCGAAATCCCACTTGGGCCTAATTTCTACGAATATAGAATATACTCTTACATTTCACAGCATAAGAAGGGCTATTGATACATATCTAGGACTGACTGAAAGTGGCTGTTGGACTTTGCCCTTTGTGGCAGGTTCACCCCTGAACTTTTTGCCTTAAGCTCTGACATAGTGGTAGTGATTTTAGGCCTCTGAGCACTTTAGCACTGTGGCCTAGTGTAAAGTGCGTGCGCACTCTGAGTGCATGTGGTGAGATTGGCCTGCCCTCCCATAGGAATGCATGGGGGATATGTGTATCCATGGTAATTTCTGGTATGAGAGGAGTGCAGGGGTGAGTTTTGTATGTATGAACTTGTGAGAATAAATGCTGCACAATGGTGTGCGCAGATTTATGGTGACTGGTGGAGAAATACCACTTTTAGAAGTTTGCATTTCTGTGTGCCGTGTGTCTGCCTGCCTGATGTGAATTGCATGTCTGGCTTGTGATTGACAGGAGCTGAGAGGTGTGGGTGACTCCAGGAGACAGGGTGAGTCAGCCCAGAGATGAATAAAGAGATCTGCATGCAGATGGGAGGGAGGAGCTTCACCTGAGACCTGAATAGGGCTGTGCCTTCCCTCCACAATGCTGGCTCCAGCCCCTGTGGTGTGTCTGATCACTGAGCCCCCACCTGATAAAGGGGAGAGGAGCTGAGCAAAAAAAAGTGCTCCAAATCACCCCTAAACCAGTCCTGACTGTTATCCCCAAACCCTGTGCTGTGACACAAAGGGAAGAGTGATATAAATATAGAGGCTGTGACCCCATGAAAATGTCCAGTGTGCTGTATTTGTGCTGTTCCCGCTGGGGTGTGCTGCTGCTGGGGCCCAGGGGGAGGCTGCCAGGAGGGCTTGCCTCCCTGGGCCCTGCATTGCCCCTTTATCTTTGAAAAGGACTCTTCTGGAGCTCTACGTGCCTCATGAGCGCTGTGCTGGATTCTCATTTTGACCGGAAAAGGAGCGAGCCGGCTTTGCAGCGCCGGGCTGCCTCGAGGAAGAGAGAGGGAGTCCCTAGCGTGGGGACTTCCCCATGATCCGTGGTTGCGGGTGCCCACCCTGCTTATTATTTTATTTGGGTGGTGGGTGCCCAACCCACATGGCCGCTTTTGCTGTTGAATAATGCCTACCCGCGTTTTCGGCATTTGCGGGTGCCCACTCCGCCTCTGAGCCGTGAAAACGGTCACCGCCGCGGCCAGGAGGAAGCCAGGTAACATGGTGCCTGGCGGCGGGCGGGACTTCCGGTTTTTCGAGGGAAGCCCCGCACCCGCCGCTGGTTTGGGGGGGGGGCGGCCGAGTGATGTGAGCGCTGCAGCCCGGGGCTCCCGTGGGCAGATGGGAGCCCCGGCAAGGAAAGGAGGACGGGAGCCTACCCCTCCTCCACACGCACCGCGGTACAGTCCCAGGTCCCAGGAGGGAGCCCAGGTGAAGAGAAAAGGCGGCAGAGACCGCCAATGGCAGCGCAGGACTCCGAAGGAGGGAAGGGAGGCCCCACGCCGCGACCAGAAAACAAGCAAAGTGCTCCCGGTCCTCAGCGGAGAGAGGAGAGCCCTGCCTTCGCCTGTCCCGGTGAGTGCTACGAGTCTGAGCGGCCCTGCCTGGCAGCGGGCCGCTCCAACGTTTGGGGGGCATGTTCCTTTGGTGAAAGAGCGCCCCAGTGGGCCCCAGAGTTGTAGGGGCAAAGCGAGGTGCATTGTTGGTGCCTGGGCGGTCCCGCAAGAGAGCGGGCCACCCTAACAATGGTGGCATGGTTTGAGAGCCACGGGGGGTCCAGAGGGAACATACGTGCCGGGGCCCCCCTTTTGGAGTGATGTCACAGCTGCACCGCAGTAGCGGGCAGTTGCCACGTGGGCACAGTTGTTCGTAGGGCCCTGAGGGGCCCATGCCCATTTGGCCACCTTGTGTGAGAGAGTCCCTGAGAAGGACAGAAGAGGCACAGTGGTGCCAGGCCTTATCTGATTCACAACTGCCCAGCAAGTAGTGGGCAGCTGCAACGTTTAGGCCATTCATTCTTTGGGGGTATTATTGTGAACTGAGATAGGAGTGAGATGCACTCCTGTGCCCTAGCGCAATGGTGCACTTTGAGACTCTGCTGCATTGGCAGCTGCCCTGACATTGTGGACATAGGGCACTTTGAGCCCCCTTGTAGAAGGCCACTTGGCCAGGGGGACTGTGAGGGTAATAGGGCGCCAGGCCCTAATGTGGTTTATGTGGTGCTTGGAAATGTGATTCATGTACTATGATTTATGCATCCTGTTTTATGCATATGCGTTTTTTTGTGTGAGGTTATTGTCTAATGCGTTTAGACTTATGAGGTTATTGCATAATATGTTTATGCCAGTGAGATTATCTCCTAATGTGAGTTATGCTTAGGAGGTTAGGGTCTAATGCGTTTAGACTTATGAGAGGATTGCATAATGTGTTTATGCTGGTGATGTTGGTGCAGAATGTATATCACGCCTAAATGTGATACTGTGCATAATGTGATTTTATGTTACAGGTTGATGCTAAGTACAGTGATTACCAGTGGTTACTGGTTGTACGTTTATAGTATGTTTTAATGTTACTAAGTTCGATTTGTAATCGTTCTGACAGTGGTCCAGTGGGCCCTGTCAGGTGTAAATAATCTCTTGTAAATATGACCTAGTGCCAGGTGGCGCCATGTATATTATGTGAGTACTATTCTAATGTGTTATGAGAATACAAAGGCTATTTTTTTATATAACCTTGTGTGGAGTTCCTTTTGTCGTGTGCCTGGGATGTTGTTGCTGTGTGCGTGCGCAAATGCCTTACACATTGCCACCGGGATAAGACTGCTCGTGCCAAGCTACCAAGGGGGTGAGCAGGGGTTATCTTTGGTGTGTAACTCCCTTGCCCTGACTAGAGTGTTGGGCTCTGCCTGGCTTTGGCGCAAGCCTTAGCCAACCAGAGATCCCATTTCTAACAGTGGCCCACATGGCAATTAGAAGTTGAAAGTTCATAATTAAAAACCTAAGTATGAAGCACAGGCAATTCAGAAATATGATGATGAATAGTGGCAAATGTCATATAGAAAATAACACATTTTACCAACAAATAAACATAAGTGAGATACACAAGCTTTCTCATTCTCAACAGTCTGTTTCTAGGTTAGGTAATGCTGGCAGTGGGAAGTTGGATTAAGATGGGCAGGGATTCCGCAGTCCACATTTTTTTACCTGTATCGACGTTGAATCATTTCTATTAGTCCATACAAAGGTGAAGCTAGAAGTATATTGTGAGAGCTCTGTTGATATTTGTGCTTGGAATACAGTGCAATACAATAAGTCGGATTTAAGTGCATTGTGAAAGTTCAGCAAATTTCCTAATTCCAGTAGAATAGTGTATGATGGAAATCAGGACAGAGATGTATGTGAAGGTTCTACTGATGACTGGGTACGGGGACACCTTTACATGGGGTAGGGTGAGACCAAGTTGAATCTTCGGCTGTCTTTGAGATGAGATGCTAAACACACTTTTTCAGTGGTTAACTTAAAAACAGCTGTTTACCCAATTATTCACTTTGGATTGTGGACAAACCATACAATGAAGAGCATTGCTTGCGCACCACAGTTTAAGGGCCATATGTACGACCCTTTTTTGAGGCCGCAAACAGGAGATTCTCCAGTTTGCGACCGCAAAAAAGGGTAAGGGCATGTACATATGCAATTTTGTGAGTCACTGACTCGCAAAATAACATTTACATCTCCCGCTATTAGGACGGAGCATCTGAAAGAAATTGATATCCAAGAGATTTAAGAAATGTGTTGTGGATAAAAGCAGCACAGCAACAGGAACCTTCAGATGCTCAGGGAAACCCAGTACAACTGGCCCAGTGCAAGCTGAAGTTCTACAAGTACATTCTAAATGGAACTAGAATGTAAGAGAAAACACAACAAGCATAGTAAAAGATACATGTAAGAATACAACATAACTCCCTTATATAAAAATAATTTTAAAAAAACAAACAGACAAATGAGCAACTAATATTGAACAGGAGCATACAAAAAAAACTATCTAACACACCCTAACAATTTCGTGGGTAAAGACCTTGGGCGAGAGGAGTCTTTAACTCTCAGAGCAACAGAATCATTGTGTAACATTGTGGTATCACAACTAGTGTGAGGTAACTCCTGAGATCTGACGGGAGCAGGTAAATTTGAATGCAAGAGATTATAATTGACCTGACTGGAATTATGGATGGGCCTAGTATTCACAGGACACTTCTGACATTCCAAATCTTACCATCCTGAGTTATAAGGGAATTTCTAAAAACTTTGGTGATTTTAATGGATTTAGAGAACTTGCTCGCACACTTGCTTAGGAAACCAGGTTTTTTAATTCTCACATATTCACCTCCTCTAAAATTATGCTCCTTTGTATTCCATATATTGTCATACCATTCTCTATATTTTTTTTGTTTTTCTTTAACAATAATGCTAGTATCTATACTGTTGCAATCATTCCTGATGTTATTGTCACACTTCTCTTTGAGCCACCATGGACAAATATGAGAAACAGGCTCTCTTCCCTTCAACAGACGAAATGGGCTGACTTCAGTAACAGAATGTGGAGTAATTCTTTACATCCACAATTTTCCCTTAACGCATTCTTCCAATCCTGTGTCTGCTTAAGAATATCAGATATGTAATTCTTTAGTACAAGGTTGAAGCGTTCAACCGTGTGGTGCATACAATGATGTTGTGACATGTTTGATATTGTGACATTTAAGATACCCTTCCATACCTTTTGAAGTCAACTGAACCCCATTATCAGTGACAATGACTGATGGACAACCTTCTCTAGCGAAAATCTCTTTAAAGAATTCAACAACTCTAGTCGTGGTAGCCATCGGAACAAATTTGACCTCTGGCCATTTTGAGTGGTAATCTACTAGAACTAACGCATAATGGAAGATTTAAGAAAGGACCAGATATATCAAATGCCAATTTCTTCCAGGGTTCCTCCGGCCATTCAGTACTCTTAAGAGGAGGAACACAGACTTTAAACATTTTTTCATTAGAAATGCAAACATCACACTCCCTAACAACACGATCTGCCATGCGGTCCATTCCTGGCCACCAAAAATAAGATCTAATTAAGCGTTTCATAGCCGACATTCCTGGATGTGACTTATGGGCTAACTTAAGAATTATCGCACGCACTCCAAACGGTGGAACACACTTTCCATTTTTAGAAACAAAATCACCCTCTAATTCTAATTGATCTGCAACATTAAACATGGGAAGAAGTTCTTCGCTAATATCCTTTCTCCTAGGCCAGCCTTCCAGAATGTATTCCTTCATTAACTTCCACAGAGAATCATTCACTTCACTAGATTTCCATGACTCCTCAGATATATCTGAAAACGCACCTACTACAACATCCTGAATAGTAGTAACAATTTCTAATTCATCATCTTTTATATCTGAATCTGAGTGACAAGGATGACGTGACATAAAGTCTGCTGTAACATTTTTCTGGGACAAACTCAGCCTTAAAACAATATTCTTGCAACCTGGATGTCAACCTAGCAATTCTAGCTGTGGAGTTCAACCCTCCACCTGGAGAAAGTATGTTAACCAAGGGTTTGTGGTCTGTTCTCAAAGTAAAGTTCGCACCCCAAATATAATTCCTCTAATGTTCAATTGCCCATACACATGCGAGTAACTCTTTTTCTATAACGGCATAACGCCTTTCAGTCTCATTTAGGGTTCTAGAGGCAAAGCATACATTCCACTCTTCATTTCCACATTTTTGTGAGAGTACGCCACCAATTCCATATAAGCTTGCATCAACAGTGTTCACACAATGTTTGTTCATGCAAAAAGGTCTTAGAATTGGAGCATTTAAAATATCCTGCTTAATAACATTGCAAGCATGTTCTTGTTCTTCTGACCATTCAAACACTTTTTTTTTTCTCAACAATCTCCTCAAGGGCTTCATTTTACTAGCAAAATTTGGCACAAATTTAGAATAATACTCGCACATTCCTGCAAAAGCTAGTAACTGTTCCTTGGTCTTTGGAGAAGGAGCATTTAAAATTCCATCAACATTAGATTTTTTAGGAATCACTCCATCCCAGGTTAAAGTATGACCAAAATATTCCATCGACTTTTTAAACATTTTACATTTGTGAGCTTAAAGAGTCAATCCATTTCTTTTTAATCTATCACACACTAGTGACAGATGTTTTAGATGTTCTTCATCATTTGAAGAAAAGATCAAAATATCATCGTGAAAGCATTTTACGAAGCCATCAATGTCTTTGAAGATGTTAAACATTATTCTCTGAAACAACGATGCCGCAGAGGCCAAACCAAAGGGCATTCGGTTATATTGATATAAGCCCTGTGGAGTGATGAAAGCTGTTAACATTTTAGAATCATCTGTTAGAGGAACTTGATGATATGCTGACCTCAAATCAAAAGTGGAAAACACCTTTGCACCTTCCAATAGTGACACCACCTCGTTTACATTTGGTAACGGGTGACAATCCACAACAATTTCAGAATTCAATGCTCTTAAGTCCACACACAACCTTAATTTTGTATCCGGTTTGCGGACTAAAACAATGGGTGAAACCCATTCAGATGAATTGATAGGTTCAATAATGCCCTCTGATGCTAATTCTGTTAACATCTCTTTTAACTCATCTCTTACATTTAACGGTACCGGTCTAATTTTTTGTCTAACCGGTGTAGCATTACTTTTGAGTTTAATTTGATGAGAATACTCCTTAAGTTTCCCTAGAGAGTCTGTGAAAACTTCCTTATATGAATCCTTAATGAACTTTTCCATATCCTCAGGTCCTGTAAATGAGATGTACATATTATTAAATGATTCATCCAATACCTCGGGTTCTTTAAGTCTTAGATTCAACATTATTCCAAGCTTCCATTGGTCCCTCCAACCTAATACATTTATCCCTTTGACTGAAACATACAGGTGTATATCTGCCTTTCTGGTCTTGAACACTATTGATGTTTTGAAATAACCCATCAAGTCAATTCGTGAACCATCATAACTTACTGGATTTATATCTGGTGAATAAATCTTATCCAAGTCAAAAACACCCATAAGTTTTTCCTCAAAACATTGTTTAGATATTATTGTCCAGAATCTGCCATGAGATCTAAATTCACATTACATATCTGAACCACACACATAGGTGTTTTTTTAGTTGCCAAAATCTCATTATCCTTAATGATAGAAATGTAATCTAGGAGAGACACAACAAAACCTGAAGTTTGTGATATATCACCATTTACTGTATCATTAAGTTCCTGTGTGGGTCCTTGAGAAGTACATGAAATTCTGGAACGATATTGTGCAGGATATTTCCTCTGATCCCTACACATGTTTTCAAAATGTCCAATCCTTCCGCAGTTCTTACATTCTCTTTTAATGGCTGGACATCCAGAAAATGAAGCCATATGATTTCTGTTCCCACACCTGTAGCAAAGTAAATTTTTCCCCATTCTATCAAACCTTTTAGGGGTATTAAGATTAGAATTTTGAACTGACGTTGAATTCAAATTATGAGTTTCATTTTTAAGATCAAGTTGGCTTTTGACCACAGCAATTTCTTCAGGTTTATCAGATTTGTTACAATTATCCTTTACTACATGCATCCACTTTTCCGTCTGCTCAAACGCTTTTGCTGTGGAAATGGCTTCTGATAATTTTGGATCACCCATAGTTGTTTTTGTGTTTCCTTATATCTTACATGAACTGTAATTTGGTAACATCACAGATGAAATGATAAGAGACCAAAGTTACAATGTAAGATTAAAGTGGGCAAACGTTTTAAAAAGCCATCAAATGACACCTTCTTCTTGTACCCTAGTATAGAATTTGAACCTATTCAAGGCTATATTACTTCTCGGTTTCAATCTCTTTTCTATCCTAAGTAATGCTTCATTGTATACATTAGTTGCTTCTCCATTTTATGTAATACTTATCTGTGGTAAGGCTCTAAACACCATTTGTCCTTCTGAACCTAAACAGTGTAACAAAATACTTTTTTTTCTTTCCGCTCCCATTCTTTCACCATCAATCGCTTTCATGTAATTAATAAATTCCTCCTTCCATCTAGCCCATGGAAGTGGTGGGTCACCTTTTGTTTGCAAAAACTTTGCTGGCGGATCAAATTGCATAGTGTTAACTTTCAATCACTTTAACTTCCTTTGTAATAGTCTTTGTCCATTAAGTTGTCTGTGAAGCCCCCTTCTTTTTTTTTTTTATAAATGAAGAACAATGAAGATATTCTTTGTGTGATTGCCGGAAAATAAATATAGCTGAAGCAACAATTAGACCCAAAATATCCACCAAAAGTTTTTTTTTCAGAGAAATCTCTTAATTAAAATATTTACGATTTATAAGTTAGAGAAGATACTTTTTTAAAAAAAAAAGTTTTTTGAATCTGCCTTCATATTTTATAAATTAAAGTTGTGACTCTCTTTTCCATAATATCTATTCCTCACAGTTTCTTAAGTGTACTGACCTCTTGACTGGTAACTGCTAGTAGCAAGCAACGATGCAGCACACAAAACAGAAACGGTCTGAATTATTGCGCGCTGTGTGTGATTTCCTTTTTCCGATCGTGTGGTTGCTAAGAGAGTAACCAACAACAATAAAATGGCCGCCACGTCGTTTGCGTCATACATGCACGTTCCCAGAGACCATTTCGGCTCCCAGAATGCAATGCGCATGTATGACGTTCAGGAAGGCTGACGAGGAAAATTCTTCAGGAACAATGATGGCTTTACGATCCAAATCAGCTTGCGAAGACGATGGGGAAAGTTTAAAGGATGCAGAAAGCGTCGTTGGTGTATTCAAAACCCGCAGGTAGTTAACGATCTCCACCTGTGCTGAATTTCCAATATTCTCCTTTTTTTTTTTATAGTGCTGGTAATTCTTTTCTTCTTCTTTTCCGTGGTAATGCGCTTGTCCAAAATAACCGGATCTCACTGGAAATGGCCTTCTTATTCCGTTGAGAAAAGTGTTCCTCACGCTCGTCGCCAATGAAAGAAATTGATAGCTAAGAGATTTAAGAAATTTATTGTGGATTAAAGCAGCACAGCAACAGGAACCTTCAGATGCTCAGGGAGGCCCAGTACAACTGGCCCAGTGCAAGCTGAAGTTCTACAAGTACATTCTAAATGGAACTAGAATGTAAGAGAAAACACAATGTAAGAACACAACAGCATTCCTTCCTAAAAGCGAGTCACCATGCCATGTACAATTGTTTTGCAACCGCATTTGTGGTCGCAAAATGCTTACAGTTTACCACCAACTGCAAGTAGGTAGTAAACCACTCACAAACAGGAAGGGGTCCAGGGGGGACCCCTTTCCATTTGTGAGTATGTGAGAAAATATTTTTATAAGCAGGCAGTGGTCCCAGGGACTGATGCCTGCCCTTAAAGAAATGAAACTGAAAAGTTTCATTTTTCTTTTTAAATGTAGCACGTTTTCCTTTAAGGAAAACGGGCTCTATTAAAACAAAAAAGACTGCTTTATATGAAAGCAGTCCCAGACATGGGGGTCAACTGACCCCAGCAGGCCACCATCCCTGGGAGTGCTAGCCATTCCCAATGGGGTTGCAAATTGCGACAGCCTCATGAATATTCATGAGGCATGCAATTTGCGACCGCATTGGGAATCGCAAACATTGTCTGGAACATTGTTATACATCCTAATTTGCAAGTCGCAAATTGCGAGTCGCAAATGCAACGCAATTTGAGAATCGCAAATTGGTGGGTCGTACATCTGGCCCTTAGAGTTTTACACTCTTGCAGGGCGTACATAGTGGATTCATTTGAACCGGCATTTCTCAGAGGTAGGGGCCGGATGTTCGCCCCATTTATGCATGTGCATGCTTAAATACCAATATGCCATGTCCAAACCCTTGTTATTATTTGCGACTCTCTATTAGGAAGGGGCGTTCCAAGTGCATCCCTTCCTAATAGCGCCGTGCTACCCTATGTAAGAATGTTTTGCAATCGCAATTGTGGTCGCAAAACACTTGAAATTTACGGTGCTATACCGCAAGAACGAAATACGTCAGATGCCACTGCACACCCAGACAGTGATTCAAATATGGCATGAAGTCCTTCAGTATTTGAATTGTGCATGCAAACTGACAGAGAAAATCCCTCTCTGGGACAGTGATCTACTAAAAGATGTGGGAAACCTGGAATAATTTCTGTAATGACAAACTTTAGATCTCCCCTGGACCAAGGAATGTACCGTCACTTTCCCAGGGAGAGAATATCAGTTCCAAATTTATGGAATATAACATATACACAGCACTTCCTAAGGTGGGCAAACTTTCAACACTCCCCCAAAGGCAAGGCAAGAAAACAATAATTTGTGCATCACTTGTCAGGAGTAAGTAGCACAACTTCCTATAACACAAAAACCTGCTAGAAGGGAATTCACCCATCCTTCTACAACATAATACTTGGTCAAGAAGAGTCCACACCTCCTGCTACAAGGAAAAGACAAATTGGTATATCTGTGATGTATTTATTTGTAAATAGCACCACACAGTAAGCCAAATGCACCTAACATAGCAGACTCTAACATATCAATAGTATGATTGAAACAAAATCAAGGCAAATATATATGTAGAAATATATATGTATGGATATAAGAATCAGAAAATAAGAAGGAAAGGAAAGAATTCAGAAAAGAATCAAGAGCCAGTTAGTAGCAGAGACACCTCACCTAATGCTCCATCATTTCACCCCTCTTTGTTCAAGGGGAGTCCATTGCTTGAACCGGGCGAAAGCTCAGAGGTGACACCACTTTTTCCATGACAGCACGTCTGCTCCACGGATGAACTTCCACCAGGCCAGTGTAGACTCCCCTTTTTAATACACATTCAAAACACAGCGAAGCTTCTAGCAAGCCCGCCCCCTCGTTCTCATGAGAGCCCGTACCAGCTTGCTCTAAGGTCACAGCAACGGTTGATCAGGCCTTTGCTATGGCTACGAGTCAAACCATGTACATTCCTCTGATAAGAACCAGTTCTCTCTAGTCAGTAAAAACAGGAGGAAAGCAAAACATGCCCTCTTCTTCGTGCAGGCACAGAAAATGGCTTCAGCATGAAAATGGAGTTAGTTAAGCCATGCACACAAAGGCCCAAAGCAAGATGGAATCAAAAAGCAAGGAGCACCTATAATTCTCATCCACACAACTTACAAGCACCACTGTGCACACAGAAAAGTTTGAAGCAAGGTAAAGTCAGAAGGCAGAATGACATTAGACCACATCAAAGCCAATAGGTCAAAGTCATAATTCACGTAACCCAAATAACATTATACACTTAATCCCTCAGTATACAACATTGAGCACATGTGTGCACCACCACCCACAAGACTGCACCTCAACATCCCATACCTTCTATTCTTGGAAAGACTATTCCACTAAAGGCAGAAGAAAAGCAGGCATATGCAAACCCATCCTACATTAAGGCTAAAGTAACATAACACACTTAAGTCAGTACAAAATGGTGGTGGTTGAGGGTCATCATAGGGTGTCAGACCACAAAAGTGGCTCATTCACCACATTGCACCCCATGACCATCGATCATCACCATTCACATATTTCAAAAGCTAAATTCTTTACTAAAGGCACAACTATAAATGAAGCACTGCATCTCTTAACTGCAAAAATTGAATCATTGCAACGCAAATAGCAACTGTATATCATAACTGAAAAACAAAACTATCATTAAAGCACTGCATATCTCAATTGAAAGCAAAATCATGTAAAACCACATTTCTAAATTGAAAGGCACAACTACTAAAAAGCACATGTTGAAACAGCAACTCATGTGTTGAAGTGGCTACACAAAAATACATAATTCAAAACAAATGAAGGGAGGGCCCCACTCACACGGGAGAAGGGAGTCCCACTCACACGCGGAGAACTGGGCGAATCTGAAAAAGAAACAAGCATCACTCGTCTTGCCAAAAACATTTTTCAAAAGCACACTTTTTCTGTCTTGCATTTCTGAAAGTACAATATTTACATGTCTGTCTACATAGCTCTCCTCTAGCTTTGGGGAATTTTCTAAGAATTCTACCAACGCTTCAGCCTCTGAATTCTTGGTAAAATCTCTCTTTTTCTTTGCACAGCAAGAAGGGCTGGGGCAGTCTCCTTTTCTCACTTCTCTCACTGCACCCCTCACAGGTGCTGCCCCCCTTCACAAAAAATCTCTGCGGACACCAACTGGCCCCTCGCCAAACATAACAAGCAGAGACTTCTCTGCTGTCTCTAGCTCGCACCTTATCTCTTCCAAGGTCGAAGTGCTCTGCACTCCTGCCAAAATTTCGTCTGCTCCTATCTGCTCTGCGACTCTCCTCATGGGGGGGGAGGAGAACCTGCGCCTTTGCAAGCCTCCCAGATGTCTATCTCCAAGAAGCTGTCTCTGTCTGCCGGGGAGAGGAGCTGGGATGACCCCTCCTGTAGCAATTCCTCCTCAGACTTCACTGAAAGCCTGAACTCTTCTCAGCGTTGCTGGATGATCTCATTGCAAGCCTCCAAAACATCAATCTCAAAGACGCTTTCAAATGACCCACTCCCAGAACAGCTCTTTACATGTCTGAGAGGAAAAACAGCTTTAACCTCTCCTGACCTCCAGCAAGACTTCACATTCTTTAATCTGAAAATGCTCCCCCATTCTGTCTAACTAATTCAAGCAAATCCTTAACTGTCATTAGTCTATCACCCCAGGAAAAAAAAAACTAAACTGCTCTTGACATATCAAAAAGAAAAAAGCATTGGCAATATCAGAAGTCACATATCAAGTCCCATGCTACTTCTGTAACAATATCTGGGACAGCATCAGTCAAAGAAGGTATATATTTGTTCAGTTCACAATAATCAACTGTCATGCGCCAAGAATTATCACATTTGCGCACAGGCTACACAATTAGGGTCACCACCTCAATCTGTCAAGCCCTGCATGATCTCACTGATCCCTTCACCCCCATCTGGCATTCTGTACTGTTTCAAATTAATTTCCTTTGTAACATGGGGCACCTTCACTTGGAAATCTTGTGTTTCAAATTCCACCTCAGGACCTTCTATTAAATCCTGTGCAAACTGTTTTTCTGTCTGTACATGCCACTTAATAACCATTGCAATCTCCCATAGGCAAACTACATTTTCTCTAACGCTGTTCTGTCCAGTATCTGAATTTAAAAATGACCTTTTCTTTCCCTGCACTGTCCTGTCAAAATCATATTGTTGCATTTCTCTTTTGAAGCAAAATGTATCATTCACTGTCATGTCTAATTTATATCCGCAACCGGTGATCGTTAAGCCTAAAACGTTAGTCTGTTTACTTTCCTGCACATTTCTTTCTGGTTGAAAAACCTCCTCAGAAGAATTAATTAAAACTGTCTGTGTAGCTCGTAGTCTGCATTCTCTGTTACATTTATCACATCTGAATCATTCTGGCTGGTCAAAGTAAACAGCTTCAGAGCCTGGTACACGTTTAATTCTGTCTTCAAAGGTATATTTTCAAACTGGGCATCAACTAGCTCTGTTTTCAACTCACTACGTTCTTTTAGCAAATGCTCACATGTTTGATGCATATAAACCAACACATTTAAAATAACACCGCTGTCTCTGTCTAAAATGTCATAAATCTCCTGCTGATTAACACCCTCCATCGCAACTCCGGAGTCTGTAATCTCGGAGTCCCACGTATCACTGTTATGCTCTGACATCGTACAATCACTTTGCAACTGAAAAATTTTATATGCATTCCTTAACAAACACTTGAAAGGGATCCAGCCCTTTCTGCCTAACATAGCAAGCTATTTATAAGCACTTTTTACAAAACACACTTAAACACACACACACCAATTCTAACACAGCACAATTAGCTCACTTCACGAGCCAACACATCATATGGGCTACCCTCATGCAAATAAATCAATTGATATCTAACAGTCTGCTTTCAATTTCTAAAAAACATATTTCTTCCCCTTTTTAAATCAACGTTCACATCCTGCAACCGATCTCCCCTGGACCAAGGAATGTACCGTCACTTTCCCAGGGAGAGAATATCAGTTCCAAACTTATGGAATATAACATATACACAGCACTTCCTAAGGTGGGCAAACTTTCAACACTCCCCCAAAGGCAAGGCAAGAAAACAATAATTTGCGCATCACTTGTCAGGAGTAAGTAGCACAACTTCCTATAACACAATTACCTGCTAGAAGGGAATTCACCCATCCTTCTACAACATAATACTTGGCCAAGAAGAGTCCACACCACCTGCTACAAGGAAAAGACGAATTGGTATATCTGGGATGTATTTATTTGTAAATAGCACCACACAGTAAGCCAAATGCACCTAACATAGCAGACTCTAACATATCAATAGTATGATTGAAACAAAATCAAGGCAAATATATATGTAGAAATATATATGTATGGATATAAGAATCAGAAAATAAGAAGGAAAGGAAAGAATTCAGAAAAGAATCAAGAGACAGTAGCAGAGACACCTCACCTAATGCTCCATCATTTCACCCCGCTTTGTTCAAGGGGAGTCCATTGCTTGAACCGGGGGCGAAAGCTCAGAGGTGACACCACTTTTTCCATGACAGCACGTCTGCTCCACGGATGAACTTCCACCAGGCCAATGTAGACTCCCCTTTTTAATACACATTCAAAACACAGCGCAGCTTCTAGCAAGCCCGCCCCCTCGTTCTCATGAGAGCCCGTACCAGCTTGCTCTAAGGTCACAGCAACGGTTGATCAGGCCTTTGCTATGGCTATGAGTCAAACCATGTACATTCTTCTGATAAGAACCAGTTCTCTCTAGTCAGTAAAAACAGGAGGAAAGCAAAACATGCCCTCTTCTTCGTGCAGGCACAGAAAATGGCTTCTGCATGAAAATGGAGTTAGTTAAGCCATGCACACAAAGGCCCAAAGCAAGATGGAATCAAAAAGCAAGGAGCACCTATAATTCTCATCCACACAACTTACAAGCACCACTGTACACACAGAAAAGTTTGAAGCAAGGTAAAGTCAGAAGGCAGAATGACATTAGACCACGTCAAAACCAATAGGTCAAAGTCATAATTCACCTAACCCAAATAACATTATACACTTAATCCCTCAGTATACAACATTGAGCACATGTGTGCACCACCACCCACAAGACTGCACATCAACATCCCATACCTTCTATTCTTGGAAAGACTATTCCACTAAAAGGCAGAAGAAAAGCAGGCATATGCAAACCCATCCTACATTAAGGCTAAGGTAACATAACACACTTAAGTCAGTACAAAATAGTGGTGGTTGAGGGTCATCATAGGGTGTCAGACCACAAAAGTGGCTCATTTACCACAATTTCACAAGTGGGGACTACTGGGGAAAGACTCATTGGGTGACATTTGGCAAATCCGGTCCCCGTTTGAGGAGTTGCCGACAGAGTACAATTTGGCAGAAACAGAAAGGTTGCGCCACTTACAACTGAGTCACGCACTCAAGATACATCCCAATGGGAGAACAATTAATGGAGTACATGCCACTGGAGGACAGGCTTCTGCCAGACCCTATGACGGCAAAGGCCATCTCTCTGACGTAAGAGAAGATCGTACACAACTCCCCGGATCCCCTGGGGCTGCTGAGGGAGGCTTTGGAGGCCAACTTGGGACTGATGGAGGACGGAGATTGAGATGAGGTGCTCCAGAGTCCAAGGGAAGTGGCCATTAGGTCTCATTCAAGACTAGTACAACTAAGAATACTGCACAGGTCCTATTTCTCTAGGTCGCTTATGTATATACTGGGATGCAGCGACTCAGACAAATGTGCTAGGGGCTGCATGACAGAAGGGATCAGTTTTCCACATACTGTTGGAGTGTCCCTCTATCCTGGGGTATTGGGGAGAGATTGCAAGGGTTATGGTGGAGGGCACATGGTGGAGGTCCCACTAGAAGTGAGATGGCTTCTCCTGTGTATAAGGGATTAAGAGGTCTGGCCTAAATACCAGAAGAAGTGACTCATGCTGTCTGCTATAATGGCAAAGGAACATAGCCAGGGCTTGGGGTGCAGACCTCCCACTAAACCTGACAACCTGGAAACAACACTTGGATTGGTGTAGTCAGGCAGAGAGAGTTATATATCAAAGCAGAGGCTATTCCAGGAAGTGGGAGAAGGTGTGGGGGAGGTGGGGGAGTACAGAGGGAAGTAGCAGGGTAGCTCATAGGCTAGGAATGATCCCCCTGCTTTTTGACACTCTGTCTCACGCTGACCTGGATGGGGTGTTCCTTTGATGAATGCAGACTATGGGTATCTTGGTGCTCAAGATCTAACACTTGTTGAAGTGTCAAACCCTGTGTTCAATGTAATATTGATAAATCTGTGTACTGTAAAATCACTCACTAGCTACTCTTTTTACAACAGATGGACCGCCCTCCAGGTATAGCATGGTTTCACTTTCAAAACCCTTCATTAGGTTAACAACACACAAGGTCTCTTCAATTTAATCCAAGCTTTAATAAATAAGGAACATATTATACTAACACATACAGCCTGAACACTGACAACCCTGACTTTCGTTGACAGATTTGGAACAAATACATTTCATTATCAACTCAAACCGATACTGTGGGTTGGTGATTTCTATTTAGTCGTAAACAAGTATCTGGACTGCTCAAACTTTGAGACCTGCATGCACCACTATGCTGTGGCAGCCCTAGCGGACATTATGAACACTAATGGGCTTATATTTCTATGGAGACATAGATTTCCACCCAGCATGGGCATGATTCAACCACTGGCTGGGCCCACATAATGTATGTGGATGGACCAAAGTGGTAGAGCACCTTGAACACACCTTCTCTGATCACTTGTCTGTTAGATTGAAACACCCAAGCCTTAAACTCCCCTTATATTGCATATAAGTCACACTTAAGGTAAACCATGGGTAGCCGATAGGTCCGGGTGAATTGTACTTAAAGGGTTTGGCATGCACTTTAAAATTTCACATCTACTGGTAGTGAATAACACCTAAAAGTGTTTTTCACTACTGTGAGACCTACTTCTCTCATAGGATAACATTGGGTTGCCTTATTACATTAAAAAGTGGTAAGTTTTAATTGGGACCTGGTAGCCAATTCATGTTTGTTATCTATGAAATTGAAATAAAAAAATCTCTTCCGCAGTAAAGTCAGATTTTTACATTATTGTTTTGGAAATGTCACTTTTAGAAAATTGCCATTTTCCTGCCCTTAGCCCTTTTGTGTCTGCCGCCTGTCTTGGGTCACATGACTGGACGTAACTGACAGACTTTGGGCCCGAATCACAGAACTAACTTAATACAAAATCCTAATCCTACTACCATTTTGGTATTCACAGAAGGCACTTACTCATTTTGGTATTCACAGAAGGGACTTACTCTTTTGGTATTCACAGAAGGCACTTACTCATCAATGAGTAAGTGCCTTCTGTGAATACCAAAATGAGTAAGTGCCTTCTTTGAATACCAAAATGAGTAAATGGTAGAAAATTTAGGATTTTGTCTTAAATTAGTTCTGTGAATCAGGCCCTTTGTGAATTCCTCAATGTCACACAATGGAGGGATTAGTTGCAACTGATTGGTCCATCTGTTGGTAGGATGGGGGTGGGGAGAGCTGAGCATAGCCCCACTTGCAAATGAATAGACTGTGCTTTGACTTCACACAAAGGACTATCACATCCGCATTGTCACTGCAGCCAGCTTGGAGCGAGGGCAGGGGAGTCAAGACATTCTATACACTTCAAAGACTTTCTAGAAGTTTCTCCCATCTCCCAGAGGAAAGACATGTGGTTTAAAAAAAGGATAATCAGTCTCACTCCTGGACCCGCAGAACAACTCTCAGAGGACTGTCTGCTGCTGTGACCTAATGTGAACTCTGCAAGACTGCTTTACTGTACATAGAAGGACTGCTTTTCTGCCTGGGGCCTTCCTGTAGTCCTCAGAGGCCAGCCCGGCTGTTTGAGCCCTGCATCTTCACCTGAACCAGAGTGGCTCCAAGGGCTACTAAGCAGGCCACCTGTTCAGAACCACAGAGACATAAAAGGCTCCCACCATCTTGAAAACGCACCTGGACCCAGCCTGTTTGAGAGCTGAACCCCCAAGTTGTGTCCCACCAGTCTAGCCCCTTGACTGTGGTACTAAATGTTCCCAGATAGCCAAAATTAAAAACTGAGGACTTTTGTAGCTAAAAACTTCTTTGAGCATCGAGAGTAGACCTGGATCAACCTACTTGTGTATCTGTCCATAGTGCATTGCCGGTCGGCCTGACTTTGCAGCTGTTCCCGTTACGTTCTTCTCTGCAGCTGCAAATCTTGTAGGTCCTTCACCAATGGCCCCTCGAACTGTCTTAGGCTACAAACTCCTGTCTCTTCCCACTGGAGATTTTCGACTTCCAAAAAAGTGACCAAGTCTGGACATAGAAATCTTCACCACGACTTTGACCCAAGGCTCCCCAAGGACAACTCTTCCTCCTTGGATACCACCTGCAGCCTTGCCCCACTGAACTTTATCTTCTCAGAGCATTTTTCTCAAAATATCTCCATCCAAAGGTAAGCGATTACTGGACCCAATACACTTCTTGTATCCGAACTGTGCTTCATCGCAGTCAGTCACATTTTTCGACTTTGACCCAGTCTCAAACGACTAGATGTCAGCATTAATGCTTTCATTTTTTAGGTGCTCATTTTTACTAAAAACTTTAAAAATTCATAACTCTGGTTCTATGAATTCGATTTTTGTTGTGTTGGTGTCAAATAATTTATTACAATTTGCTCTAGTTTTCTAAATTGGTGTGGGATTTTTCTTATGTTATTTTTTCACTTTATTGCTATTTGTGTGCTGCATAAATACTGGAAACATTGCCTGTAAATTTAGCCTGACTGCTTTTTCTGCTAAGCTACCCAGAGTTAAGCATAGGTTTATTTAGGTGTTTCTTGTTGTTCATCCTGTAAGGGATTGTGGCTGTTGCTTGAACAGGACTCACACTCTAATCAACCAACAATCCAATTTCACTCACCACTCAAAGCACTGTCAGGTATTATGATAAAGTGGAATAAAGCTACAATCTTACCACTAACGGCAGGCAGGGTTATGTACTGGATTCCCCTTCCCTGTAGCTCAACGTCAGACAGATTCCTCGGAGTGTGGATTGGTTGGGACAAACCCACAGCTATTGCCGAACAATACGGGGTGACTTTGGCAACAGTTCCCTATATCCCTGATTGTCCTTATGAAAATAATAGTTTTGCCCAAGCTGCTATATTTGTTTTGTATTGTCCACATTCCCCTGAATCAGCAATTCTTCAAAACACTTGACTGGGTGGGCAAACAACCTAGAGTCAGTTGGAAGATACTGGCACTGCCTTGTCATCAAAGGGGTCTGTTGGTGTCGGACAATGAGCTATACTGTTACCGTGCCTAGGCTCATTTTGGCTGGCTGCATCCACCCCGTACATGACAAACTTGGAGATAGAACACGGGACAGCACACCCACTTCCACTGGTTGCAATGATTGAAAAAGCTTCCCACCATAGCCATGCTGAGATTAACTCAGTGGTAAGCACCCATACTCTGACCACAACACCGAATGGATCGCATCCCTCCTTTCACACTGGCCGGGTGCGCCCCCCTAGCGCGGAGGCGGAGAGTAATCTCACCAGGTTAGACACAACAGGATTGCATGAGCAACGACGTCCCCGACCCGCCCCCAGTCTACATCCCCACTGCGTATACTAACACGACCTACCTCGGCGCGCATACCCTGGCACACACTTCACGGTTTGTGGTTTCCCCCTCCCTAGTTCTGTCTCTGTTAAATGATTATATCAGAAGAAAAACCTAAAAAGAAACGAGATCTAAGTCACCCTGTGTCGTTACCGCTGCCCCACCCTGACGCGGCCGGCCCCACATGGGGTTGTAGGCGGCTTGCTGTGTATTTTGCCCCGCCCCCCCTACGTGCCACCTAGCACTGTTACTTTCGCCCTGCCGGCCCGAAGGGATGTAGGCAGGGGTTGAGCTGTACGACTGATGATACCAATAAAGATCTTGTTTGTTAAAAAAAACAAAAAAAAAACTCAGTGGTAAGCACCCAACTAGTTTAAAATGGGTTTCTCCAAACACTGGCATGCCCTACACTCTACTCCTGAAGCAGCCCCTTAATCAAAATCCACTAACACAACTTACCGGAGAGAGATCCATTTTTCAGAGACTACAAAAATGGGGGCACACAAGATTAGGGATATCTTTCTGGACACTCAAATCTTAGACTATTTGGCTTTCATGGGTGGGGAGGATTCCTCTGTACTTGACACTTTTACATAACTTCGATTCCTGGCATTATATAAGGAGTACTACCTGTCTTTTCCTCAGGAACCCTTTTCCTGTAAAATACTAATGCTGCTTATTACTACCCAATCTAGTAAGCTTATAGAGAACAGGAAGTTATTCATAATGCAAGTTGAGTCTTTAGTTGTGGTGCCCAATGTAAGGGCACAATGGGAAGCAGACCAGGGGAGCGTGATCCCAGACAATGAATGGTTGTACTGCTATGGCCAAATTGGTAATCTGGCCCTCTAATGGCAAGCTGTGTCTGCTCCATTTTAAATTCATACATCATATCTACCACGCCCCACTGAAACTGTTCATAACATATTCATGGCTGACTCCCACTATGCCAGATGCTGCATGCCAGATGCTGAATTTATTCCTCTAGCTTGGTCCTGCCTGCCGATAAGTCAATTCTAGTGTGGGTTGTTCCAAACCCTATCCGACATGACGAGAGAGGCCATGGTGCTGTCTCCAGTGATGGCCCTATTGGGATGCACCATTAACACCCCATGTAGTTAGTGTACAGTGGTTTACCTGCATAGCTCTAGTGACATAACCTTGGGGAAGGAATGGGCTCCATGCTGTGCAAACCTGGCTAAAAGATCTTTTATACTGTCATAACCAGTTGAAATCCTACTACTCCATAAGTCCACGGGCCAGCAGACCCACGACTATCTTAGGCCTGGTACAGGCATTCTTGTTAACATACGAGCAATCATGCCCTGAACAAGCAGGGTGGCCGAGGATAACATATGGAGGGGTGCTGGCCTGATGTGGGCAGCCCAGATTACCGATAACAGTGTGTTTTTTAATAAGATATGTGCGGTCTGTTCGACTATTTGTGACAAATAACCCACACTTTGAGCTGCTCATTTCCACACCACTATCCAGAGGTTGTGGCTAGTGCTTTGGGAAGATGATTGTAAAATAAAATTTTGTCGGTTACCATTAACGGCTTTGGAGAAATCGTGGGCTGCATGTATGTACATTGAAGTTTTTAACATTTTGTAAAAAAGTTTAAAAAGAATATATGTGCCCTTCACCGAACTGTCGCCTCTTACAGTCCCTGGACATCTTTTAGCCAGTATCATTCTTGGAGGATAGTATATATGCGTGATATTATGGTGTAGGGTCTCTACAGGTTTCAGTTTGGCCTTCTATTTCTTCATTATATTATAGTCTATTAGAAATATTGTCTTTCTGCAATTAGGCGTTTTCATGTTCTCAAAGCACGAGTGGCAATGGCAGTGTTCTAAGCCATTGATTTGACTTATTTGCAGACAGTTGTGTAACATCCCAAATTATGATTTGGCGTCAGTATACACAAGAGGCCCCGAGTTGTTGGCGAATACAGATGGTTGTTGGCCAAAGAATTGGTACATTTACACATATCGTCATCATATGAAGATTGTGATGAAGAAAAGGGACAAAGGGACAAAGTGATAACGCACCAGTTATATATTAAGGACATGCATGGTTGCCCGTTAACCTGACATGACACACCCTCCTAATAGAAAGACTTTGATAAAGATTATCACTCAGTGCAATGAAAATTAACCATAAGTATTCAGATTCAAATAGGAATTTATTTATCCTTATTCAAGGGACTGGACCAATGAGATATTTAGGTTTACCTGCAAATCAAACTCGGCACATTGCATCTTCCCTGTACGTAAAGTTGATTGACTTTTACAAATAAATATCTGCTAAGATTATGTTACACATTATCGTGAACTCAGTGATACAAATCGCAACACAATTTAATTTGTTCTTTTCACATTTTTCCAAAACTGCAGTTGGAGAAAATCAATGCGGAGAATAAACGCTTGTCCTACCTTGTGAGTATTTATTTGCATTTTAAAATAATATTTAGTCTGGGGTTAAAATTGAAGTTGGAACTGTGTCTTGGTCGCAATTGCACTGTAGGTACTTTACTGGCATTGCCAACCTATCACTTCCATCTGTGTAATATGCTAACAGCTTCTGAAGTAAAGGTCTTCTCATCCAGAGTCTGGCCTCTGTAAAGGATTCTGGTGTACTCTATAATGTTCAATATTTTGAAGTGTGTCTGTTTCTCTTTTAAATCCTAATTATCACTCCTATCCCAACTCCTTCTCTCCTCTCATTGGACAGTACAGGAGCAGATGCATAACCCTTACTAAACAAGCCTTAAGAAATGTGATCCTGTAGGCATGTTATAATCTAGAGCTTTAGTGTCTTTTTTTCATTGTTTGAAATTTGTGTAGTGTATCTTTTCAGAGTGGGACTTTTTATTGGTTTTAGCCATACAACAATACTCAGTAACGTAGGATGGTGTTGAAACCACTTTAAACTTTCCAATATAAAATAATGTGTTTTTTTCAATAATTTGTTTTTATATCATAGCAATTCGCATTCTGGGACTTAGGCCATCAGTACTATGGTTGTCAGAGGTTCCATCTGCCCGATTACAATAGGACGGCCGTGCTAGCGGTCGTAAAATGCCTTTTTCTACAGTGGCTTGTGCTGTAGTCCAGGAAAAGAGCCGCAGCACAAGCCGCTGTATGAAAAAACACTTTGTGCACATCAGTGCACCGTGTGCCAAGCACCCAATTGGATCCTTGATCCGGTAGAGGCGGCGGTCTATCTCTGCGACCACTACACTTCAACTGCCCTCATTGTAATCCGGTGGTTGGACTGTTGCCCTGGATGCCAGTGAGACCACCACTAACAACCTGTCAGTTGCAGTCCCACCGACATCCAAATTAGGCCGTAAGGGGCACATGCATCAACATAAGGAATTGCAATTCCCTAATAGCGATTTTTTTGAAATAGCTGTTTAGGAATCGCAATTCCTGATGAATGTAGGAATTGCAAAAAAAATAGCGATTCGCAATTAAGGAATAGCTTCCCATTCAATCCTATGGAACGAGAGGCCCATAGGAATCACAAATGCGAAAATGCCGCTTGCAAAGGGGCAGATTCTGCCAACCTGCCCCTTTGCTATCTGTAGAATGATACATGTGCCCCTTAGTTTCGTTCGTAGGGGTATGCAAACTGTTCGTACTTTCTGTTTGCGTAGTAACACTAAATTATACAAACATTATATCTGGCTTTTGTGTGCTATTTTTCAGCACAAAGTGCATCTTTATTTTGATTTCTTTTGTACCAAAATATAGCTGAAAATGCAGAAGTGCAGCGAACTGCATCTGCTTGCATTGTGTCTGTCCGCATTGTTCCTTTGCTCCCACGATAGGACTGTACAGCCAAATGACCCCCAATTACACCATGTGGTGTAATGTCTTAATTTTGCGGAAAAAAATGTGTAATGACAGAAATTAAGCAAATTGCACAGGTGTAATCGAAATCCCACTTGGGCCTAATTTCTACGAATATAGAATATACTCTTAAATTTCACAGCATAAGAAGGGCTATTGATACATACATATCTAGGACTGACTGAAAGTGGCTGTTGGACTTGGCCCTTTGTGGCAGGTTCACCCCTGAACTTTTTGCCTTAAGCTCTGACATAGTGGTAGTGATTTTAGGCCTCCGAGCACCTTAGCACTGTGGCCCAGTGTAAAGTGCGTGCGCACTCTGAGTGCATGTGGTGAGATTGGGCTGCCCTCCCATAGGAATGCATGGGTGATATGTGTATCCATGGTCATTTCTGGTATGAGAGGAGTGCAGGGGCGAGTTTAGTATGTATGATCTCGTGAGAATGAATGCTGCGCAATGGTGTGCGCAGATTTATGGTGACTGGTGGAGAAATACCACTTTTAGAAGTTTGCATTTCTGTGTGCCGTGTGTCTGCCTGCCTGATGTGAATTGCATGTCTGGCTTGTGATTGACAGGAGCTGAGAGGTGTGGGTGACTCCAGGAGACAGGGTGAGTCAGCCCAGGGATAAATAGAGAGATCTGCATGTAGATGCGAGGGCAGAGCTGCACCTGACACCTGACTCCACCCCCTGTGGTGTGTCTGATCACTGAGCCCCCACCTGACAAAGGGGAGAGGAGCTGAGCAAAACAAAGTGCTTCAAACCCCCCCTAAACCAGTCCTGACTGGTATCCCCAAACCCTGTGCTGTGACACAAAGGGAAGAGTGATATAAATATAGGGGCTGTGACCCCATGAGAATGTCCAGTGTGCTGTATTTGTGCTGTTCCCACTGGGGTGTGCTGCTGCTGGGGCCCAGGGGGAGGCTGCCAGGAGGGCTTGCCTCCCTGGGCCCTGCATTGCCCCTTTATCTTTGAAAAGGACTCTTGTGAAGCTCTATGTGCCTCATGAGCGCTGTGCTGGATTCTCATTTTGCCCAGAAAAGGAACGAACTGGCTTTGCAGCGCCATGCTGCATTGAGGGAGAGAGAGGGAGTCCCTAGCGTGGGGACTTCCCCGTGATCCGTGGTTGCGTGTGCCCACCCTGCTTATTATTTTATTTGGGTGGTGGGTGCCACCCCACATGGCCGCTTTTGCTGTTGAATAATGCCCACCCCGCGTTTTCGGCGTTCGCGGGTGCCCACCCCGCCTCTGAGCTGGGAAAACGATCACCACCGCAGCCAGGAGGAAGTCAGGCAACATGGTGCCTGATGGCGGGCGGGACTTCCGGTTTTTCGAGGGAAGTCCCGCGCACGCCACTGGTGAGGGGGGGGCCGGCCAACTGATGTGAGCACTGTAGCCTGGGTCTCCCGTGAGCAGATGGGAACCCCGGCAAGGAAAGGAGGACGGGAGCCTACCTTGCCTCCACATGCACCGCGGTACAGTCCCGAGTCCCAGGAGAGGACCCATGTGAAGGGAAAAGGTGGCAGAGGCCGCCGATGGCAGCACGGGACTCCCAGGAGGGAAGGGAGGCCCCACCCGCGAGCAGAAAACAAGCAAAGTGCTACCGGTCCTCAGCGGAGAGAGGATAGCCCTGCCTTCGCCTGTCCCGGTGAGTGCTACGAGTCTGAGCGGCCCCGCCTAGCAGCCGGCCGCTCCAACGTTTGGGTGGCATGTTCCTTTGGTGAAAGAGAGCCCCAGTGGGCCCCAGAGTTGTATGGGCAAAGCGAGGCGCATTGTTGGTGCCTGGGCAGTCCCGCAAGAGAGCGGGCCGCCCAACAATGGTGGCATGCTTTGAGAGCCAAGGGGGGTCCAGAGGGCACAGATGTGGCGGGGACCCCCTTTTGGAGTGATGTCACAGCTACACCGCAGTAGCGGGCAGTTGACACGTGGGCACAGTTGTTCGTAGGGCCCTGAGGGGCCCATGCCCATTTGGCCACCTTGTGTGAGAGAGTCCCTGAGAGGGACAGAAGAGGCACAGTGGTGCCAGGCCTTATCTGATTCACAGCTGCCCAGGAAGTAGTGGGCAGCTGCAACGTTTAGGCCATTCATTCTTTGGGGGTATTATTGAGAGATGAGATAGGAGTGAGATGCACTCCTGTGCCCTAGCGCAATGGCGAACTTTGAGACTCTGCTACATTGGCAGCTGCCCTGACATTGTGGACATAGGGCACTTTGAGCCCCCTTGTAGAAGGCCACTTGGCCAGGGGGACTGTGAGGGTAATAGGGCGCCAGGCCCTAATGTGGTTTATGTGGTGCTAGGAAATGTGATTCATGTACTATGATTTATGCACCCTGTTTTATGCATATGCGTTTATGTGTGAGGTTATTGTCTAATGCGTTTAGATTTATGAGGTTATTGCATAATGTGTTTATGCTGGTGAGGTTGGCTCAGAATGTATATCACGCCTAAATATGATCTAGTGCCAGGTGGTGCCATGTTTATTATGTGAGTACTATTCTAATGTGTTATGAGACTACAAAGGCTATTTTTTTATATAACCTTGTGTGGAGTTCCTTTTGCAGTGTGCCTGGGATGTTGTTGCTGTGTGCGTGCGCAAATGCCTTACACATTGCCACCGGGATAAGCCTGACTGCTCGTGCCAAGCTACCAAGGGGGTGAGCAGGGGTTATCTTTGGTGTGTAACTCCCTTGCCCTGACTAGAGTGTTGGGCTCTGCCTGGCTTTGGCGCAAGCCTTAGCCAACCAGAGATCCCATTTCTAACAGTGGCCCACATGGCAATTAGCAGTTGAAAGGTCATAATTAAAAACCTATGTATGAAGCACAGGCAATTCAGAAAAATGATGATGAATAGTGGCAAGCGCCATATAAAAAATAACACATTTTAACAACGAATAAACATAAGTGAGATGTACAAGCTTTGTCAACTCGACTCTGGTGCCGGTAGCATGCCTGGTTTTAAGGCCTGTGACGCCTGTCATCGCTTGATGTCGGTGACAGATCACCATCGCCGGTGCCTGTACTGTTTGGGAGCCGACCACGACGCGGAGTCGTGCCTGGATTGCCAGGCCTTGACGTCGAAGGCTAGGCGGGAGCGGTCCCGTAAGCTACTCGAGCTTCGGCACTCGGCTCCGCGCCACTTTCGGTCCTGGTCCAGGAGGAGGTCCAAGGACCGGTCGTGGAGTCGAAGCCATCATCATCGCTCGTCTGGGTCGTCTGGTAAGTCCAAACACTCCAAACATTCTAAGAAGTCCAAGAGACGACATCGCTCTTCGGACTCCCCTCGCCGGTCGCGCGATCCGGCTGAGGGTCCGAGTGGTTCCACCACCGCGGCTCCGCCGGAGCCACAGGAGTCGCGTCCGCCCCCATACTGACGCGACTCCGACAGAAGTCAGTGCCTTCCTCATGGCCATGAGGAGCCAGGCTCCGCCGTCGACGCCTGCTGGCGCGTCTTCGGGCCCCGCAGGTTCGACTGGGCGACTTCGCATGCCGGCGGCTCTGGCCCCGGCGCCGTCGACGGCTCAGGCCCCGACGCCGCAGGTCCCCAAGAGATCCAGGCCTGGATCTCTGCCGGTGCCGGTCGACCTCACAACGCCTCCTATGCCGGCACCGACACCGGTTCCACCACCGACGCCGTCCCCGGACGACGTCATTCCCCAGTTTAGCCCCGGTCCGGACCCGGCGTCGGTGCGGCGCCGTCCGACGCCGATGGGTGACCAGTTCATCTACCGTCCGGCTCCGATCATTCCTCCGGTTTATCGGGAATCAGATGACGAGGGCGACTGGGAGGGGTCTGAGGACCCTCTGGCCGCACAGGCCCAACTTTCCCAGGACTGGGCAGAGGAATTGGGGGATGCCAGCGGTCTGGATACCTCCCCAGACGCTGGTTTCATCTCTCCTCTGACTGTGTCCTCGGAGGAGGGAGCAGCTTTTTCTGTGGTGCTGCGCAAGGCGGCCGAAGCCCTTGGGATGGAGTTGTCTGCTGTGGCAGTGAGGACGAACGTCCTCACCGAGCAGGGCCGGACTGGGAACCACAACCGGCCCTGGCAAAGTGCTCGGCCGGCACCCCCCTCCCCCCAAGGGGGTGGGGGAGGGGGGGTGCCGCTGAGCACTTTGCAAGGGCCGGTTCTCGGCCGATTTTGTTACAAGGCCGATTTTGCAGCTATGCTGCAAAAAACGTCCCTGTAACAAAAGCGGCCCCCAGGGGCCCAAAACCGGCCCCCACCCGTGCGGCGCACCGGGGGATTGCCCGGTGCCCGCTACGGCCGGTCCGGCCCTGTCACCGAGATCCTACAACCGACAGCAAGCTCCAATGAGCCTCTGCTGCAGTTAAATGAGGCCCTCGTAGACGTTCTACAGGGCACTTGGTCCAAGCCCTCCACAGTCCCTCCTGTGGACCGGAACGTTGCCTGGCGCCACCGCCCTGCTCCGGGCGACCCCAGTTTCCTCTCTCAACACCCCACCCCGAGAGCCTGGTTATCCAGGCCTCAACCTCCCAATCCTCCTTCCCGTCCGCTCCTCCGGATCGGGAATCCAAGAGCCTCAAACAGTTTGGCAAGAAACTGTTCTCAGTCCTGAGTTTGGGACTGCGGTCCTTACATACCGCTTGCCTTTTGGATCGTTATTCCCACTCTCTGTGGGATGTGGTGGAGGACGTACTGCCCCTGTGTCCGGAGGAGGCCCGGACATGGCTCACCCAAGCACTTGCAGATGGGCGAGATGCAGCACGGCATGCCATCAGGTGTGGACTTGACACCACGGACTCGCTAGGTCGGGCGATGAGCACCACGGTGGCGCTTCGGCGTCACGCCTGGCTGAGATCCACGTCCTTTTCAGGGGATGTCCAGAGTTCCCTCATGGACATGCCCTTTGATGGCACTCGCCTTTTTGGTGAGAAGGCGGACATTGCGCTGGCTCGGTTCAAGGACTCCCGGGCCACGGCCAAGTCCTTGGGTCTCTCGGCCCCGCGGCCGCAACTTCCGCCTTTCGCCCCTTTTGTGGCCAAGGAAGGGGCGCCTCCTCACGTCCGCCCAGCCACTGGCCGCAGAACCAACCTGCACGTGGTCGCGGGCGTGGCTTCCGCCGAGGCGGAACTGGAGGACAACGTGCCGGTCAGTCCACATCCACCCCGGCAGCATCCGCCTCAAAGCCCTCCTAGTCCGAGCTTTCAGGCCCATTCCACGCCAGTGGGCGGCAGAGTTCGCCATCACCTACTCCACTGGCGCACCATCACGTCGGACAGGTGGGTGCTGCAAATTGTCCGAATGGGCTTCTCCCTCCCCTTCGAGACGACCCCTCCAGCCATACCACCCCAAAACCACCGTATGTCGGGGGATCATTTGCATCTTCTACGGGAGAAAGTATCGGCCCTCTTGGCCAAAAGGGCTGTCGAGCACATTCCTGGTCCAGAAGTAGGTCGTGGTTGTTATTCCCACTACTTTCTGGTTCCCAAGAAGGCAAAGGGGGCCTGCGCCCAATCTTGGACCTCAGGAGCGTGAACGTCTTCCTTCGAAAAGAACGGTTCAAGATGCTAACGTTGGCTCAGGTTCTAGCTGCCCTAGACCCGGGAGACCGGATGGTAGCATTGGACTTGCAGGACGCTTATTTCCACATCCCCGTCCTGCCGGCCCACCGGCGTTACCTGCGGTTCACGGTGGGTCAGGAGCACTTTCAGTTCACCGTGCTCCCCTTCGGACTCACCAGTGCCCCTCGGGTGTTCACGAAAGTGATGGCGGTGTTCGCAGCTCATCTGCGCAGATCAGGGGTTCCAGTCTTCCCCTATCTCGACGACTGGCCGTTGCAGGCGGGCTCGCCCCAGTAAGTCATCTCCCACCTCCAGACTACGGCCGACCTCCTGCATTCGCTGGGGTTCTACATCAATGTGCCGAAGTCGCACCTGAGTCCCTCTCAGAAGCTCCTCTTTATCGGAGCGGTTCTCGATTCGGCGCAGTTCCGGGTCTATCCGCCGGAACAGCGGGTCCGGGATATTCAGGCTGTGATTCCCATCTTTCGGCCTCTATCCCGGGTTTCGGTCAGGTTGGTGCTGCGGCTTCTGGGGCTGATGGCCTCCTGCATCCTGTTGGTACCTCACGCCAGGTGGCGGATGCGGGCTCTGCAGTGGGACCTGAAGTTTCAGTGGGCCCAGCATCGAGGTAACCTGTCCGACCATGTCTTGATCTCGGAGGGCACTGCGAAACAGCTGCAGTGGTGGCTCACGAATCGCGATTGGGTCAGCGGCAGATCCCTCTCCCTACCCCAACCGGAGCATGTAGTAGTGACGGATGCGTCCCTCCTGGGATGGGGGGCCATGTGGGAGAGGCGGAGATCAGAGGCCTCTGGTCTCCAGCGGAGACTCGGCTCCATATCAATCTTTTGGAGCTGAGAGCGATCCGACTTACACTGAAAGCCTTCCTTCCCTCTGTCCGGGGAAGTGTTGTGCAGGTGTTCACGGACAACACCACCGCCATGTGGTATTGCAACAAGCAGGGCGGGGTGGGGTCGTGGGCCCTTTGTCAGGAGGCTCTGCGCCTCTGGACATGGCTGGAACATCAGGGCATCACTCTGGTGGTTCAACATCTGGCGTGCTCTCTGAACGCCAGAGCGGACGAACTCAGCCACCGGTGCATGATGGATCAGGAATGGCGTCTGAACTTGGACGTGGCGCAAGGTCTCTTTCTACACTGGGGAGAGCCTTGGTTAGATCTATTCGCCACCGAAGAGAACGCGCAATGTCAGCAGTTCTGCGCGTTGGAATTTCCAAGGTGGCACTCGCTCGGAGACGCTTTTTGTCGCGAGTGGAGTTGCGGTCTGTTGTACGCCTTTCCGCCCATACCACTTCTGCCCAGAGTGCTGAAGAAGATCAGGCGCGACCGGGCCCAAGTCATCTTAGTGGCTCCGGATTGGGCACGAAGGTACTGGTATCCCGAGCTACTCAGTATGTTCATCGATCCCCCGATTCGACTGCCTCTTCAGGAGGACCTTCTGTCGCAGCAGCAGGGGACAGTCCTCCACCTGAACCTGTCCAGTCTCCACCTCCATGCGTGGAGGTTGAGCGGCGGCAGTTGATGCCATTTGACTTGCCTCCTGAAGTCTGTGATGTGATTCTGGCAGCCAGGCGTCCCTCCACAAAGACGGTATACGCCTGCCGGTGGAATAAATTTGTGGCATGGTGCACAGCAAACGCTGTGGATCCCCTTTCCTCCCCTCTTTCTGAGGTTCTCCTCTTTCTTTCTTCTTTCTTTGGCCCAGCAGGGCTCTGCTCTGGGCACCTTGAAAGGTTATCTTGCTGCAATCTCTGCTTTCTTACGGCTGCCTGATCAGCCTTCTCTTTTCAAGTCCCCTATTGTTTCACGCTTTTTCAAGGGCATTACTCATTTGTACCCGCCTATCCCTTTCGTAATGCCTCAGTGGGACTTGAACCTCGTTCTCACTTATCTGATGTGCGCTCCCTTTGAGCCCCTTCACAACTGTCCCATTCGTCTTCTGACTCTGAAAACTGCTTTCCTGGTGGCTATCACCTCCGCTAGGTGGGTGAGTGAGCTCCAGGCTCTGTCCATCAAACCTCCCTTCCTTTCGGTTCATCCGGATAAGGTTGTCCTCCGGACACGTCCTTCTTTCCTTCCTAAAGTCGTGACTTTCTTTCACATCGGGCAATCGGTCACGTTGCCCACCTTCTTCCCGCCTCCGCATCCTTCAAAAGGTGAAGAGAGGCTCCACCGTCTGGACCCAAAACGTGCGCTGTCTTTTTATTTGGACCGCACAAAAAAGTTCCGGGTGGACGACCAACTTTTTGTTGGATACGTAGGGGCTAAGAAGGGTAAAGCCGTACACAAGCGGACCATCTCGCGGTGGGTCGTGTTGTGTATTAAACTCTGCTATTCTTTGGCGAAGAAGGTCCCTCCTGTTGGGCTCAGAGCCCATTCCACCCGGGCCACAGCCGCAACTACTGCTTTGGTAAGGGGAGTCCCTTTGCAGGACATCTGTCAGGCGGCGACGTGGGCTTCACTACACACGTTCGCCAGACATTATTGCCTGGACAGTCAAGTCCGGAGAGATGGCCACTTTGGCCGTTCTGTTCTCCAGGACTTTCTGGTGTGATCTTGGTTCGCAGACCCACCTCCGGGGATGGTATTGCTGGGGTATCTATTCTAAGGTGAGGAATCTAACTAACGTGTTTCTTTCAGATGAACAAGTTACTTACCTTCGGTAACACTGTATCTGTAAGAAACATTAGTTAGTTAGATTCCTCACCGACCTACCCAGCCTCCCCGTTCTGCGAACCGACATCTAGGATTAAGGATCTTCCCTTCAGGGCCCTAGTTTTTTGGCACCAGTGTCAGTCTCTTGCATGGCTCAGCGTCCCTGGCGCGGAAAGCTATGTCCAAGAACTGACGTCAGCGCGTGAGGGCGGCGTCTAAGTACTCCGACGATGTCATCCCGGCGCACGACGCCGACGACGGACGCGGAGCCGCAGACGACGCCTAGCGACGCAAGGGGTATTGCTACAAAAAATCTTCCGGATCCAGCCTGACGCCTGGGGATATTCTAAGGTGAGGAATCTAACTAACTAATATTTCTTACAGATACATCGTTACCGAAGCTAAGTAACTTGTTCTTTAAGTGCATTGTGAAAGTTCAGCAAATTTCCCAATCCCAGTAGAATAGTGTATGATGGAAATCAGGACAGAGATGTATGTGAGGGTTCTACTGATGACTGGGTACGGGGACACCTTTACATGGGGTAGGGCGAGACCAAGTTGAATCTTCGGCTGTCTTTAAGATGTGATGCTTAACATTTTTCAGTGGTAAACTTAAAAACAGCTGTTTACCCAATTATTCACTTTGGATTGTGGACAAACCATACAATGAAGCATTGCTTGCCCACCACAGTTTAAGGGCCAGATGTACGACCCTTTCTTGAGGCCGCAAACAAGAGATCCTCCTGTTTGCAACCACAAAAAAGGGTAAGGGCATGTACATATGCAATTTTGCGAGTCACTGACTCGCAAAATAGCATTTACAACTTCCCGCTATTAGCAAGGGGCATCCCTTCCTAA
This sequence comes from Triturus cristatus, assembly GCF_964204655.1. NCBI lineage: Eukaryota > Metazoa > Chordata > Amphibia > Caudata > Salamandridae > Triturus > Triturus cristatus. The sequence goes on along the minus strand of NC_140591.1, from coordinate 863,594,093 downwards.
AAGCGAGTCACCATGCCATGTACAATTGTTTTGCGACCGCATTTGCGGTCGCAAAATGCTTACAGTTTACCACCAACTGCAAGTAGGTAGTAAACCACTCGCAAACAGGAAGGAGTCTAGAGAGGACCCCTTTCCATTTGTGAGTATGTGAGAAAATATTTTTATAAGCAGGCAGTGGTCCCAGGGACCGCTGCCTGCCCTCAAAGAAATGAAACTGAAAAGTTGCATTTTTCTTTTTAAATGCAGCCCGTTTTCCTTTAAGGAAAACGGGCTGTATTAAAACAAAAAAAAAGACTGCTTTATATAAAAGCAGTCCCAGACATGGTGGTCTACTGACCCCAGCAGGCCACCATCTCTGGGAGTGCTAGCCATTCCCAATGGGGTCACAAATTGCGACAGCCTCATGAATATTCATGAGGCATGCAATATGCGACCCCATTGGGAATCGCAAACATTGTCTGGAACATTGTTATACATCCTAATTTGTAAGTCGCAAAATGCGAGTCGCAAATGCAACGCAATTTGAGAATCGCAAATTGGTGGGTCGTACATCTGGCCCTTAGAGTTTTACACTCTTGCAGGGCGTATATAGTGGATCCATTTGAACCGGCATTTCTCAGAGGTAGGGGCCAGATGTACGCCCCATTTATGCATGTGCATGCTAAAATACCAATGGGCCATGTCCAAACCCTATTTATCGAGTTGCAATCTATTAGGATTGGCGACTCTCTTTTAGGAAGGGGCGTTCCAAGGGCGTCCCTTCCTAATAGCGACTCGCTACCCTATGTAAGAATGTTTTGCAATCGCAATTGCGGTCGCAAAACACTCGAAATTTACTTCCCTCTTCAAGAGGGTGGTAAAGCACCCCTTCCCCTTTGTGAATGCAGGGGAAAATATATTTTAGGGGCAGGCAGTGGTCCCAGGGGCAACTACCTGACCTTAAAAAATGAAACAAAAAGTTTCATTTTTCTTTTTTTAAAACACCTTTATTTAAAAGCAGTTCCAGGCATTGTCTGCTGAGCCCAGCAGGCCACCATACCTGGGAGGGCCAGCCATTGCAAACGGGATCGCAAAGTGTGGGTGCCTCATGAATATTGAGGAGGCATGCAATTTGCGACCCCATTGGGAATCGCATGTAGTACATTGGCATTAGCGACTTGCAAATTGCGACTTAATGCCAATGGTCCAAGATCTGGCCCTTAGGGCCAGATGTATAATCATTGTATTTTGCGAGTCCTTTATAGCAAATTTTACCGATTTGCTATTATGGACTTGCAAAATGCAATGTATGTAGGTTTCGCAAATAAAATTGTGATTCCTACGCATTCCTTATTTGCGAGTCGCAAATAAGGAATGGCTTCCCATTCATTTCTATCGGCCTAGAGGCACGTAGGAATGAATGGGAATTGCATGCACAATTTGCGAGTACCCTATAGGTACTCGCAAATTGCGCATGCAATTTCAAGGGTGCCAAAAGGACACCATGTTGTACCCCTAAGATATGCATGTGTGCACATGTGGTGCACATAGTACGCCACATGGCACTTAGAAAAATGCTTAAAAATGAATTTTTCTAGGAATTTGCAAATGACCCCCAACCAAATAATTGAGATTACCCATATTGCAAATTCAAAATCTTTCATACATTGCAAAACACATTTTTGCGTTCGGAAACGGGCCGATTCTGCGAAGCGGCCCGTTTGCAATCACCAAAAGCGTTGATACATCTGGCCATTAGTGCTTTATTTTCAGACCGCACAGCTCAGAAATAGAAAAAAAAATTGCCGTTTCAGAACTATGATTTCTGAAAGTAAAACACTACCTCAGAAAAATCGGATAAAAATATTAATTCACTTTACGCCCTGCAAGCGCATAAAACGGGCACTCGGCTCTGCACTCTGCCAGAAACACCCTTCATGATACGGCCCCAGCACATCCTTCCTGCCACCCCTTGCCCCCATTGAGCACATTACATCTCTTTCGTCCCTGCTGAGTCCTGTGAGCCTGTGAGGTCCACATATATTTATGGTAGTATGGTACATCAGGCGGGCAACTAGAGCCATATTTCGGGGGGGGGGGGGGGGGGGGGCTGAAAAAGATTTTGGGGGGGCTAAGTCTTCCAGCCATAGGCAGAGTGGCTGTAAGAAGGGGTGAAAACACAACAAAAGCCTCATTAACGAGTGAATGGTCTTTTAAGGACCTGTGAAGTACTCGGGTCCGGCTGCAATTAGACTGACGCCAGCCCCCGAGGCTGTTTCAGCCCGGGCTGACACACATGAGGGGGGGGGGGGCTGAAGCCCGGTGAGCCCAATGGGTGTTGTGCGCCTGTGGCACATATATTTTTACAGCAAAGATGGCAACCCGAGTTCCCCATTATGCTATTTTTGCGCAAGTGGCTTAGATTGCCTCACAAAAGCCTCATAGTTGCGGTTACCTTAACAGATCTTGTGATAACGCCGATGAACACGTCACTGCGGCTCTTTGGTGGATAATCCGGCGTACTTTCAACCCTACTCAGTGTTCTTCAACTGTAAATCTAGCTGTTTGAAGCGTGATAGGATTGAGGGGCATCCCGGTTGTCGCTACGTTACAACGGCTGCTGCTTCCTATGTAACAATGGTATTGACGTCAGTCGCTCTGTGAAATGTGCTGCGTGACTAGACAGACACTCATCACAGAATCCCTTCACAGGCCTGATGCGTTTTTTATTTCACTGTTTACTCAATATGTAAATACTTCTGGTAGAGTTTCATGAATTATCATCACGCAAACCGGCGCTAAATAGCAAGAGATGGTGGATGAAATGTATTTATTATGTATGTATATTTATTAATGCATTGACTTGTACATAAACAGGTTTATGTTGTTGTATTAAACCATAACTAAGCTATGAAATAAAATATAAATAGTCCCTAACGCCATTGGAAAATGGTTTTAGGGAATGAAATCCCACAATCGCCATTTTAATTTTATGGACCCCTGAAATCCCACAATCGCCATTCTAATTTTATGGACCCTCCTGTGCCATAGCCAGTGTGTCATGGGCCCTATTTCAAGGAAATATACGGGGTTCAAAGGGTCTGTTAGCCCTCTGAGCCCTGGTGCCACTGCATCTTCTGCACCAATGGAAGCTATGCCCCTGGGACCCTCATTCCTTACGGTGCTTACATTTATATATTTAACACGGCTGGAGGAAAGGGACCTTCGTAACTCATTAGGGACAATAGTAGCCATTTTCTTTTCTAAATACGGTCAAAGGTTTTGACCATTTCATCAAATTTACTGACCAGAAATAAAAGTTAAGTGACCTCCTTATTACGACTCTATTTTTTTAGCAGGGGTCTTTTGCCAGGAATAAATACAGACATTTATTGGATAGCAAGATAGAAAGATGGGAGGTCTAGGGTGGGTCCTGAGTTCCCTTCATTGATCTAGATTTGGACCAAATCACCCCAAAATATTTTTCAAGTTTGCGACAGTGGATCCAAACCCCTTGTCTAGAAAATGTGTACAAAAGTGGGATCCAAATAAACCCACAAGGATTGCTCTTTATGGGGACTCAAAAAGCTGCTGCACAACCAGGGCTGGTGTCTGGGTGACGGCCAGTCTCCCAGAGGGAAGTAGACAGAACTTGAAGTGTTCACTTTCTGGTGACAGAGCTCAGGTGATGTCTAGTGCCTAGAAGCCATCCTTCTTAGAAGGAAAAGGAGTGTGCCTTGCCCTGTTGGAGTAAAGCTTATCCAGGAGGAGAAACCCAGCATGTTCTCAGCAGGAGGAACACTCAGAGAAAGCAGACTGTGTTAGAGAGCGAAAGCATTGGCGACCCTTAGTGTGAGAAATTCTCTTGATCTCTTCACTCAGTTCTGGCCGAGAACTGCCGCCAAAGACACTATCAACTCGAAGTATGCCTGTGTCTATGCCATCCACTGCAAGATGGTGCTGTGTAGCAGCTAACATAAGAGGAAGACTCATCGCTGGCGCAGGTAAACATGCTACTCCTAATGGAATCACACAGTCTGAGAGGTTGCAAATGCCCGAGATGCTGTGCATTGGTCCCTGGAACTGGTATGCTGCAACCTCCATCATACATTTGCAGAGGAGAGACTGTCAAAGAACAGAAGACGTGTCGGAAACTATCACTGTACCCAACCTGGGAGATCACCACTCAGGCACTTCATGCCTTTACCAACAAGGTAGTTTTCTATTGACGTTTGAAGGGCTGTAACATTATCTGAAGTTCCACAGTTCTTGCGAAAGCTGGCCTGCTCAACTGGAACAATATTATTACTACAAGCCCAATGCTGAAGCTGAAGAAGTATCCTCTTGGCGAACAATTTCCCAATAACATCCAGTAATGACATCTGCCTAAAACTGGCAGGAGAGGTTTTGGGACCCTTTTTATATAAATGAACAACAACACTTCCCTTCCTGGAGTACGGTATAACCCCAGTAAGGTAACAATCTTCAAACAGCCCACACAGTAACTTCATGTTTAGTCAGGAATATCGGAGTTTGTACTGGCCATTGCCCCAGAGGACCTTCTGACCTAATGAAACCCTCTCATCTTCTCACAAGAGGGAGGACCATATAAATCCAAAGAAGCTGTCTCAATGTTAAACTCCATCTGAGTGCTACAGCTAGAATTGAAAGTGTATATGCGAAATATATTGAGTCCACTCTTCATCGGATATATGAATGGCCACACCCTTATTTTGGAATCACAATATTGGGCTATTAAAGACCAATATTTACATGAATCACAAGATGAAGCAGCTTCTCAACTTAATTAATTTCTGACCATTCTCCTTTCTTTGTTTAGCCATCTTCAATCTAGTTCTTGCACACTTCAACAGGTTAATTTCCCTTTGCCTCATTAATGACAGCAACTTAAATTGTTTTCTCACTGGGGAGTTAATATCACGGTTTACCTTTTTTACCACCCAAGAGATAGTCACAGGGGACTTAAGATTAGTACTTCTATTTTTGCTCCCAAAGGTTCGAAAAAGAGACAACTGCTATTCAAACCACAGGGATAGGGTTATCTGATGTGGTAACAAGGGGGCCTAAAGTTGCTGTTTTAATATGAGAGGCCCAGTTCAGTATATTATTACTTGACCAAAAAGTGCAGCCATTTATTTTGTCATAGACTGCAGTGTCTTTTTCTGGAGTTCCAGTAGTTGAGCGCCTTAAACTCTAAGTCAATAACCCCAGAGAGGATGCTGTGATCGCTCAAATCTCTCCTCAATACCTCAAATTGGGTACAAACACCAAACATTTGGTAAGATACCACCAAATAATCAATTAATGATTGCCCTCAAGAGGAATAAAAAGTAAAGGAGTCTCTGGAGTCCTCTAGAAACCTGCTATTCAGAGCAATTAATTAGTTAGATCTCAGGCATTCCAGGAAACGTAAACTCCGTCTATCTGATCTGATCGGATGACTTCAGGGATGCTCCATATATCATCCAACTCAAATTTCCAAAAGTCATAGAGGCACAGTTCGAGATTTTGGTATTTAAATCCCCCACAATAACAATCAACGAGCTGTCTTCTGAAGCACTGATATTTTGGATAAAAGAGAGCATAGAGTCAACTAAGATATTGTGAGACTTCCCAGGAGGGATATAAACATTTACTAACAGGAAGGATGAATACGGTCCTCCTATTGCATTGAACAAGGCTAACTTTATGCAGATGCAGAGTTTTGAGGAATGAAGAAACACCTTAGGATTCAAATTTATGCCACTATTGAGTAGAAAAGCTATACCAACACTAGCGTGGCCTTTTACTGAGATAATTTTGCCGCACAGGAAAACTCAAAGTAATTCTCCTATTTAAAATCTGAAAAAATCCAAGTTCCCTGCAGCTCAGTATCAATGGACTAAAGCGCTTATTATAACATTCAATTTAGAATTAGACTGTCCCAGGCCAGCCATATTAGAAGAAAGAATTTTACCCAAGGGGCTACCTCTCAACATTAGAAGTTTAGTAATCCTTTTTGAAGCATTCACGATGCCTGCTGCCCAACTCCAATGTGCTAACTCTTCACCGTTCCCAGATTCCCTGGCCCATGGGTCCTGATATCCCACAATGTTTATCACTGTGCTCCCTGTGTCTCTACCAATAGAGATTGTGATGTCCTTCAAATTTGCAGTCCCCCTTCTACTGTGTGGATCTTGAGTAGACTCCTGAGGGCCCAAACAAAGGCTAGCAAGCTTAGGAGCTGTAATCATCTCAAATGGAAATACATCAATGCTTTTTTTCCAGAAGTGATCTCCATTGCCTAGGATCAGCATTGCAACAATTCTCAAGCTAAACGTGACCCTAGAACTCTGAAGGGGGGCAAGGATACCCAGATACATATAATCAATATCTCTGCTTGTTAAAAGACGCTGGGCCACAATTTCTAGTTAAGAGAGGTAGAATGAACCATCTATTCAGTGGGCCCAATTCATTATCAAACAAAGAAATAAAATTCAAGGAATTAGAGATGTTGTCAAACTCTGGTCCTCCACTAGAATTATTATTATGTTATGTTTTGGGCCAGCCCCCGAAAGGGCTGGCTGTGCTGATGGAAAAAATTGAGAAGCCGCCCCATTTAGGATTCTGTCAAACTTAGGAACAGTGCATGGAGACAATACCCCACAGGGGGAGACTCATGAAGATCTTTTGGGGAGCCTCTCAACTTCATGGGGGGCTCGTGACCTTCTTTTCCAATGCTCAACAAGTTGACATCTGCAGATCCCAACCTGATATCCTCTTTCACTAAACCCACTTTTGTGCTGACCCTTCTACTATAAACAGGTACCCCCATATCCGGAGTTAACCCCTTCTCCTGCTGATGGCAATTCAAAATTGGTACTTCTATTATATCAGAGAAAGAATGCCTACTAAGTATTTCTGAAGAATCAGACTCCGGTTCTAGATTTAAGGGGGCATTCTTTGACACTCCTGCTTTAGGTCACGGAATAAGGGGGGAACTCTTGTAAAACGTTTTAAATTTTTTATTTTTTTAGACTTAAATTTATAATGAACCGGGTTCTTTCCTTATTTCCTTCAGGCGTTTTACACTATTACATCCAGAGGGGGCCCTTTTCACAGAAGAAACACCACTTGTGGAAGCCCTATTTGAATGAACACTAGAATGATCATCTAGGGGGACAACAACACCAGTGGGAGGGGATGCCCCTTTATTAAAGATTGAAAAAATAGGAAAGGGCTTCTCAGTAATGCTTACATTGGCGCTTTGAGCTTCTTGACAATGCTCTTCAGACAAGTGATTAAGAGAGGAAGAGAAAGGCACAATGTCAGCATCCTTTGTGGCTTCTGGATTGCAGTTAGATTGCCCCAAATATGTGACCTCAAATTTTTTGCCACCATGTTAGTTTTTTTTTTTGGTCTCGCCTAATGGCGTCTGCATCAGCTTGGGCCCGGATAGCACATGGGCACGCGCACGGCGTGTCTTTCAGCTTGTTTTTTTTTTATTATCAGGTAAGGGTGACTACTTCTTTTTGGAGTGTTGGATCACTTGGGTGACCTTATTGCTAAAGGTCTTAGCATCACAACTGGCAGGCATTTTTTCAAAGTCTTTAAGGCTCTTGATCTCAAAGCAAGGCTGTGCAAGGCCTCTGAAGTCTGGCGGAAGGTCAGAGTGATTTCGGAGGTGACACTAGGGACCGTCAGGTGCCCCGTCCCGTAACCTCACCTCAGTAATCCTCACACACGACATCAAAACACTTCTCACTCAGGCCCAAAACAAACACACTCCCTACGGTGTAGCTTGCTGCCCGTGCGGTAAGCGCTGTAAAGCCTCCCACATGGGTAGTAAGCACTATACACATGCTGCACAGCATAACAGCCGGGTAATGGGCGTATCAGTGCTCCTGCAGGTTACTGAGGGGAGGCATGTGCTTGAAGTGAGGTCCTGTCTTGGGTTAGACCTGACTGCCATCTACCGTCCCAGCATGTGCCAAGTTGATGAAGCCTGCACAGGTGCCATGGCTTTATTGGTATAGGTGAACTTGCGCATGTAGATGAGGTGATATATTTCATAGGTTGATCAGGAGCCAGTCACATATGGAACCAGCATTTGAACTACCCGAGCAGCCCTAACTGTAATTATTACTCCTGTCAGGCGGTGAAGAGTTTCTGTGAGTGGCGACGCCCCCAGGGCATTCATGTTTTTGAATAAATCCCTCACATTTAAGTGTGCTAAATGAACAGTGGGGTTGGGGGACAAGGCGACTCTTGAGACCTGCCATCCAAACCTGCGTGGTAGTCATGTAAGAGAAAGAAAGGTCGCTTTTGCTGTGTGTATGCAGGGTGAAGGGTTCGACCCTCCGCCTAACCCGTGTCAGCTGTGGTGTATTGTCCGCCATTTTGGATGTATTGGTAGATCTCAAAAGAACAGCATGATTATTGCCGTCTCTGGTTTCATCTTCAAAGCCTGTCTCGATCTACCTCTCTGCCTCTCTACCTCTCTCTACTACTCGCTCTCTACTACTCTCTACTCCTCACTCTCTACTCCTCACTCTCTACTACTCTATACTACTCACTCTCTACTGCTCTCTACTCTCTACTACTCACTCTCTACTACTCTCTTTCTACTACTCCCTACTACTCACTTTCTACTACTCTCTACTACTCACTCTCTACTACTCTCTACTCTCTACTACTCTCTATCATCTACTATCTCTCTACTTCTCATTCTCTACTATTCTCTACTACTCAGTCTCTACTACTCTTTCTCCACTACTCTCTACTACTCACTCTCTACTACTCACTCTCTACTACTCTCTACTACTCACTCTCTACTACTCTCTTCTACTCACTCTCTACTACTCTCTCTCCACTACTCTCTACTACTCACTCTTTACTACTCACTCTCTACTACTCTACTCTCTAATACTCTATACTACTCTCTACTACTCACTTTACTACTCTCTACTACTCTCTACTACTCACTCTCTACTATTCACTCTCTACTACTCTCTACTCTCTACTACTCACTCTCTACTACTCTCTACTTCTCACTCTACTACTCACTCTCTACTACTCACTCTCTATTCACTCTCTACTACTCACTCTCTACTACTCACTCTCTACTCACTCTCCACTACTCTCTACTACTCACCCTTTACTGCTCTCTACTACTCTATACTACTCACTCTCTACTACTCTTTCTACTACTCACTCTCTATTCTCTACTCTCTACCTCTCTCTACCTCTCTACCTCTCTCACTACCTCTCTCTCTACTACTCTCTACCTCTCTCTACGCGCACCCAGATGTATATATATATGTGTATATATATATATATATATATATATATATATATATATATATATATATATATATATATATATATAATGCATATATATGCATATGCATTTATGTATATGTATGTGTATATATACATACATATATAAACATACATATACATCTGCATATTTATATAAATACAAATATAAATGCATGCATACGTACACATATACATATATGCATACATATGCATGTTATTTTTACGAAAGTTTGAAAAACACTAATAGCTAGAAAGCCGCCTAATTACAAACAGAATTGCTTTAACTTAAACGAGGGCAGGACCTATTGCATTTCCAATGCTTGTTTTTTTGGGCCACCATGTTAGTTTGGGAGGCCTGAGATTTCACTTCAATACCCTTCTCTTCCTTCCTTGGGCAAGGGCCAAAGGAGGTGAGGTGCTGCACCCCTATTAAAATTGGGGACAGCACATCCAGCACATGATCAGAATTAGCAACTGATCTATCCAGTAAAGCCAAAATCGAAGATAAAACCTTTTCAACACACAATAAAATGTCAGAGTGAGCCCTACCCGCTTCATCCTCCTCCCCTTCCAGATTAAACATCAGCACAAGTACTTGAGGCCCTGCAGACTTAGATAGATCATAGTTCAAAGAGTTCATTGTACCCAGTAAAGAAACCTTTGAAGATGGCATACTACGTTAGAAGGACTAGTAATAACGGTCAGCTGGATAGACAAAACACAGTTAGAATCAAGTCTGTGACAAGGCAATAGGTGGTCTTAAATTGGCCTCCCTTGTACGATTCTTCTCTGTGAGGTAGGCAATGTCTGGCAGGGAATAGTCCTACAAAACACCAAAGTCCCCATAGAACAAAACCTGACAGTGTCCCCATAAGACTCTCAAGAAATCTCCTTGAGTGGCAGATTTTAAAATGCAAAAACAGCATCTTGGCCACGTGCAGGAATCGAAGGACACTTGATCTGGGTCTCAGACTTGAAGTCGATGCCAGTGATGTTCATCGCAGGTACGGCCCCTACATCCGTTTCTTCCACTGCTTCCACTGAACAGCGTGTTTTATTTGACGGGCATAGAATAGCTGGACTGTGGCCAAATTGACTGACCTGGCATGTGGAGATACCCTGAGTCAGAGCCATATCTGAGAACATGTCATCTGTGCCTAATTCGTTCCCCTGCTACAATATAGGAGACTGCACAGATAGGGTCGCACGTTGGGGAGGGATCCATGAGGCGGGGGTGAAGAACTTACTAAAATCACAGTTAGGGATAAAGCCCTGTATCGTCTGACCTCATTTCGTTTTGTAGTATTTAGGTTTTTTTCTGTGAATAAAGAACTTGCTCTTACAAAAACACAAGCACTCAGCTAGACATTAAGTTATTGTACTCTTAATAGATTTTGATTTCTTGACTTTTGCCTCTGACACTACCTCTATAAGATACATTGGAATTTACACCAGCACTACCCTGAGAGTCAAATGCAGAAAGGGTTGTATTTGGCCCAGTTTGCAGAGTCATGATAGGAAGGGCCCCAGGACACTAGTGGCAAATGATCACTAGTGGCAAAAGAACCTCTGGGGCTCAGTAGCCCCTGCAAGCCCTGTAGCCCCTGAAAGGTGTCTGACAGTTGTCAGCTAGCAGTGAAATCTGCAAGTTTCAGATCCAACTTTCTTGAACCGAACAGTGTAAGTTCATCTTGAACACAGCACTACCTGCACAGTACAATGGGAGACACATGGTTGATGGGAGTTGACTTTAACACTCGTCCTTGGAACATTTGAGGGGTCTTTGTTTGGGGAAAGGGATGAGGGCTTTCAGAAACAAGGATAAGGAAATTCTTGACAGTTTTATTGAAGACTAGTTACAGAAACCTGTGGTAGGGAAGAGAATGTGATAGGCTCTGGAGTGAGTACTGTGACAGGAACCCAGGAATGGAGCGCAGTGGTTTCAGCCTCTCTTGGCAAAGGCATTCCCCATACACACCCCGTGTGCTTTCCTAAATTTGCCTTCCAGTATTTCCCTGAGACATACTCCATAACCCCAATTCTTAGTGGACCACTGCCATTAACTCTAAGAGTTATTCCTTTGGATGATTTAGGTCTGACTGATACCTTGAACTTGCAGTTGGCACTCCAGAACCTACACCTGAGGAAGAGAAGAATGTTGTGGAGTTCAAATTCAGATGTTGAGATTAGCTCACCGGGAACAAGATGAAGCGAGATAGACAGGTGGAAGAAGAAAAAGGGAGAGAGAAAGAGGATAGGGAAATAGAAAAGAAAAGGCAGGAACATTAAATATATAGGCTAGAAAAAGAGAAAGAGAATTGTAGAGGAAATTTTTTTAGAGAAGAAAAAACTCAGGATGGAAGCAGAGACAGCTACATCTGGCAAAAGTGATTCCATATCCAACACTACAGGTGTACCTGCAAAGCTTTCAACAGCGTCTATATCCATGTATGTGGAAAGTTAGTATATTTTGGAGTGGTTTTTGAGTTTTAAGATCTCTTGTAGAGCGTAGGTTTCGAATGATGTGAATAAGGCAGCACTTTTCATTAATCACTTGTCCACAGGAGGAGCGCTAGTCAGTGCGAGAAAAAAATCATTGAAGTTGAGTGAATGAACTATGAATAAATGAAGCAAGCTCTGATCAGATCGTTTGGGCGAAGCTAGCTCAGTTCCTTCAGAGATCCAAAGAAAGTGAGAGAGCTTCTTTTAGAGATTGATGGCGCATTGCGCTATTGGAATGAGTGTTTGAGAGATATGGAGGCCAAAGATTTTCATGACCTTAACCAGTCAATGATTATAGAGTGACTGAAGGAGGAGTGTTCTCCCCACTGGCACTATACCTGATTTAAGTTATGGGGATTCACAGAAGCTTGCAGTGTTGGCTTACAAGTGGCTAGCTAACAATGGACTAGAGTAGCATGCCTCTAGGCCAGAAAGAGAGAGAAACCTTTAACAGACTGGCTCCAAAGTGAAATGTAAAGACCAGAGAAATTCCTACATTTCTAAGTAAGGATACAGGCAAAAACGAAATTTGGGGTAAAGTCAGTAAAAACAGGGAGGCTAAGAAGGTTCGTCCAGGCCCAAATAGATTAGTTGTTAGAAGCATTGCAAAAGGTGAAAGACCCTTCACCAGCTGCACCTATCATAGGCAGTGTGTTGACTTTGGATGAAGGAACACAGGGCTGCCATTTGAGAGAGGCAAACAGATGCATATAAGCATTCCTTTACTTACTGAGCTGTCCCACTTCAGACGTATAGCAAATTAGGTTTAAAATGAACCTGGGGAAAACAAAGGCACTGTTGCTGCACCCACTACTACAGCAACTTGGAGTGACCCTGCCAATCCCATTTGATATAAAGCTGAGCACTTACTTGGGGTTAAGTTGTGCTCTTCCATTGCTAAAGTCGTTCACTCAAATTATTCTGCTTTGCTTAAAGAGCTTAAAAGAGACTTGGCAAGGTGTAAACTTCAACTCTTCTCCTGGCTAGGCAGAATAGCTATTGTCAAAACAAATATTCTCCAGAGGGAAGTACTGGGTTTTTCGGAACCAACCCAGCGGTGCCAGGGTGCACACCCGAAGACTTCGAGTTCTTCCTGTTTCAGACAACAGAAACACAGAGTCTTCCAGGTGAATTCAAAGATCGAATTTATTGGCTGCAGACCAATCACAGGTGTCCGAGAAGTACAGCACAGTGTATGTTCTCAGGAGACTGCCCCTGAACCAAAAACCAATCTTCTCTTTTATACAGAATATTATGCTTCGGGCAACACCGCCCTTACTTTACAAGTGGTCATTCGCATATTTTTACAACAAAGGAAAAGCAGAGTCATGATGACATTCCCACATTTCAGTTCATCCGGCCCATAATTATTTACCCAGCAAGTTTCAGAACCCTCATCAGATATCGGCAGACCCCAATAAAAGTGAGTACCTCCTCCTCGTAAAACAAGCTATAAAGTAGGAAACAGAGTCAGATGTGAAAGAGATTGGTCAGGGAATGCGTAGGATGAAAAGACTTTATGATGTGTCGAGCCCTGATGCTAATCTCATTTGGCCGCAGTGACAGGAACCGGCCGGACAGGATTGACCCCGGGCAGTGGAGTCAGCTTGCACAGGTCACGAAGAAGTCACAAAAGGTGTACGTGTCCTTCAGGCCTCTGCATGGCCTTCGTGCGCGGCCTATGTGAGGGCAACCACAAAATGGCTACTGTTCTAAAATGGAACCCGAAGGTTCAATATATAGTATCGCATACACGGTGAATTCATCGGTGAAACATAGCGAAAACACTCGTACATACCGCTTTTGTCATTTGCGGTTCGCTGATACCAAAATCGTTATGGTAGGGCCATGCCTCCGACATGGTTCCAAAATTTACAGTACCACAGACCCTCCTTTTGCCCTTACATAGGCAACAACTATCTAATCTTATTTTAGTCTGAGTCCAAGTCTGTATTCATAAAGCCATGGAGATGTTGCTGTAGCATCATTCTATTGCTTAGCTCGTCTTTTGATACAGGTTTCCTTACACATGATGTAACACAGAGGCTACACATTACAGGAGCACACTGTATACATAGACAGAACAGGAAAAGAATAGCTAAGATCATCCCAGTGACTATTAGGATCTTCCATCCCCAAGCTGATATCATTTCCCAGAACCACCCCATCATCGACCAATCTCCTTTATCCACGTGAATAGATTTGGAAATTTTATGTAATTTGGAGATGGCCTGATAAACTGTTGGTGCGTTATCTGGTATGAAAATACAACAACTTGATTGGATAACCTTACATACCCCACCACGGTCTGCAAGTATAACATCTAGAACCATACGGTTCTGCAACGTCATGAGGCGATCCGCTTGGAGCTCAGCTGTCAAGTTACCAAGGGCACCGGCCGTTACATTAACAGTCGATTCAACTACACGGATCAGTTGTCTCAGGTTCCTACTATTGACCATTGGTCCCCAAAACGGCAAGAAACCCAAGAAGAAGTCTCCTGCTTCCTGACCGGCAGTATCTTCCTGACTAACAACGCCTCTTACAACTCTGGTCTTGTGATAATCAGAGGCAGCAGTAAATGTCGGCGGTAACAAGTTTGCAACATAACACGTGCCCGAGAAATCAGGGGGCAACCACGTATATGCTCGATCATTACAAAGTATGTACCCTTGGCAGCCAGAATTGCAGGGGAAAACTGTGATGGGAAAGCGTACGTTTCAGTACAGTCACTTTTCCCTAGTTGAGCTCTTGGATTCTGACCATTGCCTTGCAAGCAAAACCGACCCATGTGGGGTACGACCCAAATCGGGGATGAACTTCTACTCTGTTTTTCGTTCAGACTAATGCTATACCCCGTCGCGTTCCAACCAATATAAGGTCTCAATTCATCCTTGGGAATGGATGAATATGCCTCGATATCTCTACTCATGTCTGCAACTCCTCTCATTAATGCTTTATTGTTGGAGTTGGGTCTAATAGAACGCGGTAGTCGCGGGGAATAAGTTTCGAGAGCATAGAGGAACATGGTCTGGAACGCCCATGATGACCCATTGTAGCTAAACGGCAGCACCAGATACGGAATACCCTTTTCAATGGTATGTGGCATCAGACCACACACCCAGCAATTTGTTGTGTTCATAACTAGTTGGTGTTGGTGCAAAAGCTGAATAAACGAATTGTTTACGAACTCAGAACGTCTAGCTTGTTCATGTTCAGGCAGAGGGTGAAAAGAGTGCGAAGAGTCAGTAGGAGGAGGTATGGGTTGCATAGTGGGTGCAAATGACACTTTAAAAGACAATAATACATAACCTACAGAAAATGTCATTATACTAAATAGCACAAGCAAACATAATATTATAAAACTTTTCCTATTCATTACTTTACATATTCTATTCTTGAAATTTATTTCCTCAGCGGGTCTCTCCATCTCGAAAAACTCCATCCTTTAATCGTGCTGTTCGCGGCGGTTGGGTGTCTTCTGCTAAAGAATACTCCTGTTAGTCCAGGGAAACGCCCTAGACCAACCAGAACTGTTGACCTAACGTCTTCGGTTTGTATTCCAAAGTCTTGGCACCGCGACCCTACAGCTGAACCCGGATGGTGGTTCGAAAAACAAAAATCAAAATAGTTCTTCAGATGGGAGAGCTGCGATGTCAAAAATAGGAAGAGACGATAATTTTATTTGTCCATAGTCTTTGACCTCAAGTTATAGCGATCTTTTTCCGGTACTGTCTGATCTTGAAATAAAAGTTCAGGTTCTGTAGTGTCTAATCGAATTGACGGCGGGACAGCCTCTTGCAAAATATTGTCACTCTGTTGTTCAGTAATTGTTCCTTTTACACGTGCGTCACTGAAAGGCACAAAACGAGGTACAGTCTCTGTTAGACCTGGCACCATTGGCGTGGGTCACCCTTCCATTTTTGTCTGTGCCTCAATGTGTTTTTGTGTTGGTGTTAGCTGCTCAGGGCACTGTGCCACTGCCATCCAGTGCCACAGTGCGAGTGCTCCCGATGGTAAAATGTATTATGTGAATTGACTTCCACGTTTGGCATATTTGGTTTACTATCAGTCCCTAGTAGAGTGCACCAGGGGTGCCAAGGGCTTGTATATCCAAATGCTGCTAGTGGGCTTGCAGCACTGATTGTGCCACCCACCGAAGCAGCGGGGTAAAATGTGTCTAGGATCTGCCACTGCAGAACCTGCGCGCGGTCTGGTACCGTCGCGCTGACCGAGCAAGTGTCCCCACTTGCCAGTCCCTAAACCTTCCCTTAACTACATGTTAGTCACCCCTCTGGTAGGCCTAAGCGCAGGGTGCATTGTAGGCATAAGGTAGGACATGCCCTGATGTGTGTGGCATGTCTTAATAGTGAATTACAGCCATTTTCGTTTTTCACTATTGAAGGCTACCTGCTCTCCATAGGCCAGAATGGGCTGCTGGGATCGCTACACGCTGTGACCCCAGTGGACTCAGAGAGCATGGTAGAAAGTCATGTTTAGTATGCCTGAACTCGGGATAATAAAATACATCTTTTAGTAAAGGTTATTTTAATATCCTGGGTTTGCAAATGCTACTTTTAGAAAGTTAGCCTTTGCGTGCCTAACCATCTCAGTCCGCCTCTGCTGTGGGTGTGTGTTCTGCCTAGCAACAGTACAGGAGCAGGGCTGGGGGATTCCAGGAGACAGGTTGGCTGCCAGGTGGTGGGTAGAGAGATTACACCAGGATGGGTGGGAGGAGTACACCCTGACTCTTGAATAGACCTGTGCTCTGCCACCACAAAGCCGGCTCCGCCCCCTGTGGAGCGGCTGATGTCTCTGCCCTGCTGCTGAAAGGAAAGAGCAGAGTCACCAAAACAAAGTACTCCAGAACTGGACTGAGCCAGGCCCAGGCCCCCTGGCGCTAAAGAACAAAAGAATCACTGTATAAAAGTAGGAGCCTGGCTCCTAAGAAATCAGATCCAGATTGAACCACGAAGGAACTCTGCCCGACTAGAAGGACCTGGAAGAAGCTGAAGGAGGAGTAACTTTCCCTGACCTGAGGGACTGGCCTGCAGTAGGTGCCTTGCTGAGGAAGGAGAGGAAAAAGACTGAAAGAGACTTTTGCACTTTGTTCTTCAACTATCTCCAAGGGCTTGGAAGAAGAGCTTGCCCCCTGAACTGAACCCCAGGACCAGTGGGTTCACCGTGTCTCCGCTCGTCTGAGAACTCGAGCCGTGTGCTTTCTCCCGCCGGAGTGCTCTGCGCACCTTGCCACCCCTCCTAGGGCCGTGACACCCAGAAGCCTGGCCGCCTCCCCTCGCCGAGAGCCCCGCTCTACCTGAGTCGCTCTGGACTCATCGAGGCTGGCCGCCCCGCTTCCCTGTCACCTGCCTGCCACTGGAGCGTGCCTGGTGCCCTCTCGCCGGATTTCTAATTGGGAAGTGAAACCAAGCCTCGGACGGCCGCCCGTACGTCGTAACGTATCCGGCCGCCCCGCTTCACCTCCCAGCCTGAGTCTGACCGTGCCGCCCTCCGCAGTGACCTCCCGCACAGTCCGTGTCGGAGGCCCTGGGCCGCACCTGTCTACCGAGAGCCGCCCGCTGAATTCTTGATCCGGAGACCCGCGAGGTGCAGAACCTGCATCTCCCCCGAAGACTCGTCCAAGCACATCGCACGTTCCCAGGTACAGTGAACTCTCTATCGGACTCGGGGTCCGCAACGTTCTGATTTCCCCGTATCACTGTACCCCGGGTGCACTGCGCATCATCGTGACTGGACCGACTCAACCGAGCCCTGTGAAGCGCTCGTGATCGAATAAGTTACCAAAGACAAGAACAGTGCCTAATTATCATCTTGTGGCTTCCATTTCGCAACCGTTATTGATGGTCTTGTACATGCCTGCGTAACAAAGAATCTTTTATATAAAGCATCCGTATTTTTGATACAACTTACGCCTGGTGTCAGTTTGTGGGGGATCGTTGTGATTTACTGTGTGTTATTATAAATGCTTAACCGACAGCGCCCTGAAGTTTAGCCCTGACTGCTCGCGCCACACTACCTATAGGGTGAGCACGGGTTGTTCTGAAGGGGTAATTCTCTCGCCCTGAATAGAAGAAGGGACCGCTGCTTGTCACAAGTACCTACCTGTGCCAACCAGAGGTTCCCCATTCTAACATTGGTGGCAGCGGTGGGATTTCGAATTTGCATTTATGATTTACATACAGTGAATTATTGATCACCACGTAGAGCAGACCTATAACGCAGCCACAGATTGATTGACAGTTGTTGCTAAAGAAGAATCTCCACTTTAAGAAACCATGCCTAGCTCAGTCAGTGGAGGCGGAGCGTCCTCTGTATTCTCTGGAGTGGATGACATCGATTGGGAGCCAGAGGCACTGAGGAAGTGCACAAATGATGTCCTGAAAGGATATCTCTCCAAGTACAGAATTAAGCAAAGTGGACTTGGCACCAAGGATCAGTACGTGAAAGCGCTGAGAGCCTGGCACAAATCAAAGTTCCCAGAGAATGCACGGGAGGTGATACCCCCAGAAGGTGTTTTTGAGCCTAGCAGAGGCCTGTCGCCAGAGGAGATGGCCGACAGGAGTGCTGCACGAGCACATGAGGTGGAGATGGCAAAACTGCAAATGGAGATGGAAAGGCAAAGACTGGCCATGGAGCATGAGGTAAAAATGAGGGAGTTGGATCTCAAGGCCAGGAGTTTAGACAACTCACCTTCTGGTGGCAGCAATTCAACAGAGTCAAGGGTGCACATTCCTAAAGATGTAGTCAAAGAATATTATAAGCAGGATGATATTGGGCAGTGGTTCAGGGCCTATGAAGTAGCCATGTCCTCCCACCGGGTCCCTGAGAAAGATTGGGGAGCGGGGTTGTGGGGAAGGTTCCTGAGTGAAGGGCGGGACACACTGCTGGATCTCCCCTCTGAGGTCAAAACATCCTATCCACACATGAAGGAGGCTCTTATGACGAGGTATGGGTTAACTCCTGAATTGTACAGACAGAGATTTAGGG
The DNA here is from genome assembly GCF_964204655.1 of Triturus cristatus. Lineage (NCBI taxonomy): Eukaryota > Metazoa > Chordata > Amphibia > Caudata > Salamandridae > Triturus > Triturus cristatus. The sequence continues at coordinate 863,575,283 of NC_140591.1, read as the reverse complement.
ATTGCACCAAGAAACCTGGTACCACTTATGTAGAATATGTGACCTTTTTTTGCAGAGCGCTGGATGGTTGGGTGAAGGGTAGCAAAGTGAATGATTACCAAGGGCTGTTTGATTTAATTGCATGGGAGCACTTGTCGGATAATTGTTTTCCTGAGCTACGCCAGCACCTGATCGATAGCAAGCTGACTAACCCTAGGAAGCTTGCTGAGGAGGCGGACCGCTGGATCAGCACCAGGGTCCACAAGGGTCCCGTGGGGGGCCCCGCCAAGGGTGTTCAGGGTCCCCAGCAGAAGAGTGGGGGGGACAAGGGTAAACAGAGGGAGTTCTACAGAGGGCCCCAAAGTAATTCCCAAGGGAAAGGTTCTCAGCCACCCCCACCCCCGAAGCCGACCGGGGCCCCGACAGGTAACCCTTTTCAAAGAGGGCCCCTCAGATGTTACAAGTGTAACAACCTGGGGCACATTTCCGTGGATCCCAAGTGCCCCCTGTATGGTAAACCAGCACCCTCTGGTGCTCCACCCCCCAAGCAGGTGAATAGTGTAGCCTTTGGGAGGGAGATAGATGTCCAAGGTGCGGGGGATCCCTGGTCTCATTAGGAGACAGTGAGATGGTCACTGAGGCCCAACTGCCCGCCAATACTCAAAAGTATGGGCAGTGGGTGACCATAAATGGCCCAAGGGTGGGGGCTCTTAGAGATACAGGAGCCAGTGTGACTGCTGTCAAGCAACACCTGGTGTCTCAAGAGCAGGTTGTTCCACACGCATTCTGCCGTGTTGTCAACGCCGACAACACAGAGAGTCAGTGTCCAATGGCTCAGGTTCCCTTTGAGTGGGGGGGGGGGGTCTCTGGTACTCTGCAAGTGGCTGTGAGAGAGGCCATGCCTGTTGATTGTCTCCTAGGTAACGATTTGGAGAGCTCCCCTTGGGAAAAGGTGGAGAAGACAACTCACCTGCGGATGGTGGGCTTACCTGATTGGGCGTGCGTGACCACCCGGTCAATGGCAGCCAGTAGGGGTGTTGAAGGAACCCTGGAGCCTGAGGGAGAGGCCCAGGAACCGGCCTTAGGGAGAGGGCACAGGAGGCACGGGCATCCGGCTCCTGAAGTTCCCACGGCCCAGGAGGAATCAGACCTTGAGGGGGATGCCCTGGAGCCTACCGGGGAACAGATAGCCGAACTGGGGGACCTGCCTGAGCTGACCCATTGGCAGCAAGAAGGAGGCCCCACCAGGGAGGAATTCTGCAGGGAGCAGAAAGAGTGCCCCTCTCTAGAGGGTATGCGGCAGCAGGCTGCAGCCCAGGCCAATGGTGATCAGTCCGGAACTCACTTGATCTACTGGGAGAACGACCTCCTATACTCAGAGCCTAAGGTTGCTGAACCTGGGTCAGCCCGTGCGCTGGTGGTACCCCAGAAGTTCAGAGCCTTCCTACTGGGGCTGGCTCACGACGTACCCTTAGCAGGACATTTGGGGCAGGACAAGACCTTTGAAAGGCTTGTCACCCACTTTTATTGGCCCCAAATGCGCAGGAGTTCTGACACTCACTGCAGGACATGCCAGACTTGCCAGGCAAGTGGCAAGAGTGGAAGGAAGCTGAGAGCTCCACTCCAACCTTTCCCTGTGGTCAGTACCCCATTCCAGCGGGTGGGATTGACATTGTGGGGCCACTGGACCCCAAGACAGCCATGGGCAACAGGTTTATCCTGGTCTTGGTGGACCATGCCACCCGGTACCCTGAAGCCATCCCTCTGAGGACAGTGACGGCCCCCGTGGTGGGACGGGCACTGATGGGAATTTTCTCACGAGTAGGATTCCCTCTAGAGGTGGTGTCTGACAGGGGGACCAACTTCATATCGAAATATATGAAGTCCCTTTGGCAAGAGTGTGGTGTGACCTACAAGTTCACCACTCCTTACCATCCCCAAGGAAACGGGTTGGTTGAGCGCTTCAACCGAACGCTGAAGGGCATGATTATGGGTCTCGAGGAACCCATGAGGCGTAAGTGGGACGTCCTCTTACCATGCCTTCTCTTTGCGTACCGCGAGGTGCCACAAAAGTCTCTAGGGTTCAGTCCCTTTGAGCTTTTGTACGGCCACCCAGTACGAGGACCTCTTAGTCTGGTCAAGGAAGGCTGGGAGCAATCTCCCAGGAAACCTCCCCAGAATGTATACAGTTACATGCTGGCTTTCCGGAACCAGACTAGGCGTTTCAGGCAACTTGCTGAGGCAAACCTGGAAGCCAGCCAGGAGGAAATGAAGCGGTGGTACGACCAGAATGCCACTCTGGTTGAGCTTCAACCTGGTCAAAAAGTGTGGGTCCTGGCCCCTGTGTAGCCTTGTGCACTCCAGGACAAGTGGACAGGACCCTTTGAGATTGTGGAGCGCAAGAGTTCTGTCACCTACTTGGTGAACTTGCGGTCTCCTAGGAACCCCTTAAGGGTCCTACATGTCAATCGACTGAAGCCCCACTTGGAGAGGTCCGAAGTGGGCATGCTCTTGGCCACCGATGATGGGACGGAAGAGGAGTCCGAGCCTCTTCCTGACCTCTTGGTAGCCTCAGAGCGAGACGGGTCAGTGGATGGAGTTAACCTCTCACCCACCCTGACCCCTGAGCAACAGGGTGACTGCCGCCAGCTGCTGGGGCAGTTTCCTGACCTGTTCTCCCTGGTTCCTGGTATCACAAATTGGTGCGTCCATGATGTAGATACAGGAGACAGCTTACCTGTGAAGCACAAAGCCTACCGGGTAACTGACAGGGTCAGAGCCTGCATCAAAGAGGAGGTCTCGAAGATGCTTGCTCTAGGGGTGGTTGAGTCCTCCAGCAGTCCTTGGGCCAGCCCAGTGGTCTTGGTCCCAAAGGCTGCAGCGCCGGGTGCCACGCCCGAACTCCGGTTCTGTGTGGACTACCGAGGACTCAACTCAGTCACGAAGACTGACGCGCACCCCATCCCCAGAGCCGATGAGCTCATCGATCGGTTAGGGGCTGCACGGTACCTCAGCACGTTTGATTTAACGTCTGGGTACTGGCAGATCGCCTTAACTGATGGGGCCAAAGAGAGGTCCGCATTCTCTACACCAGATGGGCATTACCAGTTCCGAGTGATGCCCTTTGGGATGAAGAATGCCCCTGCCACCTTCCAGAGGTTGGTCAACCAGGTGTTGGCTGGGCTGACCGAGTTCAGCGCCGCCTACCTGGATGACATTGCAGTGTTCAGCGGCACATGGAAAGAACACCTGCAACATCTCTGGGAAGTGTTGACGGCGCTGCGCAAGGCAGGCCTCACGATCAAGGCAAGCAAGTGTCAGATCGGGCAGGGTTCAGTGGTGTACTTGGGACACCAAGTGGGGAGCGGCCAGGTGGCGCCCCTCCAACCCAAAGTTGAAACCATCCTGGCTTGTGAGCCCCCAAAGACCCAGACGGAGGTGAGGGCCTTTTTAGGACTCACAGGGTACTACAGGAGGTTTGTCAAGGGGTATGGCAGCATCGTTGCCCCCTTGACAGAGCTGACTTCGAAGACGCAGCCCAGGAAAGTGATATGGACTGACACCTGTCAGAAAGCCTTCGACACCCTGAAAACTGCCATGTGCACGGCGCCCGTGCTCTTGGCTCCTGACTTCTCCAAAGAGTTCCTGGTGCAGACGGATGCATCAGAGCATGGTGTAGGGGCTGTTCTCTCACAGATCACTGAGGAGGGCTTTGACCAACCAGTAGCCTTTATTAGCAGGAGGTTACTTCCCCGGGAACAAAGGTGGAGTGCGATAGAACGAGAAGCATTTGCTGTGGTCTGGGCGCTGAAGAAGCTAAGACCCTACTTGTTTGGGTCTCACTTCCGAGTTCAGACCGACCACAGGCCCCTCAGATGGTTGATGCAAATGAGGGGTGAGAACCCAAAACTGTTGAGGTGGTCCATCTCCCTACAGGGTATGGACTTTACGGTGGAGCATCGCCCTGGCACAGATCACGCCAATGCTGACGGTCTGTCCAGGTTTTTCCGCCTTAGTGATGAAGAACTCCCTGGGGTAGGGTAGTTCTCCCCACTTTTCAGCTGGAGGGGACACGTGTTAGACCTGGCACCATTGGCGTGGGTCACCCTTCCATTTTTGTCTGTGCCTCAATGTGTTTTTGTGTTGGTGTTAGCTGCTCAGGGCACTGTGCCACTGCCATCCAGTGCCACAGTGCAAGTGCTCCCGATGGTAAAATGTAGTATGTGAATTGACTTCCACGTTTGGCATATTTGGTTTACTATCAGTCCCTAGTAGAGTGCACCAGGGGTGCCAAGGGCTTGTATATCCAAATGCTGCTAGTGGGCTTGCAGCACTGATTGTGCCACCCACCGAAGCAGCGGGGTAAAATGTGTCTAGGATCTGCCACTGCAGAACCTGCGTGCGGTCTGGTACCGTCGCGCTGACCGAGCAAGTGTCCCCACTTGCCAGTCCCTAAACCTTCCCTTAACTACATGTTAGTCACCCCTCTGGTAGGCCTAAGCGCAGGGTGCATTGTAGGCATAAGGTAGGACATGCCCTGATGTAGGTGGCATGTCTTAATAGTGAATTACAGCCATTTTCGTTTTTCACTATTGAAGGCTACCTGCTCTCCATAGGCCAGAATGGGCTGCTGGGATCGCTACACGCTGTGACCCCAGTGGACTCAGAGAGCATGGTAGAAAGTCATGTTTAGTATGCCTGAACTCGGGATAATAAAATACATCTTTTAGTAAAGGTTATTTTAATATCCTGGGTTTGCAAATGCTACTTTTAGAAAGTTAGCCTTTGCGTGCCTAACCATCTCAGTCCGCCTCTGCTGTGGGTGTGTGTTCTGCCTAGCAACAGTACAGGAGCAGGGCTGGGGGATTCCAGGAGACAGGTTGGCTGCCAGGTGGTGGGTAGAGAGATTACACCAGGATGGGTGGGAGGAGTACACCCTGACTCTTGAATAGACCTGTGCTCTGCCACCACAAAGCCGGCTCCGCCCCCTGTGGAGCGGCTGATGTCTCTGCCCTGCTGCTGAAAGGAAAGAGCAGAGTCACCAAAACAAAGTACTCCAGAACTGGACTGAGCCAGGCCCAGGCCCCCTGGCGCTAAAGAACAAAAGAATCACTGTATAAAAGTAGGAGCCTGGCTCCTAAGAAATCAGATCCAGATTGAACCACGAAGGAACTCTGCCCGACTAGAAGGACCTGGAAGAAGCTGAAGGAGGAGTAACTTTCCCTGACCTGAGGGACTGGCCTGCAGTAGGTGCCTTGCTGAGGAAGGAGAGGAAAAAGACTGAAAGAGACTTTTGCACTTTGTTCTTCAACTATCTCCAAGGGCTTGGAAGAAGAGCTTGCCCCCTGAACTGAACCCCAGGACCAGTGGGTTCACCGTGTCTCCGCTCGTCTGAGAACTCGAGCCGTGTGCTTTCTCCCGCCGGAGTGCTCTGCGCACCTTGCCACCCCTTCTAGGGCCGTGACACCCAGAAGCCTGGCCGCCTCCCCTCGCCGAGAGCCCCGCTCTACCTGAGTCGCTCTGGACCCATCGAGGCTGGCCGCCCCGCTTCCCTGTCACCTGCCTGCCACTGGAGCGTGCCTGGTGCCCTCTCGCCCTCCCGCCGGATTTCTAATTGGGAAGTGAAACCAAGCCTCGGACGGCCGCCCGTACGTCGTAACGTATCCGGCCGCCCCGCTTCACCTCCCAGCCTGAGTCTGACCGTGCCGCCCTCCGCAGTGACCTCCCGCACAGTCCGTGTCGGAGGCCCTGGGCCGCACCTGTCTACCGAGAGCCGCCCGCTGAATTCTTGATCCGGAGACCCGCGAGGTGCAGAACCTGCATCTCCCCCGAAGACTCGTCCAAGCACATCGCACGTTCCCAGGTACAGTGAACTCTCTATCAGACTCGGGGTCCACAACGTTCTGATTTCCCCGTATCACTGTACCCCGGGTGCACTGCGCATCATCGTGACTGGACCGACTCAACCGAGCCCTGTGAAGCGCTCGTGATCGAATAAGTTACCAAAGACAAGAACAGTGCCTAATTATCATCTTGTGGCTTCCATTTCGCAACCGTTATTGATGGTCTTGTACATGCCTGCGTAACAAAGAATCTTTTATATAAAGCATCCGTATTTTTGATACAACTTACGCCTGGTGTCCGTTTGTGGGGGATCGTTGTGATTTACTGTGTGTTATTATAAATGCTTAACCGACAGCGCCCTGAAGTTTAGCCCTGACTGCTCGCGCCACACTACCTATAGGGTGAGCAGGGGTTGTTCCGAAGGGGTAATTCTCTCGCCCTGAATAGAAGAAGGGACCGCTGCTTGTCACAAGTACCTACCTGTGCCAACCAGAGGTTCCCCATTCTAACAGTCTCGGTCTCAGAATCAGCAATTCCCTCCTGGACCCACCGGTCGTAAGGTAAAGGCAAAGGAATCCTATTGCAGTGGACGCCGTGGATCCAATTCTTCTTCCCCTTCACACGGATGGCTGATCTTGTCGAGAGAAGGACGAGATGAGGACCGGTCCAGCGGGGGCTCATCGTTTGTTTTCCGCTGGAAGTTTTTGATCAGCACCCAGGTGCCAGGTCTGATAGGGTGTCCTGGAGCTTCAGAGACCTGAGGCAGAGTATCGTGAACCTGTTGGTGTAAGACACGCAATTTAGCCGTCAATTCATACAGATAATCAAGCAGTACTGGATGTTCAATTTCACTGAATTTTGTCGGTCTTGGCACACCCCAAATGTTTGCTGGGCGGCCGAAGACAATTTCATAGGGACTAAGTCCCACTCTCGAATGGACAGTCATTCTTGTGGATAGGAGTGCTAAGGGCAGAGCGTCAGTCCTTCACATACATTCTGCATTACGTGACCAACAAACTCACTCCCATTATCACTCCAGACTATTCTCGGCATTCCAAACCTAGGGAAAAATTCTTTGACAAGAACTTTAGCTGTGGATAAGGCAGTATTGTCTTTCAAGGGATATGCTTCTATCCATCTTGAGAAGGCACAGACAACAACGAGTACGTATTTTAAATTGTTGCACCTTTCCATATGGATGAAATCTAGCTGCAAAACCTCAAACGGATACGTCGGAGGCGCAAAATGACCAGCTGGAGTTGGGGTTCCCCTACCAGGGTTGTATTTCAGACATACCATACAATTCTTGACCACATTTTCCGCACACTTTGGAATCCCAGCATTTTTCCATACTGGAGCCAACAACTTACAAATTCCTACCACACTAATATGAGCCATTCCATGGGCCATTGTCACTACTGCAAGTACATACGCATCAGGTAACAACCATCGCCGGTGTTCTGACAAATCAACCCAACAACCATTCTCATCCAATCTACCCTTACTTTCTCTCCACATACTCAGTTCTTTCTCTGTGGCCTCAGCTTGAAGGGACTTTACACTTTCTATCGTGTCTTCACACATTCCAACATCGCCAACCCATCTTGCTGGGCCTGCAACATACATTCGAGTTGTCACACCCTTTGCTGTTTCTTTCGCAACTTCGTCAGCAAATGCATTACCACGACCAACATCATCAGTAACTTTCTTGTGTGCACTGCATTTTACAATTGCAACTTGTAACGGTAAGGTCAATGACTCAAGGAGCTCATTCACCAGTTGACCATTCTGAATTTTAGCTCCATGCGAAGTCAGGAAACCACGTTCTTTCCATAAATGCCCAAAACTATGGGCCACGCCAAAGGCGTATTGACTGTCAGTATATATGTTCACTTTCATTCCTTTCGACAACACACATGCTCTTGTAAGTGCAATTAACTCTGCTGCTTGAGCCGAATTATGTGGTATACGTGCAGTTTCAACAATCGTGTGCAATGTCGTGATAGCATATGCTGCAGTCGTATCACCATTCGGAAGCTTGAAGCACGAACCATCCACCCATAAGGTACCATCACATTCAACCAGAGGAGTATCTTTAAGATCCACTCTCCCTTTTGTTTCTTCTTCTGTCTTGTACAGACAATCATGCTGTTCAATCTCACCATCCGTGTCTGTCGCAATCGGCAATAATGTAGCCGGATTCAACGTGTCGCACCTCTTTATGTGCACATGACTCGCTAACAATGTTAACTCATAACTCGATAATCGAGCACTAGTCAAGTGCTGTGTCTTGGTCCTGTTTAACAATGTGTCTACTGCATGTGAAACCATCACAATCAACGTATTATTCATCACTAACCCAGCAGACTGTCGAATAGAAACAGCTGCTGCCGCTGTGGCTCTCAAGCAACTCGGCAATGCCTTAGCTACCGGATCCAAAGTCGACGAAAAATACGCGCATGGACGTTGTTTGTCTCCAAAAGACTGTGTCAACACTGACAATGCACAACCGTCCTTCTCATGAACATACAATGTAAAAGGTTTACTGTAGTCGGGAGTACCCAACACAGGAGCCGAACATAATGCTTTACGCAATTCCCAAAAACTTTTCTGACAATCTTCAGACCAGGGGACGGGATTTGGTACATCTTTACAGGTTAATGCTATCAAAGGTTTGGCCAACAACGAAAAACTTGGTATCCACTGCCTGCAGTAGGATGTAATGCCCAAGAAAGCACGCACTTCTCTCTCTGTTCTAGGCACACTCAATTTCGCAACTGCCTGGATTCTTTCTGGGGTCAGTTTCCTTCCCTCCTTCGATAAGAGATGACCTAAGTAGGTCACTTCTTGTCGACAATATTGCATTTTTGAAAGAGACACTTTGTGATTCAAATCAGACAAATGACGCAACAATGACGAGGTTGCCTTTTTACAAATTTCCTCAGTATCTGCGGCTATGAGTAAATCATCAACATACTGAACTAGAGTAGCACCATCAGGTAAAACAAGTGCGTCAAGCTGTGCTTTTAAAGCTTGACTATATATTGATGGACTTTCACAGTAGCCCTGTGGAGCACGTTTAAAACGGAAACTTCGGCCTCCTAAACTGAACCCAAAAATATCCCTACTTTCCTCTGCAATTGGGATACTAAAGAAAGCATTCTTTAAATCAATCACTGAGAACCAAGCAGCGGAAGCTGGAATCATAGTCAACAAAGCAGTTATATCAGGGACAACTGGAAACTGTGGCACAACTATCTTATTGACCTCCCTAAGATCAATCACAAATCTGTAAACAGGTGGCTGAGAAGGGTCAGTACGTTTCAAAACAGGCAGAACAGGACTATTGCAAATGTTGCCTCTTGTCTCTTCAATTACATCCTTTTCAATCAAATCATAGATGATCGCTAACAACGCTTCCTTACCTTCATTAGAGATTTTATACTGGGGAATGCGTGGCATTTTAACATTTTCTTTCAAAGTAACCACATATGGCGGTATTTCCAAGAGTCCTACATCATTAGGACCAGTAGCCTGCTAAATCTCCTGAGGCGGAAGCCGGGAGACGAACGAACTTTTTAAAATTGTAACTTCTGTGTCACTCACTAAATAATCCTGTATTTTAACAGCGCACTCACCCGGCTGGCACCTCCGCAGCGGGCTTGAGACACGCCAAAACAGCGACCCCTTCGCTGCACCGAATCAGGAAACAAACAAACATTTGGACGCCATTCACGGCGAGGATTTGAGGCAACGCCCACTCTCAGGCCACGCCCACCCGCCACAGTACAAAAGCGCGGTCAACAGCGCTAAGTATTCAGAACCTGCTAAATCTCCTGAGGCGGAAGCCGGGAGACGAACGAACTTTTTAAAATTGTAACTTCTGTGTCACTCACTAAATAATCCTGTATTTTAACAGCGCACTCACCCGGCTGGCACCTCCGCAGCGGGCTTGAGACACGCCAAAACAGCGACCCCTTCGCTGCACCGAATCAGGAAACAAACAAACATTTGGACGCCATTCACGGCGAGGATTTGAGGCAACGCCCACTCTCAGGCCACGCCCACCCGCCACAGTACAAAAGCGCGGTCAACAGCGCTAAGTATTCAGAACCTGCTAAATCTCCTGAGGCGGAAGCCGGGAGACGAACAAACTTTTTAAAATTGTAACTTCTGTGTCACTCACTAAATAATCCTGTATTTTAACAGCGCACTCACCCGGCTGGCACCTCCGCAGCGGGCTTGAGACACGCCAAAACAGCGACCCCTTCGCTGCACCGAATCAGGAAACAAACAAACATTTGGACGCCATTCACGGCGAGGATTTGAGGCAACGCCCACTCTCAGGCCACGCCCACCCGCCACAGTACAAAAGCGCGGTCAACAGCGCTAAGTATTCAGAACCTGCTAAATCTCCTGAGGCGGAAGCCGGGAGACGAACGAACTTTTTAAAATTGTAACTTCTGTGTCACTCACTAAATAATCCTGTATTTTAACAGCGCACTCACCCGGCTGGCACCTCCGCAGCGGGCTTGAGACACGCCAAAACAGCGACCCCTTCGCTGCACCGAATCAGGAAACAAACAAACATTTGGACGCCATTCACGGCGAGGATTTGAGGCAACGCCCACTCTCAGGCCACGCCCACCCGCCACAGTACAAAAGCGCGGTCAACAGCGCTAAGTATTCAGAGCCTGCTAAATCTCCTGAGGCGGAAGCCGGGAGACGAACGAACTTTTTAAAATTGTAACTTCTGTGTCACTCACTAAATAATCCTGTATTTTAACAGCGCACTCACCCGGCTGGCACCTCCGCAGCGGGCTTGAGACACGCCAAAACAGCGACCCCTTCGCTGCACCGAATCAGGAAACAAACAAACATTTGGACGCCATTCATGGCGAGGATTTGAGGCAACGCCCACTCTCAGGCCACGCCCACCCGCCCCCTTTCCACCTATAAAGATGTGCAATCACCGGACGCGCAGCGGACGGGCGCAGCGGGCGCGCCGTCAGCGCGCCGAAGGCGCGCCAAAGGCAAGCCTGTCTGGGCCCATCCGGGCCCAGCCGGCCTTAGGCCCAGTCACTCTGCCCGCTGCAGCCACTAACAACTTGACCTACACTCGGGCTGACTTACTTGCCTTGAACCCCAACAAACATCCCTCCTGCTCGCGCATCTTGACTGGAGACACTCAATTCTCCGGCTGTGACCGTTGCAACCCCGTCAATCAGACCATAGCATCAAAGGGTTTGCACCTAGGCCTACTTAACTGCAGGTCGCTTGTGAAACACGCACAAGAAGTGAACCTCCTAATCACCAACAATGCCTTAGACATTCTATTTTTAACAGAAACCTGGCTTACCTCCAATAGTGGCCCAGACATTGTTCTAGCACCCCCCCCCGGGTACGTTATGTGCTCACAGAACAGACCAGAGGGTAGGGGAGGCGGACTCGCAATAATCCTCAAAGACACCTTCACCTGTAGAACATCTGATGGCAACATCAAGGGTCATGAAAGCTGCCACTACACCATCATAATCTCCCCTGTCACCTCGATATCAGGAACGCTGATATATCGTCCACCAGGCAATTTAGGAGACTTTCCGACCAAAATTACTGACCAGATCTCCACCAAATGCACGTCCACTACTAACTACCTATTATTAGGAGACCTGAATGTACATTTCCTGGACTCAGACGACAATCGGGCCAATGAACTACTCCAGGATCTCACCTCAATGGGCCTTGACCTTAAAAACCCACAGGCCACCCACGAAAAAGGGCAACTGCTTGACCCCATTCTTTCCAACATCCCCAACCTGAGATCCCTTGACCATATCCCCCTTCCCTGGACGGACCACTTCTTGGTTCCCCTAGTATGGGACATTATCACTGTGCTCCCTCCACCCCCAAAAATCAGAACGTATTCAAGACGATGGCAGAAATTGGAACCAGACGTCTGGGCTGCCAAACTCCGAGAAAACGTTCCCCATCCCCCCAATAACACCTTAGTAGGGGACAAAAAATTCAGTACCTGGATTACCCAATCGCTTGACGCCATCCTGCCCAAAACCCACTCTTTTAGACACATCAAGAGAGTTAATCCTTCACCCTGGTATACTCCGGAACTCAATTTGCTACGTAAGGCTTGCAAAAAAAATGAACGTATCTGGAGGAAGGAAAAAACCGAGGAACGGAAAGAAGCATTCCGCACCGCGGTAAAATCCTACAAAAAAGAGCTCAGTAGCATCAAAACTAGCTTTTACGAGGACAGAATTAAAAACGCTGCCTGCTCGGCCCATGAAACCTACTCAGTTCTAAAAGAACTACTCCACGCCCCTGACCCCCCACTCAAACCCCTCGATCCCAAAGCAGCTGAAACTAAATGTAAAAAATTAGCCACCTTCTTCGACGAGAAGATTCAAAACATTCTTCTAACCATACCCCCCCCCGAACAGGACCCCATACAGCCGGATCCTACCATCACCACCACCAATCCTCCTTTGCCGCCAGCCCCCCAACCCTCCCTGGACAATTTTGGTCCCGTAACAACGGAAGAAGTAGGAGCTACGCTGGCCGCAATCAAAAGTGGTTCCCCCCTGGATCCTGCCCCCCTCCGCTTCCTAAAAAAAGTGGCAAGTACCATCATTCCCCCCCTCACGGCCCTGATCAATTCCTCTCTCTCAGAGGGTATTGTCCCCCCCAGCTGGAAAGCAGCAGCAGTCAAAGGTCTACTGAAAAAACCCTCTTTAGACCCGCAGGATTTCGCCAACTACAGGCCCATATCCCTTCTCCCTGGAAACAGCAAGATCGCAGAGAAGCTGGTAAATAAGCAACTATCGCTTTACCTAGAAAGTAACAACCTCTTAGCGGCCTCCCAGACAGGATTTCGTCCAGGCCAGGGCACGGACATCGCCCTCCTGACAGCAGTGGAGAAGGCCAGAAGCATTCTGGACATGGGAGGATCAGTGGCAGTGATCCTCCTAGATCTCAGTGCGGCCTTCGACACTGTAGACCATCCCACCCTAATCCACCGACTGGGAGAGATCGGATTAAAGGGTGTGGCCCTGAAATGGCTAGAATCCTTTTTGACTGGACGCTCCTTCCAGGTGCGGGAAAACGACAGCTGCTCATCCACCATCCCCCTCCGGTGTGGAGTGCCACAGGGCTCATCTCTGAGCCCTACACTTTTCAACGTGTACATGGCCCCACTGGAGAAGAGGGTCAGCTCGTACGGCGTGTCAGTTATCAACTACGCCGACGACACTCAGCTGGTCGTTACCCTTTCTCACCCTCACCACGCCCCATCCGACCTCCACAGCTGCCTTTCCGAAGTCCACCGATGGATGAATCTCTCCTCACTAAAATTGAACGGGTCCAAGACTGAGATCCTCCTGATGGGCCACAATGGGCCCTCTATACCATCTCACCTTTGGCCTAAGTGCCTAGGGGACCCTCCCGCACCCAAGGAAGAGGTCAAGAGCCTTGGTGTGTGGATTGAGAAGGACATGAGTTTTAAAACCCAGGCAAAAAGAACCGCAGGGACATGCTTTGGGCTACTTAGAGCCTGCAGGAAGATCTTTCCCCTGCTCCCAGATACCGCAAGGAGGCTCCTCATTCAGGGTCTAATCCTGGCAAGATTAGACTACTGTAACGTTATATACTTGGGAGCCCCTGAAGCCACCCTGAACTCACTGCAAAAAGTCCAAAACGCCGCAGCCCGCCTACTTACGGGCACACCCGGAAGATCCTCCGCCAGGCCGGCCCTCAACTCTCTCCCAGTCAGAGAAAGGGTCGTTTTCAAGGCCCTCTGTCTGGCCCAAAAAACCCTCAACAACAACGGTCCCCCACTTCTGAGAGAACTTCTAATCCCATACAAAGCAGAGAGAAATCTCCGGTCCAATACAGAAAATCTCATTGTAGGAAAGCCAAGACCGGTGGCCGTCGTTTTTCGGTTCACACGGCCAAACGATGGAACCATTTACCCCGAAAACTCAGGACAGAACCGAACTATCTCCAGTTCAGAAAAACCTTAAAGACCCTCCTTTTCCCGCAAATATAATCTCACTAGTTGGCTAAAACCCCTGGAGAAGCAGATCAGCGCTGGGATGCTCTTCGGAGTTACTACGCGCTTTACAAAAAATCATTAAATTAAATTAAATCATTAAATTAGCCCAAAGGACATCTGGAAGATACGTCAATTCAGTTGGCAGTTTATTTTTCGACAAATACATTGGAGAAATTACTTCTTTACCCAGTGTAAGCTGTATTCCCGAGGGAGAACAATACAATGTTGCATGTAATCTTTTCAAAAAATCCAATCCTAACAAGTTCTCACCACAACCTGTCGTAAGGATAAGGGATGCTTCCAACTTACAAGGGCCAACAGAAAGAGACATAGGACTAGAGATAGGGTTCTTAACAGGGGCGCCAGAAAAACCTACCGAAACATTCATGTTGCCAGACAAAGGCGCGCCAGGGAGTTTTGAATGCATAATTGAACTCTTCGCAGCACCAGTGTCCAACAGGAAAGGTTCTGACACACTCATTGTAGTCACCTTGACATACGGTCCACTTTGATCCACTGGCACTGAAATGACTCCCTCTCTTTGTCTATGGCTGTCCTAGTAATTGTTACTTCCGTCATTCCCATCTTCTGCATAATAGTCATTACTATAATACTGAGCTGTCGTAGTAGTTGCATTAGCTTGTTGATCAAAACTATTCATCGTGTTTTGTGGCGGGAGTGAACGCGTGTTCTGAGGAACATTCCCACGTCCTCTACCTCTAGAAGCTTGCTGACCACCTCTACCTCTTACACCATAAGCATTATTCGTGCGCTGCAACAATTTAGGACAACTATACTTAAAATGACCTTCTTCTTTGCAATACGAACACTGATTGGGGCCTTTAGGGACACGTGGTTGAGAATACCCGAACATTTGTGAGTTATTCTGAAACTGTTGAGGTTGTTGATAGTTATTCTGACCTTGCTTATAGTTATTCTGACCTCCACGTGGCGGGTATGCCTGCTGTAAAAGAACCTTCGTCTTTAATTCTTTCGTTTTCTTGTCTGCTCTATCCTTCTCATCTTTATCCCTATTTTCATAATACTGTGCAGTAGCCAGTATTTGCGCTGAAGAGGAAACAGCCCAAGAACTTTCAGAATCTTTCAATTTCTTACACAACTCTGGAAGTAGGTTATGCACAAATTTATCAACAAATAATCTTTGACCACCTTCCGTACTCATATCTTGTCCACTATGGTCAATAAACGTTTCTTCAAACCTGGTGAAAAAATCTGACGCTGACTCATCTTTCTTTTGCTTACATGCAGATAATTTGTCCCAATTCACACGCATTGCGGGCATCAAAGTTTTCATGTAGGTGATAATTTTACCAGGGAGTTCTGCTACCAAAGGCTCAGGCTTAGCACCACCAACTTGTCTAGTGTCTGCAGCAATGATATTAGCCCATATATCACCTAACTCTGGCGCATGATCTGTATTGCGAATCTGTCCCCACAAAGGCTGTGGAACAACGTTTCCGAACAACATATCTATGTCGGCAAGATACATGATACACGATTCTGCAGTCTGTGATAGCTCCTTATAATATCCTGCAGGATTTTTACGGGGGTCAGGCAATGTCTGCTTAAGCGCTATCACTTCAGCTCGTTTCCATGGAACATGTACCCAAACACGCTGAAAATGAGCTGGCACACCAACAATACCTTGAGCGGCATCTGTCACAATAGCATCTTTCCATACCGGAGGAACTTCTCTCATTGGATATTGTCGTGCTTTTACCTTCTTCCCCACAGGGAACTCCTGATCTAACAACGATTGAGGACAATCATCATTCCTGAAAGACAACAATGTTGCAACTGCTTTATCTACATCTGGGCCTACAATCATACCTTGTGCGAAATTGAACCGTATACGACACAACTCCTGTGGGATTGAGTCTGAACCATGATCTTCCAATTCCTCACAAAGGAATTCACACATTTTCTCAAAAACATATCGCTGTTTTGGTTCTTCCCATTGATGAAAGACACTTACGACAGACTCCACATCATATCGTGAAGGATAAACAACCCATTTATGCGCCATACGGTTTAATACTTCTTTCTCAACCGAACCAGGCAGCTGACTACGCAACTGCTTACGTTGTGAGTCAGGGGTTGCACTCGATGACCCAAAGAGAGGCGACATAAGACTAGCGACCGCACTAGTAATTCGCTGTCGTGCAGAAGGAGAAGTTGAAGCAAGAATGGGAGGAAAGACAGAAGGGAGATAAACGGGTGCAGATACCGGTACAGAAGTAGTATCAGAAAGAGCACCAGGAGAGGCAGTTGAGGTACTAGGCAAAGTTGCAGGAAGCACAGAAGGGACAGATAGCGAAGCCGGCAGCCCTTGAGAGGCCTGCGCCGTAGGGATAGGAGCCAACTGAAAAGGAGCTGGCGTCTGAGGAAGAATTTGCGGTAGATTTACTGGAGGCTGTACATTTAAAGGTTGCGGAGGTGCTGTAGCACTCTGCGCATACGGGGGTGGCGAACTCAATAAATGTGACATTAGGCAATCTTTCTCTTTATCTTTTGACGCGTCTTGCTGAAGAGGCGTCAAAACTGGATAACATTTGTCTATCACTAATTTGCGTTGCCTGTGCAACTGCTCATTCATTTGTTCTTCTTCATTATCTTTAAACTGCAAAGCTGCTTGCATTATCGACATACCTTTCTCTCTTTTATTTTTCTTTGCTAATTTAATCTCTTTCTGTTTGGCTTCCTTTCGCCATAGGCGGAAAGAATCAAACATTGCCGGCCGGGCTTTCTTCTTAAATAATTTAACCTCCAAATTATCCAAAACCTCTGTTTCAAAACTACCATTTTGGGGCCATTTTAAGACACCATCCTTCCTGGTGTACCGGACCCATACTTCATTATACGTAATGGGGCCCACGCCGTGTTTCACATAAAGCTCATAAGTTGGAGTCCCAATCGGAGGAACCGGACACGATTCCTCTAACCGGGAATCCCTATTACAACCCAAACAAAACAAATTCCCAAATATACTAGAACCAGGCATCTTCGCTCACTAGTCTAGTTTCAAACTTCAAAGGATTATCGAATACGATAGTCTCGTGAATACACGAGTCCTTCGGCTTTGGGACTTGCAAGTTCCAAATCAAAGCGATCCTGAAGGGATACCAAACAGACTTATTGGGAGACGCTCCACTTATACTTAACTGAGGTATCGATGACGTCACCAGAAGACTCTCTCAATCGTTTCGCTCTACCAAATTATCGAGGGTCCAAAACAGGGCGATAGTCAGGGCAGCAGTCCTTCGTAGCCGTCGGGACGCGGAGAACCTCGCAGTAAAGACTTTCGGACCACGTCGACATGCAGGGGTCGATGAAGTGGCGGCCTTCCTCCAGAATTTTCACACGAAGCTCCTCACGAACCTCTGGCTTGGACCGGTACCGCTGAAATCGCCCCACGTTGGGAGCCAACTGAAGTACTGGGTTTTTCGGAACCAACCCAGCGGTGCCAGGGTGCACACCCGAAGACTTCGAGTTCTTCCTGTTTCAGACTACAGAAACACAGAGTCTTCCAGGTGAAGTCAAAGATCAAATTTATTGGCTGCAGACCAATCACAGGTGTCCGAGAAGTACAGCACAGTGTATGTTCTCAGGAGACTGCCCCTGAACCAAAAACCAATCTTCTCTTTTATACAGAATATTATGCTTCAGGCAACACCGCC
Organism: Triturus cristatus; assembly: GCF_964204655.1. NCBI lineage: Eukaryota > Metazoa > Chordata > Amphibia > Caudata > Salamandridae > Triturus > Triturus cristatus. The sequence continues at coordinate 863,557,697 of NC_140591.1, read as the reverse complement.
CTTACTTTACAAGTGGTCATTCGCATATTTTTACAACAAAGGAAAAGCAGAGTCATGATGACATTCCCACATTTCAGTTCATCCGGCCCATAATTATTTACCCAGCAAGTTTCAGAACCCTCATCAGATATCGGCAGACCCCAATAAAAGTGGGTACCTCCTCCTCGTAAAACAAGCTATAAAGTAGGAAACCGAGTCAGATGTGAAAGAGATTGGTCAGGGAATGCGTAGGATGAAAAGACTTTATGATGTGTCGAGCCCTGATGCTAATCTCATTTGGCCGCAGTGACAGGAACCGGCCGGACAGGATTGACCCCGGGCAGTGGAGTCAGCTTGCACAGGTCACGAAGAAGTCACAAAAGGTGTACGTGTCCTTCAGGCCTCTGCATGGCCTTCATGCGCGGCCTATGTGAGGGCAACCACAAAATGGCTACTGTTCTAAAATGGAACCCGAAGGTTCAATATATAGTATCGCATACACGGTGAATTCATCGGTGAAACATAGCGAAAACACTCGTACATACCGCTTTTGTCATTTGCGGTTCGCCGATACCAAAATCGTCATGGTAGGGCCATGCCTCCGACATGGTTCCAAAATTTACAGTACCACAAGAGAACCCTTTACCTATTTCAAGCCCTTCCAGTTAGGGTTGTGAAAGATTACATAACCCAATTTCAATTGGTGATAAATTCTTATATCTGATCTAATATTACATCTAGAATATTGACTAAACGCTGAATGAGGGCAAGATGGCGGCTGAGTGAGAGGTCTCGGAGCTCACCTCCGCATCGCTCCATCGCTTCGCCCAGTTCGTGGATGGCTGCATTGTCGGGCGCTCCTTAAAGATGTGTCCTGGTTATGCCGATTCCCTGTGCTGGCAAAGAAAAGTACGGGGACCGACGGTGAAGCGGGAGGCTGGACTGTGGTTGAGTAAAAGCTGTTACTCGCACTGGGAGGCACTTGCACGGCTACTGCTGTCGGTGGTAACCGGGTGGAATCCCACCGGACGCCAGCTAGAGTTGCCTAGCAACGCAGACGCTACGGTGGTGCTTAGGAGGAAGAACGAAGGAATGGTGACGGCAGCGCGAGGAGCTCGCAGCAAGACGCGCTCCTCGATCCCAGCAAGTACTCCCGGGGTACACCCGGCTATGGAATTAAAAGCAGACTTTGGGGCCAAGAAACCTGGCCAAGAGCTTTAAAAATAGTAAATCCAAGAATGGAAAGAACTGTAATGCTCGCACTGAAGGCAGCATACCAGCCGTCGGACTAGTGAGAAATCAGCCGGTAATTAGTAGCTTGTTCGCTAAGAAAGACATGAACAGAGAGGGGCAGCAAAGGAGCAAGCTATCTAAAGAGGATACTAGTATGATTAACACTGAAGATAATTCTGAGAGGGTCGGGGGAGCCCAGGTCGATGAAGACTTGTTGGGAAGTAGGCGAGCCTCCTGGGGGGTTAACAATGAGACTACGGTGCTGGCTATGGCCGATTCCCCTGCAACCATCCAGCAAGAGAGTGTGGACTGTTTGGCAATATCTACCCTTCTTGTTAGTGCTAAAGCTAAAGTTAACCGAAACAGGGAAATGGATGTTAATATTGAACAGGCCATCCCTGTGACAGTTGTGGGGGAAGTACGTCTCGCAGAAGCTACAGAATTGGGCTAGCTATCTCCCGACCTGTTGGAAACAGCCCACTCCCACTCCGCAGGGTGGTGGTGGACTCCCCGAACACACTGTGGTAGCTTGGCTCGAGTGGTCAGGAAACAGGCGCAGTGCTAAGCATACAATATACCCATACAAGAACCATGCGTGCATCCGTTCCAAAAACGACTCTACACCGTAAAAATTATGAAAATATTCTTTCTTTATCTTTTTCTCTTAGTTGCTGATTGGAAACATAAATAGGTCAATCACAATATACAAGTTTCAATTAGTGCAGGTCAAATAAATATTGGCTGTTTGATGAAATAAATAGGGGTGATCATAAATAACAGGGCATAAATACAAGTGCAATATATACAGACAATTAAATACTTTGAGGCAATAAATACTGTACCAATAAATATTGTACACCAACAAGTCCTGTGGACCTATAAATATAGTGCAGCAATAAATAGGTAAAAACTCAATAAATACAGTATCCCCAATAAATAATTAAAAGTATACCGCAACCCTCATATAATCAGATGACACTTCAATTCTTAAGGGCTGATATGGCCCAGGCACAGCTTGTAGGGTTGTGGAAGGCTTGAGGGGGGCTACTCCCTGGCTGGGACAAGGCTGAGGCCTAATCTGAGGTAGATCCAAGGGGGGTATACCAGTGCCCTGGCTTTCTCTCTCCACACAACCTCTCTAGGTTAGTCCCAGTTCACCCCAGGCACAGTCAGGTGGGTTTCAGCACCTCCCTAGCCCCTTAGAGCAGTCTCTCAGGTCTCCACAGGGCCTTAGGCGCCCTCTACTCCACTTACTGCCCTTTTTCTGATGTTCCGACGCCGCTGGAGTCGTGTCGACGCCGTGAGGCGGTTCCGGTTCGGTCTCGGCGGCCTCGGCACAATGTCAGTTCTTTGACGACGCCGGCAGGCGGTTCCGGTCCGATGTCGGTGGCCTCGGTTCGATCTCGACCTCCGATTCGACGGCGTCGGGCAGTCTCTTCACGATGTCGACTTCGGGCGGCTCCGGTCCGATGGCGCTCTCGGCTCCGATGACGTCGGCCGGCCTGGCCTCGATGTCGACTTCCGGCGACTCCGGGGTGCGATCCTCACCCCCGACCTCCGGTGCTCCTCCTCACAGGCTCCGGGCGACTCCGGAGTGCGATCCTCACTCCCGACCTCCGGTGCTCCTTTACCTCGGTCTCCGACGACTCCGGAGGGCGGACTTCACTCCTCCGATGACGCCGCTCGCTCGACCTCGGTTCACTTCCTCCTCGACCTCTGGTATTCCTCACGACCTCCGTCGGCGCCCTCTCACGACCTCAGGCGGCTCCGGGTACGACGTCTGCTACTTCAGTCAGCGCCGCTTCTCCACCTCGGGCTCCAGGTCTTCAGGCTACTCGACGCCGGACTCCAGGGAAACCAGTTCTCAGGTCAGAATCTTGCTGTTTTCTTGGTTCTAAGGCCTGTTCCTGCTGTCCAGGTCCTTAGGATAAGTTTCTTCTGTCTTCTTCCCACACAGGGCTATAGGCTGGGATCCATCAGTAGGGACAAGTATCAAGGGTGGGTTTATGGACCCCACTCCAGGCACAAGTTTCCACCCCTGCTGCTTCACTCCTTCCTCCTTCACTGTTGTGCTCCTCTCTCTTCACCAGTCAGGTGCCAACTGCCAGCTCCAACTGCCAACACTCTGTCTTAACCTCCCAACATTCTAAACGGTCTCCAACTGTCACAGAGTTCTGGAATCTCCTGGAATGTTCTGGAAGGTGCTGGTAGGTTCCAGTGGATGCTGGTGATGTCACAGGTGGCCACCATTTTGTGCTCCAGGCCCTCAGACAGAAGTTTCAGGGGTAGCTAAAATGGCTCCCTGAATCTGCAGCAACACTAAAAAGTGAAAACAACTGAGGGAAAAAGGGCCAAGTCCTACACAACCCCCTTCCAGCCAAAAGCCAGGGTAGACCGATCAATGCCTTGATGGTCTTCCCTGCTTGGGGCGAGAAAAGGTGGACGCAGGCCCGCAACGGCAGGAGCACCCGCAAGTTCTCCTCCGCTCTGGAACCCAATGGTTCCCTAACAAACCTCCCTGGACCAACAAAACCACCCCACGGGGGCTCCCTAGCTAGTTGGGGCCAGGACCGGCCCCTGGGCCATCCAGATGTCTCTGGCCCGGGTGATCTCGCGGAGTGGGGGGCAGTAGCCCCAGGCCTGTAGGGCCCGTTGACCACTCCGGTCCTCCTCCTTGCAGTCCTAAACTGCCTCTGGTCCTTCCTCCTGGGGTTCACACCCTTAGGCTGACCAGCCTTCAGGGGCGAGGCTCTCCTCCCCCTAACTCTCCTTCTGGGATTCCTCACCCTACCCTGCGAGGCACCCTCAGACCAACACTTCCTCCTCAGTCTAGGGCCTTGACCCCTCAACTGATCCTTCAACCTAGGGTCTAAACCCTTAGGCTGAGTCGGTGCCCGAGGCGAGACCTTCCTCCCTCTGCACCCCCTTCCAGATTTCAGCACCCTCCTACCGGGAAAAGTACCCCTGGAAGTCAATTTCGGGGGGACCCGGTTAACCGAGGCCCCACCCGCCAGGTCAGGCAACCCCTGAGCCTGGCATCCCAGCCCAGGACCTAAACCCTGAAACTGGGCCAACCCCAGAACCTCAGGCGCGCTGGTTACAGTCGCCCTGGGTCCTCCTGCCACTAGGGGCTCCCCTGCACTGGAGGGCACATCGGGACAGCCTAGGCTCCCAACCTGGGGCTCCCTTGCGGAACTCTCCAGGCCCTGAGACTTCGGTTGGGGCACCTCGGGACACCTCCCCGTCTCACGCCTTCCTACAGATAGGTCGTGAGGCCCTACAACCCTCTCTCCCTGGGACCTAGCTGGGCTATCTGCCACTTCTCTCACCTCGCTGGGTTGGAAGATCCCTGCACTACCCCCTTCAGGTTCACACCCCAATGCCTCCTCAGACACCCTGGTGATGTCTTCCTGGGGTAAATATACTTCTAGCTCCTGTGAAGCTTCTGGTATGCTGCCACCAGTGTCCTCGCTGGACACACTCATCTGGAGGGCACGCAGCTTCATCTCCTTCATCCAAAGCTCGTGCGCCATCCTTTTCTCCTCCATCTCTTTCTCCAGCCTTGCTAAGTCCCATGTGAGCTGTCTTTCCTCCCTCCGGTCTGTTAACTTCCTGACTTGGGCCACAGTGTACGTGTCTAAGTCTTCCAGTACAAATTCCATCTTGCCCACTCAGGTTAGAGGACAGGTTTTGTGCAGTAACAATGTAGGGTGGTACCTTTAATAATACCTCCTCCCACCACCAGAGTAAATTTGGAAAAAACAAAAACCCACAATTAGGAAGGCCGCTGTGAGAAAACTCCCGGTGTAGGCCTATGGACTACCCACAGTTATTGTTGAGTATATGTAGGCACAGCTCTATCCCACCGCTGCCACCAATTTATGTTGGAAACAGCCCACTCCCACTCCGCAGGGTGGTGGTGGACTCCCCGAACACACTGTGGTAGCTTGGCTCGAGTGGTCAGGAAACAGGCGCAGTGCTAAGCATACAATATACCCATACAAGAACCATGCGTGCATCCGTTCCAAAAACGACTCTACACCGTAAAAATTATGAAAATATTCTTTCTTTATCTTTTTCTCTTAGTTGCTGATTGGAAACATAAATAGGTCAATCACAATATACAAGTTTCAATTAGGGCAGGTCAAATAAATATTGGCTGTTTGATGAAATAAATAGGGGTGATCATAAATAACAGGGCATAAATACAAGTGCAATATATACAGAAAATTAAATACTTTGAGGCAATAAATACTGTACCAATAAATATTGTACACCAACAAGTCCTGTGGACCTATAAATATAGTGCAGCAATAAATAGGTAAAAACTCAATAAATACAGTATCCCCAATAAATAATTAAAAGTATACCGCAACCCTCATATAATCAGATGACACTTCAATTCTTAAGGGCTGATATGGCCCAGGCACAGCTTGTAGGGTTGTGGAAGGCTTGAGGGGGGCTACTCCCTGGCTGGGACAAGGCTGAGGCCTAATCTGAGGTAGATCCAAGGGGGGTATACCAGTGCCCTGGCTTTCTCTCTCCACACAACCTCTCTAGGTTAGTCCCAGTTCACCCCAGGCACAGTCAGGTGGGTTTCAGCACCTCCCTAGCCCCTTAGAGCAGTCTCTCAGGTCTCCACAGGGCCTTAGGCGCCCTCTACTCCACTTACTGCCCTTTTTCTGATGTTCCGACGCCGCTGGAGTCGTGTCGACGCCGTGAGGCGGTTCCGGTTCGGTCTCGGCGGCCTCGGCACAATGTCAGTTCTTTGACGACGCCGGCAGGCGGTTCCGGTCCGATGTCGGTGGCCTCGGTTCGATCTCGACCTCCGATTCGACGGCGTCGGGCAGTCTCTTCACGATGTCGACTTCGGGCGGCTCCGGTCCGATGGCGCTCTCGGCTCCGATGACGTCGGCCGGCCTGGCCTCGATGTCGACTTCCGGCGACTCCGGGGTGCGATCCTCACCCCCGACCTCCGGTGCTCCTCCTCACAGGCTCCGGGCGACTCCGGAGTGCGATCCTCACTCCCGACCTCCGGTGCTCCTCTACCTCGGTCTCCGACGACTCCGGAGGGCGGACTTCACTCCTCCGATGACGCCGCTCGCTCGACCTCGGTTCACTTCCTCCTCGACCTCTGGTATTCCTCACGACCTCCGTCGGCGCCCTCTCACGACCTCAGGCGGCTCCGGGTACGACGTCTGCTACTTCAGTCAGCGCCGCTTCTCCACCTCGGGCTCCAGGTCTTCAGGCTACTCGACGCCGGACTCCAGGGAAACCAGTTCTCAGGTCAGAATCTTGCTGTTTTCTTGGTTCTAAGGCCTGTTCCTGCTGTCCAGGTCCTTAGGATAAGTTTCTTCTGTCTTCTTCCCACACAGGGCTATAGGCTGGGATCCATCAGTAGGGACAAGTATCAAGGGTGGGTTTATGGACCCCACTCCAGGCACAAGTTTCCACCCCTGCTGCTTCACTCCTTCCTCCTTCACTGTTGTGCTCCTCTCTCTTCACCAGTCAGGTGCCAACTGCCAGCTCCAACTGCCAACACTCTGTCTTAACCTCCCAACATTCTAAACGGTCTCCAACTGTCACAGAGTTCTGGAATCTCCTGGAATGTTCTGGAAGGTGCTGGTAGGTTCCAGTGGATGCTGGTGATGTCACAGGTGGCCACCATTTTGTGCTCCAGGCCCTCAGACAGAAGTTTCAGGGGTAGCTAAAATGGCTCCCTGAATCTGCAGCAACACTAAAAAGTGAAAACAACTGAGGGAAAAAGGGCCAAGTCCTACACGACCCCACGGAGAACTTTTTCTCATTGAATGAGGAATCTGCCGATTCAGATTTTATCGAATCACAAAGTGGTAGTAGTGACGATAGATGCGCAGATACTTCCACGAGTAACTGTAGTCAACAGGAGAACAGAAAAACTCACAGGAAATCTAAGAGACTTTCTGAAGGAAAGAAAAAAATCTATCCACAGGATGGAATGGAGGAAGAGAAAGAACTCAAATGGGATTATTCAGATACACATATGCAATCCCTGGCGACACTACATGGGGTAACTTCAGGGCGGTTGGAGGCTCCTAGAGACCCTGATCTATCCTCTGAACCTACATTAACCATGATTCTGCGAAAATTAAATGCGTTTCAAAATGAGGTCAAAACTGAAAATCGCCATGCTCGAGTGGCTGCAAAACAATTGCAGGGTTCGGTACGCAAAATTGGGAAGACCTGTACTGAAATAGTAGAAAGAATGTCTATGGTGGGAAATCGGACAGAGGTCCTGGAAACTACCGTCGATATGCTAAAAACTCAGGCAACATCTCAAGAAGATGCGGTAAAAGACATTATGTGGAAACTCGAGGAGGCGGAGAATCGCCAACGACGGAACAACCTAAGGATTTTAGGGATCCCAGAGAACAGCGAAGGAAGCGACATTCGCGCATTTTCTATTAATTTGTTTAAAAATGCGTGTGACGAAGTCTCCCTCCCACGGGTCCTGCCTCCCTTACTTCCCCTACCCGGGGTAGCACTTCCCCACAGTACTCCTTCATTCCAGGGCGCGCGATCCGGAGTGTCAGCCACAGCTTCCGTGACCACAGGAACCCCGCCCCTCTCTCTATTGCAGAAACCTATCCTGAACGACGACCCACCGGAAGGACTACCTCTTGCTCCCGGAAGTCCCTCCTCCCAGTTCCCAGCCGGAGACAGAAAAGACGGAAGACGAGAGACAGAAGACGTCGGAGGATCGTGGCAGGAGCTTTCGGCAGGAGGTGCGGCGGACGGAGAGGACGGGAACGGCGAACCCGAAGAGTGGTCTGAAGATTGGTGGAGTCCTCCGGAGGTGGCTGAAGAGTGGCCGTAACTCGGAGGAGAGTTACGGCGGAGCCCGTGAGTACCAGCTTCCTTCGGTAGAACACCCTAGGTGCCTGTATGTACGATAGTTCCCCTGTATATATGTACCCTCTAGCCTAGGCACGCCATTGCACCCTGATAGGCCCCGTTGTAGATATTGTACAGCATCTTCCACATTGTACATAACAGCCCGCACGACTTTCTTACGAGCACCCCTCTTATCTTAAACCTATTCATCCCACCTCCTTCCCATACCTTTTCCTCACGGTCTCTTCATCTTTCTCACTCCTGGTTACGGTGACAGCAACGGTCTAGAGCTTCAGCAGGACTAACGGCTCCTTCTATATTTTCTCTCTCACTACCCTCCGAGGTGCCCATCCATCCTACACTGCGGACGACGACGAAGATCTGGACGTCAGGGGAGCCCCAAGGAAGACGACCGCGACAGACGAACCCAACACCGATTCTCGTGTATCTTTCTGTTCGGACCTGTCTCCATATACTGTCCTGTTGCACGAAGTGCCTCGGCACAATAAAAGAAGAATATTGCACACTATATACGGCCTCCTTGCCTGATATTCCAGCCCGCTGACTCCCCTACGATCACAGTTGGTGTCAGAAGTGGGATTAGCTGGAAGCATGAAGGCCGTGATGAAGAAAATGGCTGACTCTCAGGAGTAGCTGGGAAAACTAATGGAGTGCTTTTTGAAGACAGCCGAAGATGACCGAGGCCAACTTCACGATGTCTTACGGGGACAGGGAGACACCCATGAGCAAGCCATGGGGAAACTGACCTCTGTGTTGGAACATCAGAGACCAACGGCCTCCCTGCCATCAGTGATTCTCCAAAAGTACGTGCCCGGCGAGGACCCTGATTTTTTCTTTACTAATTTTGAAAGGTTGGCACAGGCTGCTTCATGGCCGGCCGACCGTTGGGGTCACTACTTGGGACCCTTATTGACCGGCGACTTACAGGCTGCATATCAACAGGCTAACGTACAGGGTGTCACTCCATATGCGGACATCAAGAAATGTATCCTTGAACGGTTGGGCATTGATGACGAAACCTATCGCATGAAATTACGCCAAATCAAGAAAGGACCACAAGAAACCCCCAGAGCCCTATCGTTCAGGATTAAGGACCTGGCCAATCGCTGGTTGAGACCAGAAGCCGCCATCAAGGAGGACATCTTAGAAAAAATATACTTAGAACAATTTTTGATGTCTTTACACCCCGGCACTCAAAGGTGGGTGCGACAACATGCACGTCTTACCTTGGACACAGCGGTGGAAATCGCGAGTGCCTACAGTCGGGCACAGGAGACGCAACGAAGCAAGGAGGATCAGTCCCACAAACCACATCCCTCCATAGGCCTCAGACCACCCCGTCCTTCTCTCCAGAAACGACCCGAACCCCTCCCTCTGGTTCCATACCCTCTACCACCCAGACCTACTAACCCCGGACCCCAATGCTACAATTGTGGGGGTTTTGGTCATATTGCTCGGATGTGCCCCCACAAGGAGGAACCCATGGAGGTGGGACTAGCCAGGAACTATGTGTGTTCGGTCCCAGGTATGGCACCTCCGTCGTTCCACTATCCGGTAAATATCGATGGACAATCACTTATGGCCTTGGCTGACTCAGGATGTAGACAGAGCGTTCTTCGGCCCCAGCTCTTGCCAAAACCCGTGGGCCCTAAGTCGGGTATGGTCGCCATTCAGTGCGTTCACAGAGATACAAAAAACTACCCCACCACACAAGTACAAGTCCAACACCCCAAAGATCCCGGAACCACCCTCACCGTCGGTCTTGTCCCTACTCTCCCGGAACAGGCCATTCTGGGGAGTGACTATATGGGCCTACCGGGGCTTCTACAGGACACAACTGATTCCCTGACTCGTTGGTGGGGTGAAGCCCCGTTCCCTCAGGGCCTTCCTCCCCTGGGACTGCATACAAAATGCCAAAGACCAAGACCCAGAAAAAGAAGGAGAAAAGAGAGTACGCTGGTGTTTTCCCAGTGGTCCCCGATGAACACCCGTGGCAAACCGACAGAGAGTTCAGGGCAGCGCAGCGAGAGGATCCCGTACTGCAGGAAGCATGGGCCAAGGCGTTAGACCACGAGGATCCCCTTATCGTAGGTCCTTACTTCTATAAGAAACATGGGTTGTTCTATCGATAGGGAGGGACCCAACAAAAACCACAACTTCTCATACCTGGCCCCTTTCGCGAGAAGGTCCTGTTTCTTGCCCACAGCCATCTCCTGGGTGGACATTTCGGAGACGAGAAAACCAGCCAAGTGATTTTAGAAAGATTCTATTGGCCCGGGGTGCACCAAAACATTAAAACGTATTGCAGGGAGTGCCCAGTCTGTCAAAAACATAGTAGATACCGGCCCCCTCGGGAACCCCTACAACCCCTTCCCGTTATTGACGTCCCGTTCAGTAGGGTAGGGATGGACATCATAGGGCCATTGATTCCCTCTCGGAGCGGCTGTCGATACGCCCTCGTTATTGTGGACTATGCCACCCGTTTTCTTGAAGCCCTTCCACTGCGACATCCCACTACCCAAAACGTTGCCAAAGCCCTCATCTCTGTGTTTTCTAGGGTGGGGTTTCCCAGGGAGATCCTGACTGATCAGGGTACGCCTTTTGTTTCAGCCCTCATGAAACAAGTCTGCTCCCAGCTAGGGATTAAACAAATACGTACCTCAGCGTATCATCCACAAACCGATGGGTTAGTGGAGCGATACAATGCCACTTTAAAGCAAACCCTGAAAAAACTATTGGGTCTGGAAGCGAAAAGGTGGGAGGAAATGCTACCCCTTGCCTTATTCGCGATCCGTTGTAAGCCTCAGAGCAGCACAGGTTATTCACCATACGAATTGTTGTATGGCCGACCTCCTCGTTCCCTATTGGATATGGCCCAAGAAGCCTGGGAGACGGAACCAGATCGCACTCGTCCCCTCCCAGAATACATAGAAAACCTGAAAACACACTTGTCTCTCATAAGGGACATCGTACACCAGAACCTAGCACAGGCTCAAGAAAAACAGAAAGGTCAATAAGATAGGGGCACAAAACACCGGGTATTCTCCGTGGGTGATTTGGTTCTCTTGATGATGCCCTCATCCGACCAAAAACTCCTAGGACAGTGGCAGGGTCCCTATACCATCCTCCGACAAGTAACCCCTGTCACCTATGAAGTGAATCTGGACCCCACACGGGGTACCACCCAGATTTATCATATCAACTTGCTAAAAAAATGGGAAGGACCTCGTCCCGTCCTAGCTAGCTCTGTTGCTCGGGAATCCCTCTCTTTTTCCCCTTGCATAGACCCCGTCCTACCCACACCACAATGTACTGAGCTGAAGCATCACCTCTATCCATTACGACAGGTGTTTTCTTCTTCACTCGGTCGTACCACCATCACCGAACACACCATACACACGAGTCCTGGGAAGGTGGTCAGACAAAGGCCATATAGGGTCCCTGAAGCCCACAGGGCTGTTATACACCAGGAAATAGACCAAATGTTAAAAATGGGCATTATAGAACCCTCAGTAAGCGACTGGAACTCTCCGATAGTGCTTGTACCCAAACCTGACGGGCCTGTTAGATTTTGCATCGATTTCCGGGAAGTCAATAAAATATCTTCCTTTGACACGTATCCATTGCCCCGCGTCGACGAGATGGTCGAGCGCATAGGAAAAGCCCAGTACATCTCCACATTAGACCTCTGTAAGGGGTATTGGCAGATACCCCTCAGAAAAGAAGACCGAAAGAAAACGGCGTTTTCCACCCCTGAAGGACTATATCAGTTACTTGTCCTCCCGTTTGGCCTCCATGGCGCACCCGCCACGTTTCAACGGGCCATGAATCACATCTTACGGCCTCACACTCAGTATGCAGGAGCATATCTAGACGATATAGTCATTTATAGCGATACCTGGTCACAACACTTGGAACATCTTCACAATGTCATCGCCTCCCTGGGCTCCTATGGTTTTACGATTAACCCCGCCAAAACCACCCTAGCGGCTCAAACCGTTAAATATTTGGGATACCTCCTGGGAGAGGGCCTGATCCGGCCCCAGAAAAGCAAAACAGAAGCGATACGTTCCCTCCCATTTCCCCAGACCCGAAAAGACCTACGTGCCTTTCTAGGTCTCCTGGGATACTATCGAAGATTTGTGCCTAATTTTTCCCAAAGGGCGGCCCCGCTCACTGACCTGTTAAAATAATCCATGAAAACAGAGACCATCCTGAAAAACCCGACGTCCTTATTGTAGCATGCTTTTTCAGATCTGAAAAACGCCCTGACCTCCAGTCCCGTGTTAGTAAGCCCTGATTATTCTCAACCCTTCCTGCTCCAGACAGACGCTTCAGAACAGGGATTAGGGGCGGTGCTGTCACAAAAAGACCCTGAGGGGAACGAAAAGCCCATCCTCTTCCTCAGCAGGAAGCTATTCCCAAGAGAAGAGAACTATGCCGTTGTGGAGAAGGAAGCCCTGGCAATTAAATGGGCTGTGGACAGCCTTCGCTATTACCTAGAAGGACGAGACTTTACTATCTTCACCGATCATGCCCCCCTTGAGTGGATGGCTCGGAACAAAGGACACAACGATCGTGTTCTGTGGTGGTTTCTGGCTCTCCAACCATACCACTTCAAAACGGTGCATCGGAAGGGTATAGAACAAGGCAATGCGGACTTCCTCTCCCGCTATCCACTGTCCATACCCCCTACAAGAAAGACAGCTAGAGGAAGGGAATGTGACGAAGTCTCCCTCCCACGGGTCCTGCCTCCCTTACTTCCCCTACCCGGGGTAGCACTTCCCCACAGTACTCCTTCATTCCAGGGCGCGCGATCCGGAGTGTCAGCCACAGCTTCCGTGACCACAGGAACCCCGCCCCTCTCTCTATTGCAGAAACCTATCCCGAACGACGACCCACCGGAAGGACTACCTCTTGCTCCCGGAAGTCCCTCCTCCCAGTTCCCAGCCGGAGACAGAAAAGACGGAAGACGAGAGACAGAAGGCGTCGGAGGATCGTGGATGGAGCTTTCGGCAGGAGGTGCAGCGGACGGAGAGGACGGGAACGGCGAACCCGAAGAGTGGTCTGAAGATTGGTGGAGTCCTCCGGAGGTGGCTGAAGAGCGGCCGTAACTCGGAGGAGAGTTACGGCGGAGCCCGTGAGTACCAGCTTCCTTCGGTAGAACACCCTAGGTGCCCGTATGTACGATAGTTCCCCTGTATATATGTACCCTCTATCCTAGGCACGCCATTGCACCCTGATAGGTCCCGTTGTAGATATTGTACAGCATCTTCCACATTGTACATAACAGCCCGCACGACTTTCTTCCGAGCACCCCTCTTATCTTAAACCTATTCATCCCACCTCCTTCCCATACCTTTTCCTCACGGTCTCTTCATCTTTCTCACTCCTGGTTACGGTGACAGCAACGGTCTAGAGCTTCAGCAGGACTAACGGCTCCTTCTATATTTTCTCTCTCATTACCCTCCGAGGTGCCCATCCATCCTACACTGCGGACGACGACGAAGATCTGGACGTCAGGGGAGCCCCAAGGAAGATGACCGCGACAGACGAACCCAACACCGATTCTCGTGTATCTTTCTGTTCGGACCTGTCTCCATATACTGTCCTGTTGCACGAAGTGCCTCGGCACAATAAAAGAAGAATATTGCACACTATATACGGCCTCCTAGCCTCATATTCCAGCCCGCTGACTCCCCACGATCACAATGCGTTTCCGGAATTAGCACACTGGGACTGGGAGAAGGAGATCCAGAGGGTGCATAGATTCCCAATGTATTTATCTAAACGTCCGCAAAATAACCAGACATATCCCAGAGTCATTCTGATCTATTTTGGAAACTTTTTGCTCCGTCAGGCAATATACGATTTGGCTAGACCCAATAAAAAACGGAATTGGGATAATTTCTCATTCTTCGCCAAACCAGACTTTGCACACGCAACAGTGGAAAGGCGTTGGCGATTACGACAGCTGATCACACCATTTCAAAAAGCTGGTGCTGTCGCTTTCCTTCAAAATCCCGCCAAATTGAAGGTTATCTCGCTAGGTCGTACCCGGTTTTTTACCTCAGAAATCCAAGCGGAGCAATTACTTAAGGAAATAACTATTGGCAAAGCAGGATCCGCCTAGAATATGAACACTATTTCTTGTCCTATACTATATCTTGTGGTTATTTAATTGGACTACAGTAGGATTCTCCTGTTTGATCTAATGACGCTCCATCTCTTTTTTCTTGTCGTTCTCCCACTCCCCCCTTATTATTTTTCTCTTTTTTTTCTTTTGGGAGAATCTGAGGGATAGAGTGATGAGGAGTGGGGAGAGGGATAGAGGGGAAGAGGAGAAGGGAAGAGGCAAGAGGCAACTGTAGGTATTAATGGCTTGGTGATGGGGGATGTGGAGGGTGGGCGAGGTCTGTTCAGACGCTATCACACAGGCTCAGGATTGAGCCTGGTTGCCTAAAGTATGGTGGGGGTTGGGGGTGGGGGTGGGGGGGAGGTGAAGTTCCAGACACAAGGATTATGTGACAACTAGAGGGTGGAGGGGCCAATATAAGAACAGACTAAGAATACTAGTATTAGTACCTGACAAATTTGGTGTGCAACAAGGGAGATTATCGCTCTCAGACATGGATCATTTGAATAAATAACAACATGGCCAAATTGAAAATTGCCACTATAAATATTTGTGGTCTTAACGACAGCAAGAAAAGGCAGAGAGTTATGGTAGGGCTACAGGGGATTGGCGCCAATATCTTATGTTTACAAGAGACACATGTAGAGGGGTCACAACAATATTTGTTGAAAACATTAGGGTATCAACTGATTACAGCCTCAACACAAGGGGTACGAGTAAGGGGGGTGGCAATCCTGGCTAAAGGGGGAGATCTCCAATTCACACGTACATTAGCGGACAAATTTGGTCGCTGGGCTATCGCAGAGTGTCATTATGACTCCGGGAGAAACAAAATGACTCTGTGTACTATCTATGGAAATGTCAGTGATGATCCTGATGTGCTGTTACATATGGCTAACGAACTATCCCACTGTCCTCTTCCTTTAATTGTGTGTGGAGACCTTAATATACATTTACCAGGGGAGTGGTTGTCAGATCCAGATTTCAGATATTTAGGGCGGACACCAAAAGTTTTTCAGGCATTACAAAATGTGTGTGTATCACATGGTTTAGTTGATTGCTGGCCGGGGGGGCATCCTGGGGATCCGGGATTCACGTACTATTCATACCCGCACTCTCGGCTTGTCCGGCTAGATTATATACTCATGTCTAGTATGTTGAGGTTCGGCAGTATAATGGAAAAAACACCAAGAATTTTATCGGACCACAATCCTCTTGTGTTAAATCTCGAAAATGGGCTAAATAGGCCTAAGATTAAGACATTCGAAAGAGCATTTTTGGGGAATGAGAAATTTTGTCAACATATGATTAAATGGATACCGGGTTTTTTTTAGGTTAATGTTGGTAGTACTACAATTGATGTGGTCTGGGATGCCTTAAAGGCTAGTATTAGAGGGGAGACAATGCAGTTTTCCCTCAGCTCTAATAAAGAGGCTAAAATAAAAATGGCAATACTCCAGGGTAATTTGGGTAGGGCTGAAGGGGAGCTGACCAAGGTTATCCAGGAGGGAGGTGCACCTGAGAATGAACTAAATCGAGTTGCGGCAGCTAAAAACCAGATCATTGATATTCTAACGGAAAAGGTAGTCGCCAAAGCCACAGCTCATAAGGAGAAAATCTATGAGTGGAGCGAACAGGTTGGCCATCAGCTGGCGATACGTATTAGGGAAGAATATTCAGCCAATCTCGATAAAGAGATTATGGATCCAGAGACTGGCCTCAAAACTGAATCTTCCGAGATTAGAATGGTATTTCAAAAATTCTATCAGAATCTCTAGGAAACAATAGAGAATCAAACGGGTAGATCAGAGACATACCTAAACTTAAACTTAAACGTCTCAACAAGATTGGAAAAAGAGGACCAGGAAAGCTTAGATAGTATTCCATTCTGGGAGGAAATTTTATTATCCATGACCAGCCTTACTACAGGGAAAGCCGCTGGAATGGATGGTATCCCAACAGAATTTTATGTTAAATTTTCAACACAACTAAAAGATATCATGCAGGAACTGTTCATCCATATCTTCGAGGGTGGAAGACCACCAGCTTCATGGTCATCTGCCAAAATTGTAGTTTTTCTAAAAAAAATCAAAGATCCTCTAGAACCTGGGTCCTATCGCCCCATTACATTGATCAATGGAGATTCTAAAATATACTCTAAACTACTAGCAAACCAATTAGCACCAATTATTCATAAGAGTGTATTGGAACGTCAACACAGGTTTATCCCCAGAAGATCTACAATCGACCATGTCCAAAGGGTAATCTCTCTTTTTGACTTTACCCAGGCGACAGGAGACCCTATGGCGCTCATTTTACTCGACGCCGAAAAAGCTTTTGATAGGGTCTCCTGGGCCGCAATGCTACATAGTGGGATTAGTCAGCGATTCCTTAAGGCAATACAAATGCTATATGTTGAACCTATCGCTAGGGTGTTAATAAATGGGATGTTGTCAGAAAAAATAACCATCACAAGGGGGACAAGACAGGGGTGTCCGTGTTCTCTTCTTTTTGCGATCTACATTGACCCGTTTATTCGTAGGTTAGAGCAAAATATGTTAATTCCTCCAATATGGGTACAAGAATTCGAGACTAAAACACTAGCCTTCACAGATGATATTGCTATAGTTACCAGTAATCCAATCAAAGCAATTGTCGCGATAGAAAAAGAGGCTCTACTTTTCGGAGCAGTCTCTGGCTATAAATTAAACCAGAGTAAAACGCAGATCATTCTCAATGATAAGATCAAGATGAGAGATGTCAGAGTTATTGACAAAGCCATGTATCTCAGAGTGAGTATCTCGGCAGAGGTGGATAACATAGTTAGGAATAACGTAGAGCCTCTGATTCAACGTACAAAAAAAGAACTGATACGTCTTAACAACCTACATCTAACGATAGGAGGGAGATGTAATGTGATTAAAATGCTGTATCTTCCCAGATTCTTATATTTTTTCAGGACCATTTATTTAGAATTTCCCCCTCAACTGTTCAGATCTATCAATTCTATGTTCTCCAGATTCTAATGGGGCTATAAAAAGCCACGCCGGGCTTTAAAGTATATCACACTCCCAAAAGATAGAGGGGGTATGGCTATGCCTAATTTCAAATTGTATTATTGGGCTAAGGTTTTGAGATACTGCTCAGCACTTATATCTCTAGAGCCCATTGGCAATAACATACCTACCCCACAAACACTTATACTAGGAAGGGGCTCTGAAGGGTGCTTTTGGCGACACATTAACGATAATTATTTTAAGAAAGTAAAATTCAAGAGTATCTATGGGATATATAAGGTGTGGAGCTGTGCTCGTAAAATGCTGGGTTTTGGATGATACTCATATTATACCCCTGTATCCAAAAATAATGATCTACCCGAGATATTTGATGATAGTTGTATGGATCGGTGGATACAAATAGGGATATTACAGCTTGGCTGTTTCTTTAATAGATCTGGCTTGAAGACCTTTGAAGAACTACGTAACGACTACGACCTCAGCCATAGGGATTTTTTTAAATACCTGCAGGTTAGGGACTTTTTGACAAAAAAAGGGGCGGGGGGTAGGGAAAAATTCCAGGCAACACAAATCATGGACCGGATATGCAAAAAATCTAGCTTAACTATTGGGGAGATATATGAATTCCTGAATTCATTGGGTTCTGATGATATGGAGAAACAGATTGATATGTGGCAGACAAAGTTAGATCTATTACCTCAAACCCCTCTTCGATCCTTCGAAATGTCACAGTCCTGATTTATGTCAGTTAAACTGCAAGCTCAGTACTATAAAACGTTTTTCTCATTATATTATACCCCGAAGAAAATAGCAAAGTGGGGGATAGGGAAAGGTACAACATGCCCACGATGTTCACTATTTGAGGCCGACAGTGTACATATTTTTGCCTCCTGTAAAGCTTTGTCAAATATAATAAGGGAGATTTCCGATTTTATATCAGAAATTTTGGAACAGCTATCTATATTTCTATAGAGGAATTATTGTTGGGCACAGCAGATTGCATCCGTCCAAAATGTATGCACTGTCTGATCTTTGTAGCTATGGCCATTCTAAGGATATGCATAGCCTCAGCCTGGCTAGATCCAAACCCACCGACGTTCCAACAATGGAGGGCCCGGCTATTAGCAACATGCAGTCTGGAGGTAGCCATATATAGAAGAAAAGGGCGCAATAAATATAAGAGAGGCATTTTGATATGGGATCCACTGGTACAATGGATGTCTAACTATACTTAGATTTGAAAAAATCATCAAAAGGCAAGTATTCAATAAAGTAAGAACGACAATATTTTTTGTATTCTAGCAAATGCGAGCTTCAACGCTCCTCACCCGTTTTTATGCTCCAAGTGTCTTGGGAAACTTTGTAAATGGTGCTGATGTTTGAATAGAAGGGGAAGGGGGGGAAGAGGGGTTGGGGGGGGTGTGGGCTAGGGGTGATGTTACTGTAAAAGGAAAATCAATAAAGACATTTAAAAAAAAAAATAGAATATTGACTAAACATACATGTTGAACACCGCATGCTGGGGGCTTGGAGGTTCCACACATTCTTAATTACCACCTAGCCTCCGTATTGAGATACTTTGCAGATTTGGGAAATATGGAAACTGATAAACAATAGCGCAGCATAGACCATTTGATAGCTATAGTGCCCACATCATAAATTCCATGGTTATATTGATGACGCAGAAGCTGGGGCCTGTTTTCCTCTACTATTTTAAGAACCACATTACAGGCATGGGGTAAGGGATGACATAGAGGGTCTCACCACTTCTCCTTCCCCTTTTACTATCATTTAATCCTGATTTTCGCCCTGCTGTGGATACCTTCGCATAAAAGAAATGAAGAGATTACACGTGTCATGGTGAGATTCCTGTATAAAAATGGGTAAATATTATCGTTCAAGGATTTTAAGCATTTGTACCATTTCCATGAGAGCAAAGGCCTCACTTTTTTCCAGGTGCAACTCTGGACCCTCCACCCTGATGTAGGAGAGGGTGCTTCTGGACCACTGACAGCATTTGAGAAGTGGCTCATAAGCACCCAAACTAATAAACATACAATCTCCATTATATATAGAATTCTCCATGATACCAGCAAAGCCCTGGCTGAGAAAAGATAGGAAAAGGAATTGGGTAAGCCCATTACAAACAAGGAGTGGGCACATTCATGATAGAACTTGTAATTCTGCTAGGGCATGTCAGATAAAGAGAACCCATTACAAGCTCCTCAACTTATGATAGAGAACACTTGCAGAAAGTGTTGTATGGTTGGTAGGTTCATTGTCGACATTGCTAAGTTAGCATGAGCTGCCATGAGGCTGCTTTTGCGCACGTTACTACATGCATTTATTTTAAAAGACTTTGTTTTTGCCTTTCACATGAGAACTGTCTGCTTTTCACGTTCTCTGCTGTTCTCTGGGGTTTAGTCTGCACATGATGTACAAGGTCGATAAACAATGCCCCTTGTTATTTTGTTCTGGTCAGCCCCTGGCACCTAGACATAACAAACACACAGCTGTACTACTGAAAGTCGCGTGCATTAATATTGCAGAACTGCATGTTATTCTGAACACTTGGAGAGTTTCCAGAGAGGAGAGATGTGCTGGTCCTGAGATGTAAACCTCTCATCTAAGCCTTGAGGTATGGGGTCTGCTGACAACGCCCAGAGGTCTTTTGTTTTGTAATAAACTATTTCTTACCACGGGGAGGGTGGTTAGGTCCTATAATCCTTTTCCTCTGTCTTTATAAAATGACATCCCCTTTTGTATTCTATGGAATTGTAACAATGCTAACGATATTGTGTTTATGCATATTGTTGCTGGCACCTGTACTGCACCTTAGTTTAAATAAACATTCTGAACTATACCTTGACTCTGATTACTCTTATTGTGGACAACTATGAGTGAGTAAGCAAAAGGGTTGTCTTGCTACCGTGACTCCTGAGCAAGTCAGGAGTGTTGTGTTCTGGGTTGTCTAATCATTGGTAGCTTCGTTATTATTTCGGAGAACGAATGAGTCACTATAGCTTATGGGTTTTAGGGATTGCGGGCAAAAAGGTGATAGGTTGGTACACCCGTAAAAACCAAGGTCCTGGTTTCTTGTGCATAGTTCTGTATATGTGCAGAATCCCTGAAACATGGCGCCGCCAATGTTTAGTCTGGTTCTTATCTGCGAGACGCTTGAGTAGGTCTTGTGCTTGTCCACAATACCTTCACTTCTGTTTCCGGAGACGGTCGTGATGGTGTATTGTCCTATATTGTGAATTTTTTATAGGTTTTTCAAGCTTAAATTTTAAAAGGTCTTTCCCTTTACTTGTTAGACTCACTATCGTGCTGCCACACAGAAGTTTTTTCTATATTTTCTTGATCATGGCGGCAGTAACCATTCCGCCGCCTAATAGAGGCGCAATCAAAGCCTATTTGACTCAGCATGGAGTCCCTGATGCTGGGGTTGTGCTCATCTTTGTAGTTGAGGATAATGCAGTTTATCCTTTCGAGGTATTTTATTCATGGGTCACATTTCCGGCAGTTAACGGAATGGATAATCTGCTTCACGAATATACTGCCACGGCCCTTCCTGTAGGCTATCGCCCTTACATGTCTCTTGAAGTTCTGCTCACAGCTTGGCAACACCAAATTTGGTCCAATGGCGCCCTTCCTCACCCACTAACGCCGGTCCGTTTGGGCCCCATATCGATTGATGGGGCCGCATGGCCCTTTTTGACTGGATATACTCCACACCCGCGTTATGCTACTACTGCTACACTTGCAGAGCTTCGCGTGTTGCATACCTTGTTGATACGCGTTCATAGAGCTGTTCTTCACTTAGTTTCACGGAATTTCCAGGCGGGACTGCCTGGGGCTGCTACGCAACAGGCCGGGCCTGCTGCTTTGAGCATCAGTCCCATCATGATCAAATCTGTAATGGGCAAGCATCCCCTGTATAAGGACGAGTTTCCTTATTGGCTTGCTAAAAAGTTTGGGCAACTTGAGGCAGTCTTTCCAAATACTACTCTTATGGAAAAACACAGGATTTTCACTGTGATCTTACCTAAAGACCTGGTTACTGACTTAGCTGACTGTACTACTTAAGGTAAAGTATTTGCAGCGGTATATTCAATGTGCTTCGGCTCCCCTTCCATGACCGTACTCTCGTCCGTGATTAAGCATGCTCAAGATGAGCATGGAGCCGAAGTGGCTGTGGAATTGGGTATGCGACTGTTGAGGGTGTTCGACGTGGTGGCTGATATGATCCTTGCTAATGTTAAGGGGGATGCTATGAGCTTTCAGGTGGCTAACCACCTGGAGACCGTGGCTGACGTAGACAAATCACGAGAATTGGCGAAGATTATTGCAAAAGATTACAAAACTATAGGGCGCAATAGTCTGGGGTTAAGCCCTTTTCTCAAGCACAGGCGCAGCCCCAAGTGCCGAAAACCCAATCTGATAAGGATGGAAAACCATTCTTTTGTAAAAAAGAATTGGAAAAATAAAAATAAGGGGCAGCAGCAACAGAAGCAGGGGTCGTGTGCTGGTTCACCAACCCCTGAGACTTCTGAACATACTTATGATTTGCGCGATATCGCTAAACTTAAGTCACCTGATAGATTTCAAGTCTCTGAACAATGCTCTCCTCATTCTTTACAGGACACATTGGGCTCACAACTTGGTGCTGGGGACCACCTAGGTCGTGTCAAAGGGCCATAGACGCAAAAGGGACGGGATCAACCTCGACAGTTTGACGTTAAAGCCAAACAAGAGGAGCTGCCTCAGTTTCATCCACCATTTCAAAAGAAGGTTGCTGCTTTGACAGCAAGATATGCCTCAGACGGTGATAATCCGACTACTGGATTGGACTTAGGCAGTGACTCTGCTCGACAGCGCAGCGGAAAGTTACCATAGTACGGGAGGCACTGCGTCCTTGTCTGGAGGTGACAGCAACTGAAACTTTCATTACTGTGGAAACAGCAGACACCCGACTTGCCCCCCAGATATATTGAATAACATTGTCTTTCAAATTGAAGGTCACATAGAGCGTGTTATTACAGGGGTTTTGGGGAAAATCTAACCTCTTCTTACAACATTTTGTCAACGGAGGCAAATTGGCCCCCACCGCTTGTTCTAGCTGCATCTAGAGGGGAGGACAGGATACTTCTGAGTTTTTCGCGTTATGTCCCTGAGGAGCATGCAAAAGCTTTTGCATCTGAGTGCGCTTTGGCCCTTGCACCGGCGGTGTACAGTAACCAAGTGGGCTGGGATGAAGATTCTCCGGCACATGAGATACCATTACGTTCCATGCCACAGCTCAACCCCAATATCCCATCCGGCGGGAGGCTAAAGCCCCCATTTATGATGTTCTGACTGAGTTGGAGTATCAAGGTGTGATTGAGACACGTGTGTCACCGATGAATAATCCTCTTTTTACAGTATCCAAACCCGATGGGTCTTATCGCATTGTGTTGGATTACCGACATTTGAATTCTCATTGTCGCACATTTGCGGTACAGTTTACTTATAGCTCTGTACTTGTAGACAGCCTTCTTCATAAGAAATATAATTCAACACTTGATATTTCCAATGGCTTCTGTAGTCGTTATCTGGCTCCTGAATGCAGTCAATGGACAGCAGTCACGGCCGGTGGAAAACAAAAATAAATTGCCATTTGCCTGTGGGATATAAGAATAGCCCCGGGGTGTTCACTGCGTGTGTTGTCTCTTTGCTAGACAGCATTGACCCTTATGCATACTCGTACGTTGATGATATTTATCTGACGGACGATGAACTATGGCCGCATCTATGCCGTGTCGACCGCATCATACTTATGTTTGCCGAGTACAGTTACAAATTCAACTTTGCCATATCACACATCGCTTACCATGGAGTGCTCGTTTTGGGCTACGAGCTCAACAATGAAGGTAGGGGCCTAGCCCCCCACTTTCTGGAGAAATGTGCAAGATTGCAGTCTTCATCTACACTGAAGAAACTTCAGACTTTGCTGGGATTTTTAAATTTTGGGAGGACTTACATTCCTAATTATGCCCAGTTTATCAATCCTCTTTATGCTTTGATACAACCTACATTTTCATCTGCCAGCTGGCTTCCAGAACATTCAGCTATACTGCAATCTTTGCAGTTTGATCTACTTGAAACTGAGGACTTGTTGACATGTGATAACTACACAAAACCTGGTTATACGCACCAGGCACAGTGGGTTTCACTTACTTAACGTACAAGGAAGGTGACACAGTAACTATTGCATACAAATCACATTTGTACACTTCAGCCGAAATGCGATTTTGGAATGTTGAAAAAGTTTTTACAGCGGTGCAGATGGCGGCTCTCAAGGAACGCGCACTGGCACAGGGTAAACGCATCCATATGTTTATGCCTTTCCCTGCTTTAGAAGCAGTGACTAAGGCAAGTGTGCCAAACTCTAAAGCATTACATCCCCACTGGATACAATGGGCTACTTCTCTGACTGCTCCTGATGTCACATTTATCTTTGATCCCGCACTTCAGACACAGGAGTTCTTTCAATAGGAACATGTTCATCCTCCTCTTATGTCTTTACTTCCTTTAGAGGAGTATAAATGTATCATTTACACCGATGGCTCGGCGCAACTGTCCACTGGCTCTAAACACGCTAATTCAGCGGCTTGTGCTATTGTGGCTGGTACATTGGTGAATAGTGAATTCAAGTCTAACATAGTGCATACACAGGCGCTAGGAGACTGTACCGCCCAACTGGCTGAGCTGGTGCTCTGGTTCTTGCTCTCGAGTTTGCAGATCTGAATGTGAATACTCTAACTGTGTGTGATTCTTACTACTGTGTTCAGTCTTTCAATGACAACTTATTCTTTTGGTCTCAAAATGATTATTGAGATTCTAAAGGCAGCACGAGAAAGCATAAACAGCTTTAGGTTCGAGTGGCAGAACTTAAAACACGTCTGCCACTCACACAGGTTATCCATACTATTGGCCATCAGCGTGTGGGGGCACATGTTGTTGGTAATTCTTTGGCTGATGAAGCAGCCAAATCTGCAGTAGCTACGTGTTCCATAGCCGCCATTACAAGGTCCACGACTAAGATTGATAATGACATTTTGGCAGCTATAGCTGCTAATACGGAGGGCACTAATTACCCACAGGGTTTCCCTTCAAAGTATCCTTATCAGTTAACTCCTGAACAAGTTCCTTTTGCAAGAATACCGGACGTTGGGGATCGGCTGATTTCCAACGCGGACCGCAAATTCTCTTTGATCAAAGCCGCACACAAAGGCATGGCTTCGGCCAATGCCGGGGTGTCTGTGACAGTTTCTATATTGCAGCAACGTTAATGGTGGCGTGGTTTATATAAACAGACCGGTAATTATGTACTTTCTTGTGACATCTGTCAACAAATCAAGCCTTCTACGGTAACAAGTCCACCACAAACACAGCTATGCATTTCTAAACAGCCTTTTGGCTGTGTATATCTTGATCACTGCGGTCCATTTTCTTCTGATACTGCATATAAATATATGTTAGTTGCGGTTGATTCGTCCACTAGATTCCTTTGGGTTTGGCCACAACACAGTGCTGACGCTCAAAATATCATCAAGGATTTGCTTGTCTTTGTCGGGAACTTTGCCTGTGGCACCTTTCACTCAGACCAAGGTCCAGCGTTCACCTCTAAGGCCTACAAGGACGCAATAAAGTTTAACGTGCACTTAATAATCTCCCTAGAAGATATCTGGGTGGGCAAACCCCATACAAAATGCTCTTTGGCATTAAACTGTTTGTGCAGACCTTGATGGTCTAGACGGTGTGGCGGCTGCCGCAACCTTTGACGTAGATAATCATTCTGCTATGTTACAGGACCTACAAGAGACACGTGACAATCTTGCAACTGAACAGTTGCCCTCTTCCACTGATGCTGCACTGCTGATTCCGGGTGCTGGCTGGCTACCGAAATTTGGTGACTTGTTCCGAGAAAAGTTGGAGAACAAAAAAGAATTTGGTCCCTCTTATCGTGCACCAGTTCCAGTCCTTGGCTTGAAGGGTTCTTGTACAGTCATTTTACCATCGCTGCCGGGTCGCAAAGACAACAGATACATCTTAGTGGACAACGTCAAGCTACAACATCTGGCCGATTCTGAATAGTGTCACGCCTGCTGTTTCGTGCCCCACTATTTCTAGGACTCCTGGGGTAGCTGCAACTTTGAATGCTGCTCACGACACTGTAATTGAGTTAGATCCTATTGTTGACCATTTGCCTGTTCTACCTACATCCACTTGCAACAAAGAAATGGAATATGCTTATCCTACGGGAGAGTCTTTGCAGGAATTGCTGGAAAGTCCTCTACACCATACCAGCTTTTCCTATGACTCGTCCTCCACTTCATCAATTGGCCCAACCAAATGATGTATTTTTGTCTCCTGGTTCAAAAAGACTTAGTTCCTCCATGGACCTCCATCTGGTTGATACTCATCCTCATTTTTCTTTTCATGTCAATTGGTTTTGTGACAGTATTTTTCTTACTCATCAATGGTCATTATTTGGCAGAACACTCCGCTGTGAACTTGGTTAATGGTATTCTGGCCCCCATTCATCTTCCCACATTATGAAACGTGATCTGACTCTTGATAACATTTCAGCATTCCCAGTCGCAGATAGAATAGTTTGGGATTGTTGGAAAACCACTCCCACACTAGAAGGGGTGGTGGTGGACTTCCCGAACACACTGTGGTAGCTTGGCTCGAGTGGTCAGGAATCAGGCACCGTGCTAAGCATACAATATACCCATACAATAACCATGCGTGCATCCGTTCCAAAAACGACTCTACACCGTAAAAATTATGAAAATATCTCTCTTTATCTTTTTCTCTTAGTTGCTGATTGGAAAAATAAATAAGTCAATCACAATATACAAATTTTAAATAGTGCAGGTCAAATAAATACTGTCTGAAGATTCAATAAATAGGGGTGATCATAAATATAAAGGACATAAATATAAGTGCAGGTAATACAGGCAATTAAATATTCGGAGGCAATAAATACTGTACCAATAAATATTGTGCACCAACAAGTCCTGTGGACCAATAAATATAGTAAAGCAATAAATAGGTAAAACACAATAAATACAGTGCCCCCAATAAATAATTAAAAGTATACAGCAACACTCATGTAATCAGATCACTTTTCAATTCCTAAGGGCTGATTTGGCCCAGGCACAGCTTGTAGGGTTGTGGAAGGCTTGAGGGGGGGCTACTCCCTGGCTGGGACAAGGCTGAGGCCTAAACTGAGGTAGATCAAGGGGGGAATACCAGTGCCCTGGCTTTCTCTCTCCACACAACCTCTCTAGGTTAGTCCCAGTTCACCCCTGGCACAGTCAGGTTGGTTTCAGCACCTCCCTAGCCCCTTAGAGTAGTCTCTCAGGTCTCCACAGGGCCTTAGGCGCCCTCTACTCCACTTACTGCCCTTTTTCTGATGCTCCGACGCCGCTGGAGTCGTGTCGATGCCGTGAGGCGGTTCCGGTTCGATCTCGGCGGCCTCGGCACAATGTCAGTTCTTTGACGACGCCGGTAGGCGGTTCCGGTCCGATGTCGGCGGCCTCGGTTCGATCTCGACCTCCGATTCGACGGCGTCGGGCAGTCTCTACTCGATGTCGACTTCGGGCGGCTCCGGTCCGATGGCGCTCTCGGCTTCGATGACGTCAGCCGGCCTGGCCTCGATGTCGACTTCCGGCGACTCCGGGGTGCGATCCTCACCCCCGACCTCCGGTGCTCCTCCTCTCAGGTTCCGGGCGACTCCGGAGTGCGATCCTCACTCCCGACCTCCGGTACACTTCACCTCGGTCTCCGACGACTCCGGAGGGCGGACTTCACTCCTCCGATGACGCCGCTCACTCGACCTCGGTTGACTTCCTCCTCGACCTCTGGTATTCCTCACGACCTCCGTCGGCGCCCTCTTACGACCTCAGGCGGCTCCGGGTACGACGTCTGCTTCTTCAGTCAGCGCCGCTTCTCCACCTCGGGCTCCAGGTCTCAGGCTACTCGACGCCGGACTCCAGGGAAACCAGTTTCCAGGTCAGGATCTTGCTGCTTTCTGTTTCTAAGGCCTGTTCCTGCTGTCCAGGTCCTTAGGATGAGTTTTTCTGGCTTCTTCCCACCCAGGGCTACAGGCTGGGATCCATCAGTAGGGACTAGTATCAAGGGTGGGTTTATGGACCCCACTCCAGGCACAAGTTTCCACCCCTGCTGCTTCACTCCTTCCTCCTTCACTGTTGTGCTGCTCTCCCTTCACCAGTCAGGTGCCAACTGCCAGCTCCAACTGCCAACACTCTGTCTTAACCTCCCAACATTCTAAACCGCCTCCAACTGTCACAGAGTTCTGGAATGTTCTGGAAGGTGCTGGTAGGTTCCAGTGGATGCTGGTGATGTCACAGATGGCCACCATTTTGTGCTCCAGGCCCTCAGACAGAAGTTTCAGGGTTAGCTAAAATGGCTCCCTGAATCTGTAGCAACACGAAAAAGTCTGGTGGTTCCCAAAAAGGAAAAATTCAAACAGGGTTTGAGGCAAAAGTGGGACAAAATAAATAATGATGAGGAGGGACCACCCAAAGGGCTGACAGGTCTAACACGCGTCCCCCCCAGCTGAAAGTGGGGAGAGCTACCCAACCCCTTGGGAGTTCTCATCACTAAGGCGGAAATACCTTGAGAGACCGTCTGCATTGGCGTGGTCCACTCCAGGCCGATGTTCCACCTGAAAGTCCATCCCCTGTAGGGAAATAGACCACCTCAACAACTTGGGATTCTCCCCCTTCATCTGCATCAGCCAGCGAAGGGGTCTGTGGTCGGTCTGAACCAGGAAGTGCGAGCCAAACAGGTATGGCCGCAACTTCTTCAGAGCCCATACCACTGCAAAGGCTTCACGCTCTATTGCACTCCACTTCTGTTCCCTGGGAAGTAGTCTCCTGGATAGGAAGACCACGGGTTGATCCAGGCCCTCTTCGTTGAGTTGCGATAACACTGCCCCAATGCCATGTTCTGATGCATCTGTCTGGACAATGAACTTCCTGGAAAAGTCTGGGGCCCTTAAGACCGGGGCCTCGCACATGGCTTTCTTCAATCTCTCAAAGGCTTGCTGACAAGCCTCCGTCCAGACTACCCGTCGAGGTTGTTTCTTGGACGTGAGCTCCGTGAGGGGGGCTACGATGGTACCGTACCCCTTCACGAAGCGGCGGTAATATCCCGTGAGGCCCAAAAAATGCTCGGACCTCAGTCTGTGTCTTGGGGGGTTCCCAGGCCATGATGGCCTCGATCTTCACCTGGAGGGGTTGCACCGCTCCCCTACCCACCAAGTGTCCAAGGTACACTACCGACCCCTGCCCGATCTGGCACTTGCTGGCCTTGATCGTCAATCCAGCTTGTCTCAGGGCCTGGAGAACAGCTTGCAGGTGACGCAAGTGATCCTCCCAGCTGTTACTGAAGACGGCTATGTCATCCAGATAAGCAGCAGAGAAACTCTCCATTCCGGTGAGGATCTGGTTTACCAGGCGCTGAAACGTGGCAGGTGCGTTCTTGAGCCCAAAGGGCATCACACAGAACTGGTAGTGGCCATTGGGCGTGGAGAAGGCTGACCTTTCCCTTGCTCCATCAGTCAAAGAGATCTGCCAGTACCCCGAAGTAAGGTCAAAGGTACTTAGATATTGGGCAGCTCCCAGCCGGTCAATCAATTCATCCGCCCTAGGGATCGGATGAGCATCAGTTTTTGTCACTGAATTCAGTCCCCGGTAGTCCACACAGAACCTCAGTTCTGGTTGGGCACCCGGTGGTGCAGCTTTTGGTACTAACACCACCGGACTGGACCAGGGGCTGCTAGAAGGTTCAATCACTCCTAGCTCCAGCATCTTAGTGACCTCACTATGAATGCTGGCCTTCACCTTGTCTGACATCCGGTAGATCTTGGACTTCACAGGTGGGCTGTCTCCTGTGTCCACGTCATGGACGCACAGGTGAGTCCTACCCGGGACAAGGGAGAACAACGAAGAGTACTGCCCCAGGACCTGGCGACAGTCCTCCTGCTGTTCAGGAGTTAGAGATGGGGAGAGAATCACTCCCTCCACCGACCCATCCTTTTCTTGAGACGCAAACAGATCAGGGAGAGGCTCGCTTTCCACGTCCTCTCCTCCGTCAGTCACCATCATCAAGATGACTTCGGGCCTCTCGTGGTGGGGTTTGAGGCGGTTGGCATGCAGCACCCGCAGGGGCTGACGAGGGGTCTTCAGGTCCACCAAGTAGGTAGCCTTACCCTTCTTCTCCAACACCTCAAAGGGTCCTGACCAGCGATCCTGGAGGGCACTAAGCTCTCCTGGTTCGATCACCCACACCTTCTGGCCAGGCTCCAACTCCACCGGGTGAGCGTTGTGGTCATACCACGCCTTCATCACTGCTTGGCTGGCTTCCAAGTTGTCAGAAGCTTGCTTCCACAACTTAGCCATTTGGCTCCGGAAGGCCAGCATGTAGCTCACCACATCCTGGGGGAGCTTTCTGGGAGTTCTTTCCCATCCGTCTCTCACCAGGTTAAGAGGTCCACGTACAGGGTGCCCATACAGAAGCTCGAAGGGGCTGAAGCCCACTCCCTTCTGTGGCACTTCCCTGTATGAAAAGAGTAAACAGGGTAGGAGGACGTCCCATTTCCTCCGCAGGCTTTCAGGCAGACTTCTGATCATGCCTTTTAAGGTTTTGTTAAACCTTTCCACCAGACCATTGGTCTGGGGGTGGTAAGGAGTTGTGAACCGGTAGGTCACTCCACACTCCTTCCACATTGCCCGCATATATGCTGACATGAAGTTGGTCCCCCTGTCGGACACAACTTCCTTGGGAAAACCCACTCGGGTAAAGATTCCCATCAGGGCCCTAGCCACAACAGGTGCTGTTATGGTCCTCAGAGGTATTGCCTCTGGGTACCGTGTGGCATGATCCACCAGAACCAGGATAAACCTGTGACCAGCTGTAGTTGGTGGATCTAATGGACCCACAATGTCGATGCCCACCCTTTCAAAGGGGGTGCTAACGACAGGAAGTGGTTCCAGGGGAGCTTTCAGCTTCACCCCTGTTTTCCCACTGGCTTGGCAAGACACACATGTCCGGCAGTAGGTATCGGACGACACTTTCATCTGAGGCCAATAAAAGTGTGGGACAAGACGGGCGAAGGTCTTGTCTTGCCCCAGGTGTCCTGCCAATGGTATCTCGTGAGCCAACTCCAAAAGGAAGGCTCGATAACGTTGAGGAACTACCAAGGCTCGTGACGATCCATGTAGGGGTGCCTTGGGTTCACTGTAGAGGAGGCCATCCTCCCAGTAAACACTGTAGTTCCCTTCAACGTTCCCTGCTGCCTGGGCTTCGGCCTGTCGCCTCAGCCCCTCAAGGGTAGGGCACTCCCTCTGGCCCTGGCAGAATTCCTCCCTGGACGGGCCTCCCTCCACGTGCCACTCGGCCGGGATGGGTAGGTCCTCCAGGTTGGTAACGTCCCCCTCCGCAGACTCCTGGTCCACCACCTCCGGTGGCCTATCCGTCCTACGGGGTGGAGACGCCGAGGCAGGCTCCTCCTGTCCTCGGTTCTTCCCTTGACTGGCAGCTGGCTGGGCCTTTGTTCCAGGCTCCAGCCGGAATGAACTCCCTCTTCGGGTAGTCGCGGACCTTGTGCTAACACAGGCCCAGTCAGGTGTACCCAGCATCTCGGTGTGAGTCCGGTATTCCACCTCCTTCCAAGCGTTGTGCTCCATGTCATTCCCCAGCAGACAATCGACTGGCACGGCAGGGCTTACGGCAACTCGAAGTGAACCTGCAACCCCCCCCCATTCAAAGGGAACCTCGGCCACGGGATAGTGGCCTGTTCTGCCGTCAGCCATCGCGGCTGGGTGGAGTACATCGGGAATTACCTGCTCTGGAGACACCAGCTGGCTACGCACCATAGTCATACTGGCTCCTGTGTCTCTCAGAGCCTCCCCTCTTTGGCCGTTGATGGTGATCCACTGCCCATACTTTGCGGTATTTGCGGGCACCTGGATCTTAGGAACCATCTCCCGTTCTCCCAGGGACACTAAAGTGACACCCGCCCACTCCCTTCCCTTAGTTAAGGGCATCTCCTCCCCGAGCACTACACTAGCTACTCCGGGGGTCTTTCCTCCAGTGGGAGGGGGTGATCGTTTCTGACACTTCGGATCTCCTTTATAGTGTCCAACGCCACCGCACTCGTAGCAATGGACAACCCTTGGCTGCTGACTCTGGCCAGGATTAGGGTTTCTGGGTGGGTTAGCCCTAGGGGTGAATCCTGTTCCCTTTCCTTGGAAGCTATTTTGAGGGGGCTTTTGGAGAACTCCTTTTTCTTTTCCCCTCCCTCTTTCTTCTGGGGGGCGCCCTGTCCGGCCTTTTGAGTATCCCCTCCAGTCCCCCTTGTGGACACCCGGGTACTAGCCCAAATGTCCGCCTCCTCAGCAAGCTTCCGGGGACTGGTCAGCTTGCTATCCACCAGGTGTTGCCGCAGTTCAGGGAAACATTTCTCGAGCAGGTGTTCCTTCAGTACTAGGTCAAACAACTCCTCGTAGTTCCTCACTTCACTGCCCTGAATCCAACCTTCCAGTGCCTTCTTTGCATAGTCCAGGAAGTCCACCCAATTCTGTGTGCCCAGTTTGTGACTACCCCTGAACTTCTGTCTGTACTTTTCAGGTGTTAGTCCAAACTTTCTGATGAGCGCCAGTTTCATGGTGGGGTAGTGGATCTGCTCATCCTCTTCGAGGGCCAATAAAGCATCCCTACCAGCTGGAGGCATGTACTTATACAATCCCCCTCCCCAGTACTTCTCTGGAACCCCATGGGCCCTTAACGAGACCTCATAGGCCGCTAGCCACTTGGCGATATCATCACCCAACCCATAGCTAGCTACTATGTCCTTTGGCAGGTAGGGTTTGGATTCCCTGGTGATCTCTTGGTCTTTGCTGCCACCATTAGGAACAGTTGGTGCCCCAATTCTTAGGATCTGAAGCTCTATCTCTTTCAGTCTTATCTCATGAGCCATCTTCTGTTTCTCCGTCTCATGAGCCATCCTCTGTTCCTCCTTCTCCTTCTCCAGCTTTGCTAAGTCCCATGTGAGCTGTCTTTTCTCCCTCCGATCTGCTAACTCCACTTCGGATAAGCCCCCACTAGAGACAGTGCTTTCCTTCCTAGAAAGTGTCCTGGGCCCTGCTGACAGGTTCCCCACCTCAGGTTGGTACATCTCAGCCCCCTCGGGGTCAGGCTCTCCATCCCTGTCTTCCTCCTCAGCCTTGCTTTCCCTGCGTGCCTCCCCCCAAGCCCTTAAGCTGGTTTGGAGTGCACCCTTCTTTGCTCCTGGGGGACAGTACACCCCCTCCCGCTGGCAAAACTCCCTGAGTTGGGCCACAGTGTACGTTTCTAGATTTTCTAGTACAAACTCCATCTCGCCCACTCAGGTTAGAGGACAGGTTTTGTGCAGTAACAATGCAGGGGGGTACCTTTAATAATACCTCCTCCCACCACCAGAGTAAATTTGGAAAAAACAAAATCCCACAATTAGGAAGGCCGCTTTGAGAAAACTCCCGGTGTAGGCCTATGGACTACCCACAGTTATTGTTGAGTATATGTAGGCACAGCTCTATCCCACCACTGAACACCAATTTATGTTGGAAAACCACTCCCACACTAGAAGGGGTGGTGGTGGACTTCCCGAACACACTGTGGTAGCTTGGCTCGAGTGGTCAGGAATCAGGCACCGTGCTAAGCATACAATATACCCATACAATAACCATGCGTGCATCCGTTCCAAAAACGACTCTACACCGTAAAAATTATGAAAATATCTCTCTTTATCTTTTTCTCTTAGTTGCTGATTGGAAAAATAAATAAGTCAATCACAATATACAAATTTTAAATAGTGCAGGTCAAATAAATACTGTCTGAAGATTCAATAAATAGGGGTGATCATAAATATAAAGGACATAAATATAAGTGCAGGTAATACAGGCAATTAAATATTCGGAGGCAATAAATACTGTACCAATAAATATTGTGCACCAACAAGTCCTGTGGACCAATAAATATAGTAAAGCAATAAATAGGTAAAACACAATAAATACAGTGCCCCCAATAAATAATTAAAAGTATACAGCAACACTCATGTAATCAGATCACTTTTCAATTCCTAAGGGCTGATTTGGCCCAGGCACAGCTTGTAGGGTTGTGGAAGGCTTGAGGGGGGCTACTCCCTGGCTGGGACAAGGCTGAGGCCTAAACTGAGGTAGATCAAGGGGGGAATACCAGTGCCCTGGCTTTCTCTCTCCACACAACCTCTCTAGGTTAGTCCCAGTTCATCCCTGGCACAGTCAGGTTGGTTTCAGCACCTCCCTAGCCCCTTAGAGTAGTCTCTCAGGTCTCCACAGGGCCTTAGGCGCCCTCTACTCCACTTACTGCCCTTTTTCTGATGCTCCGACGCCGCTGGAGTCGTGTCGATGCCGTGAGGCGGTTCCGGTTCGATCTCGGCGGCCTCGGCACAATGTCAGTTCTTTGACGACGCCGGTAGGCGGTTCCGGTCCGATGTCGGCGGCCTCGGTTCGATCTCGACCTCCGATTCGACGGCGTCGGGCAGTCTCTACTCGATGTCGACTTCGGGCGGCTCCGGTCCGATGGCGCTCTCGGCTTCGATGACGTCAGCCGGCCTGGCCTCGATGTCGACTTCCGGCGACTCCGGGGTGCGATCCTCACCCCCGACCTCCGGTGCTCCTCCTCTCAGGTTCCGGGCGACTCCGGAGTGCGATCCTCACTCCCGACCTCCGGTACACTTCACCTCGGTCTCCGACGACTCCGGAGGGCGGACTTCACTCCTCCGATGACGCCGCTCACTCGACCTCGGTTGACTTCCTCCTCGACCTCTGGTATTCCTCACGACCTCCGTCGGCGCCCTCTTACGACCTCAGGCGGCTCCGGGTACGACGTCTGCTTCTTCAGTCAGCGCCGCTTCTCCACCTCGGGCTCCAGGTCTCAGGCTACTCGACGCCGGACTCCAGGGAAACCAGTTTCCAGGTCAGGATCTTGCTGCTTTCTGTTTCTAAGGCCTGTTCCTGCTGTCCAGGTCCTTAGGATGAGTTTTTCTGGCTTCTTCCCACCCAGGGCTACAGGCTGGGATCCATCAGTAGGGACTAGTATCAAGGGTGGGTTTATGGACCCCACTCCAGGCACAAGTTTCCACCCCTGCTGCTTCACTCCTTCCTCCTTCACTGTTGTGCTGCTCTCCCTTCACCAGTCAGGTGCCAACTGCCAGCTCCAACTGCCAACACTCTGTCTTAACCTCCCAACATTCTAAACCGCCTCCAACTGTCACAGAGTTCTGGAATGTTCTGGAAGGTGCTGGTAGGTTCCAGTGGATGCTGGTGATGTCACAGGTGGCCACCATTTTGTGCTCCAGGCCCTCAGACAGAAGTTTCAGGGTTAGCTAAAATGGCTCCCTGAATCTGTAGCAACACGAAAAAGTCTGGTGGTTCCCAAAAAGGAAAAATTCAAACAGGGTTTGAGGCAAAAGTGGGACAAAATAAATAATGATGAGGAGGGACCACCCAAAGGGCTGACAGGTCTAACAGGGATCAAGTAGCTTTCGAGATCCATAGCCCGACTGAGGTCCTCAACGTGCCATATGTATTTCGTGTCTCCATGGGTGATGTGGTGACACAGGACATACGTTCGGAGGATTGGGAAGTGCATGCAATACAATCATTGTTTTTCGATTTATAGTATTATGCTGCTTTTAATGCTGAAGATTTGTATTTAAATTCTGCCAATTCTGCTGATTTATTCTGTTATCAACAATATGGCCATCATTTTCTGCATAAGACAAATACGTTAAGACCTGTTTTTAATTACACACAATGGGAACATTGTCCGACACCATTGAAGGGAAGTTCTAAAACCCTTAGAAATAAATTTACATACTTCAATGATTATGATAGGTCACTACCTGAGTCCTATTATTTTAAATTACACACTTCTTTGAGTCCCAAGGTTATGCTGAGCCATACAAAATTAATTTATTCCAATTCTTTCTGAAATGATGTGTCTACACAGGGCTATGATCACTGGAAGGGCGTTGAATTGAAATCTATCTGGGGTTCTAGGAACTGGCAGGTGCGGGGCATTGAAGCCTTACATCGCGCCTCCCTCATACCAGCACAAATATTATTTTTGAATGATACAGTGTACCAAACAACTTGCCACCTGTCATTCCATCTTTAGCTGAATATAACAATTGGCATGCATACACAAATTTACCTATTGATGTATTACAAGCCTTATTTCAAAATAACACTTTTAACCTCTCTGATCTGGATCCTTCTGGGTGGCTAGTATGGCAGACAAATTTGAATGCTTGCCAACTACGTCTTTATAATATAACTCCTGGTTATACACAGGATAGACCCCATCCACGTGTTTCCACTACACATTCGGTTACCACCTATTCGGTTGGGAAATTATATCAACAGTGGTTACAGGACTCTACACTATCGCCCGTTAAACAACACTTATTGCTTTTGTCCAGTGACATCGATTTGTCTGACTTTGTACTTGGACCCAGGGTTCCTAGAACAAAGAGATTTATTTATGCAGCTTACAATGAAATATGGAAACTTTCACAAATTGAAACAACATTCTGTTTACATCAAATTGACCAAGCAAATTTAGAGAATGTCCTTGCTATAGTTGACAATAGCATCAAGACACTGTCTTCACACATTTACACCTTAGATAATATTGTTTCTTCTGTTATTGATATTGTCCAAGACGATGTATCTGTGTTATACCATAGTCAAAATCAATTACATTCAGTGATACGATTTGCACGGACTTTCACCTTAAAAATGGGAAAAGTCCCATGGGATTATCCAAATGCTTCTGCTTTGTTCTTGCCATTCAATCTGACTGAAAAACAACAATTTATGTCCACGAAAGATGCTTTATACACTCTTTTACACATTGAAAAATTAGATCCTTTGCCTTTCTCTGTTGCGGAAACTGCCTCTGCTGCTTGGTTAATTCATGGGGTTATATCTTTGCCTCTCTCGTTGTTTCAGTTCACCTCTTGTATGAAACATTACCTGCTTTGCCGCTTTGAACCCTTGGGTAGCGCGTTTCTGCATGAGTTGTGGTCTTTGCCCTTCACATACAGATGTCTGAGGGAGGGAAAAAAAGTATACCTGATAGGGGAGGACTGTGATTCTACAGTAGGTCATTCCCTTGTTTGTAAAAACATATAGTTGCACGGGGCTTGTAACGTGTCAGCTCCTAACCTTGCTTGTGTTTTAAAAGGTAATCCAGTCCCCGCAATAACTCCCACCTTTACCCTGCTTCCTAAC
The DNA here is from genome assembly GCF_964204655.1 of Triturus cristatus. Classification (NCBI taxonomy): domain Eukaryota; kingdom Metazoa; phylum Chordata; class Amphibia; order Caudata; family Salamandridae; genus Triturus; species Triturus cristatus. The sequence goes on along the minus strand of NC_140591.1, from coordinate 863,521,041 downwards.
GGTAGTTATCTTATTTTAAATAACAAGCATTGCTACTGTTTACTGGTTGGAATCCCATACATAGTAACAGTTTCACAACACGTAACTTGCTGTAAAAATGTGCTCTTTCCTCTCCCGCATGAGAAGCTAGATAGCTTACTTTAGCATTCCATTCCGGCTTTGAAAACAGATTTCAACAAATTGAGCAGGCTCAAGGTGCTTTTATTCCAACAAGAAGTCCCCCTCACTGTGGCGTGCAAGACCTTCGATTTGCAGGTGGCTAGAACATCTAGCGAGATTAAGTCCTGTCTGAATACTAACCTCCCACAACATTTTGGGGAGCTTATACACTACATAATCAATGCGTCTGATACACACTGCATTGCACATTTTTTTAAAGCTGTTGGCTCTGGCCTTGTGACTTCTTTTCAGACAATATTTGCAGTAACACCTGCCTTCCTTCATTCTATCTTTTCCAGGGTATTTGGTGGATTCCCTTTATTACTGGCATTAGCTGCTGGAATCCTGCTTCTACTGTGCCTGCTCCACTTGTAGTAATGTACAGACCGGGCCGGCTGCAATTGCTCCGTGACTGTATGCATGGATGATTTGGTACATTACTACTAGCGACGCTCAGCGTGACTTATGGGTTGTCCTTCTGCTTTGCCTACTTCACTTGCGTGTAACCAGTCTTCTCTTGTTCACGCTGTCCATTCACATGGGTGTTGGATTTATGCCTCTCCAATACATCATGTTCAGACCTGGATTTTGACCAGTTAATGGGTCCTTTGATGGCCCATGAGCAGGACTGTTCTGGGATTGGCCATATGACGCGTGCGGCTGCACTTGGAATGTTGGCTCAATGGGATATCTGTGAGGCTGCACAGAATTTCCTGATTCAAAGTTGCATTGAATATCACGCAAGTTATCCGGCGATGCTCATGGAGGTGCCCAACTGTCAGGAGCATGCTTGTTCATTCAGCTTGCTGAATTGGATGGCATCCCTTTTTTTCAACTGACGACAATGGTGTCCTTTTGAAAGGCGTTCCATTTTTTTGCTCATACATTCTGCTGAATTAACTTCACTAATGCACCAACAGCACCTTTCAGGTTCTTATTTCCTCAATTGTTTTTTCAATTTAATGTTGTTGGTAATTCTTTGGCACAACAGAAAGCACTCTTGAACTCTGCTTGCTTCTTGAACTCTGTTTTGGTCCTATGTCTATATACAAGGGAGGGTGTGGTATGGTTGGTAGGTTCATTGTCGACATTGCTAAGTTAGCATGAGCTTCACAGCCATGAGGCTGCTTTTGCGCATGTTACTACATGCATTTATTTTGCTACACTTTGTTTTTGCCTTTCACCTGAGAACTGTCTGCTTTTCGCGTTCTCTGCTGTTCTCTGAGGTTTAGTCTGCACACGATGTACATGGTCGATAAACAATGCCCCTTGTTATTCTGTTCTGGTCAGCCCCTCGCACCTAGACATAACACACACACAGCTGCACTACTGAAAGCCTTGTGCTTTAATATTGCAGATCTGCATGTTATTCTGAACACTTGGAGAGAGACCTTTCCAGAGAGAAGAGCTGTGCTGGTCCTGAGATGTAAACCTCTGATCTAGGCCTTGAGCTATGGGGTCTGCTGACAAAGCCCAGAGATCTTTTTTTATAATAAACTATTTCTTACCACGGGGACGGTGGTTAGGTCCTATATTCCTTTTCCACTGTCTTTATAAAATGACATCCCCTTTTGTATTCTATGTAATTGTAACAATGCTATTTTTTTTTAATTGCATATTGTTCCTGGTAATGGCACATGTACTGCACCATAGAGCATGTTAGTTAAAATAAACATTCTAAACTATACCGTGACTCTGATTGTTGTATTCTGGGTTGTGTAATCATCGGTAACTTTGTTTTTATGTCGGAGAACAAATGAGGCACTATAGCTAGTCGGTTTTTGGGATTGTGGGCACTAAGGTGATTGGTACACCATTATACAAGGTTGGTACACCACTATACACCAAGGTCCTGGTTTCCTGCGCATAGTTCTGCATATGTGCAGAAAATTAGGCGAGCGGTACATACTTCTTGGTGGGGATGCAGATCACTAGGTACATGGATACATCTACTGTGGCATTGCCCCAAATGGAAAAGGTATTGGGAATCTATTATTTCTGACCTGGATCAATTGAGTTGTTAGATTTGGGGGTCTCTAGTTGGCAGAGGTAGGTACTTTGACCAAATAGGGACCCTTGCGTCTAGTCAGGGTAAGGGGGTACACTCCTAAAATAACCCGTGCTCACCCCCTTGGTAGCTTGGCATGAGCAGGCAGGCTTATCTCAGAGGCAGTGTGTAAAGCATTTATGAACACATACAGTAACCCAGTGACAACACTACAGAGGGACATCACACAAGTTAATCTATATAAAAAAAGTATTTTTATAAAGACTTAACACAAGACCACAAACAACAAAAATACACAATACTGTACTTTAAAAATGGTAGAAATAGCTTAGTTCTCTTTAGATGGTAAATGCGACACATTAAGTTCAATGTACCTTTGGATGCGTAACGCTATACAATGAAAGTGTTGCAGGGAAGGTGATGCGTTGGTTCCTTACACGCTAGAATGGTGATGCATCGGTTCCCTACTGCTGCGTAGAGGAAGGTGATGTGTTGGTTCTTCTCTGCATGGGGAGGTGATGCATCGGTTTCTTACTGCGCTTCCGTGGCGATGCGACCCGCAACGCCGTGATGCGGTGAAGATCCAGTGCAATGAAACAAAATGGCGTCTTCTTCTTGATGCGACAATGATGTGTGCACGCCCGACGGCCGTGCGGTGACTCAACTAATCTTCTGAGCTGTGGCAGACCCTGCGACACGCTTCTCCGGTGATGCGACGGCATCTGCTGTGATGGCGACACTCTTTTCCGGTGTCCTGCAACGGTAGTGGTGGTTTCGACAGTCACACATCAAATTCTATAATTCACATAGTCTTTTGTAATTTTTGGTGTATCTTCTCTGGTGATGCGAGGCGCTTCAGTGATGCGATGCGACAGCATCTGCGGTGGCAACACGCTTCTTCTTCATGAGTCGTTCTTCTAGCTCCTTGCGACACACAGTCCCTCAGAAGGCCAAGCACAAGAGCAGACACTTCAAAAGAACTCAGGGGAGCTGGTTGGTGAAGTCTGTTATCCCTGAGACTTTAGCAGGAGGCAAGTTCAATTTCCAAGCCCTTGGAGATCCTTTACCAGTTAATGAAAGGAGCACAAAGTTCCTTTCTCCTTTCTTTGGCAGTCAGGCAACCACTGCAGGCCAATCCCACAAACAGCACTCAGCTTAGGGATAGTCTCCTCCTTCAGTTTCTCTCTGGTTCCTCTCCTCAGCAAAGGTTCTTGTTTACCAAAATTGATCTAAAGTCTTGGGGTCTGGACCCCAGTATTTATATTCATATTCTCTTTGTTCTCTGAAGGCAGAGAGGCCTTTGACTAGTCCAAACCAGTTCTGGTCAGTCTTGGAGCACTTTGTTTACAGGACTCCTCCTTTCCTTTGACATTGTGAGCCAGGGACATCAGATGCACAACAGGAGGTGGAGTCAGCATTGTGGAAGGCAGGTGCAGCACTATTGAGGTCCCAGGTGCAACTCCTCCCACCACTCTACATGCAGATCTCTCTATTCAGCCTTGTGCTGAGTTACCCTGTCTCCTGGAATCCCCCAGCCCCTGTCACTCAAACTCCAGACATGGAATACACAACCTAGCAGAGGCAGGCTTGGATAGTTAGGCAAGAAAATACGTACTTTCTAAAAGTGGTATTTTCAAACACAGAATGTTAAAACCAACTTCACTAAAAGATGTATTTTTTCAATCTGAGTTCAGGCATACTAAACTCGAATTTCTACCATGTTCCCTCAGTTAGGATTAAAAGGTGTTATAATCAAACTGTCCATTCTGACCTATGGGGAACTGGTAGCCTTGCAATAGTGAAAAAGAAAGATGGCTGTAATTCACAATTAGGACATTCCACACACATCAGGACATGCCCTACCTTTTACTTACAATGCACCATGCCCTTGGACCTACCTTAGGGGTGTCTGATATGAAGAAAAGGGAAGATTTAGGGACTGGCATGTGGGTGCACTTGGACGGTCAACATGGCAGTACCAGACTGCACATAGGCTCTGCAATGGCAGGCCTGAGACACACTTTACAAGCTGCTTCTGTGGGTGGCACAACCAGTGCTGCAAGCCCACCAGCAGCATTTGATTTACAAGTCCTGGGCGCACAGAGTGCACTGTACTAGGGTCTGACAAGTAAACCAAATAAGCCAATCATGGAGTCACTAATACATACATGAATTTACAATAGAGAGCATATGCACTTTAGCACTGGTCAGCAGTAGTAAAGTGCCCAGAGTCATAAAACAACCAGCAACAGGTCAGAAAAAATACAGGAGGAAGGCAAAAGTTTAGGGATGACCCTGCAAAAAGGACCAAGTCCAACAGGAGTGTTTTGAGGCAAAGCAGAGGGCACCTCTGTCCAATGAGATCCTGGGTGCCAACCAAAAGCATGACAACTCCCTCCAAAGTGTGGTATCCTCTTGCCCCACACAGCCCTGCACTTCCAAAATCCAACATGGATGATTTCTATCCAGAGGAGTAAGAGCAAGCTAAACCAACCCGCAGTGTGGCTCATCTCCATTAACTCTCCTCCCCCTGACCTCTGCAAATTCTTGTCCTACGCCTGTCATCTGGCTGGGGAACAGGATGTGGAGGTAGGTACAACTGGCATTCCTTACTGATCTGCTCTCTCTTTGAGCTCAGTTTGGATTATCCAGCCCCCTCTGCAGGACCCATCCACCCAGTTGCTGAGCTCTCTCCATCAGATAACCTCTGCTCCTGCCAGGTCATTCATCACCTAATCAAAGCAGCCTTGCTAAGATTGTTAAGGCTGACTAATCAGCAGAGATCAGTAGAAAGCTGGAGCTTGGTTCACAGAAGAGAAAGTTTGTTAACTGCTCTTCTATATTAGTTACGATGAATTCAACAGTGGCAAGTTGTTAGATTTACAAATACTAATATTTTAAATCCTTGAATTATATTTACTCCTTTCCTAGCAATATTTATAACTAAATTAAATATTGCTATGTTGCTAATGGAGCTAAGTATCTGCAATAGGTAAAAATGAAATGGACAGTTTTTCCCTCATTAGGGCATACAAAACATTTTCATACGCCTCCTGCTTATAGTTACATGACCCTCGTTCACTTGGACACCTAGGGGAGACCCTGGGAGTACCGAATATGCAAGAATAAGGTATATTATAACTTTTAACGTGTCCATACCACCAAAGTCGAGTTAGCACAATTTACCTTTAAAGACAGACTGCAAGGCAGGACTGCCTTTAAAAGGACAGCAGGTACTCAGTAGCGCACACATGCTAGTGCAGGAAATCCACTATGCTTCTAAACCTCCATGCCCTATTACCTACTAGGGACCTATAGGTAGATTGCAGAGCCTGGCCCTATTATCTACAAGGGACTAATAAGATCTGTCAATTACCAATTGTAAGTGTACCTGTAGGAGAGTAGGGTCTGCTATCCTATGGTCACCCCAAATTTTTGCTTTTTGCTTCACTGGTTTTTGACATATTGAGGCTGTGGGCCTGCCAATCAGACCCCCAGCCTGCTGTTCTCTCTACTAAATTTACACTATGCACCCTAGGTGCATAACCAATTGGAAGTGGATCACCCTGTGAGCCCCTGTACCAGTGTACACTAGGTACCCAGGGCATTGGTGTATCTAAGGCCTGCCAGGGGCTGAAGCATGTATTATGCCACCCCAGGCTTGGCCTAACAAATTTGACACAACTGGCAGATCACTCAGCTGGGGTAAGTTGGTGTAACCACCTCTTACTTAGGTGTAGTATACCTATACCTAACCTTAAATGGGACACATGTTAACCTATAAGTCACTCCTATGGCAGGCCTTAACAATCCTGAAGGCAGAGTGCTTGGTTCCATGTGAGATGGTGCTCTGGCATGAGCTGAGCCTGTCTGCAGTGGTCGGAACAACTTCCTTCTACTGTTTCCAGATATCGTCATACCATATACTCTTAAGTGCATTATGAACCTCGCGGTTAAATGCTATCTTTGGTTTGGCTTTATCAAAACATGTCGAGTAAGGTGTCATACGAATTGGAATACTAACCCCTCGCCAATTCTGGCGACGGGGTTAGCATTCCACCCTTCTAGAGGGACACGACATGTACAGTACCTGAAACCCGGGTAAAATCAGACATAGCCTCAGCTCCACAAAATGGATGCTGCCACCACAGACACAAGTCTGCCCTCCTGCTGCTGGGAGTCCTTCCAGCTTGGGAGGTGTGGACAAAGGGTTTCCTGCCAGGGGAGGTGCGTGCACCACCCCAGACAGGATTTTGTGTATTGGTCAGGTAGGGCTTGAAAGAAACCAGACATGCCTGAGGCTCACAAGGAGCCTCGGTGCATATGCCAGTTCAATCCGGTCCTGGGGCACACCAGTCCCGGGCCTGGGGCGAGCTGGACAAAGGATTGGGGGTGTAACCACCCCCCTTCCTGGTCCCACCCTTAGGGAGGGACCTAGCAGGTAGTCCGGCCCCTAGAATCCGCTTAAAGGTAGTAGCTGTGTCCTAAGACTTCAGACATCCTGGAATCAACTTAACTACAAGAAGAAGACGGGAACTTCGACGCTCTGCCGCACAGAGGACTGAAGGAAATCTCCCCTGTGGTCAGGGAGTGACCACCTTGCTAACGCAAGCACCATCCAGCGAATCAACGTCTGCTTTGCCGCCGCCTCCCGCCGGAGCCCGAGCCCAGAGACTGACAAGACCTGGACCTCCAGACCTCTCACCGCCCGATCCACAGTCCCTGAAAAGAAGGAACCCGTGGAGGCACCGAGACACGTGGAGCCAGCCATCTTGAGAAGACCACGACAAGCTGCAAGCGCAACAACCGAGGCTCCCTCCAAGTTGTGCTTTGGGATCTGAGAAGCCCAACACCCGAGCAGCATTTGCACCAAAGGTGAGCCCTTCAGCATCTCCACGATCTGCGTGGGGCCCTTCTGCTTTTGCCACTCGACGCGCCTAACCGGTTGCTGGCCCGCTGGCTAGTGGCCATCTTGGCGACGAACTTCAAGAACTACACCGCTGGTCTGGTTGCTCCAGACTGACCATTGCTCCCCTCCAAAGGAGCAATCCCTCTGACCTTGCTGGTCAGAACCATCAGCTTATTTTGTCTCCCACAACAATTGCTTTTGCCAAGGCTTGTTTGCTTTGATCAAGTCGCCGACACCGCCGACAGCGAGAGCCTGCGTGGGACAGCTCGTGAACCGACTCCTGGACGTCGTCGACCTTCAGGGACCACGTGGCTGCAGAGACAAGCTGCACCTTTTCTCCTGTTTGCACCCGACATCGCCTGGTACCCACCTGGTGCCACGCTGGTCACTGGCTAGTGACTGTGAACACTGTCCCCTCTGCTTACAGGTCTTCTACAACTCCGATCCACTCTTGGATCCACCGCATCCCTTCCGGACCGACCGCCTGCAGCATCTTTAACTACAGGCTCCATTGAACAGATAGAAGAAACCCGACGCACTTCGAGACCTATGCACCCGCTTCCTGTGGGTGAGGTAAAGCTGGCACTCCGGTGCCCAAGTGTAGAGTATCATCTCTAGTGTCTGTGTTTCCAATCTTGAGTTCATAGTCCATCCGGAAGATCCTTTTTGCAGTAACTTTGTAACTTTTACGCACCCATTGAAAACCTATGGGAGCTCGCGTGTGACTATTTGCTCTGCACACGCAACCCGTGGACCTCCTGGTCACTAACTAAAGTTAGCTCCTTGTAGGCCCAGCGATTCTAGAGGCCCTAGGCCTTTTCCCTTTTCTGTTCGTGGTACTTATACCACTATTTTAGTATATGGTTTGAGTGGCCACCAGGGCCTATCCATATAAAGTGCAACTTCTGTGTATTCTAACGTATTCTTGTTTAACGATTTGTGCTCCTGTGCTCATAAAGAGTCTAGGGGATACTTTGAGAAATAAATACATGTATATTTTCAATATATATCTGTGTGGTGTCCTTTCATTGGTATAAAAGGGGGTTACATTTGGTAAAACAGCCTGCTTAACACGCTTCACGAGTTTAGCCTCAAAGACTGCTTAGCCTACGCTACCACTAGGGCAGCTAGTCCGAAAAGGTTGACTTACAACCACACCATAAGGGTTGCTTGGCATGGTACAAGGTGGTCACTTTAACTAGTGAACATCATATACCAGGCCAACTTCTCACAGTACCCGATTACATGTACCTTTTCAAACATAGCACTATCCCTGGACCTGGATAGCACACCTCAGGGTACAGTCAGAATCAGTTACCACTCAGGAAAACTCAGGGAGAAAAAATTGTTATGTAAACAGGCTGAAAGGATTTGGCGGAAGAACTATTCCATGCCGGATAAATCAGAGTATAAATTAACCATCTCCAATTATAAACAAGCTCTGATGGCTGCCAAGAAAGAATACTTTTGTACCCAAATTATCAACGCTAAATCTGACACTAAAGAGCTGTTTAAAACGGTTATAAAACTGTTAAATCCTAGGATGCCAACTGACTCTGTGGATCCGGATTTTTGCAACACCATCGGGGCTTTCTTCCAATCTAAAGTGGAGTCAATCTTTATCTCTCTGTCAGGTTTGATTGATATTAATGGTGTTAAAACGGAAGTCTCTCATCTCCCTGCTAACACCTTGGACTGCTTTTCTCCTTTGCTAATTGAGGACACTGTGAAACTTATGAACAGCATTAAATCTGGTGCCCCGAGTGATCCCTGCCCCACATGGATCATTAAACAAATAGCCGATATTACTTGCAGGGTCCTGACACCCTTACTAAATGGCATAATTCAATCTGGTCTTTTCCCAAATTCTTGGAAAAAAGCTTCAGTGCTTCCGCTACTGAAAAAGCAGTCTCTCGATCCTAAGGACCCTTCAAACTATCGTCCCATCTCTAGACTCCCACTACCAGCCAAAATCTTGGAAAAGGCTATAAATAGGCAGCTCAGCGACTTTCTCCAGCATAACAACCTGTTGGACCCCTCACAATACGGCTTCTGAGCTCTCCATAGCACCGAACTGGCGCTCTTGAAGTCTACAGAGGAGATCAGAGAGGTGATGGATAAGGGAGGTAATGCGATGCTGATTCTCCTAGATCTATCTGCGGCCTTTGATACCGTGCATCACACGGTATTACTTAATCGGCTATCAGAGATCGGAATCAGAGGGCAAGCATGGAATCTGCTCAATTCCTTTCTCAAGGATAGGGTACAAACCATTGAACTCAACGGTAATACCTCCAAACCCTTTTCACTGCCGTGCGGGGTGCCGCAGGGATCATCTCTTAGTCCCACTCTCTTTAATATTTACGTGGCACCCTTGGCTGGCATTAATAGAGCTTTTGGATTTCAGCTCACCTCCTACGCGGATGACACTCATATTGTACTGTCAGTGAAGGAGGGAGCTGAAAAAGAAACAGGAGCACGCTTCTCAGACTGCATGGGCGCGATCTCCAGATGGATGTCGGCTAACTGCCTCAAACTGAACTCAGCTAAGACTGAGGTTCTAAGGTTTGGCAATAACCCCCTGATGTGGACACCAGACTGGTGGCCTGCGGATCTTGGTCTCTGTCCCACACCCTGCAGGAAAGCTAAAAACTTGGGTGTGGTGGTAGACAAAAAACTCAATATGGGAGACCAGGTCAGCAAGGTGATATCTGGATGCTCGCTAATACTGAGAATGATCAGGAAAATCAGGTTCTTTCTCTCTGAGGGGAACCTTAGAACTGTGGTGACTGCATTGATATTGTCATGTCTTGACTATTGTAATAGTCTTTATGTCAATATTCAAGCACAACATCAAAATAGGCTCCAAACTATTCAGAATGCAGCAGCCAGACTGTTAACCAAGACCCCTAGGTCGGTCTCAGTTAAAGGAGAACTTAAAAAGCTACACTGGCTTCCTACTCATCTGAGATCTAGATTTAAGGCACTATGTATTGTGTTCAGAGCCTTGGCCGGGACAGGGCCTCAGTTCTTAAGAAACAAGTTTTCCTGGTACACCCCATCTAGATCTCTCAGATCAATGGGTGTGCTAAACTAGTGAAAACCCCCAGCTTCAAAAAAGTGAATTGGGGAGGTAGAAGCTTTGTTACCAGTGCATCCAGAATCTGGAATGAACTTCCTTTTTCACTAAGAAACTCCCCTGACATTAGTGTGTTCAGGAAGGGTCTCAAGACTTGGTTCTTTTCTCAGTTTTAGTCATGTTATCTGCTTGGGTAGTCAATGCTTAGCGCCAGGACACCGGAATGGTAATCGTGCTTTCTATACATTTTAATAACATAACATAACATAACATAACTAGTATCATTTGTAGGAAAGTGACTCTGTATATACTGTTCCCAAATAGGTACAGTGTGTACAGAGTCCACAGTCCCCAGAGGTTTGGCAGAGGCTAAAGTTAGATATAACCTTACTCTCTAAAGTGGTAGCTTGGTCGAGCAGTAAGGCAGTATCAGAGGACAGTGTAAAGCATTTGTTGTACACACTCAGTCAGCAAATGGTCTCACACACTCAAGAACTGAAGTCTAGGCCAATGGTTTGTATATAAATATATATATTTGTTTTATTTTAGAACCAACAATAGGTATCAAAATATACTTTCACAGAATGAGATGCTTTAGTTAAATACTTTGCAATAGGCAATTGACTTTTGAATGTAATAGTTACAGTTTGTTGCAATAGGCAACACAATTTCAAACACAATAATACATTGAGCTCAATGGGAATTTTAAGTTAAATGCAATTGATTACTTTTAGGATTACTTTTCTAACTCCAGGACTGGATCCTAGATTCAGTCCTGGGACAGTTCCTCGAAACAGGTGAGTAAATACGATTTAGTTACTGTTGTGATTTTTAAGCAATATTTTGGTATTTTAAAAGTTGACACTTAGAAACTTTTCTCTAATAAAATCACCAATGTTATCCTATGGGAAGCAATTCACTTAGCAGGTAAGTGGGGTTATGGTTACTAGGTCAGTGTTGGATCCTGGATCCAGCACTAGTGTACCACCTGTAAGCAGTTGAGAGAATGCGTTTAAGTTATACAGGCGATTTTTAATGAATATTTATAAATTTGCAAAATCGACAGAAGAAATTTCACAGAAAAACAGTCAATGGTTTCCTATGGAAGAAAATTCAAGTTATAGGTAAAGTATATTCTTGTTACTTTTGTAATCCAGTGCTGACCTCCTAAGCTCAGTACTGAGACATCTATCTAACACAGGTAAGTGTTTATGTTTTCACAGTTGGTACGATTTTTAAAGACTATTTGTAGTTTGCAAAATCGACACGTAGAAGAAATTTCACAGAAAAACAGTCAATGGTTTCCTATGGGAGAAAATTGAGTTAGCGATAAGTATGGTTGTAATTACTTTTCAGGGTTAGTGCTGGGCACCAAGATCCAGCACTGGGATCTCTCCTGATAGCAGGTGAGTATTTTTGTTTTTGTTACTCGGTTGATTTTAGGTGAATATTTTAAAGTTTAGAAACTCCACACTTAGAAGAATTTTCAAGTGAAACCAGCCAATGTTACCCCATGGAAGAAAAGTGAAATATCGGCTTTTGGGTAAGTACTCGACTGGCAGATTTAAGGTTCTGAGCATAGACTCAGGTGTCTCCCAGGGTCAGGTAAATACAGCTGTTACACCCTCAGCGGCACAGGGGCAGCCGGGTGCAGAGTGAGGTAGACCCAATGTTATCCTATGGGAGGCAGGGGGTCCGTGGTTGGTGACTGCTGGCTAGCAGGCCACGCGGCTGTGGGAGCTGGGCTCCTGGTCACTTGCTCGGGGCAAATGGGAAAGTAGGTTAGAGTAGAAGTTGCACTGCCAGGGCCACTCTGGCGGCTGGGTGCAGGGTGCTTTTGAGCTGTCGTGCGCTCAATGGATTGGAATGGAGAAGCTCCAGAACAAACAAAGGCTGCAAGCTCGGGGACGAAGATTCTTCAGATGCGACCACCACTTCGAGAGGTAAGTTGGGTAGTTGGAGGATAGGTAAGTACCCAGGAGTTTGGCACAGGGGGCCAAAGGCCGCCGGGTGCAGGGGTACCTTTTGGTGTCAGGAAATCTTACCCTCTGTTAATCGCGGTTGGAGGGGTCCCTGGTTCTGAGGCTGCAGGCGTCGTAAGGAGCGTTGAGGTGGGTCCTTGGGTGCCGGATTCGGGGTCACAGTTGCCGGGGGACATCCTCTGGTTCTTTGTCCACTCCAGCACAGGCCAGGCTTGGCGGGTGCAGAGTGTGCAGGGTTCACGGTTCCTGGCTGATGCCAGAGGTCAGTTACTTGCTTTGAGCAGTGCCACTGCTCGTGGGAGTCCCAGATGCTCAGAGTCACAAGGTAGCCAGGTCCTCCGGGGTTTGTGAGGTTGCTGGCCACTGGAGGTGCCGGGATTTAGCAGGAACAGGTTCGAGGGTCGACAGGCCGGTAGCGCTGGGGCCAAAGCAGTTGGTGTCTTCCTCTTGTTAGCAGCTGCACGGCAGGTCTTCTTTCTTCTTGATCTTCTTTGCTGTTTCGGAATCTGGATCTAAGGAAGGAAGGTTCAGGGTGCCACTAAATACTAGATTTAGGGGCATTATAGGTAGGTAAAGGGCAGGGACCAATGGGTCCCTTCTCTGGGGTGGGTACACCCCCTATCCTACCACTCTCCTGTGGGAGGGGGGCAGTAGCCTAGTCCTGATTGGGCAGGGCTCCCCATCTTCAAGGTGGCGAGATGTGCTTCACCTCGCCTCCCCCACCTGAGGGGTGGTGTTGGCAGAGGCTGGCACACCCCCTTTCCTTCCTTGGGGTTTCTGGCCAGTCTTCCCACCAGAGTGGGGGTCAGAACCGGTAGGAGCCAGTTGCTGAGTACAGCAAGTGGCCTGGAGAAGTTCCCCCTGCCCATTCTGGGGAGGAGACCTAGCACCTCACCCAGGATATGCATTGTCGCAGGCCCAGGAGAGCAGATGGCTCTCTACCTAGGGGTCCAGCAACATGTCTGCTGTGCAGCCTAGGCAGCCCTTCAAACAAGATATGGATTGTAGATTAGATTCAGGGGGCATCTCTAAAATGCCCTCTGTCGTGCATTGTACATTAAATCCCACACTGGCATCAGTGCGGGTTTAATGTGCTGAGAAGTTTGATATCAAACTTCTCAGTCTTCAGTGCAGCCATCATGGTGCTGTGGAGTTCGTGTTGACGCTCTCCCAGCACCATATACTCTTAAATGGCAGCACTGCACTTACAGTGCCCAGGTAGGGACCTGGGTACTGTAGGGGCACAGGGCTCATGCACCTGTTCCCACACCACTGGCATAGGGCACCCAGCTAGAGGGGTGGCTGATGTATGCCAGGGCAGTGTGTGTTGTGGGCATGGCACAAAGGGATGTGTGCCCTGTCGTCTCTCTGTTTGGTTCTGCACCCAGACACTCAACCTGCAAAGGCAGTATGTGTGGTGTGTAAGGGTACAGGGCCCCTAAGGGTGGCACAATAAGTGCTACAGCCCTTAGGGGACTTCTCTGGTCACAGTGCCCTGGGTACCTATGGTACCATTTACCAGGGGCTGACCCGTGGCCAGAGATGCCAATTGGGTTTAGGTTTGAGTACAGTTTTAGGGAAGGAACATAGGCCCTGGACACCTGATTGGCAGGAGCCCAGGGCACACTCAGTCAAAGTACATCAGCAATTCAGCAAAAAGTGGGGGCATACCATGCAAGAAAGATGGCACTTTCTCACATCATTCAGCACAAAATGGGGGTAGGCAGGGCAGAAGGATGACTTTCTAACAGTTTTCAAACAAGCCTATGCACACAAAATGACCGGGGATGCCGTACCACGGGTGGGGCAGAGGAGGGGAAGTTGTTTGGAATTCCATTTATCTAATTTACACAGTTACAAAGCAGTGGACAGACCACCAGTAAGGACAATAATCGTCACTGTAACATAACCTGTGGAGAGCATCATAGATCATATAATTCTAATCCATAATGCGCCAACCATTTCCTCCAGGCCATCTCTTGTTTTAAGGGGCACCTGCTGGACATAAAATCAACTCCTCCAGTTTGGCACTCCAGTCCATCGCTGCTCTCCAACTTGCCAGAGGTGGGGGAACCCAAGTGCTGAGCAATATCTCTTTTCACAATTATTGTTCCCCTGCTCAGGAGAGTACAATCTCCTCTTGACACACCCATATCTTTTAAAATCCCAAGCTCGGCCACTGTTTGGTTGGGCTCCATGAGTTCCAGAATACCTGTGAAAGAGCAGCAAACACCCTCCTAGTATCTCAGAATGATGGAACAGCCGCATGTCATGTGATAAAAGTGAACCTCTTTACTCTGGCAACAGCTGGCTGTTGGTGCGGCCAACTTATTAGCCCACAACAGTCTTAGGGGTGTAAGATAGGCCATCTGGAGATAATTGAGTTGGTTATTTTGAGTCTGGATGGAATCACAAAAACTTTGGGGGACATGCATGCGTGTCTCTAGTCTGACCCGTCGAGGGTTCCCCGTCACCTCTCCCAGTCAGTTTTCAAATCTGCAAGTGGGTTTCGAGAGTTAATGACTAAGGATTTATATATATTTGAGATTCTTCCATTTCCCATTGGGACCCATTAGGAGAGGAGCTTGTAGGGGATTCATGTACAGCATTAAAATAGGAGGGTGTGCCATAGTTGTAGGTAACAGAAGTACTGGGATTTATGTAATGTGTATTCGTCTTGAAGACCCTGAAAGAACTTTAGATTGGAACCCTGACAAACATCGCCTACTTTTGTGATCCCAATAAGGTCTTAATTCTCAAAACCCCTAAACATTGCTGTATTATGTAGCCAGTTATCTTTTGTTCACTTTGTTAAAGATCATCATTGCAATAAAGCCTATCACCGGCCAGAGAATGTAGGTGACAGTATGTGAAATAAAAAGCCAATAAAAGGTTCTGAAGTTAAAGTACTTGTTTTTAAATTAAAGTACTTGATTTTACAAAAAGACATTGCCTCAAATGGACATTAATTTATTGTGCTGTTTGATGATAGTTGAGTTCTGTGTTATTGCCCCCATGCTATTGCCCTGAGAAGCATTAAACTGCTAGCCCTCGCTACCCTGAGAGCCAAATGCAGAAAGCGTTGTATTGGGCTCAGTAGGCAGAGCTATAACAGGCGGGCCCCAGACACCAGTTGTTAATGACCTCAAACACCATGGTGTGGTCCAGTATCCCCATTAAGCCATGTGGCCATCCCTTCGAACGGTGTCTGACAAGTACTATTATTTCTTAATTTAGTTTGAGAGTCATAACATCATAGAAATGCTAATTGACCAATATAATATACTTCATTAAATGTAGTATTTGTCCCGCAACCCCAATGATTCAATTTAATCAATAGTTTGATAAACAAATAACCCTTAAAATATGTCTGAAACATAGGAGGTTTAATTCCACCTTCCTAGACAAGAGTTGTTATAATGAATCCTAATGTCATGAACTGTCCAAATTAATTTATGGCGACTCAGATGGACTCCACAAATCCTTATTTTAGGTGATAACTCCTTCTTCATCTGAAGAAATTCTAAAATCCCAGTGGAAAGGTTAAATTTGGCGTATGCTTGCATGTACATTGCAAGAAAGCCCACACAAGATTGCAACACTTCAATGTCCAGGCTTTATCCAATTACAACATATGCCTCTACACACAATCCCTGCTCCATTCCAGCTCTCACCAGCAAAACAACCTCTAGACATTCGCATCCTATTATAAACCCCATATTACTACAACGCACCTCCTTATAGTACATTAACATCAACAATACATTTGCAGATATGGATATCTTATATACACATGCATGGAATCAAGAACTCAGGATAAACATCTTGGCTAGCGCACAAACCTTCAGGTACACAAGTAGTTAATTATTTTTCTTGATTATTCTGACTATGTTTAGTCACATGCTGGGCCACCAACAGTTATTTTTTTATGTAGACCCAGCAATGGTTGATACCTCTTCTCTCTCTCACTCCCTAACCACTTCACCACAGCTCCCTTGGCACCACTCACTCATTTCAACACATGCAACTCACCAGCTTAGACATTCATTTTGTATTTCACTTGTGCAATCAACCAGCATTACGCTGTCCTTACTAACCCTCTTCATTTTCATGGTAAACACATAATAAATCAGTTGGTTTCATAATAAGTTTGATCTATGGTTGGCTGCCTCTATCAAAACAGACTTCAGTGTGCTTCCAGCAAAATTTATCTCCAGGCATATTTAATCCTTTTGTAATAAACAGACCCACGACATCCAGGGATCATATCAAAATGGACTACGCGGGCTCAGTGCTTGTTTTTATGAGCCTACAGTGTTTGCAGTAAATTAATGTAACCTAATATTTCTCAGAGTTAGTGCAGTAGCTCAAACAGGAAGAGGTGGACGCTGTGTAGTGTTTCAGAGCAGTCCTGTCTGAAACTCAAGCGTCAACTCAGAGAAATATTGGGCTAAATAAATTCACTTTACACATTACATGTGCATAAATAGACGCTCCGCTCTGCATTGAACTAGACCAGGCCATAATGATACAGCCCCTGGACGTCATGAGTCTGTTTAACATCATCCTTTTGAGTCTCTAAGAGCAGCAAAATCTACATGTGCTGAACGATCTGGAAGGCTTCTGAACTTAGGGCCTGTTTACGATGGCCGAGGGTCCCTCGGCCATCGTAACAGGGATCTCCGTCTGCCATATTACAATTGTTTATGGACGGGAGGTGGTCAGACAAACCGACCGCCACGGTCCCGACCAGCAGGCTTTATCCGACCACCTTTTGGACCTCACTGTACTCCCAGAATGGCAGAGGTGCCTGTCAGGAACCGCCATAAGATTACAATATCCCTTATTGCCTTTCGTTCTAAGGTGGTCAAACTACAGCAAACTGGCAGGTGGAAATTGATTTGGGGGCCCGTAGCGGCCCTCCCTAACACCCTGGGCCAGGGACATAAGCCCTGGGAGGCACTTATGGTGCCTGCTTACATATCCCTACACCATATGGTAGGCACCGCATGGTGCCTGCCATGTAGTGTAGGGATATGTGTGGGGTGTCTGTTTTTTCTTGCGGTGGCTGCTGCAGAACGCAGCACCTGCCGCAATACAAAACATGGGCGGTCGGTCGCATCCTAATTGGCCCTGTGCGACTACCACCTTGTAGGCAGCTGTCCCAAATACGAATAAATGGTGGATGGACGAAAGTCCATCAGCTATCCTAATGACCCCCTTAGTCACATGTAATCCTCTGTTTCCCAAAGTGGGCCCATCTGGGATGTGCTCCAATGATTGTTTCTGCTCTTTTTTAAGGTTCTACAGGATGTTTCTCCTTAGAAATATATTTGTCTGATTGCGAGAAAGAACAGAATTGACCACCTCAACTCAATAAAGTAATTGCTAATCAAGTATTCCATTCTAAGGTCTGTCCTCACACCCAGAATAACCAACATACTCAGACTGCCGAACTCAAGTTGAACCGTAGCCGTGGAACAGAGAAACACTCATTTCAGACCATTTCAGTTTCTTTCAGCACCTGAGTCCCTTGACATACCTCTTGAGATAAACAAACTTGCAATGCTGGCTCCACTGTCCCAAAAAGCAATAGCCCTCTTACCATCCACAAACACTTTGTTGAGAAGTAGGGGGTTAAAAAAACCTTACTGTCTACTTACCAGATATCCAGAAATAACAGTACTACCTCCACAGTTACTACGTGGAGGATCTGAACATGGATGACAGACACACCTTTCAGATTTCTGCAGAAGGGACACTGGTGTGCCTTTATTCCAGGTGGAAGAGCAGCAAGACTTCATCTGAGGGGAGTTCTTATTTTGATCCTAGCTGCATGCAAACCAACAGCCCTAGAACCAAAATGTGCATCTTCTAAAAGAGACTTCTAACCACAGATTATTCACCTTGTGAATTCCCGCAGGCGCTAGACTGGATCAGGAGAATTTAACAGAAATTTCCCTGAGCGTGGGTGGTGATGGCATACAGCTCTGCAACACTTCTGTTCCACTACACAAGTGATTGTGAAATCGATGGTACTATATCTGTGCCAATTCCACACTCTGAAATCAGGTCCTTCCAAGATGGATCTGGAGTTTCTTGAACCATGTCAGTTTCACTGAACATTCTTTTCCTTATAGCTTTTTCATTGTGAAAGGAACATGTCCCCACAGAAAACAACAGGGCTTAAACCTTTCAAGGACTGCAACTGACATATGTTGGTTATGGACAACCTCAACTTCTGCCTCTGGTGTCTGAATCCCAGGCACATCACAGCGTTGTGCGAGTGCTGTTCAAAAATGAAACAGAAGTGCATCCACGACTGCAAGGCTAAGCTCGCCTCGTAGAGCGTTGGAGGAAGTCGTAGAAAATCCAGTCTTCTTCGAGGTAAAGGGCACGTATACACTCTCGCTCCTGAGACTGATCTCGTAACCGTTAGTCATGGAAGTACAGGAGTTCATTTAAGTAAAAAAAGCACAAGAAGTCCAAGCACGGCTCTCCTTCATCCCTCCATTTCCATCATTCAGTCGTGTGATGCCCCGGGTACCTCTAGGCCACAGAGTCACCCCCCCCACCTTGGAGCCAATTCCACTACTGCTCTCCATGCACCTCAGCTTCCTCAGGGCAATTAGCCATGGTCCAAGTCTTTGGTAACCCTACCACTCCCTCTGGAGTGCCTTCAGGAACCATTGGTTCCGAGGTGGCCCACAGTCGGGTTACTGTTGGCGGATCCTTCCCGGACACAGACTAGGCCACTCAGCTTCACGTGGAGGTGGGCCCATCCTTTGAGCTCACCCCCAGTGACTCCAGCCAATGTCTGACACTGCCTATGGTACCACAGCCGACACCACTAGCGGAAGTCTTAATGCCAGCGCTAACATCAACAACACCGAAAGTGAAGACATTGTTATCTGACTCTGAAACTCAAAAACAACCACACTCCCTGAGGTATCAAACAACACGCCTGTACTCCTATTCTAACACAGAAACCTCACAGCTGCACAACAACAATGATGATGCTGATGAAGGTACTGTCTATGATAACAATGAAAATCGTTTCTTAGATCTATAGGATGCCAGTAGCCTGGATACATCTCCAGAAATTGGTCTTTCCTCTCTAAACCCGGCCATGACATCAGACAAATCCACCACGTTAACTATGGTGATCAGTACGGTCGCAGATGTTTTGGACCTCACTTTGCCCATAATAGAGGTACAAACAAGTGTGTGGCTAAGATTGAGATCAGGATGGATGTGGTGTGAAGAGGTTCTGCACCACAAGTCTGTCAGAGATCATTCTGACAGTTTCCTACCCCCTGCCAGGGTGGACAGTACTGCCTACCACCGACGCAAGGAGGAGCCGTCACTGGCAATACAGGCGCATCATGGGCCAAGACATGTCATACAGCCCACCACTGCTACCTGCAACCATCGCTGCATCTTAGGTGACTGGGGAGGCATGGCCATGGTGGCTACTGTGATAATCCCCCCTCACAATGCAAGGTATTGTGAGGCAATGACCTGATGACGATCAGCTTCTGCGGCACGGGCTCATTGAGGAACTGTGGCCTGCTACACATAAGGGCCATGATCACCCTCATTTCCGTGACCCACTGACAAAGTCGCTAATCTCTACTGCCACGCCTCGGTGGCCTGGGATCGTTGCAACACCAGTGTTCATCAGGTGACCCAGTCCCCCGACTGCCCTGACCCAAGAGAGGGGAAGGGCCATGGAGACAGTGCTGCTCAGAGAGGAGCCGGCAGCTCTGTCTGCACCGCTTACACTTGCCTGGTGATTCTGACTCCCTAGGGGGCACCCCTTCCCCACATGGTCTTCTCCTGCTAATGTACCCCCTGAGGCTGTGGCCTGGGCCCCATATGTAAAGGGGCTCCAAACCTTCCCCCTAGGTGCTGATAAGGTAATTCCTCACAATCCCCTCCCATTCTGCTTTCATTGGTGGCGCTATACTGGCTGTGGATTTGATAGTTGAATTGGTAAATGTCTACTGATATATTCTTGCATGCCCTGCAGCGCCATTCAGATGGATACACATATGAAGTTGAGGCGGATGGGCTGGACCTGTTGGAGGAGGCCCACGGACTCTCATTTGCTAGCCCGAGATGACGAGGTGGGCTGAGATCAAACAACTGACGGGTGGGGACATTGCCCCCCCACCGCTCCCTTAACCAGCAATGATGGTCAAACAATAGCTTCACAAAGGGGCCCCGGAGGGAGTAGCGATGTGTTGCCCACGCCAAACAGGCAGGGTTGGAGAGGTTCGAATAACTATGACAGGCAATCAGGAACATGAAAACCACTCTGGAGTGTAAATTGGATGCACAGGTGTTTGATACGGGACTGCTACAAGCTGACCAAGCCAATCTCGGAGACAGGGTGGAAGCAAATAAATCTACACTGGCTGGGATGCGCTCTTCACTGTCAAAGATGCAATCTAACATTAAAGCCCTAAATCTAAAGTCTCCCTGCTGCGTGCAAAGGCGAAGGATGTGGAAGGCCATGAGACAGTTCCCAAATGCCCACGCTGCTCATGCCCAGAAGTGGACTTCTATCATATAGTATGGGCTTGTCCAGTTATTGGACACATTTTGGCAGTGGTTTTATTGCTACTTTCAAAATTAACAGGACAGACAATAACCATTAACCCTCTTTAGTGTATCCTAGGGATCCTAACACGCACATGCAAGATACATTTGTCACACAATTTATCAACCTAGCATCTGTGCTTGCAAAACTGCATGTAGCAATTGCTTGGAAATCCCTAGATGCCTCTCTCTTACTTTGTTTGTAGAATCTGTCCAAATGGTCGACCGCGGAGATCACGGTCTGGCACTCGATTACACATCACTGCATTTGGATGCTTGGAACACATACCTGGAAAAATTGGTACTGAAGACAGACAACAGGCCACCATGAGGGACTGCAATTTCTTCCACCCACAGGGATGCCAAAAACTGCTTTGGCAACATCGAGGGAGCATCTTACCAGGCCTGGTCCATGAATTGTCTCTCACCCTCCCCTGGCCCGAGTTCATGGAGACGATATCACCATCCTTCCCCAGACTGCACTGGTACACCCAACACCATGTCAAAATATCAAGACCTCGTTACATACTACACATACAAATCCAATTTTCAAGGGAACATCACACCATTTCTTTCTAGATGGGACAGGGTTCACTGTCTAGTCATACCCACCCATATGTGTCATTTTAATCTATGCAATCAAACAAAACAAAACAGGCCGGGTGCCAACAACACTTTAGTAACTATGTGGGTCTAAAAAAGTATGAGGTGAGTCTGGAAGTGCCTCACGTAAGCAACAGCAAGGGAGCTACTGGTAGGTACTCACCAGTTGGCTCACTATGTCATCATTGGCAGTTACCTGACACAAAAGGAACGTGAACAAACTCCCAATTATGTGTAATTTGAATAAATGTGAATCAAAACAAAGTGATATTGATCTAAGAAGCTCTAGAGCCCTGTTATACAAAGGAGGCTAAATGTACTCTCCTACAAGGTTAAAACTGAGTTATGGAAACATATCACACCTATCTTTAATTTTGACAGTGTCTGTACTCATTTAAAACAACAGTGTCATGTTTAGACCATCTTAACTTGAACGTCTGACATGTTTCATTTCCGATTTCTTTTTGGCAATTTTGTCTGGGCACAGAGACTCTAATCCACCTCAAGGAAGCACCGGACCAGGTAGTTGCCAGGCGGAGTCCTACCAGCAAACGACAGGAAAAGAGTTGCAGAGGGTCTCAAACCCCCGCAAATAAGGAAGGACACCGCCGGGTCTGGTGTCCACGTTTAATCAACAACCCACACCATGACAGCCCTCAGGAAATTTGGGAAATATGGTACCTTCATTGTGGGAGACGCTGGAATAGCTCCACAGACACATTAATATAAAGTTTAAGCCCCCGCTGTACACTACTGTAGGTCTACAGGCTAGACTCTCTATGAGAGGCAGCTACTTAAACGAGAGCGCCTATCCAAGCCTGACTGTCCCCAGACGCCAGGACTCCTGTCACTTTCACTCCAGTGAGTCAGATAAGACTATTCTACTCCAGAGACACTCCCTGATCACTAAACAGGCTTACTTCACACATGCCTAAATCTTGTATGTTAGGGACACTGGCCCTTCTAGACGGCCTCTTCTCTTTCCTCAATTGCAATTGTGTAGGCTGGCCAAACAAGGAGCCACCCATAAACCAAACCATGAATTTTGATGGTTTAACTTTGCAATGTATCTACTTCAATGCCAGATCTCTGCCCAAACATTGTACAGAGATTTGTGATAAAATTAATGATTCCAACCCTTATTTAGTCTTCAATAGGGAAACCTGGATTAACAGCTATAGTCTATTAGGGATCAGGTTGCAGTCCCCAACGTTACAAGATCCTGAAATGCGACAGAGTAGTATGATGTAGAGGGGGCCTGGCATTATCTTTAAAGATATAAACATCTGCTCCTCTGAAAATAGCTCCTCAACAGCAGCATGTCATACTCTAGCTTTCCAACTGTGTTATAAAGCATTGATGCTGCTCAAAGGCATAGTATTATATAGGCCTCCTGGCTACAACTCCCAACTGGCCTCTCATCTCCTCACATGGCTGTCTCCACTATGCCTAAAACACAATCAATTCTTAGTGATAGGCGATTTAAACTTACACTTTGTACCTCTCTGCAAATGACTAAATAGTGAAAGGCTATTTCTCAACCTAAAACAATGGATCTCTGAACCCACCACATGGCAGGTCTCAGATTAGATCTGTTATTCTTAAACATTGAAAATAGCACAAACCAATTTTATACTCACACTAATATGTTCCGATCACTCTCCAATCAAGTTCTCTCTTAAACTACCATTAGCTAGGAAACTACCATCCAAATTGTCCTCTACCCGGAAAAGACCTTGGAGTAAAATCAATGCCACTTTCTTTTTGAAGCATTTCACCCCTCCAGCATCGAGATTAGACATGTCCTTTGAGTGCCACTTGGCAAATTTCAATTCTGCCATTACTAATTCTCTAGACAAATGCGCCCCCTGGAAAGCAAAAAAGCCATCTAGATACTTACCATCAGAAAAAGGGTACTCCGCAGAGCTAAGACTAGGTAAAAGAAAATGCAAACTGCTAGAGCAAATATGGAGGAATTCTAATAGTATAGAGGACCAATTGTCCTACA
The DNA here is from genome assembly GCF_964204655.1 of Triturus cristatus. Lineage (NCBI taxonomy): Eukaryota > Metazoa > Chordata > Amphibia > Caudata > Salamandridae > Triturus > Triturus cristatus. The sequence goes on along the minus strand of NC_140591.1, from coordinate 863,497,689 downwards.
AACTCGAATTGAATAAGTATCACGGCAAACTAAAAAAACTATTTTATCAAAAGATTAGAATAAAAACGTTGCTCTTTCTAAGAACTTTTTAAAATTGTAAACAAAACTCTCCTGTCATGTGGTCAGACTAGGCCTGGGCAGGAACCCCACCATTTTACATGTTCACGTGTAAAGCTTACATCTTTTCTTTAACATTGACATTTGACACACATTTGCTTGTGTGCTTGTATGGATAATGTTCCATGAAATAACTTTGCTTACATTTATACATCTTTGTAGGCATATTACCAGAGCCTTGAACATTCTGTATGGAATCTAAACTCCCCTGCGCAAAGTGATTTTGTTTATTATTATTCGCTTGGCGACAGCTTTGTCAGGATAGAATCAATAATAACATCCTGACTGGGACTTTGGCATGGCAACATGGTTGTAGTTTATTACATACACAACAACACTTCTTGCCTAATCGTATGAGTATTTTGCTGATACTGCTGAGTTAATGCTAGATTTACAGCCCAGCTGAATCCTGTTTACCTCCTGAGAAAGATGGTGTCCAGCTTCACACTAAGACGGGCTCCCAGATAAAACATTACGATAGGTAACTGAAGAGTTAGGCACACTAGACTAAGGAGTGCTAGGTAGGAGCACAAATATAACTGTACTTATATACAAGCATATATTCTATGTAACAGTACAATGGTTGAATTGTTTATTTTCCTTACCATTCTCGTGATGCTGATTACAGTGTTCTGTTTCTGCCTATTGATTATTGCAGCAAACGTATTTTACACAAGAATCTTATTGCTTCAATAAATATTGAAATGACAATTCGATTATTGAGTCTTCCTATGGGCATGCATGAGTTACCAAACAAAAGGGTTCTAAATATGTTTCCACGATTACCTTAGGGTGTCAGGATTGTTATTAGAAGGCGACCTCAGAGGGGCCCGGAAGGGGCCCTGATTGCCCTGAGACCCACCCTCGAGGTATCGTAGCCGGGCACTGGCGGGAGACTCCTCAGGGGGGGAACCTCGTATCTAGGATCGTACACTCGGCACCACACGACAGAGAGACAGTACACGAGAAGTTCTTAAGAGCAAATCTTTATCAGATCGGAGTTGTGGGATCTTTATGATCAGCAAGGCAAAATATATACAAGTAGAGCGCGGGCTCACAAAGTCTTGGAGGGGGGTTAGGCGGTAGCGGGACAGTCTTTGGGGATAAGAATCAAATGCAGGAGCGTACCCGGCGCACAGCTCACAATCCTCGAGCTGGGGGATACGCTTGTCGTCGTGGGGTCCGGCGGGACCAAGAGAGTCTGTGGGACCCGCGAGTCACTCGGCAGGCTCGAGTATAAGTTCGGAGGTCTTACGATCTTCGGGGAGCCGCGAGTCACTCAGCAGGGCTCAAGCACAAGGTCGGAGGTCTTACGATCTTCAGGGAGCCGCGAGTCACTCAGCAGGGCTCAAGCACACGTTCGGAGGTCTAACGATCTTCAGGGAGCCGCGAGTCACTCAGCAGGGCTCAAGCACAAGTTCGGAGGTCTTACAATCTTCAGGGGAGCCGCGAGTCACTCAGCAGGGCTCAGGTGTTCCAAGGCGAATCTGCCGGACAGTCCCAGAGCACCCCTTGTTATAGGGCGACTCCTCTTTGATGTCCGGAGTCTGTGTAGGCAGGGGTCTTGTCACCTGGGGGTCGCTTGTTGGGGGTTTCCTGCCATTGTCCTTTGATCCTTTCAGGGCCGGGTCGGGAGGAGCCCCAGACACCCAGCAGGCGTGGAGCCAGCCCTCGGGGAGGCCGGCGGGTCGATCGAAACCCACCTTCCCAGGGAAGCGCAGAGGTGTGATGGAAACTGCTCCTCCCTTTCTCATCCCAAGGGGAGCGCGATGTCCTTCAGCCGGAGTGGCGCCTCTAGGCCAGGGTCGCGCTGGGGCCGGGCGGCCACCTTGGTGCATGAAGTGGGCACGCTGGCCCGGGGTGGCCGAAGGAGGAAGGCCACGGACGGGGGAAGTCCGGGTCGGGTGTGTGTGTTCTGGTGGGAAGGATCGGCTAGGCCGTGGGCTCGGGGCTGGTGTGAGGTGCAGGGGTCAGGTCTGACTAGGTTACGAGGGCTGGGTCTAACACGCGTCCCCCCCAGCTGAAAGCCGGAGAGAACTACCCATCTTCTTGGGGGTTCTCTTCGCTGAGGCGGAAGAATCGGGAGAGGCCATCGGCGTTGTCGTGGTCCGTACCAGGGCGATGTTCCACGGTGAAATCCATCCCCTGGAGGGAGATTGACCACCGCAGAAGCTTGGGGTTTTCTCCTCGCATCTGCATGAGCCATCGCAAGGGCCGATGATCGGTTTGGACCCTGAAATGGGTGCCGAACAGGTAAGGGCGTAGTTTCTTGAGGGCCCAGACTACGGCGAATGCCTCGCGCTCGATGGTACTCCATCTCTGCTCCCGGAGCAACAGCCTTCGGCTGAGGAAGGCCACGGGCTGGTCTAGACCCTGGTCATTTACCTGGGAGAGGACTGCCCCGATGCCATGCTCGGAGGCATCAGTTTGTACCACAAACTCTTTGGAGTAGTCGGGGGCCTGGAGGACGGGGGCCGTACACATGGCCGTTTTCAGGGCATTGAACGCCTCTTGGCAGGCAGGGGACCACTGTACCTTCTTGGGCTGTTTCTTGGACGTAACTCCCGTGAGGGGACCGACCAGGCTGCCGTAATTCCGGATGAATCTCCGGTAGTAGCCCGTGAGGCCCAGAAAGGCTCGGACCTCTGTTTGGGTAGTGGGGGGTTCCCAGGCTAGGATGGCATCGATTTTGGGCTGTAGAGGGGCGACCTGCCCGCTTCCGACCTGGTGCCCCAGGTAGGTTACCGAACCTTGCCCAATCTGGCATTTGCTGGCTTTCACGGTGAGGCCCGCCTGGCGTAGGGCGGTTAGCACCCTCCGGAGGTGCTGGAGTTGCTCACTCCATTCGGAACTAAAAACTGCAATATCGTCGAGATATGCAGCGCTGAATTTTTCCAGCCCGGCCAGGACTCTATTTACCAGTCGCTGGAAGATGGCCGGGGCATTTTTCTTCCCGAAAGGCATCACGCGGAAGCGATAGTGCCCATCCGGGGTGGAGAAGGCAGACCGCTCCTTGGCTCCCTCTGTGAGCGCAATTTGCCAGTAGCCGCAGGTGAGATCGAAGGTGCTGAGGAACCGAGCAGCCCCGAGCCGGTCAATGAGCTCGTCGGCTCGGGGAATGGGGTGGGCATCGGCTCGGGTGACTTCATTGAGTCCCCGGTAGTCCACGCAGAAGCGGAGTTCTGGGGCGACCCCGGGGGCCGCTGCTTTTGGGACCAGGACTACGGGGCTGGCCCAGGGGCTGTCTGAGGGTTCGATCACGCCTAGGGTCAACATTTTTGAGACTTCGGCTTGGATACAGGACCGGACCCGATCAGGGACTCGGTAGGCTCGGTGTCTTACTGGCGGGCTGTCCCCGGTATCCACATCATGGACACACCAGTCGGTGACCTTGGGGACCAAGGAGAAAAGGTCCGGAAACTGCCCTAGGAGCTGGCGGCAATCCTCACGTTGCTGGGGAGTGAGAGACGGGGAGAGGTTCACTCCCTCTACGGAGCCGTCCTTCTCCTTGGTGCACAGAAGATCAGGGAGAGGATCTGACTCTTCTTCGGACCCATCGTCAGTGGCCAGTAGGAGGCTCAGCTCCGTCCGCACAAAGTGGGGCTTGAGGCGGTTCACGTGGAGGACCCGGAGGGGGTCCCGGGGTGACTGGACGTCTACCAAGTACGTGACCGGGCTCTTCCGCTCAACTACTTTGAAGGGCCCGGTCCATTTATCCTGGAGAGCGCAGGGTTTCACGGGGGCCATGACCCACACCAGCTGGCCCGGCTGAAACTCGACTAGCGTGGCGTTCTGGTCGTACTAGCGCTTCATCTCCTCCTGACTCGCCTCCAGGTTGGCCTCTGCCATCTCCCGGAACCTCCTAGTCTGATTTCGGAGGGTCAGGACGTAACGGAACATGTCTCGGGGGGGTCCCCGGGGCGCCACCTCCCACTCTTCCTTGACCAGGCTGAGGGGTCCCCTGACGGGGTGCCCGTAGAGTAACTCAAATGGGCTGAAACCCAAGGATTTCTGGGGAACCTCTCGGTATGCGAATAGGAGGCAGGGGAGCAGGAGGTCCCACTTACGCCGGAGGGGCTCTCCCAGGCCCGCGATCATCCCCTTCAGAGTCCGGTTAAACCGCTCTACCAGGCCATTTCCTTGGGGGTGGTACGGGGTGGTGAACTTGTAGGACACCCCGCACTGTTGCCATAAGGACCTCATGTATCGGGAGATAAAGTTGGTACCGCGATCGCTCACGACCTCGCGGGGAAAACCCATGCGGGAGAAGATTCCCATCAACGCCCGGCCCACCACGGGGGCCGTGACGGTACGCAGGGGGATGGCCTCAGGGTAACGGGTGGCATGGTCCACCAGGACGAGGATGAACCGGTGCCCCTGGGAAGTTGGGGGGTCCAGAGGTCCTACAATGTCGATCCCGACCCGCTCAAAAGGGGTACTGACGACAGGGAAGGGTTGGAGGGGAGCCTTGCGCTTCCCTCCGCTCTTCCCACTGGCCTGGCACGTGGGACAGGACTTGCAGTGGGCTTCCACATCCGCTTTCATTCTGGGCCAGTAGAAGTGAGTCACGAGGCGACTGTATGTTTTGTCCTGACCCAAGTGGCCTGCGAGGGGAACGTCGTGGGCCAAGCCCAGGAGGAGGGTTCGGAAGCGTAGGGGTACCACCAGCACCCGGCCGGACCCTAGCTCCACCGACTTCTGTTCGCTGTACAAAAGGTCATTCTCCCAGTATACCCGGTGCGTCCCCGTCTGGTCGCCTGCGGCCTGGGCCTCTGCCTGCTGCCGGGGCCCGACCAGGGAGGGACAGGTAGCCTGCTCTCGGCAGAACTCCTCTCGGGAGGGGCCCCCCTCGTGGCGCCACTGGGCTAATTCGGGCAGATCGCCTAACTCGGTGTCTAGGGTGGAGTCGGAAGGCGGGGGTTCGTCACTGGCGATCGACTCTTCTGGTGGGGGGATGTGGGGACCCTCGGCCGGGACCATCCCATCTTCAGGGGCCGGGGCGTCTTCGACGTCCCTCAGGGGGGTAAGTCGAGCCGCCATGGATCGAGTGGTGGCGCACACCCACTCAGGGAGGCCCAGCATCCCTAGGTGGGTCTTGCGCTCAACTTGTCCCCAGGGGGAACTTTCCAGGTCGTTCCCCAGGAGACAGTCGACGGGCTGGGAGGTTCTCACTGCGACCTTCAGTTTGCCGACCACCCCTCCCCACTCAAAGGGCACCAGGGCTACCTTTCATAGGCTTTCTGTGTTGTCGGCTGAAATGACAGGGCAAAATACGTTGGGGAGGACCTGGTCTTCGTGGACTAAGTGGCTGAGGACCCCGGTGATGCTGGCCCCTGTGTCACGGAGGGCTTCTACTTGGTGGCCATTGATCGTTACGAGCTGCCCATATTTCTTTGTGTTAGAGGGCAGGAGGCTCCCAGGGACCATCTCTCTATCTCCTAAGGATACTAGGGCCATAGCGGCGGGTTCCCACTCCTCAGCCTCCTCAACCTCCTCCCCCAGGGCTACATTGGCTATCTGTCTAGCGGGGGGTGCTGCCTGGGTGGTGCGTGGGGCCATGGGGCATTCAGGGTCGTTGGCGTAATGCCCGGGCTTCTGGCAACGAAAACAAGTGATGGTTACCCGGTGCCCCCGTCTCAGGGGGGGGCCGGATACAGCTGGTTGGGGTGCCGGGAAAGGTGGAGATTGGGACTTCGGGGGACTAGCCTGGGACTCTCTCTGCCCTCCCTGGTTTCCCCCCCCTCTCTGGCGGGGTGGTCCCTGACTGGCTCGGGGGTACTCTCCTACAGGGCCCCGGGAGACCCGGGTGTTGGTCCAGCGGTCCGCCTCGACAGCCAGCTTCCTCGGGTCCGTGAGCTTGCTGTCGAGCAGATGCTGGCGTAGTTCCACAAAGCAGTTGGCAGCCAGGTGCTCCCACAACATAAGGTCGGTTAGTTCTTCCAGGGTGGTTACCTTGCTGCCCTTGACCCACCCATCGAAGGCGCGGCTGAAGAAATTCACATATTCCACCCAGGTGGTACCCGGGATCTTCCTGCAGTCCCGGAACCGCTGGCGGTACATCTCCGGGGTGAGGCCGTACCTTGTGAGGAGGGCCGCGTTCATGTGTTCATAGGAGGTCTGCATGGAGGTGGGTAGGTCGAGCAGGGTGTCTCTCCCTTCGCTCAGGAATCGTCCCCATAACCCAGCCCCCCAATCCTTCTGTGGGACCCGATGGGAGGTCATGGCGACCTCGTAGGCCCGGAACCACTGCTGAATGTCATCATTTTTGTAATATTCTTTGACCACATCCTTGGGGATGTGGACCTTCTGCTCCGTCGGGGCGGCCGCCTCCCGGTTCCCCGGGGGCCGCGCTTCTTCGCTTCTTGCTTTCAGTTCTATTTCCTTCAAGCTGCGTTCATGTTCCAGTTGAAGTCTCCTTCCCTCGTGCTCTCGTTGGAGTTTCTTCTCTTCTAGTTCTACTTGTACTCGCAACTGTTCTACTGCTAGCTTTTTCTCGGCTAATTTCAACTCGCCCTTAATTTTGAGTTTGGCTAATTCGAGCTCGTGATGGCGACTTTTTTCTCTGTCTGCGAGTTCCTCCGGGGATAGGCCCCCGTCTGGTACGAACCCTCGCACCTGGTTGCTGCTGCGTTCTTCTTGGGACGGTCCAGCTTCGTCCTTCTGGGCGGGAGGCTCCAGAATCCACCCAAGCTTTCAGTGCCTTTTGCATATCTTCTTTGGTGTTGAGACCAGTGGTAGCGATTCTGAGTTCCTTGCAGAATTGCTTTAGTGAGTGTACTCTTCCAGCTGTTCCACCTGGAACACGGTACTGGCGTCGTCTTCTATGAGAACCGCGGCGTTTCCTTCTGCCATCTTTGTCGGTAGTGCGTCAGCCGTTCACGGTACGGTCTCTAGATTATGGGCCCGAATCCCGTCGCTTGCCACCAATGTTAGAAGGCGACCTCAGAGGGGCCCGGAAGGAGCCCTGACTGCCCTGAGACCCACCCTCGAGGTATCGTAGCCGGGCACTGGCGGGAGACTCCTCAGGGGAGGAACCTCGTATCTAGGGGAGGCCGGCGGGTCGATCGAAACCCACCTTCCCAGGGAAGCGCAGAGGTGTGATGGAAACTGCTCCTCCCTTTCTCATCCCAAGGGGAGCGCGATGTCCTCCAGCCGGAGTGGCGCCTCTAGGCCAGGGTCGCGCTGGGGCCGGGCGGCCATCTTGGTGCATGAAGTGGGCACGCTGGCCCGGGGTGGCCGAAGGAGGAAGGCCACGGACGGGAGAAGTCCGGGTCGGGTGTGTGTGTTCTGGTGGGAAGGATCGGCTAGGCCGTGGGCTCGGGGCTGGTGTGAGGTGCAGGGGTCAGGTCTGACTAGGTTACGAGGGCCGGGTCTAACAATTGTTATGTTCTGAGGTTGCACATACCACCTGTTATGTGGGTAGGTTAAGGGTACAAATTGTCAGGATTCCCCCCGAGGCAAGCGCTAGCGGCGATCCACAGACTTCCGCATCCCGAGACGTCCGGAACTACAGCCCCCAGAGGGCATAGCGCGTCTCGCGAGAAGACGCGCTTGAGGCTTAAAACAGGAAGTCTCCTCGCCTCCGGTTGTCGGAAATTCCAGTGGCTTGTTCACGTTCCCGTCCGATCCGCGTTCCACAGTCCGTGGCCTTTGCTGTACGGTAAGGGTGCTTGCACCAAAGATTCGTCTGAACCTTCGTGGTAGAGCGGCTGCTCCTACGAAGGATTACACTCGGTATCCAGAGGATTTGTCCGGCCTGCATTTTCGGCAGGCGGAGCGAGAGAGAGCCTCTCCCCGGATCTTGTTCGGCCAGCATTGTCGGCCGGCGGGGTGGTGGCCTCACGACTGGGCTTGCAGGGTTCATTGGCACTCCTAGAGCTCCGAGGAAGCTCGCAAGTGCGGGGCCCTATCATCGATATTTGTTTTGCTCATCTCCATAAAGATTGAAGTGTGAAGTGAACACGAAGGGAGAGTGTGGTGACTGCGTGCAGAGGATTACAGTGATGGGTGCAGTACTGTGGTGTATTGTCTAACTGTTTGTTCCGTTGACTCTATCTTAACAGGGGTTCTCACGAGTGGTAGAGGGCTGCACTCTACCCCTGTGAAGTGCGGTGGAGTCGATAGGAGGGTAGGTGCCATGTCATGCTACGTTGCATAAACAGATCAGAGTAGGAGGTTAGCATAGGGGCTGATCCTTGTTCATTTTGTCATTTATACAGTCCAACATTCTGCCTCAAGCATTGCCAGCCCACCTCTCAAACCTGCCTTCTTACGTTACCTACGTCATGTTATGAATGGATATTATTTTCCTTTACAGGTACAAGGGCCATGGGCAATACCACATACGGTACACAGTTTTAAGGGTTGTATATGTTAAGGTGATTCTTACTGGTGTGTGCTCTGTTGTTTCTCATTTCAGATCTCCCTCCCCGGTGTTCCCTTCCTTTCCTTCCCTCACTTGATCCTTCCGCTGACCTGCGCTGTAACAGCATTCAGGCTTGGTTAGATCAAGAGGTGGACCCCTCATTCTTCAACCCGCTCCTGAGGACCGGCCGGCATAACAGAATTTCCGACGCACGAATTGCGGTCCTCCCGGGCGGTTTGGGGAGTTAGGATGGCCACTCTTGAAGAAGTATTAGCGGTGTTGGCTACCATGCAGGGAGAGCTAGCTGCCTCACGGCAGGAGACCGCTGACCTACGCGCACGGATGGATAGCGTCCCGAGAAACCCTTTTTCCATCGGCCCGATGGCGGGGCCCTCCACGCCGGTAGTGGTAGAAATGCCAGTCTCTATCCCGCTCGCCTCTCCCGAAAGGTATCAGGGGGGTCCGGACACCGTCCAGGTATTCCTCACGCAAATACAATTGCACTTCGCCTGTAAACCCAAATCCTTCCCCACGAATCAAGCTAAGGTGGCGTTCTTGATCTCTTATTTGGTGGGGGATGCGGCGCAATGGGCCGTGCCACTAGTGGGTCGTGATGACCCTCTCTTACATGATTGGGACGCCTTCATGGGTGAGTTCCTCAGAGTGTTCGATAGGAGAGCCGACTCCTATACCGCGGACCGAGAATTACTCGAGCTCCGCCAAGGGGATAAGGAACTGGTCGTGTACTTGAATGCCTTACGCAGGCTGGTGGCAGAAACCAAGTGGCCTGAGAGTAAACAGGCGGCCCTGTTTCATCAGGGTTTGCGGGACGACCTCAAAGATGTAGTGGCCCAGATAGATCCCCAACCTGCCTCCTGTGAGGACCTGATAAATTTAGTGCTTCGGCTGGACCATCGGCTGAGCGAAAGGAAAGGGAGACGAAAGGATAGGCACCCACACCCGCCGGAGAAACCCCGGAACACGCCTATCGGTCCCTCGCCTTCCGGTGAGCCTATGGATCTTGGGGCTGTCAGAACGGCGCTGACCTTTACGGAAAAGGAGACTCGCCGTAAGCAGGGGCTTTGTCTCTATTGCGGCAAACGGGGGCACTTCGTAAGGGAGGGCCCAGTAAAGCCAAAAACAAGCCGGTTTCGCACCCCGCGCTTGGCCTCCGCCAGCGCTGAAGCGCTGCCGGAAAACTAGCAGGCTCGGAGAAAGGCGAAGGGTTTTCTCGGAGTCCTGCGGTGATCCCTTCAGTAACCGGAGAAGAGCTAACAGCAGGGGGGCATTTGTGTATACAGGTGGGTTTGGGAGTGGCTCCCGGGAGAACCCGCATGTCGGCCATGGTGGACTCTGGTGCAACAGGCATGTTTATGGATTTGGGGGCAGCACAAAGGACTGGTATTCGCCTGGTGCCGAAGGACAAGCCTGAGGTGGTATACGCAGTAGATGGCAGGCGATTGCTTACAGGGCCCGTGGGATATAACACTGAAAGTCTGGAGGTGTTCTACTGGAACGCTCATAAGGAACAGGTGATCTTTAGCATCATCAATGCACCCCAGTACGAGATCATCTTTGGGCTGCCCTGGTTGCAGCGACACAACCCCAAGATTGATTGGGTGGATAAAACAGTGCATATGACCTCGGAGTATTGTGCGAAGTACTGCCTTGACACTCCGGTGGAACCCGCCTTGGCGTTAGCCCAGAGGACCGTGATTGCCACCGCCGCAGAAAAGAATGTGCTGTTACCCGAAGCGTATCAGGCATATCGAGGAGTTTTCAGCGAAGTCCAGGCCGAGGCTTTGCCCCCACATAGGCTGTATGATTGCCAAATAGACCTGATTCCTGGGGGGGTGGTTCCTACGGGGCGCATATATGCACTCACGGAGCCCGAAACTAAACATCTGCGGGAATACCTGGACAAGCTCCTAGGTTTGGGATTCATACGCCCGTCCAAGTCCCCTGCCGCCTCCCCGCTCTTCTTCATCCCTAGGGCCAACGGAGAGTTGCGGGCATGTGTGGACTACAGGGCGTTAAATGCGATCACCGTAAAGAACAGGTATCCTCTGCCACTCATCAGCGTGTTGCTCGAACAAGTTAAAAAGGCCACTATCTTTACGAAACTGGATCTTAAGGGGGCATATCACTTGGTTCGCATGAGGCACGGTGATGAGTGGAAGACCGCCTTTAAGACCCGCTACGGGCTGTTTGAATATTTGGTGATGCCGTTTGGGCTGTGCAACGCCCCGGCGGCATTCCAATATTTTCTTAATGACGTCATGCGGCACATTCTGGACCTATACGTGGTGGTGTACATCGATGACATCCTGGTGTACTCCAACGACGAGGCCTCCCACGTACACCACGTGAAGACCGTGCTCGGCATTTTGCAGGAACATAACCTCTTCTGCAAGCTGTCAAAGTGCGATTTCCATGTCCGGACAGTAGAATTCCTAGGGGTTATTCTGAGTCCCGCTGGCCCGGAGATGGCGGAGCGCAAGGTCACAGCGGTGAGGGAATGGCCTACTCCCCGTACCGTGCGAGACATTCAATGCTTCATCGGGTTCGCCAACTTTTACCGGAGATTCATCCATCAATTCTCCGGGTTGGTGGCCCCCCTCACTCGGTTGTTGCGGAAATCGCAGGGGTTCATGTGGGACGCAGCTGCTCATGGGGCATTCGAGGCATTGAAGGTCGCCTTCGTGACGGCGCCCGTCCTGGCGCACCCGGACAAACCGTATGTGGTGGAGGCCGACGCCTCAGACGAGGCGGTGGGCGCTATCTTGTCTCAGCGACATGCCACCACCGGGCAACTGCACCCGGTGGCCTACATGTCCAAGAAGTTGAATGGGGCGGAGAAGAACTATCCTATTGCCGAAAAGGAGCTCCTGGCCATCAAGGTGGCGTTTGCCGAGTGGAGGCATTTCCTGATGGGAGCTCGGCATGTGGTAACTGTCTATACCGACCACCGGAACTTGCAGTTTATGGCCGCCGCTAGACACCTGACGCCCCGGCAGCTGCGCTGGACGTTGTTCTTTGCGGGCTTCCATTTCGTCATCACCTATCGGCCCGGAGCGGAGAACCGTAAGGCAGACGCCCTTACGCGGCAATCTTCACCTGTGAGGTCGGTGGGAGTCTCTGAAGGGAGCATTATAGCCCGCGGGCAGGTGATTGGGGTCATGCAGCCGGACACCTTTCTTCTTGGAGTTCAACGGGGGGTGGCGACGGCCACATGGAAGACCTGGCTTCGTTTTCATCCGGAATGGCGTCTCCAGGGGGGGTTCCCCATCCATAACAACCGTCTGTTGCTTCCCACGGAACGGTTGAGAAAACAGGTGTTCCAGTGGTGTCACACGTCCCCCAGTGTGGGGCACTTGGGGGTGGCCAAGACCAGAGATCACATCTTGCGACAGTTCTGGTGGCCCTCGCTGGGAGGGGATGTGATTGCGTGGGTCTCCTCCTGTGCAGTATGCGCCGCCATGAAATCAGACCATCGGTGCCCACAGGGGCTGCTGCGACCGCTGCCCACGCCTACCAAACCCTGGGACCGCATTTCCGTGGACTTCATTGTCGGTCTGCCCGCAGACAAGGGGTACACTGCCATCTTGGTGGTGATTGACTTTTTGACCAAAATGGGGCACTTCATAGCCTGTAAACAGGTGCCCCCGGCGGGCTTGTTGGCGGAATTGCTGCTGGAAAACGTGGTGCGACTACACGGCCTGCCGAGTGTGATTGTGTCGGATAGGGGGTCGCAATTTACTGCGAGATTTTGGAAGACGTGGTGCTCCGCCTTGCATATCAACACTGCCCTGTCCACTAGCTTCCATCCGCAGACTGACGGGCAGACGGAGCGTCTGAACCAATCTCTCAAGCAGTATCTCCGCTGTTACGTGGACGGCTGTTCCCACAGGTGGGTGGACCAACTGTGGTTGGCAGAGATAGCCTACAATAATGCCACCCATAGCTCCACGGGGACCTCCCCCTTCTATTGCACCTACGGGCACCATCCACGTTTTCTCCCTTTTGCATCTCCAGGGTGGCAGCATGCCTTACCAGACGTGTCGGCGCGGGTGGCGCACATAAAGGACACCTTGGTTCAGGTGCAGGGGCATCTCCGAGCCATGAAAGACCGTTATAAGGCAGCATCTGACAAACATCGTCGGCAGGGGCCCTTATATCGTACAGGGGACCGAGTGTGGTTGTCCACCAGGAACATTCACTTCCAACAGCGCAGCGTGTTTAACCCTCGGTTTATCGGCCCGTATCGGATCCTAAAACGGATCAATCCTGTGACTGTCAAACTACAGCTGCCTCGCCCACATGCGCATACATCCGGTTTTCCACGTGTCACTCCTAAAGCCCGCTACGTCAGTCCTCCGGAGGCCACCTCAGCCGGTTTTGGTGGACAGCGAACTGGAGTACGAAGTTCGGCAGGTGTTGGACTCGAAGGTGCGCCGAGGGAAGGTGTGGTACCTGGTGGCCTGGAAGGGTAATGGGCCGGAGGAGAATTCGTGGGAACCGGCCCGGGGCATACATGCTCCACGGTTGCTGTCTGCCTTCCATCGCGCACATCCGTCCAAACCTGGCCCATAGGGCGCCCTGGGTTGGAGGGATGTACTGTCAGGATTCCCCCCGAGGCAAGCGCTAGCGGCGATCCACAGACTTCCGCGTCCCGAGACGTCCGGAACTACAGCCCCCAGAGGGCATAGCGCGTCTCGCGAGAAGACGCGCTTGAGGCTTAAAACAGGAAGTCTCCTCGCCTCCGGTTGTCGGAAATTCCAGTGGCTTGTTCACGTTCCCGTCCGATCCGCGTTCCACAGTCCGTGGCCTTTGCTGTACGGTAAGGGTGCTTGCACCAAAGATTCGTCTGAACCTTCGTGGTAGAGCGGCTGCTCCTACGAAGGATTACACTCTGTATCCAGAGGATTTGTCCGGCCTGCATTTTCGGCAGGCGGAGCGAGAGAGAGCCTCTCCCCGGATCTTGTTCGGCCAGCATTGTCGGCCGGCGGGGTGGTGGCCTCACGACTGGGCTTGCAGGGTTCATTGGCACTCCTAGAGCTCCGAGGAAGCTCGCAAGTGCGGGGCCCTATCATCGATATTTGTTTTGCTCATCTCCATAAAGATTGAAGTGTGAAGTGAACACGAAGGGAGAGTGTGGTGACTGCGTGCAGAGGATTACAGTGATGGGTGCAGTACTGTGGTGTATTGTCTAACTGTTTGTTCCGTTGACTCTATCTTAACAGGGGTTATCACGAGTGGTAGAGGGCTGCACTCTACCCCTGTGAAGTGCGGTGGAGTCGATAGGAGGGTAGGTGCCATGTCATGCTACGTTGCATAAACAGATCAGAGTAGGAGGTTAGCATAGGGGCTGATCCTTGTTCATTTTGTCATTTATACAGTCCAACATTCTGCCTCAAGCATTGCCAGCCCACCTCTCAAACCTGCCTTCTTACGTTACCTACGTCATGTTATGAATGGATATTATTTTCCTTTACAGGTACAAGGGCCATGGGCAATACCACATACGGTACACAGTTTTAAGGGTTGTATATGTTAAGGTGATTCTTACTGGTGTGTGCTCTGTTCTTTTCTCATTTCAGATCTCCCTCCCCGGTGTTCCCTTCCTTTCCTTCCCTCACTTGATCCTTCGGCTGACCTGCGCTGTAACAGCATTCAGGCTTGGTTAGATCAAGAGGTGGACCCCTCATTCTTCAACCCGCTCCTGAGGACCGGCCGGCATAACACAAATACTGTGAGCTAGCCAGGATTAAGGCCACCATGTCCTGATGGTGTGCACAGAATCATTCTTGCACAGTTTTGACATTTATAGTGTCCAACAAATGCAGTTTTACTGAGAAAATATGAAATGTATGATAGTTCTACCCAGTCAGCCTATCTCAATCCATCAACCCCTCTGCCAGCCATTGTGAATATTTAGCCAACTTCTTCAGGGACAAAATAGATAAGATCTACTGTACCTCTGCTTTACAACCATCTCTTGATGATACTCCCTGGTAGGAGCTAGGCCCACACACCAAAGCAAGTTCAAACTTCGGCTACTTAGCTAGTTTATCTGTGGATCAAGTGGGGAAAATGATGCTAGAGGTCAAATCCAGGTCCTCTCATGAACCTTGTCCACATTTTACATTTCGCTTTCTCCTGCCTAGCTCCCATACTTAGTCTGAATCTAAAGACATACTTTTAAACTCTCCTTGGATAATGCGGACTATCCTAACATCTCGAAACAAGCCCTATTACTTTTTTTGGCCGAGAAAACAGGGATAGACGTATCTGTCCTATCCAGTTACCACCCTATTTTCTTGCTCCCCTACGTGTCCAAAGTCTTGGAAAGACTCGTCAATAGCCAATGAATTTCTTTCCTTGGAAACAATAACCTACTGGATGCATCACAAACTGGCTTTAGAGCTAAGAACGGACGCAATTGTGGCCGCAATTAATGGAGGACACATTGTTTTGTTTGTTGGAGTTCCTGCATTGTTCCGAAACTCCTGCTTTTATGTAATTTCTCCTTGTCTGCCACTTGTCTGGTTATGTATGTTTATTATATGTTATATGTACCAGCTTATAAATCTGAGCCTCTTGATATATTTTACAGAATACATTTTGTATATGTTTTTTCTTATATGGGCCCTCTTTCTCTTTTCCTTTTTGTATTTCGGTGTGTGCATCATTATACATATAACTTTTGTCTCATTAATTGTTTTTTTATGTTTGTGTTATGATAATTTTATGAACATTCTGAACCTTTGTTTGGATTAAATATTAGAGCTAAGAACAGCACTGAATCCACCCTTTTTGCTGTCTTGGATAATATCAGACCATACCACCTTCAATACAGCACTCGAACAGTACCACCGCCTTGTAAAAGAAACAGAGAAGAATGCCATAGCGGGCCGCATGGAAGCCAGTACAAACTGCAGCAAGAAGCTCTTTCCCATCATGAAGGAGTTCTCCAACCCAGCAGTTGCCGAGAATGACGTCACCACCTCCCAAGAAATGCGTGACACCCTGGTGGACTTCAATAAAAAGATCGCACTCATGTATGAAAACTTTAAAACAACAAGCCCCTGCGGTTGACAGCATCAGCCTGCTCACACCCATGAAAACAAACCCTGAACACCTGTTCACCCATTGGGTCACTCTCAAGGATGAAACCTCTGCCCCACCCTCTCCATCACATACATGACCCCCCTGGCCAACACCATCAGATGGCATACACTCAACATCATCTCTTACGCCAACAACACCCAACTCATCCTTTCGCTGTCAGAAGACCTTTCCACTACCAGAGCCAATTTCCACTGATGTATGATGAATGTCGCCAACTGGATGAAGGACAACTGTCTGAAGCTCAACAGGACAAAACAGAAATTCTCATCTTTGGATATAACACCACACCTTTGAACGACACATGGTTACTTGCTTAACTCGGCTCATACCCTACCCTGACCATGCCCACAATCTCGGCATCCTCTTGGACGGCAATCTATGAAGATACAGGTAAACACAGTTCTCACCCACCTGCTTCCACGCCCTACACATGCTCCGCAAAATGTTCAGGTGGCTCCCAGTAAGCACCAGAAGGACTGTCACACAGGCCCTCAACTCCAGCAGGCTGAACTACGGGAGTACACTCTACGTAGGAATTACCGCACACCTCCTGAAGAGACTTTAGACAATACAAAACTCAGTAGCAAGACTCATCCTTGACGTCCCCAGATGGACCTATATCACCTGCCACCTCAGGGCTAGGCTGTGGTCCTGATTCCACTTGACCTCTCTGAAGTGTGTAACACGGTCTCTCACAGGCTTCCGATAAAGAAACTTCACAAGACAGGGCTAAACTCAAATGCCCTGAAAGGGTTTGGATCTTTTTTAAGCAAAATAACTCAGTCTGTTCCACTAACTACCTTTAGATCTCCCCCCATGTATCTAAATGTGGTGTCCCTCAGGGGTCTTCACTAAGCCCAAAACTTTTCAATGTTTATGTCTCTTCCTTGGAAAACATTATCAGAAACTTGTGTTTGGGGATTTGCTAATATGCTGACGACACCCAGTTGGTTATTTCCATCAGTAAGAGACATCACAAGACTAGGGCAAACCTCAATAGATGTCTATCTGAGGTATCAAATTGGATGACAGAACACTTCCTAAAGTTGAACGCCAATAAAACTGAGATATTATTCTTCAGCAGTGCGCACCAGATCTGGGACTCCATCTGGTGGCCATCTGTACTGGGCTCATCCCCAGACCCAAAGAAAGTGACCAAAAACTTGGAGTCCTAACAATGACTCCCTTTCATTGCAGGGGCAGGTCAACGTCACATGTGGCAAAGGCTTTTGCCTATTCAGGCTCCTACGGAAACCTTTCCGATGGATCTTCATTGACTGTTGCAGAACCAAGTCCAAGCACTAATCATGAGTCGATAGGGTTATGAAAATGCCCTCTATGTGGGCATGGCAGACCACCTGTGTACAAGACGGCAGACAAACTCCTCTGCAATAAAGATAGGTTTAGCTCGGCTTCGGCATCCCTCAAAATTCTCCAAACACCCAAATTCAAACCTTTGAGCCATGTCCATAAAGCACTTAATGAAAATGGACCTGCAATTCTACACTCGTCTGGGAGAGGTGGAGATCAGAGGTCTCTGGACTCCAAGTGAGGCCCACCTCCCCATCAACTTGCTGGAGTTGCAGGAGTTGCAAGTAATTTACATGACACTGAAAGCATTCCTCTTGTCCATCAGGGAAATTGGGCACAGTTTCCCATGGACAACACAATCACCATGTGGTATTGCAGTAAACAGGGCGGTGTGGGGTCATGGGTCCTGTGCCAGGAGGCTTTATGTCTCTGAAAGTGGTCGCAAATTCAGGGCATAGCCTTGATCACCTAGCACCTGGGAGGGCCTTTAATTGACAGAGTAACTCAGCTGACATCACCTAGAGGATAACAAACTGCAGTTGCAATTGGAAGTGGTGCAGGGCATCTTCCAGTTATGGGGAGAACTCAGTCTTGATTTATTTACCACCACATAGACCGTGCAATGTCAAGACATATGTTCATTTGCGTTCCCCAGGCAGTTCTCCCTCAGTGACACTTTCTGCCTGAACTGGGGGTCAGGACTCCTGCACACCTTTCCGCCCCTACCTGTCCTACCCAGAGTAATGCAAAAGTTCAAGAAAGACTGGGTCCAAGGCATCCTAGTGGCCCTGGAATGGGTGAAGATTGTGTGATACCCAGAACCTCTAACCATGACCATTTGTCCTCCAATCCGACTGCCCCTTTGGGAGGACCTCCTGTCCCAACAGCAGAAATGGGTCTTGCACAGCCCACACCTTCATGTGTGTGGAGATTGAATGATGAAAATTGATGACTTTTTATGTAGCGCAAATTTCAATTTTCATTTGTAGGGGTGCATCATAATCATGAATAATCCGCACCCGCATATATTCCTTTGTCGTATTAACATGGGACAGTAGAATGTGCGCTGTAATAATGTGAATTGTGGTGTATTAGGGATATTTTTCATAAAAACGTCAAGAAATGAACATTGACTTCATACGTGTTTAGTTGGAAACACTAACATAGAAATTGTGTATGCTGCTGACAATCAGAGAACAAGTTTCTATATAGTTTGGACCAGAGACTACCAATGGAACAATCAACTTTTTATCAGTTTATCTGGAACAAAACATGGCAAAGTGATACAAAAGAGAACCATCTCCGAAGGATTGGTTTATGTATCAAGATGTGCTATGGGCTGGCCAAATATTGCCCCCAAAAAGCTTGCACACTCAATCCACCAGAGCAATGGCTGCGCCCACTGCGCTGCCATGCTGTGCCAGTTCTGGACATGCTAGGCTGCTTTATTGGAATCCCTCCACACTTTGTGAAGCACTGCAGACAGCACTTCCCCCAATCTGTCCTGTGTATTTTCCTATTCTCAGCCATTCCACAGGCCCACCAGCAGATGGGGAGGCACTGCTTTAGTATCTAGTCACAAGGTGAAGAAATTGCATTTAGAAGTCTCTATTAGAAGAACAAGTTGCTACCTTCCATTTCGCTTTTTTTTGGTAGAGACTCTATCTAACTGCAGCTTCCTCACAAACCCACCCTTCTCCCTGTCTATGGAACTGAGTTATACAGTCCATCAATAAGATTGCAATCTAGAAAACTGCACCCTGGTTTAATTGATTTTTATGGGCTCTGCATTTGATGACACAGACAGAGATAAGAAAAAAAACGACATCAACGCACGTAGGTGGCACAAATATAGTGGCCCAGACGCCACATCAGAGGTGGGACAAATCCAACACAGAGCAGCACAACATCACCCACCAACACGCAAGGGAACTGCTGCTAAAATTCTTTTTAACTTGTCTGATGCCTAGGGGAATTCAGAAAAAGCATTACTGAATATAAGTAACTAAGGATGACAGAACCAATTTCCTTTTGGCAAGTGTTCCTCCTGGGAGAATTGACCATTGCTGTGTGTTGGTCCAGGAGTGTGCCCTGAATGGTAGCTCAGACATTTAACCACTGCCCTGAGAAACAATGCTGAATGATATCTGGTATTTCGACATATTTAGTTTGGTTTACCATGCATGGCAATCATGTGCACACTGTGGTTTAGGTGATCCTGTAGGTTGTCAGATCTTTAGCTTACAACTGTGGTCTGGATGGACACAGCACAGCAAGCATACCTTCAAGCTGACATGAAATGAATGTCTGTGTACTGGGACATGCACATTAAACAGTAATGGCACTATACCATGTGTGTTTGAATTGATATTCAGAAATAGACAATTTTTCCTGTTTAGGAAGAGTGTGGTGCCTACCAGCCCCATTCCATGTAAAGTTCCTCTTTTGTGTAGTGTCCAGATCCTGTGCTAACATCCAGAGTAAATAGGCATGTGTACTGTATATATGTGATACTGTTAGCAGGGCTCCATGTTAAATGTGAGTGTGTTTGACCAGACCAGGGTTATCCGTTTTGGATGACCAGTAGTACAACTTAGCACAATATAGAGGTTGTGGCTTACACTCTCCATACATGGATTTCTTGGTGGAGGGAACATGCCCAAACACTGGAGTGTAGGAGGATGAAACCAGGGCCCCTTTAGAATGCAGCAGTCAACATTTGGTGGAAGGACTACATAATTATCTATCTCGAAGCAATGCCATCAAGGCTGATAGTTAGGAGGCAAAGGTGAGTCAGCACATTCTTTTCTGGCAATAAGGATATTTTTCCTTCAGGCAGTGTTCTTTTGCCTAGCACCAAGAGCTGCTCCCAAAAATTGCTGTTTGCAGCCAAGTGCAGAGCTTCAAACTTGATTGTTCTGCTGTTGTGGATGCTACAGTTGGTTCATCCTTACATGCTGATAATAGCCACTGCAGAAACAAAGACTAGGGGCCTCATGTAGGTAGCATACAAGTTACCACTTCTTAAATACCGAACGTTACCGAATCGGTATTTAAGAAGTGGTAACTTGTATGTAGGTAATCCGTCGGTAAATATTACCGAATCGGTAATATTCGGTAATTACCGAATCGGTATTTACCGATTCGGTAATGAGGCATACCTTCCCATTGATGGGAAGGTATGCCTCATTACCGAATCGGTAAATACCGATTCGGTAATGGGGGGAAAACATGCAAGGGTGGCAGGGTGTCACATTGACACCCTGTTGCACCCCTGATTCGGCCATGTGTGCACATGTGGCACACATACATGCCCTAAGGGCATGTATGTCTGCCACATTGCACACGTCTAAGCGCTTTAAAATGCGTAAACACATACATTCATTATTTACCACCAACTATTAGTTGGTGGTAAATACCGACTCCTAAAAACACACACACACTCCCCCTACATATCATTTTTGTATTCGGAATTTACCGAATCGGTAAAATTACCGATTCGGTAATTTTACCGATTCGGTAAATTACCGAATACAAAAATGATCCCCCTACATACCAAAAGCCAAAATACCGGTTGGTAACGGTATAATTACCGAAAATCGGCCGTTACCGACCGGTATTTGGCTTCCTACATGAGGCCCTATATCTTCTGTACAGCGGAGGAACACACAAAGAGGAGGAACTACCCAAACCTGTTCCACACCTTTGGGAATGGGATCCACATCACCTGTCTGTAAAATACTATAAAAGTGGGGCTCCAACTTTTCCTATGCATTCCCTTAAGCCTGCAATATAGCTGAGATGAGCAGTGGTCCTGGTAGTCTTAATGGAGATGCTTGCTTGCTGAAAGAGAGAGAGAGAGAGAGAGAGAGAGAGAGAGAGATGGAGTGCTTAGCCCCTTCAGGGTGACAACTTCCAAAAAGAAGAAGCCCAGCTGCAGTGCACAAGTGTGTTGGGGAAGCCTCAGAAAATGACATTTCTCACTGCTTACATGTACAGTCAGGATGTCACCTTAGAAGTCACTGGGTGATAACATGTATTGTATTTGCCTATGAGAATTTGAAGTAAACGTATTATTGATCTTGGTACTTGTAGCCCTGATGAAGTTGTGAATGCGACAAAACTTGTGTTGGATAAGTTGTATTGGTAAAGTTAGATTAAAGCTGATCCCTAAATGAAGCAACTCATAAACGCTGTAGATCAAGTACAACGCCGGAATACTGGACTTCTTGTTTATTGTAGTGTGTGCTATAAGGCTGAATTTGTTTACTTGAAACCTAGGTTCTGGTAGTGGATGCTGGGTGGGAATCCCCCTTACAAGTGCACAGCATTACCTCTGTTTATATATCGAATTTAGTGTGTACTGCTAGGAGAGCACCAAGGAACCTCAAATCACCCCCTGCTTTTGGTTAACCTATCTATGGTAGCTGCCTAACGCTCTTTGTGGCTTATTCCAGTGGCTGGTAGTGGGTGTCTGCAGCAGTGCATTGACAGTCGAGCACCAGCATCAGGTCTGAGGAGAGGCCATATGTGATGAGGTAAGGGAGGGAAGGAAGGGAGGGAAGAAAGTGTAGGGGCAGTACAACATAATTAAATCAGGGCCATCATTGATAGCGCTTTCACGTGCTACTGTACATTGACAGGCTTGTGAGCAACAGGTAGTCACATGGTGTTCATTTTGTATCTTCTTTTTTTTTTAAAGCAGTTGAGTGCACCTGGGAAGCCTTGCTGGCCCAGGGACGTTGTAAACGAAAGTGAGGGCTGAGTTGATTATGCAGCCTCCTTGGGAAACACCCATTTACGATACAGCCCGCCTGGCCTTGGCCTGAAACCAAGTTTGCAATGCCACTGTAATGGATGGCACAATAGGTACTGCAGTCAACTAGCAACCTTGCTAGAGAGGAACCTCCCACCATTTCTTTCCTTCGGGATGGCTTTGGCTGCCATATTTTGGGATGTTCTGGATGCCAGCCAAAGTGTGGGTGACGTACTGGAAGTGTCTAATCCCTTCTTAATTAACTTTTATCACGATTATTTTAGCTTTTACCTTTCTTTCACCATTAGTCTTCCTGTTCATAGGATAGCCTGTGACAGCAATCGAAGGTTGCTGGACCCTAGTTTGATATTTTTTGCCACGCCCCCTGTTCTATGGCGGGCTACTTACAGGGCTGTATAGCATATCCACGTAACTGTTTGCTTCAGAGGAATCCACCACTATTTCTTTCCTTTTAGTTGGCTTTGGCTGCCATATTTTGGGACGTGTCTGGCTCCCAGCCTAGGTGTGGGTGACATACTGTAAGGGTCTAATCCTTCTTTAATTAAATGTATGTGTTTTTATCACAATTATTTTAGTATTGATCTTTCTTTTACCAGTAGTCTTCCTGTCCACAGGGTAGCCTGTGACAGGAGTCTGGTGCTTCTGGACTCTGGTTTGATATTTTAATTTGCCCACTAGTTTTTCTCGTTCGTCTTTGCCACGCTGCAGTGTGCTCAAACCACACCTCTTGCCAAGCCCCCTGTTCTATGGTGGGCTACTTACAGGGACGCGCATGGTGCGTCCGCCTAGCGGGTGAGCAGCTGGCGTACTGAAGGCACGCTTAAGGCAAGTCCATCTGTGTCTATCTGTGCCCAGATCACACCCGGCACCAGCTTCTCTGCCTGTTTTGGGCCAGAAAGGTGCTCCAGATTAACTTACATGCGCAACATGTTACTTGCATTTAATCCACCAGGTGAGTCCACGGGCTGTTCCCAGCTTGAACCCTTTTATTTTCTCTATGCCCAGTCGTGGGTCCCGTGCTCTCCATGCCACTGGAGTCAAACTATCCTGGCTGATGAGGGGTGAAACCCCCAAACCGATCCTAGGATGCTTGTTTCTAGTCCAGGGAGGACCTGGCTTGGCAGTTTGGCTGGACTGCTCCCAGTGGGTGCAGAGTCAAGACTGATTTGCACATGGCTGGTCTAAACTGGAATGACATGGTGAGCAAAAAACAATGGATTTAGGCCCAGATCTCTGTACTGGGGGTGTATGACATTGTTCTGCATTCTGTCCATTGATTGTTCTTTTTGCATTTGTCACCCCGAGTGGGACGGGTATGCCCAAACGTGGGTCCCGTGCTCTCCATGCTACTGGAGTCAAGCTATCCTGGCTGATGAGGGGTGAAACCCCGAAACCGGTCCTAGGATGCTTGTCTTCAGTGCATGGAGGACCTGGCCTGGCAGTTCGGGCGGGACTGCTCCCATTGGGTACAGGGTCAAGACGGATTTGCACATGGCTGGGTCCAAACTGGAATGGCATGGTGAGCAAAAAAACAATAGATTTATGCCCAGATCTCTGTACTGGGGTGAATGTATGACATTATTCTGCATTCTGTCCATCAATTGTTCTTTTTGCATCTGTCTCAAAGCCCATCAGCATGTACTCAGCAAACGGCAAACCATACAAAACATGGCAGCTTGTGTGCTGCTAAAAGTCCTGAGATATCATTCATTCTCCTAGTTTATTAGGAAATGTCTCTGGCTCCACCATTAGGCATAGGGTCACTTTTAAAGCACTCTGCATTGCCTATAAACCACTACACAACCCAGGTCCTAATTTTCCAGAGGAGTATCACTTAGTACACTCCAGGCAGGTCTTTACGATCTGGCCCTGCCAAATCGGTGGTAGTGCCCATATTCAAAAACACAGCTTGGGGAGACAGAAGCTATGCATTAGAAGCAACAAAAGCATGGAATGCTCTTCCTATATACATCAAAGCCATACCCAGTCCTCTGGCTTTCAGGAAAGCCTTGAAGACATGGTTGTTTACTTCTGAATAGGTTCCCTCTCATCAGGTCCTCTCTATCTGTCAATTCAGCCAGCCCCAAGACACCTTCTTGGAAAAATAGGTAAGTTAAGTATTTCAATTAGAAATATGTCAATTCAATTATGTTAAAAGGGGATGCACAGGCACTTTACTTTTGGTCAGCAGGGCTAATGTGCATGGCTTTCTACAGCAAGCAAAAACAGATAGGGCCAAAATCTGGGGGTACACCACTCGAAAGATGCTAATTTCCTAAAATAGCTTATATGTGGGCATGCTCCCGTGTTCTCCCAGTTTGTGCCAAGCAAGTACATACCAGAAATCCAGTCCTGTAGTAATCAAGGTACATTTCGAAGTTTTCGATCTGTGCGACCTCTATCTGAATGCCACTTTACACTTAAAATGTGAGGCTATTTCAGCATGGTGACAAACTAAAAAGGTGACAGTAACAAGGTTAGACCCAGGAATGTGTAGTCAGTGTTCTGTTCCCCATTTTAGCTACTCCAGTGAGTGCAATCACCTAAGGGTGGCGGGGTAGTTTCGAGGAAGACTGTATCTGTCACTATCTCTAAAGCACTGTTGGATTGAGAGAGGGATCATTACCATGTGTCTAAGTTGAGGCACGTTCTGCTTGTTCCTCAGTTGGCCTATTTGTCTTGATCATAATTGCATTCCAAGCTCTGGTAGTAGCCACCTTTCCTCTACCACTCTTTTGAATCTCATAGGAGCAATATGTTTTCATATTCTGTCCATCTCAGTGCTTCCTGTGTCCAGGTGCAGATACCAGATCTTGATTATCACATTCTATCTCATAGCCACCTACCCAGTACACAAAATGTAGGTGTTGCTCCATGCTGCCTGTCTGTTGCTTTATTAATAAACTGTCTCCTTCTTCCAGTAATGTTAATCTAATGCAATTCCAGACCATTTGATAATGATCATCGCCCAGGCAAATACTGGGTCAAGATGGATGCCTCAGAGCTTGTCAAAGCCCCAAAAGAAAACAAGTTGGGCTGCTCCTCTTGGCTTTTAGAATTGAGACTCCTTTCCTGACTCTGGACACGGCCCATTATGGATAGGAGAAAGTCTGCCAATTTTTAGGCAACAAGAACTACACTGCCACTTCCACAATTGCCAACCTTTTGCCCAGCGCATCAGGGGTAATCTATAAAGAAATTGTTTATGTGGACTACAGAATTTAGGTGAGCCGACATTCTGTATCTGAAGCACTTATTACCTCTATTGGGCCTGATTACCAGTTTAGCGGTGGGGTGCCAGGTCTGCACCACCGCCGCACCGCTAAAACCCAGATTATGAGTGTTTCTCATGTCATGCTTTTTCTTTTATGTTCCCACAGCGATGCCTCAGAAAATGGCCACCACAATGGGAACACCAAAAACAGTTTCTGCACGGCATGGACTGTAAAGTCCATGCAGTGCAGTAACTATGGTGCATGCACACAGGGGGAAACATTTTGTGCTCCACTTCATGCACCCCAGGGCCCAGAGACAACAGGGGGCCTGTATGGCCTCCTCTGTTTACTCTCTGCCACTGTTTTCATGGAGGAGGAAACACCACGAAAACTGTGACAGAGAGGAAACTTGTAATATGCTTGTCAGGACCGCGGCTGTCCTGCAAAGCATATTGCTGCCTCTACACTGCCGCACCACCTCCAGGGAATGGTAGTTCCCTGGTGGCTGTGGTGATGCAGTGGCGGTCCGACAGCCCTAATTGTAATTGGGCGGTCGGAAGACTGCCACCACAGCATTCCCACGAGTGTGGAAGTCCGTGGACTGCAGACCCGTAATCAAGCCCACTGTGTTTATGCAGTCTCCTGCTGGACCTAGTTGGGATTTAAATAATGTGGTCCAACCTGGATTGTCACTGAATAATCCTTGCATGCCGCATGACAGAAAACAAAATCTGCCCTAAATGTGAATGGTTTGTTTAAATGCCATTGTGGAGATCAATATCGTTTGACTGGAAGGGAGGAGCTCACTGTACTACAACAATTACTGTGTGAGCAAATGAATCACTATCTTTTGTCGGCTGATGGTTCTGTTAGGTGCCTGTTTGATTCCATGCTTGGTAAGCCAAAGCCTTTTGAATCTACTTTCACAAACTTTATGGACTCTCTTAACGACTTGAAACATAACTGTCCTAAGTGATTAGGATTTTATGGCATGAAACTGAGGCTAACATTATGCAAATCTCCTTTATTGCCAGCTCACAGCAGCAACAATTGAAGAAAATAGAACTTTAATACCATTCTAACAGGCTATAAAATCCCCCCACATGCAGTATTCTACCTTCTTTGTTGCTGCTGCTCACAAGATAAGTACCAGCCTTTATACTCCACTACTTAATATGTATTCCTTTTCTCTGGAGCCACCCTTCCCTATAGATAATGATAATAATATACCTCGCTACCCTGGTACTGATATACTGTTTAACCAGGTTATATATGTAATCTTTTAAATGCCTTTACGCTAACCTTGGGAAGGAGGGTGGTTGTCACAACATTTAATATTTCTTGTTTTACAGTGTCGGGCCTCAGCTTCTTAAGGCCGAGAAATATGCATTTGTAAAGTATCAGTCTTTTCTTCAAAGACTGTCTCTGCGCCCTCTTTGACAGCGGGCCGGCTTCCATTTGAAAGAATTGCATAGAATACGTAACAGGCACTAATGAAATCAGGGCAATTAAACAGGCCATCAACTGCAATAGCGAATTTGATGTCTACGTGCTGGAGTGTCCTTGTGGCCTCCGGTACGTAAGCAGCACCAAGCTTTCCCTCAAATTAAGAATATTGCAGCATTAACGTGCCATCACGAATGATGATCACAACTATCCTGTGGCCCGAAATTAGACTGAATACCATAGAGGTAACAACAGTAGTCTGCAGTTTTTTGGGGTTTACAGGATCCCCAAACAAATACGAGGGGGTGACCGCGAAAGACGTCTCAGGATCCTTGAGTCCAAATACATTATTGATCTGGACTGTAAGGTTCCTAGAGGGCTTCTATGGTGGCGAGGAGCTTGCCATGCATATAGGTCAATAGTGTTCATGTCCACTGATTTATACCGATTCTCTCGGTCTATCTATTTTCAGATTTTAACCTAGTTTATGTACTTATTTGCCCTCTTACAGGGTAAACACAGTTTTTAAGGGAAGAGGAGGGCAGGGAGTTGTACCGTGCAATATGATTCCTATTTAGGAACAATGAGTTAGCACTAACCTCAATTGTGGAGCTACACTTAGGAACTCGCAAGGGTTTTTATTGCAGATACCCCGTCCCGCCCGCTTTTCCTATTTATCACATATCACGGGTGAAAGAACATTTACTCCCCACAGTCCCATTCTAATTTTGCACACTTTGCACCTGATGAAAGGAACAATACATACTTCAATAGTGAAAGGCATTAGATTACTAATCAATAGCAAAAAGCATATAGCACGAGGGAAGTGGCATTGTGACAATTATCAGAGAGCTGATTTATTTTTAACATAGCATTCTCTTTCAGAAACTCCCAATTATTATGGAGGATATGTTGGGGTACTATTATCGCACTGTTTAATGTTACGCGCTGAGGCATGCAAATGTTAATTTTTGCTGAACACAGCGCATTCTCCTACAAAAGTAGCGTATGGTCAGTGCGGGATTTACTCATCTATTTGTATACAATTATGCATATATACAAATCACAATGTGACCAGACTGAATATTGGGCAGTTCGTAAGAAAGATATAGGAACAAGCTGCAATTGCCCCCAACTCTTCTATGTCTAGCAACGGTTGGGATATTTTCTGTGGACGGGGCGTGACCCATTGATTTGCTAGAATCTGTGCAATGATTAATTTGCACAAGAATATGTGATATTTCTATGGGGATACTCATGAAGCAGTGACATTATAATAACTGTCTGAATGAATGTAGCAAGTATCGCTCAGTGTAGATATGCATGAATTTCTTTTATGTCCGGAAAGATTTCTTCTGTGTCCATAAACTGTTGAGCCTATTTATATGGGAAATGGAAGTATGGGAAGTGACTTGACAAAGGATAGCGCCGAAACGCATCGTCTTTAAGTTTGGTGCACAATAAATCTGTTGTGCCGTTTGCTGGCGTCCCGCCTCTTGATTTTCCTACCATCGGGTTGTAAATTGAGAAATTTGCAGATCTATATATATATATATATGTTTTCTCAGAAGTGGTTCGAAAACCGGAAAGGCGGCGCTGCGTAAAGGTGCGTGGTCCTCGCGGTTCGAACCGAAACCGCTAATGAATGCCGAAAATCTTCTCCTTGGGAGAAATCAGGGTCGCACTCCAGTTTGCTCAGTTTGTCGAGATTTTTATTTCAATATTTCATCAGTAATCTTGCCAGACACACAGGTCTCCAAACCAACGCGTTTCGGTATTCTCACAATACCTTGGTCACGGTCGATTGTAACGTGATTACATGATTAGTTTTATAAAGTAAAAAAACCATCAAGGAAATGCTAGTTACCTCATTTCCTGTTCCCATCAGGACTTACTCCATTGATTTATGGGAGTTGTGGTCTGATGATTTATATATTTGAACAATTTTATCCATAAAGTTAAAGGAAAAACATTGAAACAATGTCAAATCAAACTATTTCAAAACCGGAATAAGGTAATGGGAAACAGATCAATTCAAACATTATCAGGTCGACTTTCACATATGTCCATGATGCGAACTATATTAGTTCATCTAAACCCGCAACATCGTGATTATTTACAATAAATGCTTGTTCTCGCGTTTTGTGGGTGTCTTTTTTGTTGCTCATTTGCTCTCCTCCAGTGGAGTATATATATATATATGTATATATGTTAAACACAGACCAATTCCATGATTCAATACACCATTACCCCATACAGTGTCAGGAGTAAAAGCCAGCTCAGAATGAGCCAAGTTCACCATTCATAATTAGACCTACATTTATTGTATTGTTGTCTTACTCTCTTTATACATTGCGTCAGTGTGGGAATTCATCTGTTTAATTATGCCCGAGCATTTGCTCTTTAATTGTTGCAATTACCTAATATTTATGAGCGATAAATCAATTCTGCATGAATTATGCGTAGTATTTTCACAATACGAACTCCATCCTGCTGAAATAATGTGTACCTCCTCAATGCGTCACTGTTAAACATCTTGTTGCACGTGGGTGGCATTGGCATAATGTATGCCATGAAATTATGGCAGTGTCAAAATGGCTGACACCTTATTATCTTTGGAGTGTGGTTTAATCATGAAGTCCCCTCTTCGATGTTTCTTTTTTAGCTGCTAACCAATGAAATTAATTGTTGTCATAAGGTAGTTTTTTTATAAACTTTCCGACATTGACGAAGGCTAGGAGGCTGAAATGCGTGTATCAATATGCTCGAAGTTGCATTTATTTAAATAAGTAATCATCAAAATTACAGCCGGAGTGCGCAGCGTTTTCTTGAACTGTGTTTAACATATCACACAAGTTCACCCTGGTGGCTGCTGCATCATGACATTGTAAACTTAAAAAACACTGAAATTCACCGGTCATTGTTAGCTCAACTTGCACCCTAAAGTAAGTATACTGCAGTCCCTGCATCGCTGCACAACACTCAAAAAGCATACACTCTGTGCCACTGCGAAGATTGGGGTGCACCACTAGCAGCACAATAGATGTAAAGTAGCCAATAAAGGGCACTATACAATACTTCTTTCTCTGGCTGCTCATTTATTCTGCTTTTTTTGTTTTTAATTTCTGTGATCGATCTGGTCCCACCTGCAGCTTTATTTTTGTTGAGGGCTTTATGGAGAGCCCCAGAACCCTAACATCCCCGCTGGCTTCCTGCAAGCAATGCCATTCTATAGAGCTGTGAAGGTGCCTGACACACTTTTATTAAAAAGTGAGGTGACCCAGTGCCCACCCAGAGCACCCAACAACATTTTCAATGTTGGAGGACCCCCAACAGTCCTATCTGCTCCCCTGCGAGCTCCCATCCCGCTTGTAGCAGAAGATGGCATTGCTTCCACCTAGTGGCTTTTGTTTCTGCCCCTGCCCGGCAGGAGTAATTATGTTTCTCTGCCTTTAGCAGCGTAGGAAGGGAAAAACATTTGTGCTCCCACCAGAGGGAGTATTTATGCTCCTGCCTGGTGGGAGCACAGATGTTTTTCTCAGCCCACACTCTGGTGGGCAGAAAAACAATGGTGTCCCAGGGGATGTGGTCCCCAGGATACAGTCACTGAGCCAGCCCTGAGGGATGGGGCATCAGGTGCTATACCACGGTTCAGGGAAGGAAGGGCTGCATGCCCCCTCCCCTACATTTAATGCACAGCCCCCGTGTGTGGTGTTTCCAATACCTCAATGAGACATGGGGGTGACTGCATACCACCCTCTCTGTAACACTTAACTCGGCTATGGGGCGTGGGGTCCCTTGGGCCTGGAAATGGCTCAGTAAGGGTGCCGCACGCTCCCAACCTGTTTCAAATCAATCGGCCAAGGGGGTTCCAAGGACCTAGAAAATGCTTGAGAAGGGGGACCACCTGCCCCCCTCCCCATTCAAAATATGTAGCAGTGCCCCTAGGCCCTAGCCTACCCCATTGTTTTTTGTTAAGAAAAGGAGAAAGCCCACCGTTTAAATAAAAAAGATTTCGCCCAGGGAATCCACAAGGCCTAGGAGGCGTGGTATACATGGACATTGTCAACAGGGACTGAGTCCTCTAATCCTAAAACGGCTGCCGCCAGTCACATCTTAGTTGATTTGTCAGAAGCCAAACAAATGTTATCCCTAGATCTGTCAGCCCCACATATTCTCCTTGGCATTAGGTATACGTAAGTGTCACACTTTATTTCTCCAAAACTACTGAACGGATTTGCACCAAATCACACTTTCTGGACCAAGATCTAACTTTCATTCGAATATGGTGTATTTCTATTCAGCCATTTTGGCAGTAGCTGTGTCTAATTTTCCTACAAAAAATTGCATGGGGAAATGTGTTTTAGGCCCCCCCCTGTTTTCTTAGCCCCCGCTTGATGGATCACTCTGAAAAAAATCCGGGAAGAGTTGTCAAACAGTGCCAAAGTGATAAGCCAAAAAAACTATTTCCTATGTAAACGCAGTCCTAACTACAATAATATATATTCGCTGAAAAAAACAAATGGTAAAGTGACATTAGAGTTAGATGTTGAAATAATGTAAAAACAAACGCTTGAAAACCAAAGAACCTCTCTCTCACAAGTTACAGTGTATTAACTATAACTTGTACCCCTTACTACTTACGACCTAATATATTACTTCACGTAAGACATGATATCACTGATGGTATCTCAAATGACATCACTGGTGACATTTTAAATAGCATCATCCTTGATACTACTATTTACATTAATTTATAAGCACTTACTTAATTTAAAGAAAGAAAGTTGTATTTGAAGGTCTAGAGTCCTATGTAACGCTGAGTTACTGTGTGTACTCGGACACTTATACTTGTGTGGGTAGAAAGAATAGAATCAGTGTAAGCCCTCTAGGCAAGTGTGGTTGTGCATGTTGAAAGGTATATGGTGCACCATTTACAAACTGATATGGTTTGGTGTTCAATTTGTAATCCATGTTCAATAAGGTAAAGGATGAGCAAACATGATGTGGGTTGCAGAGGCATGTTTCGAAGTAGGTTTTGGCCTTAAGCCAAAGCCTGTTGCAAACATCTGTACAAAAAAGTTAAGCCTTCTATTAAAAATATGTGTTTTACTAGTGGATGTCTGTGCACATTCCCATGCTAAATAGTTGTAACTCAGCATGCAGAAAATTTCTAAGTAATGAGAACATTTTTAAGGTGTGGATGTTTATTTTCAGAAAGTCACTGAAGATTCCGAGGCATTGCAGCTTTTGAATAATATAGAATGTTGTTATATTCCATATAGGTACCCAATATAGGCGCAGGTAACATTGCAACCTTTCACCTATATTCTTCCCTACATTACATACTAACAGTTCTTAGGGACGGACCTTTTACCTAGATACGATACTGCATTCAGAACTCGGGTTTCCCCCTAGTTCAAATCTCATACATTATGCATGAGGTTTCTTGGAAGCACAGCAGAACGAACATCTCCTGTATAATATCTCTGTATAAAGTTCAGGCCCGAAGTCATTCTTTAGGCCGACACAGTAACACAGCAACGTAGGACCCCTGGAGAGACCTATCGGTATGTATACATCACATCTTGCTTAGAAGAAGAGAGGAGACTGAGACTTCCCGGCTGACCCAATGACCAGAGACGTGGAGGTTCCTGCATGCAGACACTCCAGCTCGCAGTGGTCTAACATTCCTTGCGGGAGGTCCTACTCGAGACCAGAACGCGGTCCCATATTCTCTCATTCTCAGGTAATGGGGTTGACTAGATCCTAGAGGGATTCTTAGCACAACATCTACACAGATGCTAGGTACATTTGGGTACATCTAGTTAGGGAGGCATTGTAGGAGTATGCACTTTTTATCAAGTGTTTTATATACTTGTATGTATTCATTTTAATTACAAAATGGTAGAACCGTACCATCCTTTTACTTTCATATATCTCTGCTACCTTCTAATGGTTCTTGCAGCTCATCTATTCCACACTAGAATAACATCTGTTCAATAAATTCTTATTGAAAACGCCCAGCCTGTTTATTCTGTGTATCTTTCTGAGACAGACTAAGGGGCATATTTACAAGGTCTGGCTCATCTCTGCAAATCAGCAGGGATGCACCAGAACACTTGCGCCAGGCAAAACCACCCGTGCGCCACCACTGATGCCCTGAATTTACAATGCGGCGCGCCGTGGCGCACGGATGGGTAGATGCATGTCGCATCTCCCGTCGTAAAGGCGGCGCATTGCTGGAGTCGCGTTGCAAGCGCGACGTGGCTCCAGCAAGGCTCGGGCGCCCTATGCCTAACATGCTGCGTCACTCCTAGTCCCTGCTTCAAGCAGGTGCAGGGTTTTAACGCCGCATGGCCGTAACAGTAACTCAGTGAAATCTTGTAGATTTCCCTACGTCACATTTACGAGTCGTACCTGCGAGGGAACCTCCACCCTGCGCCATAACGCCCACATGAAACCTGATGCAGGTTTCATGTGGCACAGGGCTTTACAACGTGATGCATCTCCCTAGATGCGTCACGTTGTAAATAGGGCGCAACATGACGCAAGGTTTACGCCGCCTCTGCATCACAGAAGTGACGCAACGGCGGCGCAAATGAGGCGCAAGGGGCTTGTAAATCTGCCCCAAAGTGAGCACAAGTGTCTGAGCGAAAAGTGGTATATTGTTTCCACGGTTCTGAGGGATCAGGATTGTCATGTTCTGAGGTTGCCAAGAACTATTCTCTCCGTGATAAGAGGAGATTCTAGTGGGGGTGCACGGAATCAGTCTGCCGCCAATCCCACAGTTTATGTTATCCAAAATGTGCAGATCCTGTAAAGGTTTTATAGGAACTGCACGACAATGTATTGGTGACTCATGTAGCAGTGGTTTAACTAACACTGTGGTTGCAAGCATACATCTAACGTTATATGCCATTTTCCTCATCTCATTAATGTGTGTAGTATATTTTATCAAATTACGGGGAGTTGGCCATAGGGCCTGGCAGATTGTGTCTTATCAGTGGCAAATGTATAGATGTGGACCTCTTGACTTGATTTTGCAGGTCAAATGATGTTTATAAGTAGGTATTCTGATGAGGTACAAAGAGAGTACACATTGTTTTTTATAGCGTGTTCAAGGATTGAAATTGGTGTTTGTTTAGTAAATGCCAGTAAAAAGAGTGTGACATCTACAAAATGTGAGTGACTTCAAAGATATGCTATGTGTCCACATATAGTCAAAGGTTATGTCCTGTGTCACTTGATTGGGGACAGAAAATTGGTTATGGCTTGTTGAAATACTTCAAGTGCGTAAACACTAGAGGGTGTTCTTGGGACAGAAAGTCTCTTGCATAGTAATAGACTTGTACCCCTGCCCTGAATGCCCCAGAATTGATGATATATGGATCCTTGGTAAGAATCTTTGGTCATGGGTGAACACAAATGTGTTGATGGATGATAGGGGATCAAGCTCAGCACTGTTTCGTGTCTACTTCTTTCTGTGCCTCTTGAATGTTCAGGATTTCTAGAGACAAATTGTGGAAACAATTGACTTTAACTGATCACTTTTTCAACCAAGGGTCTTTCCCTCTCCTCCTCAATTACCACTGCAATGAGGTAGTGTCAGACTTGTAAAATTCAAGCTGAAATGAAATTCAGGAGGCTCCAGATGTAGGAAAGTAGTTGCAAGTTTATTCCAGTGAAAGTGATCCCATCCATCCAGGAGAAGAAGTCAGCTGCAACTGACAGGTAGCATTAGAGGCATCACCACACCAGGTTCCATCACCATGGTGCGCATTCCAAGACAAGCAACATGTTAATACATTGTACAGGAAGAAACTGATAAATACATAAATTGTGACACTGAATAAGAAACTATATATAAAAGTACCAGATATTACACACCTTCCCCCTAAACACCTAACACAAAATGAATTAATACATTGAAGATGGCATTTGGGAACCAAGGCACATAATGCATGAAAAGTTAACAATAAACTGAGAATGAAACTATAACATAATCACATCTGAAACTCATTAAACCTTGAAGGTAGTTTAGTGAGCCTTTTTTCCCTTGGAACACTCACAGGGTTATCACCTACATCTGTATTTAGAGAAGTTCTATCTGAACCATGTTCATATCTATCACCATTCAATGTACTCTTTTTTATAACAACCACCCTGTTGAGATTCCAAACACAGGAATCATCTGTTTTGATAGCGTTAGTCCATACTTTGATAACCTTGTGAGGTTTTTGAAACCGACCCGAACCTTTCTTCCCAAAAGGAGCTCTTATCATGACTAAATCACCTACATTAACCTTGGTGACTTTCACAGCCTTCCTCAAATCATAGTTTATTTTGCCTGCTTTTATTTTGTCACATTCCTTACTCCTCCACTTATCATCAAAATGTTCTTTACCTCTTTTGGATTCAGTATCGTTAATCCAAAAAGGAGCAACTAAGGTATTTGCATACCTCCCCTTGAGTAGCTCAAAAGGAGTTCGACCCATGATGGCATGAGGAGTGATTCTGTAAATCTCAACCTTCCTGATGGCTTCTTTCTTCCAATCTAAATTGTTACTCTTTGCCAAGTCAATGGTTTCTTTCAGAACGCGGTTAAAGCGCTCCACCATTCCATTGCTTTCTGGGTGGTAAAGCGCACACCTTTTATGTTTAATGGAGCATTTTGACAAAAAGTCTTCCATTTCACACGAGACCAACTGCGTTCCATTATCAGTCAATAATGCTCCAGGTAACCCCTCCCTTCCAAAAACCTCCTTAAGAAACTCAATTACATGCATAGTATTAATGCATTTGGTGATTTTTATTTCCGGTCACCTGGAGAATAAATCAACTAAAACAAACACATAACTCTCAACGCCGTTTCCACGAATGGGACCTAAGATATCCAAAGATAACTCTTCCCATGGCTTCTCCGGCCTTTTCCTGATCACCATGGGTTGGACCCTCGGCTTCTGGCTCTTCTCGCTTAAGCAACAAGCTATGCAATCCCTCACAAGGCGCTCGACTTGCATGTCCATCCCTGGCCACCAATAGTTGAGTCTCAGTCTCTCCTTGGTCTTGGACATACCTAGGTGACCTTCATGAGCCATTATGAGAAGTTCTTCACGCAGGCTCATAGGAGGAATTAACCTGGTGCCTCTAAAAATGAGACCTTCAGACACAGCTAATTCGTCTTTCACTATCCAATACTTATCACACTCGCCATTGACTTTCTTGTACCATCCATTCTTAAGTAGTGAGACCAACTCAACAAACACTTTATCCTTTGCACATTCATCACGCCATCTGTTCTCTTTAAGCCCATCGGCCTCAATGCTGCAGACCCATTCATTCATGTGATCTTCCTCCACTTCACACTTATCATCATTTTGTCCCACTAATCTTGAAAGTGTGTCAGCAACACAATTCTTAGCACCCGGCAAGTATTCAACTTTAAAATGATAGCATTGGAGTGCTACCACCCATTTAGAAATCCTCCCGGATATGGCATCAATGCCCTTCTTGTTGAACACCTGGCACAGGGGTTTGTGATCTGTCCTAACTTCAAATTTAATACCCCACAACAAATTTTTTAGTTTCTTAATTGCCCAGTGTACCGCTAGGGCCTCCTTTTCTCCTTTTCTATTACGGAGTAACGTAATTCTGCCCCCCTGAGACCTCGTGATAAAAAAACACAACATAGTCAGATTCCCCATCATTTTGCTGTAAGACACCACCCAAACCTTTCATGCTGGCATCAGTGATAAGCACCGTTCTTTTGCTGGGATCGAAGCTTTTCAATTTTGGAGTTTTCTTTAGGATATTCTTAATTGCAACAAATTCCTTTTCACAATCATTGGACCAAATGAAATTTACACCCTTGCAGAGCAGTTTTCGCATGTTGACACACATTCCAGCAAAATCCTTAATGAACTTGCTGTAATATTCAGACATTCCCAAGAATTTCATCAACTCTTCCTTATTGCATGGAGAAGCTAAGTCTTGGATGGCACTCACAAGTTCAGCTTTGGGCTGTACACCATGCCCAGTAATCGTATGGCCAAGATAATCTATCGAGGATTTTTTAAAGTTACATTTATCCATCCTCACAGTAAGATTGTATTCTTGGAATCTCTTAAAGACCATTCTGAGTATCTTATCATGTTCCTCCTCATTCTTTCCATACACAAGTACATCATCCTGATAATTTTTCACCCCTGCAACACCTTTTAAAACCCTTTCTAAAGCTCTCTGGAATACAGACGCTGCGGACACAAGTCCAAATGGCAGCCTGACAAACCTGTAAGTCCCAAAAGGCGTGATAAAAGCCGTAAAATCTTTAGACTCATCCTCTAGTTTTATTTGATGATAAGCAGATTTTAAATCTACTGTGGAAAAAACACTTGCACCTTGCAAAAGCATCAACATGTCCGAAATCTTAGGCAAAGGATATTTGTCTATGATAACCTGCTTATTCAGTTCTCTTAAGTCTATGCATAGACGCAAATTACCGTTCGATTTGCGTGCGGCCACAACTGGCGCCAACCATCTAGTACCTTCAACCTCCTCAATGATACCATCTCTCTTCAATTTCTCCAGCTCAACTTTCATTTTTTCTCTTACTGACAAAGGTACACCGCGAACTTTGCAAGCTACAGGAACCGCTCCAGGAATCAGTCTTATATTGTGTAAATAACCTCTCAAACACCCTAATTCCTCTTTAAATACCTCTGGATATTCTTTCTTCATTAAACCAGCAAAACCTCCTTCACAATCTTGAGCTAAAACATCATTTACCTGGAAATGCTTTTTTAAAATAACAGGAGGGTCGCTGTTGGGATCTAACATCACCCCAAGATCCCTCTGGTGGAACCAGCTGATAATGCTGTCCCCTTTATGTGAAACATATATCTTACCTGTGGTATATCTACCTCCATATTCTACCAAGCCAATAAAGTAACCCAATAATTTTATAGGTTCCCCCCCATAGCCAGTGGGTTTTATGTCAGCTTTGAGAAGTTTTACGGTTTTGGTGAGGTTGTTTACAAAGAACTGTCTCGAAATTATGGTGATTTTTGCCCCTGAGTCAAACAAAACCCTTGTGAGCTTCCCTTCTACCTTAATATCATCTAGGGGTCCTTTTTTGTGATTGTCTGAGACTTGTGAAACTATTTGTCCACAATAACAATCATTTTCACTATCACTGTTGCTATTGGCATCATCCACAACTGCAGAAACCTTGTTTTTGTGTGTTTTAGCTTTACAAGAAGAAGTATAGTGTCCAACTATCTTACAATTAGCACAAGTAGACTTGTGCCCAGGACATTTCTTATCATTGGCCAAGTGACTATCACTTCCACATCTGTAACATTTAAGTTTCAAATCCTTTATACTCTTCTTCTCCCACTTCATTGTTGTATTTTTCTTAAAGTCTTTTCCTTTATTTTTTACCTTTACGGATTCAACGGCATCATCTTTATTTTCACGTTTAGTAATAATGTCTACACATTTTAAGGAGTGTTCAATCTGCTTGGCAATGGAGAGCACTTCCTCCAGAGTGGGTTCATCCTTTTGCCAAAGATCACTCTTGACCTTTTCGACATTGCACCCCAACATGAATTGGTCCCTTATTCTTTTCTCTACCAAAGCACCAAATTTACACGAGGAAGCTAATTTTCTGAGAGCAGTGACATAGTTCTCCACTGACTCTCCTTGATGCTGTGTTCTCTTTCCAAAGTGATACCTCTCTAATATTGTACTCACTTTTGGCAAATAATGTTTGTCAAGCTTTAAAATACATATTTCATATTCATTTAATGTTTGATCATCCACATCAGGTAAATGATCAAACACTTCTTGTCCCTCAGAGCCAAGACAATGAAGGAGAAGAGCCGTGCGTCTTTCTGCGCTAAGATTGGTCCCGCAAACTTTCGCGTACCTCTCGAAAACCTTTTTCCACTTTTGCCATTTAATTGGCAGATCACCTGGAGTGGAAAGGAAAAAAGGAGGGGTAGCTACATTCTGCATGACGCACACCTCTTTTCCCCTTTTTATTCTTATTATTATATTTTATTTATTTATTTATTTATTGATTATATATATATGTTTTTTTTGTTGTTTTTTTTTAAAAATCGAACCAAATTTCAATTTACGTAAGACTTGAAGAGTAAAGGGAGTCAAACCATTAAATTATCATAAAGGAACACACTCACACGGTAAAACACCTTAGAAGAGAGTAATGGGGACTAGCTCTGAAGATTGTTAAGGCTATAATCCAATAGCGATATAAAATAATGTGTATGTGTAAATGAACACCGTGGTTAAAGATGTAAGAACAACAAATATCTGAGGCAAAGTATACAAATAGATCGTGAATGACAACTGGAAGAAGAAAAAAAAATATTTTTACAGGCCAATAGATGGCGCCGCACTATAATGAAAGATATAGAGTTACTTGTTAAGTTTCCAGACGATTTTCAACACGAAACTCCAAAGCTTGAAGATCTATTTGGAAAACGCTTCACAATGAATGTTAAATCGACAAGTATGTTGAGATTTCAAAGGGTCCTTTTGCCTCACGACGAGAGAATCTGTAAATAAATTTAAAAAAAACAAAGATGTCTCCTACGCAGCTTCACGCACGTAATGTAACGTGACACGTCAGGAGAGAGTGATGACAGCAACGAAGGGAATGATGGAGCAGAAAGAATCCTTGCAGCGCGGAGAATGGAACTGTCACGTAACCTAGCTGCAGGTAGGCAAAACAACTGTTCCGAATGAACTTCGAAAAATGTAAGCGTGTGAAGTTTCAAATGATGCAGAATTCAATTGTCAGCCCGCACCTCAAAGGAAACAGTTTGGTTGGGTTCCTAGCACCAAACAAAATAGTCCCAAGTGGGAAACTTCAATTGAGGGGAATAAAAAAAATGCTGTATGACTTCCAAAACGCTGAGTCTGTCAGATGGTATGCAATTCACAACGACATGAGCCAGGCCTCTCAGCACCCCATACATTGAAGTCAAACAATGAAATTCGACCCCATGCAAGACAAAGTTCAAAAAGGGCACATGAAAAGCAAGTTTAACCTTCTGTTTTCATTCACCATCACTGGAACACTCGTGCTAAATCCTTTCTTTCCGTTCACCAGCCCAACAATATTCCTGATGGAATTCAATAGTGTGGCCACCTTTTCTCCTTTGAATTTAGGAAAGGATTTCAACAGCTCACTACTTGATACAAAAGTTCATGAGTTATTGGGATGACGAGCCACTAATTATATTTAATGTCCATGGACTATCATCACTATATAGAGCCCGCACCGAAATCTCCCAACCATAAATGATTTTAAAGCTGAAGAGGTGAGATGTGCGGCGGTTGCTCAACAGGTGATATTTGATTAAAATTGAAGTACTCACTTTAAAGAAGAGAACTTCCAGTTCTTAGCAAGTCCAGTATATGAGTTGCATAAAAATTAATAATTTGATGTTGGGATCACAGTCCTGGAGCGTGGGAAGAGTCCACTCGTCGCCAGTGTAAAATTCAAGCTGAAATGAAATTCAGGAGGCTCCAGATGTAGGAAAGTAGTTGCAAGTTTATTCCAGTAAAAGTGATCCCATCCATCCAGGAGAAGAAGTCAGCTGCAACTGACAGGTAGCATTAGAGGCATCACCACACCAGGTTCCATCACCATGGTGTGCATTCCAAGACAAGCAACATGTTAATACATTGTACAGGAAGAAACTGATAAATACATAAATTGTGACACTGAATAAGAAACTATATATAAAAGTACCAGATATTACAAGACTCAGCTTCAGGGGCAGAGCAGGATGCTCTTTGTGAGCATGGGATTTCAAACAGGCTGCCTGCATGTGCAGCTCACCTCTATTACCCTCTAAAACCCTCTTTAATAAGTAGACCAAGCAAAGACTTTGCTTAACTCAATCCAAGTCAGAGAAAGAAATATGACCTCTAAGTGTAATATACTAACAACAGCATACCGAGAAGGAGAGATATGCTCAATCCTAGGTCACAATGATTGCTGGTTCTGCTGTGCCTTGGCAGGGAATAATACTTAACACAACAGTGCAATGGAACCTCTAAACAAGATAGAGACTTGATGAATCTTGGTTCCTGGGCATTGAGAAAGGCTTACCTCAGACTTGACAATCATCTCTCATTGAATCAGCTAGTCTGGGACTAGAGGAAAAAAGGTATTCCTGTGACATGATGCCTTGCCCTTTCCTAGGGTTACATATACTCTACAGGCCTCATTTGCTACTTTTTAATGCAGGGCAGCGCTGCACATCAATTTTCTGCACTGTTCTGCACTGCCCTGCTTCAAAAGAAAAGACAAGGTGGCTTTTCGTGGCCTTGTAGATATGGCTAAGCCCAGTGCGCTGCCAGAACATCAAAAAAAGTGACGTCCCGGTGGCGCACAGGGCTTGTAAATAGGCTCCTACATTCATAGAGCAAGAGTGATTAGCACCTGAAGCAGATGATCCTGGGTTGGGATGCTTTGCTGAGACACTGAAAGATAGTGGACTAGGACTTGTGCCCAGTCACTGAGACACTGTACCGACTTTGTGATTCCTTTTCCCATTTATGGAGTCTAACTTCGCTGGTGGGATTGGTGCATCTTTGCTGCTGCTGTGCTGGAACACTTTTCAGTGTCATGTGCTGGTCATCAACTTCAAATTGCTAAAGCCATATTGACTGTGCCAAATTCTTTCAGCATGAGAATGGAAGAGAGTGGTGGGGGCTCAATTGTGACTCATAGTGCATGTATTACACATATATTCTAAATTCAGTAGGGTATTGCCATTTGTAGAGAGCACATTCTCCACTGAACAGCCCTTCTATGTACATACATCACTAGAAACTACCTCTGGACAGATAATTTAAGATTCAATGGTATAGAGTGAGGTCTTAATTACATTTCTCAGTTTATGATGATCTGAGAACAGTAGCGTCTTAACATTATTTTGCACTCTGCCAAGAGCCTTTCCCCTTCTGACAAACAAGTTCTACCCTAAACATCTGTAGAGAGGTGGACTAGCTCCTGATTGGTGTGATTTCACTGCCTAGGTATTAGTGCAAACAATCACAGCAACTTCCATATTAGTTTGACAAACCTAAAAATTAGTTGATTGTTTTTCAGAAAAGGGGGTCAGGGTCCTGTATTTGATAAAGGCGTTTCCTCTCCATCTGCCTCTTTCCATCATACATGCTTACTCTTCTATTGAACAAGAGCATCCATTGGAAGGAGCCCCATCACTGAAGCCCTTTTAAAGTACAAAGGTTTGATGGATGACCACTGTTAGTTTTGACGATCATTCCTCAAACCCTTCCAAAGCTTTTTTTCTGAAACAAATTCACACTTTTCTGAATAAAAAATTAACATCCAGTGAGTTTTCTTCTAGGGTGTGGGGCATCATTACTGCTTTTCTCAGTCCCTCACCACCAGGTTTTTTCTGGCAGTGATGGACAGAAAAAAAAGACATTTGACTGTCCACCCTAAATAGGGTGGGTCATGTAATGTCTGCCCTTTGATGGCCCCTAATCTATCAGGCCATTGGAGTAAGCTTTCCATTGACATAGCCAAGTTGGGGCAACGTTGATGGAAAACAAGAGTTTGGCAGGCAGGGTACTCCATCAAATTTGCGATGGATTATCCTGACCACCAAACTCTAAACCTGGTACCTAATTTGGTTGTGATCTTAAGAAATGCCCCAGATTCAATAATTGTCTACTGCACCAGAAACATTTCTAATCTTACAATTATTTAGGGGCATATGTATGAAGGAATGCATTTGCGATTCTCAAATAGCGATTTTTAGCGAATCGCTATTTGAGAATCGCAAAACAATATGTAAATAAAAATCCGCAATTTTTTTGCGATTCTCTCATATTCTATAATTGCGAGTCGCAAATTGCGAGTCGCAATTAAGGAATCCCTTCCTATACATTCCTATGGGCCAAGAGGCCCATAGGAATTAATAGAAATTGAGTGCGCACATTGCGAGTACCCAAAAGGTACTTGCAAACTGCGCACGCAATTTCAAGGGTGCAAGGGTTCCAAAAGGACACCCTGTTGCATCCCTGAAATGGGCGTGGGTGCACATGTGGTGCACATACATGTCCTAAGGCATGTATGTGTGCCACATGGCACTTTTAAAAAAGTAAAAAAAGGCTTTTTTCAAAGAATTCACAAATTACCACTGTAAGTTGGTGGTAATTTGCGATTCCTTATCCCACATTTGCACAACTTAGGTGCTTTCTACATCGCATTTAAGGAATCGCAATTTGCGATTCCTTAAATGCAATCGCAAAATAGAGAATTGCAAATTTTGCGATTCTCTAATTTGCGATGCCCTTTTGGGATGATACATCCCAAAAGGCCTTTTCCCATTCGCAATTAAACATCTAGCCCTGCTGATCCAGTCCTTCCAGTTTCCTGGTTTCATGCAGGTGTGATCATAGGACGTCACCTTAGGCCCTTCCTGTACCGTACCAACCCAAGTAATCATCCCAGATCATGCTGCGAGGGAACCCCCTCAAGACCCGTATCCATTTGCATGTGGTTTTAGGCCCCTGGAGCCAGTCAAACCCCTGAGGGGAAAGAGGATCCGTCCATCTCTTATAAATCTCTCTCCTAGCTAAGAGCATCATA
The DNA here is from genome assembly GCF_964204655.1 of Triturus cristatus. Lineage (NCBI taxonomy): Eukaryota > Metazoa > Chordata > Amphibia > Caudata > Salamandridae > Triturus > Triturus cristatus. Next base: position 863,454,664 of record NC_140591.1, on the reverse strand, counting down.
TAAAAAAGGAGGTCCCTTCTAATTTCAGAGAGGGACTGACTAGTATATTCCGCCAACCCCATCACTACCAGTTTTGGGCTCATTGTTATATTTCGCCGAAAAATGTAATTAACAGCCTTCTCAACAGCATGCCAATAATCCTGTAATTTTGGGCACTTACAAAACATATGAAGGTCATTGGCTCTTAACATAACACATTTACAACAACTTGGGGTTGGTGTTGATACAAACTTGGCAAGTTTTAACTGGAACCAATACAGCCTATTGATTGTGACCAAATGATTCCTTTTTAGATTCGCAGGTTTAACCACCTTATAGAGTGTTTTTAAAGAAAGCTGACAGATTGTTTGTGGTTCCGTCATCTGAATTACTCCTTCCCAGATCGCATATGGTGCTTTTAACTGCTTATCTTCAGTTTCCAACAAAGTCCAGTACCAATCAGCAACTTACTTTTTCCTTGGGGCCTCATTCTGTTGTTTTAAATCGAATTCCATCCTCCCACCAGTCTCTTGCCCATGTGTCGCCACCCAGGATGATATCTGCAGATACTTGAATCTCGAGAGGGAGTCACCCATTTTTGCGACCAGCACTTCCCATGGCACCATACCGTGCATCATCAGGTGATCTCCCCACACTTTAATTCCCGCCCTCCTAAATGGGAGACTTAACCAATCTTGAAGGCAGTCAGATGTGCCTGGTGAGTCCTAGATTGGGGAGCATTCCGAGAAATAGCCCATTCCAAGATTCTTCCTTACCCTCAATCAAAGAGTAAGTGCTGCATTTAGGATCTTCAACTTAACTTTTTTGAAGAATTTTCTTGCCCCAAACTTATAAAGGAAACCTTTGGAGCCCCACTCCTTCACCATTTCTTCTATCAAACCACCCCATGCCAAAAGCCCAGGTCTACCAAGGAGGATTCTACAGTTCTTAAACTGAAAACCCGTACAGCATAGCCTTAAGTCTGGATGGGCCAGACCTCCCGTATCCAGCCTGCGCCTCAATTCTTCCAGGCAAGCCGGGCTACCTTAGATGCCCAGACAAAGCTAACTAAATTCCCCTTATCAATCATCGATTTACAAACATCAGAGGGATACAATTAAATAGATATGTCAGTTTAGGGAGTATAACCATTTATATTAAGTTCACTCTCCCAAATAAAGTCAAGGGGGGACTCCCTCTTTTGCTATTCTCTCCAAATTGAACTGTGGAATTCCTTCCAGTGGATTGATGATACTGATTCCAAGGCACCTAAGCTTGTCCTGTACAGTTCCCTTCCAATCTGGGACATTCCAAGCACATTATTCCTGTCTTTGCATTATTTACCAAATAACCGGACAACACCCCATAGTCTTTCACCAGTACTTCCACCCTGGGGACAGTTAAAATTGGATCTGTAGTAAAAATTACAAGCTCGATCGCGTACAATGCAACTTTATTTTCATAGGTGCCGGAACTGAAAGCAATGAGCCGATCATCCTGTCACAATATCTGGGCAAGTGGTTCAAGATAATTATCAAACAACAGTGGCGAGATAGGGCAGCCCTGCTGTGTACCCCTGGAAATCGGTAAACTTCTTGTGAGGAAGCCATTAAGAAGGATCCTGGCTGTTGACTGTTCATATATGACTTTCAACTTGTTATAAAATAAGGGCCAAAACCCACAGCTGCTAAAGTTTCCCACAGAGAGGACCAACAGACACGGTCAACGGCCTTAGCGGCATCCAGTGCGTTCACAAAAATGTTGAGGAATCTGAAAAGCAAAGTTGTGCCAGGTGCACATTTCCATGCAGATTCCTAAAAAGTCAAGTCATTTTCCAATAGAAATCCTATTCATACTGTATGGAGTTCTCTATTGTGGAGAGCTGTGCACAGTGGGACTTGGATGCCCTATTTTTAATGGGTTTTTTCTCTGGGGGGGGGGAGATATTTATCCTAGTGGAGAATTCTCTTCCACTACGTCCCCTCAATGTCTTCATTCCCCTCCCCACCCTGGGTAGGATTTTTATTTGAGTACTGTGCTGGAGGAACAATCAATCAGTTGCTGACTGGGAAAGGAAAATTATAGGAGTTTGTGAATGCCATAACTAAAATCATTTGTAGATATTCACAAACTTCCATTGCTAACCATGCTTTGGAATACCCCAAAACCCCCACATTACTACCCCTTCAGTGGGAATTATGGGTATGGAGAACTCCAAAGTTGTGGCACAGATCTCCACGTTCATAAATGTGTTTATGCTTGCCAGGACTCCTCTAGAGAATTCCTGGTAGGAGCGAGGTACATTTGGTTGTAAATGTTTTCTTGAAATCTAAATGAAATGTCTTTTTTCCAGTAGTGAGGTGCCAGGAGATCAACTCAGCAGACCAAGGTGGCACAGTAGTCACTTGCTGTGGATCTGGGAGAGAACAATCATACATATGATTCCAGCTGTTCTTGTGAAGATTAAATATATTTTGGTCTTTCTGTGGGTCAAGAGAGGTGACTAGAGGAACCCTCTAGATAGATCAAGGGTAGGAGGCAACGCACACTCACCCCTTTGCTATCTGTACAGCTCCTTGACCCAGATATCAGTATTGCTTCTCTTCAGTAGTTAAAATGGGGCTAACACTTGACTCATAGGCAGTCCACACCTGTCAATATGTTCAGATACATGTCTTTTTACTCAGCTGGGATGTGCGATGATCTTCCTGGGTATCAGGCCATTCCAATTAGCAGGCATGGCCCAGCACTGCGACAGGCTGTTAGCTCTTTCTTCTGTTCATAGCAACATGATTTGACAGGTTTTTCCAGACTTAGGTATAGACTGGAGGGATAGCTGCAATCCACCAAATACTTTAATCCAGGTCTCTTCTCCATGGTAAGGATTCAGTGATACTGAACAAAGTACTGGCTGAGGGATTCAGTACTTTTATTCCTCTAGTGGTTTGGCAGACTACTAGAACAAACCACAGAGTCTGCCACATTCAAACATTTTGGGATTCTCTAATATCCAGGAGGTATTCTATGGCTGTTGCTAGCTATATTTTGCAGAGCTCCTGCCCAGTGGCCATGGCTCAGCGGACCAGCTCCTTCTCAGAAGAAATAGTAATTAGCAATCCACAATCCTCAGTCAAAACTGAAAACAGGCACTTGTTAGAATTAGAAAAATATACCTATATATATATATATGTATGAGCAATAGATGTTTGTCTTTCTAAAGTTTTGGGATGCTGCACATAGCCTGAATTATTCAGTGTTCTTCATTTGAGTGAAGATCAACTAGAAGTAACTTTTCCTTCCTGAAAAGAATTAAAAAGCTTAGCTGGTGCTAATACGGTTTTCGGACACAATATTGAGTTGACAATATTGAGACACATAAATATTGAGTTTTTAATATCGTGATGCATGCCACGTATACCATTATGCAGGAATATTGTTGACAACATATTGATTTTATAAGTAAGTAATACTATATAATTTAATTGTATATGTTAGGAATTGTTTGTATAATTTGTATAATTGCTGTTAATGTTTTTAAATGTAGTTTGTAAAAATGGTGTTGCTTTTAAATGTAATATAATTTTCATTGTAATTTATTGTTTCATAGCGGGTTTTGGGGTTTGTAGGGGTACAGGGTGGGAAGTAAATTAGTTACAATTGATTAATAATTAATTTTAATCAAAATTAATTATTTACTTGATAATTAATTACATAAATTGTATAAATAATGTATTTGTTAAGACTTAGTTGCAGGTTCTGGAATTTTTAGAGGTAAAGGGTGGGAAGTAAATACATTATCATTCATTAATAATTTTTTTTAATTAAAATTAAATATTTAATGGATAATTCATTACATAAATTGTGTAATACATTTTTTAAAAGTTTTATCCTAGGTGCAAGTTGTGGAATTTGCAGGGGGAAAGGGTGGGAAGTAAATTAATTATAAATATTGAATAATTAATTTAATTAAGATGAATGATTGAATTTATAATTAATTATGTAAATTGTGTAATTATTTATGTTGTAAGTTATATTTTAGGTGCTGGTTGTGGGATTTGTAGGGGGTTAACAGTGGGAAGTAAATAGTTTATAATCAATTAATTTTAATTCAAATTAATTGTTTAATTGATAATTAATGTAAATTATGGAATTATTATGATTTTCAGATACATTTTAGGTGTGGGTTGTTTGGTTTTTAGAGGAATAGGGTGGGAAGGTAATTAAGGAACAATGTTTTTGTAATCATTTATTAATGTATTATTATTTATTTAATTCATAATTATGTAAATTGTGAAATTATCATATTTGTTAAGTAATATTTTAGGTGTGTGTTGATTAATTTGGACAGGAATAGGGTGGGAATTTAATGAAGTAATAATTAAAAACTAATCAATTCATTGGGATTGAAATATTTCATTTATTGATAATTTTGTTCAAAATTTAAAACATTTATTTTGTATGTTGTATATATATGTTTTGTTGTGTTTGGTGGTGAATAGGGTGGGAAGTTATTTAAGTAATAATAAAAAACACATTCTTAATTCATGTATTACAAAGTTTTCTTTCTTACTTCACATGTTAATTATGTTATGCTTTTTTTATTTCAATTACATTTTATTTGTTGGTTGTGATGTCTGTGGCAATATAAAGCCTCATGATGTATCGTATTACGTATCGGTAGGATCCCTGGCATCCAGGCCGTCAGTGGCGATGCCACTGACATCCAGGCCATCCAGGCCATCTACTCACTTTCTACTACGCTCTACTACTCACTACTACTCTCTATCACTCACTCTCTACTACTCACTCTACTACTCTCTCTCTACTACTCACTCTCTACTACTCTATACAACTCACTCTCTACTACTCACTCTCCACTACTCACTCTCTACTACTTACTCTCTACTACTCTCTACTACTCACTCTACTACTCACTCTCTACTACTCTACTACTCTCTACTACTCTCTCTACTACTCACTCTCTACTACTCACTCTCTACTACTCACTCTCTACTACTCTCTCTACTACTCACTCTCTACTACACACTCTACTACTTGCTCTCTACTACTCTCTCTCTACTACTCTCTACTACTCACTCTATTATTCACTCTCTACTACTCCCTACTACTCACTCTACTACTCACTCTCTACTACTTCACTACTCTCTACTACTCTACTACTCTCTACTACTCTCTCTACTACTCACTCTCTACTACTTTCTCTACTACTCTCTCTCTACTACTCTCTACAACTCACTCTCTACTACACACTCTACTACTTGCTGTCTACTACTCGCTGTCTACTACTCTCTACTACTCACTCTATTATTCACTCTCTACTACTTCCTACTACTCACTCTACACTACTCTCTACTACTCACTCTACTACTCTGCTACTCCCTACTAGTCTCTCTCTAGTACTCACTCTCTCCTACTCTCTACTACTCACTCTCTACTACTCTCTCTCTACTACTCTCTACTACTCACTCTCTACTACTCTCTACTACTTACTCTACTACTCATTCTCTACTACTTTCTACTACTCTCTCTCTGCTACTCTCTCTACTACTCTCTACTACTCTCTACTACTCACTCTCTACTACTCTCTACTACTCTCTACTACTCTCTCTCTACTACTCTCTACTACTTACTCTACTACTCACTCTCTACTACTTTCTACTACTCTCTCTCTGCTACTCACACTCTATTACTCACTCTCTACTACTCTCTACTACTTACTCTCTACTACTCTCAAGTACTCACTCTACTACTCACTCTCTACTACTCTCTATTACTCTCTACTACTCACTCTCTACTACTCACTCTCTACTACTCTCTACTACTCACTCTCTGCTACTCTCTCTACTACTCTCTACTACTCTCTACTACTCACTCTCTGCTCTCTATTACTCATCCTCTACTCTCTACCTTTCTACACTTCTCCCTCTACTACTCTCTACCTCACTACCTCTACACCTCTACCTCTCTACCTCTCTCTACATGCACACATATGCACATATATATATGCATATATATGCATATGCATTTATATATATATGTATGTATATATATATATATATATATATACATACCTATATAAACATACATATAATCTGCATATCTATATTAGGCCTGGGCTAAAATTCCGTTCTGCTTGCGGAAATTGCGATAATTTGACATTTTCGCGTTCCGCGGAGAGCGCGAAAATGTCAAAATTTCCGCAATCCGCATTTTACCGGAAATTTTTTGCTTGCTCGCGCTGTGAAATAATAAGTTCTCACCTGCGCGCGATCGCCTTACCTGAATCCCCGCGTTCGCCGACAAGTTTTCCCGATCCGGTCGCGTTCTCCACGAGATGTTGGATTGTTGGTAGCCATTTGCGCTGTCTCGCGCCAGTTCGCGCCCACAGTAACGTCATTCGTCACGTGATCACGTCTTTCTTCTCGCGATCATGCACCACGAGACAAGTGAAAACAAGATGGCCGTGTCCGCGAGCAACCGCATGGGTAAGTTGGCGAGCCGCGACCACGCAGAAAATACCGCGAACAGGCGGGAAAAAAACTTCCGCATCTTTGCGATATTTCCGCGTGTTTGCGGAGATTTTTAACATTGTCGCGATAATTTGAGAAAGTGAATTTCGCAAATTCCGCCCACCCCTAATCTATATAAATACAAATATAAATGCATGCATACATATACATATACATATATGCATGCATATGCATGTTATGTACATGAAAGTTTGAAAAACACTATTAAAAGTAAAGCTAAAAAGCCACCTAATTATAAACAGAATTGCTTTAACTTAAACGAGGGCGAGACCTATTGCATTTTCATTGCTTGTTTACTTTGATTCCATCAAGAAGGCATTCAGATGTGTCACACATTCGCCATAAATTCTGAATGGTAGCTCTCTAGTTGCTCATTAGATCACTGAAGAAAAGGTACTGCTCACCAGGGAAGTCTACTGCTGGTATTCAAAGTGCATGTTTCAGTCTGCATGTCAGAATTTTTTTATGAAGTAGAAGAGGATTTGAGAAGTCAAAATGTGCCCTAATTGGGGGCGTGGCCAGCAGCATGGCGGAGTAAGTCGTGCTTTCGCCGAGCTCCGGCTGAAAGCTTGATCCGACATACATTCCTGCGACCTGCGGACCCGGAGACACCGTAAAAGTACCGCTATTTGAACTGCCTTACCTCCGGAGTTGCTTGCTGTGGTGGTGCCGCCGAGACCAAGGACCCAAGATGGTGGTGAGGAGGAAGAGGATTGGAGCTGTGGCGCTCTGAGGGGTCCGGGGCCCTTGACGAGGCATGCCGGAGTGGAGTTCTGTCCCTCCGTCTCTATCTGGGTCGGCCTGCCTGTAAGGTAATCGCTGGAGCTGGGAGCGGTGACGAGGAGCTCCCGGGGTCGAGCGGGCCCCCCTCCCTCCTCCATCGGATGGGTCCGGAGCTGCCAGGGCGGTGAATGAGGAGGCGGGTAGGAGAGCGGGCCCCACTGACCTGATATCCATTAACAGCGCCGACTCGAGGCGGAAGACCTCCGTGAGGCTGGGACACCCGAGGTCTACAAAGCGGCAGTGTGCCTGAGGGGGTGCCGCTCTGCTGCGGAGGCCCGTGGCTCTGCGGCCCGCGGAGGTTACGCCGGGAACGGGGGGGAGTGAGCCGGTCCATCCCGACTCCCTCCCGTTTACTGGTGCTGCCGTGAGGAAGCAGCAGACTGCCTGAAAGGTTGGAGCGCCCGGAGTCTCGGAGGGGCAGATGGTGGGGGCCCAAGCTCCCTTCCCGCAACCATGTGTGAAGGGCCTGACGGTGCGAGGCCCTGAAGCTTATGAGGGCATAGGACCGGTGTGGGGGGGCGGCTCCCCCCCTTGGGGGTGTCTGGAATCATGCTGGAGGCCTGGAACCTGCAGAGGAGAATGACGACCGGGCATATCCTCAGACTACTGGCCAACTACCTGGGAAAGGCGCTACAAGCGGTGAGAGGACGTCCTTGGGACAGCAGTACTGGGAACCTCTGATGGGAGTGATCGCCCCTGGTAGGGCGAGGGGTAGCAGCAGACGACCCTGAATGAGAAGCCAGGAGCCGTGGACCGCAGGGCGTGTAGCAAGTACTGGTGAGGAGAGGATTGGGTATGAGTGGCTTGTGTAGGAGAGTTGTAGCTGCAGAGAAACTGGGGGTGGGGGGTCCCGCCCCCCCTACCTTGTACCTCCTGCTTCCCTCTGCCCCTTATCTACATGCGCACGCAGCAACTGAAACAGACCAACAACACCCGGGTGGACTGGTGGACGGGGGAACTGGTGCATTATCTGGTCGAAGACTGCTCCCGGTGTGGCCTCTCGGGCCTAGAGGTGCGCAAGCCCCACACGGGACTAGATACGGAAAGAGAGCCCCCAAGCAGGGGAAGGACCCTGGGCAGTTCACAGCAACATAGCAGCCACTGACAAATATACCCGGCTTGATGGGACACTGACTGCTGACTGTGGGGTGGCGAGGTACAGGGGAGGAAGCACACCTACAGCAAGAGTGCCCTAACTAGAATTGCGTGACGCCCGTCAGGGGAAACTGGGAGCCACACACTTGCACATTGGCCTGGACCAGTATTGCCCGGGACGAGAACCCTCTCCACGTCCAGGCTCAGCGCCAACTACCATGGGTAAGGACAGAGAACCAAGACCGCCTCGACAAGGCAAGATGGATAAATTTGCGAAGGTTATTAACCCGCCTCCAGAGGATCGCCCGGCCCCTCGCTCGGATACGAATACCCTCCTTCAGGCGATCAACACTTCCAGAGAGGTACTACGGGGCGAGATAGGTGCGGTGGGTGCGGAGGTGTCACTTTTGCGACAAGACCTTAGGAACCTGGCAGACAGGGTCACAGAGACCGAAACCCGGCTGGGTGCAGCAGAGGACACACGCATTATGGAGATCGGGGAGATCCGACACGAGAACACACTCATTATGATCTTCCCAGACTATAGCAGGGAGGTGCAGAAGCAGCGCCGCACATTTGATTCAGTCAAAGCCAAATTGAGGGACCAGAAGTTTCAGTACCAGCTACTCTTTCCTGCGAAACTGAAAGTTCTGTTCATGGGCAAATCCCACTTCTTCCAGACTCCAGAGGAGGCTTGGCGTTGGCTGGAAGAACGTCCTGCATTAGGGCGGGAGGCAGGGCAAATGCACGGCGAGGGGCCCTCGGGAAGGAGAGCCAGACGATAACCGGGCCCGCGGCGCTCACTCCGACCGAGACAATCACGGAAGGGACGACTCTTAGAGATGATTCCATATGATCCCAAAGACACAGGCCGGACCAGACATCGCAGTGGAGGCTCCTTGGACTCATGGCTCTCAGCAGGCGTACATATGCTCCACCTTTCTCACCACTTTCAACCGGACACGGAGAAAGGCACTAGAGATTCTTCCTCAGATGAGGAAGAGGAAGCGGTTCCCTCCATGTACCCTCTGGCGGCTGAGATCCTCGCGATGGAATGGAACGCAGCGCCGAAGGATGCAGTGTCACAGGGAGACCTGCCGGATTCCCACTCATGAAGAATGGTCTGCAGAGTTGACCATTGACCAGATTGATAGTCCGGAGCCGGCGGGCTGGACAGTGCACACCCTCCTCTTTTTCTATTGTTCTCTTTCTCTCTTTTCCCTTTTTCTCTTTCATCATTTTTCTCGGAGTAAGCAGTGATATACAAGACACCCGCAGAGCAATAGGCGACAGTCCTGGTGTGGCTGCAGACTTGGACTTATAGCGGCTCACCTGTCTTAAGCTGGAGTGTCCTTTCCCGGTTTATTTCGTTTTAGCTTTCTCCATCCAATTGTTCCTGGGCTAGGTTTGTGGGTCGGTTAGGGGAGTTGGAGTTCGAGGCGTAAGAGGGACAGGGAGGGCGATAGACCTCCACCATCCTAGTGTTCACTCCCCGGCGACTGGCAGGGAATGCGACCTTGGGAGGGGGGAGGTGGGGAGGGGGTGGGGGGATGGCGGGATATAGGAGCTTTACAGTTTTTTGTTTTTTTTTAATGTTTGTTGTGTACAGGCAGTTGCATGGTCACCTGGGCCCGCGCGCTTACCTACTCTTTCTGCCCAGGGTATACTTTGACCACCCACTACTATGGCCCTTGTCACCGAGAGCAACCTCCCTGCTGCTGGGATGGAGCCCGACAGGTACAAGATACTCACATGGAATGTGAACGGGCTGGGGGATAAAATCAAGAGGGGGTTAGTATCCACATATATAAAGCGGGCTCACCCGGATGTGGTCCTACTGCAGGAGACCCACCTTAAGGGCACGAAGTGTTGGTTCCTGGCGAGGCGAGCCTACACTGTATTGACACACGCGGGTTTCACTGCTGGCTCCCGGGAGGTGGCAATCATACTTAGGAAATCCCCCCCCCCATTTAAGATAGTGCGAATGTGGGCAGACCCCCAAGGCACATATGTAGGTGTGACAGGGACATGGGGTAGACGAAACGTTACCATAGTATTGGTCTACGCCCCTCCGAAGCTACAGGACAGGTCCCGCCACGGACTGACTGACATCCTGCTCGCTACCCCGGACACACTTCATATCATAGGGGGTGACTTCAATGACGTCATGTCCATCCCTTTGGACCGCTCAGGGAGCCGTACTAACTACCCCACTAATACGCACTTGGCAGTAGTGATGGACACGCTGGGTTTGACAGACGTATGGAGATACCTACACCCAGACACTCGCAGTTACTCATACTACTCTGGCGAACACAAGACGCACTCTCGGCTGGACTATGTCATGGCACGTGGCATCTATGACCACTCCCCGCTGACGGTTAGGATGGGGGGGGATCAGGATAAACAGAGGCTGGAGGCTGATGGCATGGGATCTTCAGAACACCGAGATTTTGAAGGGCTTACGGGCCGACAGGAAAGTGTACTTTGCGGAAAATGTGGGTTCAGTGCAGTCGGGCGTGATGGTCTGGGAGGCATATAAGACGGTACTGCATGATAGGGCACAGAATCGGATAGCCTGGGAGAAGCGGAAAGAACGAGAGGAGATAGCTTCCATGGAAGCCCAAATCCTGATGCTGGAACATCGGTATTTGACAGGGCGCGACCCGCAGGTGCTTCGGCTCATGACTGATTCCCAACAAAGATACAGAGCTAGGACGCAGGCGCGTGCGACCCTCCATAGGCTGTATGATGTCGGGGATAAATCGGGCAAATTATTTGCTTGGCTCAGCCGCAAGGAACTTAATGCCCGCTGGATTGAATGTATTGTGGACTCCCAGGGACTGATGCACAAAGGAGATGCACAGATAGTGCAAGCTTTTGCCTCCTTCTATAGGGACTTCTATGCGGCCAGAGATCTAGCTACCCGGGAGGAGATACAAGCATACCTAGACAGTGTTCGGGCTCCGATCCTGGGGGCAGAAGATATAGAGGGCCTAGAAGCCGACATATCGTGACCGAACTTAAAGAGGCAATTTCTAAATTGCGCCCTGGGAAATCCCCGGGCCTGAACGGACTGTCAGCGGAACTCTATAAGAAAGGGGCCGATCTTCTGGCGGTTCACCTGCTGGCGATGTTCAGGGATGCGGCTGAGGAGGGGGACTTTCCACTGGACCTCAAACTGGCCACAATTATCCCCATTCATAAAGCGGGGAAACCCCTCGAGGTATGCGTGTCTTATCGCCCAATATCCCTCCTCAACTTAGAGGCTAAACTCCTGGCGACGATACTGGCCCTCCGCTTGCGCCAAGTGATCTCGGGCCTGGTGCACCAAGATCAAACGGGTTTCTTGCCGGACCGGGCGACCCGGCAGAACTTACGGCGGACCCACAATTGGCTTATGGCAACACATGATCGGTAGGACCCACATATGCTTCTCTCTCTAGACGCGGAAAAAGCGTTTGACGCAGTCCATTGGCCCTTCCTAGAGGCGGTCCCGGCTAAATTCGGTTTCGGCCCCAAGTTCCGACAGTGGGTGGGACTTCTGTATGCGGACCCACACGCTCGAATGAAAGTGAATAGGTTACTGTCCGAGGACTTCCCCATTAGAAGGGCCACCAGACAGGGGTGTCCTTTGTCACCCCTACTGTTCGCCGTCACTATTGAAATTGTGGCCTGTGAGATCAGACAGACAAAGGAGATACGGGGGTTCCAAATAACGCGGACAGACCTTGCGGAAGAAAAGAACTCGCTATATGCGGACGACATCCTATTGTATGTTACGACCGGAAAGCACGATCCCCACCCTATTCGGGCTCCTGGGCAAGTATGGCACCTTCTCGGGGTATACGATTAAGTCGGTTCTCTACTGCCCGTGGCCTGAGGTAATATGGCCCCCTCTCCCAGGGGCTCTTTTGGTGACGCAGACGAGGTTTACGTACCTAGGAGTCTATATAACCACAGACAGAAATCTCTCCTACCAATAAAACATCCAGAGAGTCATAACGAATTTTACAATCGATGCTCTACATTAGAAAACGCTCCCCCTTACGATACTTGGCCGAGCCGCCATGTTTAAAATGATAACGCTGCCTCGCTTCCGGTACGCGCTCCAAAATGAGTATTTCCCTCTCCCTCGTCAAACGTTTCAGACAATAGCAGCAGAACTTCGTTCACTACTGTGGCTGGGGAAACAACCGAGGATTGCGTTAAGTAAACTGCAACGTAATCAGTATAATGGGGGGATATCCCCACCGGATGTCGAGGCCTACTATTTGGCGGAGCATCTGGCGCCGGTGAATGACTGGCTCCATGCCCCGGCGGATCATCCCACCTACAGATTAGAAAGTGACACCATGGCACGTCGCTCCTGCCTGTTTTACTTATATGGGGGTACGGGTAGGAGACGCCTCCTGCCGGCCATGCAAATAACCATTGAGACTTTGGACAGGGCGACTAAGGTCATAGGATGGACGCGTAAACCGACTAAGCAAACACCAATATGGAATTGCACCTGGTTGAGGGAACTTCACAAACTTAAGAGTTTTGAGGTCTGGGATGACATCGGGATATCCACTCTAGGGGACGTGGTGGCAAAGGGGCAGGGACAGTAGCAGGTCCGTGCGGCTGTCACTATGTCAGCGCACAAGAGGAACAACGTGTCCATTTTGGAAGGACATAATCAAGCAGCAACTTTGCCTTGCCTGAAACAGTGACCAACATGGTAATTTTTTCAATTGAAGAAGGGAAAATACAGCTGCATCCAAATGGAAAATAACATTGAGACTACAAAGACCATGATGCACCCAGTGAACACGCCCACTAAAGGTGGGATCATTAAAAAAATTGCGAGTGCGATTTCACCTGTGAGCGGCTCTTTTCCCCGATGCCAAGGCCAGTGAACAAGGGAACTTAGACCTGAAACGCGTTTGGCGGATTGGCGAAGGACTTGATGCTTGGATGGCACTGTTGGTTTTGCCGCTGTTCTTCCAATAAAAGAAGGCGTTATGAACGTTGTGTGTGGCCCCTCAAGCTCTTGAGCGTCTTCATGTGGAGAATACATATATATATATATATATATATAATCTACTGGCGGTCGCCAGTAGATAGTTATAGTTAGGACCGAGTTTCCATAGGAAATCTCAAAATTCTATTTTGAATAACTTTGGCGCCGATTGACGAATCCTCGCGAAATTTTCAAAACTAATGGGGCGCTCCGCTCCGCTCCTACCCTGAAAGTCTCGGAGTGATTCGTCAAGCGGGGGCCGAGAAAAAGGGGGGGTTCCAAAAACGCGTTTTCCCCATGGATTTTTCCATAGGGACTTTAGTCGCAGCTACAGCCCGAACGGCTGAACAGAATTACGTGAAATTTGGCAGAGAGGTAGCCATAAGGTCCATGAAGTGCCTTTTGCAGGTCTGGTGTAAATGTGTTCAGTATTTTCTGAGAAAATAGCATTTAAATCAATATATATATCTATAGGTGCGCTCCGAGCGCGCTCTTTAACCTTACCGTACGCGTACCCTGCCGTGCGCGAGCGCGATTCTGATTGGTTGTTAGATCTTAGTAAACATTCGAATCGGTCGAAACCAGGAAGTGTCGGCCGCCATTTTGTCTCTCGCACTGAGAGGGGGTGAAAAACAAAGGTGGCAAACGTGAAAAGGGGGCAGGGTTGACAGTTCCTGACCCCCAGCCTTTGTCAGGGGGTCCCAGAAGGACCCCCAAGGGCCAAAAAAAATAATATTTTTTTTTTCGAAAAATCGCCGAATGCGCTTCGCGTGCGCGTACGCGTAAACGGAAAAATTTTGCGGAATTTCGCGGAATTACGCTTACCGTACGCATACAGCAAAAAAAAAATTATGAAAAGGAGACCTTAAAAAGAATAAAAAAAATTGTGAGGTAAGGTTGGCTCTTAAAAGAGCCGTTGTGTTTATACAGGGACAGAGGAAAGAAAGAATGGGAGTATTATGAGCGTCTACAAACATGCTGATCTATCTTATTGTTAATAAGGGAAACACTGGTCTCCCCAAAAACAATAAGACCACAACATGTTGTACACCTCATTGAAACCCTCTGAAATCGAGGGTTAATTTCCACAGGAGCAGAAGAAGGTGATGCTCCCACCTCAGAGGAAGGGCTCAGCTGAGCTGCCGAAGATGTACTCGGCTGAGCTTCTGAGGCTGGGCTCGGTTGACTTACTGAAGGGTTTGCTTCAGTATGTCGGGCATAGGTCCTTGGATGTACAATCTGAATGTGTCTCACCATAGAGTGATTTCCAAAGGAATACTTCTTCCTTGGATTTCCTCTAGATAAAACACGCTCACAAATTGTGCAAGTGACCAATGGAGCATTAACTTTTTTCTGCCCCTCAGGAAAAGTAAAATACTCCCATACAAAAGAACTCTTTTGTTTCCTCCTTCTCTGTCTGATGATTGTGCTGCTAGGCTCACTGTCAGAGGAGGACTGCTGCCCTGCCATTGTCTCTCAATGCCAATTCAGCTCCTTTTCCTAGGGGATCTCAAGCAGTAATGAGGGGAATGGGTGTGGTGTTGGAAGTTTCTGGATATGCAAAAAGTTTAACCAATGAAAAGTGTTCTTTCTGGGTCACATGACCTATCGTGCGCGCTCCGGAAGCTTACCGTACGCGCTCATGAAAAAGTACGCATGCGCAAACGTGACGTCAGCGTACGCTTACGGAGCACGTACGTCAGACGCACTCGCGCATGCGCAGTACACTCGCCTGCGTAACCGCGACGTTGGTTCCGTATAACGCGCATGCGTGTACGCGTCGCAGAAGAAGTACGCATGCGTACGTACGTCACGTACATACGTAAGCGCACCGTACTTATGACGTACCGAGTGCGTAGCGTCAGCTTACCGTACGCGCACGCAAAAAAATCAATAAAAAAAAATATGTAAACATTAATTAAAAAAAAAATGAACTATTACATAATGCAGGATATAGTACAGATATTATTTTTTTTTTAAATCTAAAAAAAAAACAGAATAAAAAAATTTGCATTTACAAAACCTTGCAAATTCACTGAAAAAACCATAGGTTTCATACACGTTATAATTAGGAATTAGCATTTAAAAAACCTTGCAAATTCACTTAAAAAACCATAGGTTTCACACATGTTATAGTTAGCTGGGCATTTCCCTCGTAAAAAACCAATGAAATTCCCCCGTTATAGTTAGTGCAGGCAACTATAACTCACGCGACCGCAATCCGCTGCTGATGACATCAGATATTACATCACTGTATTTACACATTTATTTACCCATGTCTTCTTCCATTTATTTTTAGCTATACATATATTACATTTTTTTTTTCAGAAAGACACATATGTCATCAGTGATGTAATATCTGATGTCATCAGCAGCGGATTGCAGTCGCGTGAGTTATAGTTGCCTGCACTAACTATAACGGGGGAATTTCATTGTTTTTTTACGAGGGAAATGCCCAGCTAACTATAACATGTGTGAAACCTATGGTTTTTTAAGTGAATTTGCAAGGTTTTTTAAATGCTAATTCCTAACTATAACGTGTGTGAAACCTATGGTTTTTTCAGTGAATATATATATATATTCACTAAGAAAACCATAGGTTTCACACACGTTATAGTTAGGAATTAGCATTTAAAAAACCTTGAAAATTCACTGAAAAAAACATAGGTTTCACACATGTTATAGTTAGCTGGACATTTCACTCGTAAAAAAACATTGAAATTTCCCCGTTATAGTTAGTTCAGGTAACTATAACTCGCGCGCCTGCAATGCACTGCTGATGACGTCACATATTACATCACTCATGACATGGTGAGTGACATCACTCATGACATCACTGATGACATCTGAAATGACACATTGTGGATTGCGGTTGCGCGAGTTATAGTTACCTGAACTAACTATAATGGGGGAATTTCAATGGTTTTTTACGAGTGAAATGTCCAGCTAACTATAACATGTGTGAAACCTATGGTTTTTTCAGTGAATTTGCAAGGTTTTTTAAATGCTAATTCCTAACTATAACGTGTGTGAAACCTATGGTTTTTTTAGTGAATTTGTAAGGTTTTTTAAATGCTAATTTATGTATGTATTATTATATTTTTTATATATTTATTGTTTATTGTTAATATCTTCTATAAACAGCATAAAATATATATTTTTTTAAATGTTTTTTTTTATGGGTTTTTCACCATGCGCGCACCGTGCGCGCACCGTGCGCGCACCCCGCGATTTTTTGAAAAAAAATACAATGTTTTTTTCACCCTTCGGGGTCCTTGAAGGACCCCCTGACATAGGCTAGGGGGTCAGGAACTCTCTAACCTGCCCCCTTTTCACGTTCTCCACTTTTGTTTTTCAGTGCGACACACAAAATGGCGTCCAACACGTCCTGATTTCGACCGATTCGAATGTTGACTGACATCTAACCACCAATCAGAATTACGCTCGCGCACGGCACGGTGCGCGCACGGTGCGCGCTTATAGAGATTTATGTACTTTTAACTGCAATTTTCTCAGGAACTACTGAACAGATTGACACCATTTATGCAAAAGGCACATGCCTGACCTGAGGACTACCTCTTTGCCAAATTTCAAGTAATTCTGTTCAGCCGTTCGGGCTGTACCTTCGACTAAAGGTCCTATGAGAAAATGCATGGGAAAAACGCGTTTTGGGACCCCACTTTTTTCTCGGCCCCTGCTTGACGAATCACCCCGAAACTTTCAGGGTAGAAGCTGAGCGGAGCGCCCCATTAGTTTTGAAAAATTCGCGAGGATTCGTCAACCGGCGCCAAAGTTATTCAATATAGAATTTTCAGATTTCTTATGGAAACTCGGTCCTAACTATAACTATCTACTGGCGACCGCCAGTAGATTATATATGTGTATATATATATATATATATATATATATATATCAAAGAAAACAATCCAACTCCAAACGAAGAGGCACGTACTCATGGTATGCATGGATAAGATTTCTTTATTGTTGTTCAGGTCTCCCACGACCCCTGCATAAAAAGAGACGCGTTTCGCCTGCGCAGCAGGCTTTGTCAATCTAATTGGCGCCATAGAGTTTCTGAAATATATAGCCCTCCTCGCTCCATCAGGTATACAATGGACATAGAAAGTGGACTGTGTGATCGGAAATATAGCTAGTAAAACATTTTGGGCCCGATTCACAGAACTAATTTAAGACAAAATCCTAAACTTACTACCATTTTGGCATTCACAGAAGGCACTTACTCATTTTGGTATTCACAGAAGGCACTTACTCATTTCTGTATTCACAGAAGTTAGGAGTCCTAACTTTAGAACTCCTAAATGCCTTCTGTGAATATCGAAAGTCTTACTGCGCAATGAGCAAGTAATGTCGACTATTAGGCTTGATCAAATTCCTTATGTATACACAGCAATTATATAAATATGTCTCATTGACCTGAGCTTAAACAAGTCATAATGACATGCCGAGGTGCTTTTGTGATAATTAAAGATATGGCGTCAATGCTCTCAAAAAAATCTGCCGATTGACTGCAGAAATAAAACTGCAAAAATTAAAACTGCTTAAAATGCAGATAGTGCTGCAACATGACGATGCGTGCTAATTCTCCCCTCATTTCCCTGTGACTGAACAGAGCAAAAGCTACCCGGTTAGGTGAATGAAAATAATGCACTGAACGGAACTGAATATCACTGTGTTTTCAACTGCATACAAAAACAAACACGAAAAGTGAAAGCATACAGGGCTGGTAACAGGTCCACGGGTGCGTGCTTATATATATTTATGTACTTTTAACTGCAATTTTCTAAGGAACTACTGAACAGATTGACACCATATATGCAAAAGGCACATGCCTGACCTGAGGACTACCTCTTTGCCAAATTTCAAGTAATTCTGTTCAGCCGTTCGGGCTGTACCTTCGACTAAAGGTCCTATGGGAAAATGCATGGGGAAAACACGTTTTGGGACCCCCCTTTTTTCTCGGCCCCTGCTTGACGAATCACCCCAAAACTTTCAGGGTAGAAGCTGAGCGGGGCGCCCCATTCGTTTTGAAAAATTTGCGAGGATTCGTCAACCGGCGCCAAAGTTATTCAAAATAGAATTTTCAGATTTCTTATGGAAACTCGGTCCTAACTATAACTATCTACTGGCGACCGTCAGTAGATAATATATATATATATATATATATATATATATATATATATATATATATATATATTCAAACACAAGTGCCCTATGCACAAGAGCGCACTCGAGCCAGTGCCGATTTGTGGCAAAATCTTTATTCAGGATGAGACAGCAGACACATGGAGAGTCAATATTGCCTGTTGCGGTTTCTGCACGACGCGTTTCGGGCATCACGCCCTTCTTCTTGGTGCCTCACTACAACTCGCAGCCAAACGCCACTGCCACCATTTTGACCAATCACATGCCCTCCAATGGGCCAATCAAATCCATTGTCATCCCCCGCTGAATGTTGGGACTTGCAGTGCGCTTGTAATTTAGTGGCCACAATATCTCGCTGCAAATATCTCGGCATAAAGCCCTGGATGGGCCCCTCCAAGTACCGCTGTTTCAAATCCATCCAAGCGCTGCTCCAAAGGACTTGGCAAATGTCAAACCCCTACGGCCCCCTTACAATCTTCGGGGTGGTGCGGCTCTTCGCGAATTTGCAAGGCTTTTTAAATGCAAATTTTTTTAATTCTTTTTTTTGGGAGATTTTTGTTAAAAAATAATATCTGTACTATATCCTGCATTATGTAATGGTTAATTTAAAAAAAATTAATGTTTACATATAGTTGTACATCACAGTTATTGTCTTCTACAACCCTTGAAACTTTTAATTTATTTTTTTTATGGATTTTTTGCCGTGCGCGTACGGTAAGCTGACGCTACGCGCTCCGTACGTCATAAGTACGGAGCGCTTACGTGATATGTACGCGACGTACGTACGCATGCGTACGTGACGTTCATACGCATGCGTACGTGACGTACGTACGCATGCATACTTCTTCTGCGACGCGTACACGCATGCGCGTTACACGGAACCAACGTCGCGGTTACGCGGGCGTGTGTAATGCGCATGCGCGAGTGCGTCCGACGTACGTGCTCCGTAAGCGCACGCTTATGTCACGTTTGCGCATGCGTACTTTCTTACGAGCGCGTACGGTAAGCTTACGGAGCGCGCACGATAGGTCATGTGATCCAGAAAGAACACTTTTCATTGGTTTAAACTTGTTGCATATCCAGAAACTTCCAACACCACACCCATTCCCCTCATTACTGCTTGAGATCCCCTAGGAGAAGGAGCTGAATTGACATTGAGATACAATGGCAGAGCAGCAGTCCTCTTCTGACAGTGAGCCTAGCAGCACCATCATTAGACAGAGAAGGAGGAAACAAAAGAATTCTTTTGTGTGGGAGTATTTTACTTTTCCTGAGGGGCAGAAAAAGGTGAATGCTCCATTGGTCACTTGCACACTTTGTGAGCGTGTTTTATCTAGAGGAAATCCAAGGAAGAAGTATTCCTTTGGAAATCACTCTATGATGACATTAGGGATGTACATCCCAGGACCTATGCTCGACATACTGAAGCAAACTCTTCAGTAAGTCAACCGAGCCCAACCTCAGAAGCTCAGCCGAGTACATCATCGGCAGCTCAGCTGAGCCCTTCCTCTGAGGTGGGAGCATCACCTTCTTCTGCTCCTGTGGACATTAACCCTCGATTTCAGAGGGTTGCAATGAGGTGTACAACGTGTTGTGGTCTTATTGTTTTTGGGGAGACCAGTGTTTCCCTTATTAACAATAAGATAGATCAGCACGTTTGTAGACGTTCATAATATTCCCATTCTTTCTTTCCTCTGTCCCTGTATTAACACAACGGCTCTTTTAAGAGACAACCTTACCTCACAATTTTTTTTATTTTTTTTTAAGATCTCATTTTTTAAAAAAAATTCTTGCAGTGCGCGTACGGTAAGCGTAATTAAGCGAAGTTCGCAAAATTTTTCCGTTTACGCCGTACGCGCACGCTAAGCGCATTCCGTGATTTTTCGAAAAAAAATTACATTTAATTTTTGCCCTTGGGGGTCCTTCTGGGACCCCCTGACAAACGCTAGGGGGTCAGGAACTGTCCACCCTGCCCCCTTTTCACGTTCTCCACCTTTGTTTTTCACCCCCTCACAGTGCGAGAGACAAAATGGCGGCCGACACTTCCTGGTTTCGACCGATTCGAATGTTTACTAAGATCTAACAACCAATCAGAATCGCGCTCGCGCACGGCAGGGTGCGCGTACGGTTATAACACACGTTATAGTTAGGAATTAGCATTTAAAAAACCTTGCAAATTCACTGAAAAAACCATAGGTTTCACACATGTTATAGT
Source organism: Triturus cristatus (assembly GCF_964204655.1). Taxonomy (NCBI): domain Eukaryota; kingdom Metazoa; phylum Chordata; class Amphibia; order Caudata; family Salamandridae; genus Triturus; species Triturus cristatus. The sequence continues at coordinate 863,433,873 of NC_140591.1, read as the reverse complement.
TAGCAGGACATTTCACTCGTGAAAAACCAATGAAATTCCCCCGTTATAGTTAGTTCAGGTAACTATAACTCACGCGACCGCAATCCACTGCTGATGACGTCAGATATTACATCACTGATGACATATGTGTCTTTCTGTAAAATAAATATTTGTAATATATGTATAGCTATAGGATAATGGAAGAATAAATGGGTAAATAAGTGTCTAAATACAGTGATGTAATATCTAACGTCATCAGCAGTGGATTGCGGTCGCGTGAGTTATAGTTACCTGAACTAACTATAACGGGGGAATTTCATTGGTTTTTCACGAGTGAAATGTCCTGCTAACTATAACATGTGTGAAACCTATGGTTTTTTCAGTGAATATATATATATATCACCTTCTGGCGGTCGCCAGTAGGTAATTATAGTAAGGACCTAGTTTCCATAGGAAAAGCGTTTTTTGTTTTCCCAATAACTTTGGCGCCGGATGACTAATCTTTGCGAAATTTTCAAAACTCGTGAGGCACTCCGGTCAGCTCCTATCCTGTAAGTTTCGGGGTGATGCGGTAAGCGGGGGCCAAGAAAAAAGGGGAGTCCCAAAACGTGTTTTCTCCATGTTATTTTCCATAGGAAACTAGACACGGCTACAGCCCGAACCGAACTGCTGAACGGAATTACACCAAATTTGGCAAAAAGGTAGCCCTTATTTCAGAAAGAACTCTTTTTGTTAAATGGTGTAAATCCGTTCAGTAGTTCCTGAGAAATTTAAAAAAAAGAGGTCGAAAAATGAAATTCCCATAGGAAAGTTTAGACACGGCTACAGCTCGAACTGCTGAACGGAATTACACCAAATTTGGCAAAAGGTAGCGCCCTTTTTTTTAAATGGTGTAAATCCGTTTATCAAAAAATAAAAGTATCAATAGATAGAGGCGCGGTGGATCCGCGGACCATCCCGACCACGAGCTTTATTCTAATTGGCTGTCAACACTCCAAACCAGGAAGTGTTGGCAGCCATCTTGTGACTCGGTAGAACCGAGTCACAAAAAAAGAGAAAAAGAAACGCGAAAAACAAAAAAAGGCCTGCTCAGGGGGTCCCACAAGGACCCCCAGGGCCAAACAAAGCATTTAGTTTTTTAAAATGAAAAAATCCGCGGTAGATCCGTGGATCCCGCTGTGAAAATAAAAAAAACAAAGCGAAGACTCTTGCGCTTCGTTATTATTTAGCCCCCGGGTGGGCCAAGTCCCGGAGGCATGGTTACAATTTAATTGTGGGGGCCCTGGGACTGCCACCCCCGGGGCTCTTCTTAAATATTTGTGGGGGGCACATGGCACCCGGGCAGCCCCGGGGACCGCCACCCCCCCGGGGCTTGTTTTTTAAATGTTTGGGGGGCCTCCAATGCCCCCCAAGCCCCAGGGACCACCACCCCCTGGGGCTTTTATCAAATATTTGTGGGGGTCACAAATAAACCTGTGTGGGGGAGCTTGAGCCCCCCCACATGCCCCAGGGACCGCCACCTCCCCGGGGAACTAAAATGCAAATTTGGGGGTCCGTTAGGGAGCCCTGGGGACCACCACCTCCCCGGGTCTGTGCATGTGATGGGAGGAGGGCCGCGCGGCCCCCCTCCTAGAGCCTGTGATGGCCCTGGGAACTGCCAACCCCCAGGGCCGGCTCCTGCAGTGTCCCGGGGTGCCAACCCCCGGGACACTGCTGTTTGCTATGTCAGGGCGGGAGCCTTGCGTCTCCCGCCCTGCCATAGCAAACTGTGGTTTGGATTTTGGAAGATAGAGCAGGAAACCTGCTCTCTCTTCCAAAATACAAACCAGTTTGCTTTTCCAGACGGGGAGCTGCATGTCAGCAGCTCCCCGTGTGGAAAAGCAATGCCGGCTCCCGCAAGAGGCAGGGAGCCAGTTGGAACCGTTGGGGTATTGGGGCTCCCCCCACGGTCCCCAACGAGAGGCCAGGCCCCAGGGGATGGGGTCCCCGGGGTAAGAAGTTGCCCGGGAGGGGGGCAACGCGTCCCCCCTCCCCCATATTAAATTAAAAAAAAAAAAAAAACACGCAAAGGCTGTCCCCGGGGGATGGGGTCCTTGGGGCCATAAATGGCCTGAGGAGTGGGGCCACGCAGACCCCCTCCAATTTTCTTTTTTTTAAATAAACACTGGTCATGCCCCAGGGGATGGGGTCCCCGGGGGATGGGGTTCCCAGGGCCAAATATAGCCTCGGAGGGGGCCCACGAGGCCCCTTTCATTTTTTTAAAAAATTGAAAAATAGAGGTCAGGCCCTGGGGGATGAGGTCCCCAGGGCTCATAAAATAGGAAAGGAAGGTGGGCCACACAGCTCCCCTTCTTAAAAATAAAAATATATAAAAAAGACCAGCATCGCTGAGGCCCCGTTCCCTCCCACCAACACTCTGCAAACGCGCCCTGTGGCACGTTTTAATTTGGGGAATTAATTCCCCTTCAATACTGGGGGTCCCTGGGGTCCAACTATCCCACTAGGTACCTCCAGTAAGCGCCACAGGGCTGCGTTACAGAGAGGTGGTCCAGGCCATGCCCCTTTTTACACCTCTCTGCAACGCAGCTCTGTGGCACTTACTGGAGGTACCTGGTGGGCTAGTTGGACCCTTGGGGCCCTCAGGATTCAAGGGGACTTTATCCCCCAACTTAAAACGTGCCACGGGGCATGTTTGCACTGTGGTGAAGGGAGGGGACGGGGCCTGAGGTGACATGGGTGCAAACATGCCCTTTGGCACGTTTTAAGTTGGGGAATTAATTCCCCTTCAATCCTGAGGGCCCCTGGGGGCCAACTAGCCCACCAGGTACCTCCAGTAAGCGCCACAGGCCTGCGTTGCAGAGAGGTGGTCCAGGCCACGCCCCTTTTTACACCTCTCTGCAACGCGGCACTGTGGCGCTTACTGGAGGTACCTAGTGGGCTAGTTGGACCCCAGGGAACCTCAGGATTCAGGGGGACTTAATCCCCCAACTTAAAATGCACAACAGGGCACGTTTGGACAGTGGTGAAGGGAGGGGGCGGGGCCTGAGGTGACATGTGTGCAAACACGCCCTGTGGCACGTTTAAAGTTGGGGAATTAATTCATCTTCAATCCTGAGGGTCCCTGGGGGCCAACTAGCTCACCAGGTACCTCCCGTAAGCGCCACAGGCCTGTGTTGCAGAGAGGTGGTCCAGGACACGCCCCTTTTTACACCTCTCTGCAATGCAGCTCTGTGGCGCTTACTGGAGGTAACTGGTGGGCTAGTTGGTCCCCAGGGACCCTCAGGATATAAGGGAACTTTATAGCCCAACTTAAAATGTGCCACGGGGTGCGTTTGCACAGTGGTGAAGGGAGGGGACGGGGCCTGAGGTGACATGTGTGCAAACACGCCCTGTGGTGCGTTTTGAGTTGGGGCATTAATTCCCCTTCAATCCTGAGGGGCCCTAGGGGCCAACTATCCCACCAGGTACCTCCAGTAAGTGCCAAAGGCCTGCGTTGCAGAGAGGTGGTCCAGGCCATGGCCCTTTTTACACCTCTCTGCAACGCAGCTCTGTGGCGCTTACTGGAGGTACCTGGTGGGCTGGTTGGTCCCCAGGGACCCTCAGGATTCAAGGGAACTTTATCCCCCAACTTAAAACCCGCCACTGGGCATGTTTGTATAGTGGTGAAGGGAGGGGGTGGGGCCTGAGGTGACATGGGTGCAAACATGCCCTTTGGCGCGTTTTAAGTTGGGGAATTAATTCACCTTCAATCCTGAGGGCCCCTGGGGGGGCAACTAGCCCGCCAGGTACCTCCAGTAAGCGCCACAGGCCTGCGTTGCAGAGAGGTGGTCCAGGCCACGCCCCTTTTTACACCTCTCTGCAACACGGCACTGTGGCGCTTACTGGAGGTACCTAGTGGGCTAGTTGGACCCCAGGGAACCTCAGGATTCAGGGGGACTTAATCCCCCAACTTAAAATGCACAACAGGGCACGTTTGGACAGTGGTGAAGGGAGCGGGCGGGGCCTGAGGTGAAATGTGTACAAACACGCCCTGTGGCACGTTTAAAGTTGGGGAATTAATTCATCTTCAATCCTGAGGGTCCCTGGGAGCCAACTAGCTCACCAGGTACCTCCAGTAAGCGCCACAGGCCTGCGTTGCAGAGAGGTGGTCCAGGCCACGCCCCTTTTTACACCTCTCTGCAATGCAGCTCTGTGGCGCTTACTGGAGGTACCTGGTGGGCTAGTTGGTCCCCAGGGACCCTCAGGATACAAGGGAACTTCATAGCCCAACTTAAAATGAGTCACGGGGTGCGTTTGCACAGTGGTGAAGGGAGGGGCGGGGCCTGAGGTGACATGTGTGCAAACACGCCCTGTGGTGCATTTTGAGTGGGGCATTAATTCCCCTTCAATCCTGAGGGCCCCTAGGGGCCAACTAGCCCACCAGTACCTCCAGTAAGTGCCACAGGCCTGCGTTGCAGAGAGGTGGTCCAGGCCACGGCCCTTTTTACACCTCTCTGCAACGCAGCTCTGTGGCGCTTACTGGAGGTACCTGGTGGGCTGGTTGGTCTCCAGGGACCCTCAGGATTCAAGGGGACTTTATCCCCCAACTTAAAACCCGCCACGGGGCATGTTTGTATAGTGGTGAAGGGAGGGGCGGGGCCTGAGGTGACATGTGTGCAAACACGCCCTGTGGCACGTTTTATGTTGGGGAATTAATTCCTCTTCAATCCTGAGGGTCCCTGGGGGCCAATTAGCCCACCAGGTACATCCAGTAAGTGCCACTGTGCTGCGTTGCAGAGAGGTGGCCCAGGCCACGCCCCTTTTTACACCTCTCTGCATTGCAGCTCTGTGGCGCATACTGGAGGTACCTGGTGGGCTAGTTAGACCCCAGGGACCCTCAGGATTCAAGGGGACTTAATCCCCCAACTTACAACGTGCCAGGGGGCGCGTTTGCAGAGTGGTGAAGAAATGGGGCATGGCCTTTGTCTGCCTCGCACCAATCCCACTGCGTGGGGCTTACTGGAGTTAAATGTAGGGTATTTGGCCCCTAAAGGACCCGGAGCAGTGAAGGGGACTTCAATCCCCATCCAAGAGCGCACCAGGGAGCGCGTTTGTAGAGTGGTGGGAAAAAGTGGACGTGACCTGGTACGAGTACTTACCAGTGCTGCTGTGTGAGACTGACTGGAGGTAATAGTTTCGGAAGTTGGCTCCCAAGGATGTCCTTGGGGGCCAACTACCCGTCTTGTTGCCTCCAGTAAGTCCCACACAGTGGGATTGCTAAGAAGTCTTCAGAGGCCATGGTCCCCTTTCTCTACCACTCTGCAAACTGCCTTGTGGCAGACTATGGGATGGGGGATGAAGTCCAATTTAGTCCTGAGGGAGTTTGGGGGCCGAGTATCCCTCCTGGTACCTCCTGTAAGTCCTACGCAGCGGAATTCCTGAGCGTTGGTTGGGCGCCCAGCACTCTTTCTCCACCACTCTGCAAACGCGATTACTAGTTAAAGTAGCATATTTCTGCACCTCTGACTTAGAGGTAGTTTAAATCCCCCTGCCCTATTATGTACTAGGGTTTTACAGAGGAGGTCATGCTAATCACAGGGGTACCCCAACGCATAGTGTTCCCTGGTGTATGTAGGTGTTTTCACTGTATTCTAAGTGTCTTTTAGCATAGCACTGGCTCTAGGCCTGGTTAGTCAGAGTCAGTTACCACCAGTACCCGTCTGAAAAAATTGTGGGCACAGGATGATTTTGCAACAAGGCTTCTTTCTGCTCCTCTGTTGGTTCTTTCTGCACATGTCTTGCTTCTTCCTGCACTTTTCTTCGTCTTTGTGGACTTCTGTTGCTTCTTTCTGCATTTCTTTTGCTTCTTTTTGTGCGTTTTTCTCCTTTCTTCGCATGTCATACCTCTGTAGGCATAGTTAGAAACTAGCATTTACAAAAACCTTTGAAATTCACTTAAAACACCATAGGTTTCAGGCACGTTATAGTTAGAAATTCGCATTCAAAAAAACCTTTGAAATTCACTGAAAAAACCATAGGTTTCAGGCATGTTACAGTTAGAAATTAGGCGATACCAAAGGGGATGATGGACAGAAGAAAAAGTTAGAAATTAGCATTTAAAAAGCCTTAGAAATTCACTGAAAAAACTATAGTTTTTAGGGAAAGTGATTGTTAGTTGGACATTTCACTCGTACAAAACCAGAGAAATTCCCCCGAAATAGTTAGTTCAGCTAACTATAACTCATGCCCCCGCAATGCACTGCTGATGACGTCACATATTACATCACTTATGACATGTTCAGTGACATTGCTGATGACATCTCAAATGACATCACTGATGACATCATCCATGTGCTAATTTGATGCATCTTCTCACACCCTAATATAACCTTTGATACACTCACTCTAAATTGCAGACTGCCATTCTCAAAATCATAGACACTCCAACACCAATAACTACATACCCACTCACTAATTCTTAGGTATACACTCACATCCACTCACTCACCTGTACAGTCACTCATACTTATGGTCACTCAGTATAGGACTATCATATGCACCCATACACCTATATAGACACTCACACACTGCCACTCATCCATGGAGTTACTCACACACGTCATGCAAAGAATCAATCTCACTCCCATTTCCTCACCTATACAGTTATACACACACCAGCTCACTTACTCATACAAATACTAGCACATTCTTACGCTCTTATATAATCAATGATACAAGCACACACTAATCCATACAGCCACTCTCACAATCACACACTCGCACTTATAGCCATTTAAATACTCCAACACACCTATTTTCTGCCTTTCACATATGTAGTTACTCACACATGTACCACTGAGATATACATTCACTCACTAACACACCCATACACACACTCACCCACCCAGTCCATCACAGATGCACTCTTAAAACCATGCACCCAGTGAATCACCAACTCACACATCTATGCACAGTCACACATACCGCACCCATACAGATACTCAGACAACCAATCAATAACCCATATGGACACTCATGTAGCTATTCACAAACCCATGCAGCTGCTCACACACCAACAGAAAGACGGATACAGACATTCACACAGTTTAGTCACTAACCCATGCATTCAGTAAGATACGTTTAATCACTCACTTATAGAGTCAGTCACACATCTACTAAATCATCGATTCAGAATCTTATACACCCACTCATTCTTCAATACGCCTTTCCCTATATATATTAAACATATTTAAACTTTACAGAAACACACAGTCACTGGATGATGTCATCAGTGATGTCATCAGTGATGTTATTTGAGATGCCATCAGTGATGTCATCAGTGATATCACTGACCATGTCATGAGTGATGTAATATGTGACGTCATCAGCAGTGCATTGAGGGGGCGCGAGTTATAGTTAGCTGAACTAACTATAACAGGGGAATTTCTCTATATATATTACCTACTGGCGGTCGCCAGTAGGTAGATATAGTTAGGACCTATTTTCCATAGGAAATCCTCAACATTCTATTTGGAATAACTTTGGCGCCGATTGACGAATCTTCGCGAAATTTTCAAAACTTTTGGCCAGCTCCAGTCCGCTCCTAGCCTGAAAGTTTCATAATATATATATATATTCACTGAAAAAACCATAGGTTTCACACATGTTATAGTTAGCTGGACATTTTACTGATAAAAAACCAATGAAATTCCCCCGTTATAGTTACTGCAGGCAACTATAACTCACGCGACCGTAATCCTCTGCTGATGCTAATACTGTATTTAGACACTTATTTGCCCATGTCTTCTTCCATTAAATTTTAGCTTTACATATATTACAAATATTTTTTTTTCATAAAGACACATATGTCATCAGCAGAAGATTGCGGTCGCGTGAGTTATAGTTGCCTGCAGTAACTATAACGGGGGAATTTCATTGGTTTTTTATCAGTAAAATGTCCAGCTAACTATAACATGTGTGAAACCTATGGTTTTTTCAGTGAATTTGCAAGGTTTTTTAAATGCTAAGTTACTTTACGCCATTCGTGGCGTGCGCGCCCAGTTAACGCAGTTAGTGCCGTGCACGCACAGTGGTCACACGGTGCGCTGCGCGCACCTCGTGCCCACGTTAAGCGGGATGGGCCATGTACGCACGATGCGCTTCGCGCACCGTGCGCACATGGGGGACATATTTTGCGCATCTTTGTGAAATGTATTCTTCGGGCACCATTTGCACACGGGGTGGGGAGAATGTGGATAGTTTTTTTTTTTTTATAATTTTTTACTGTGCGCGTACGGTAAGCGTAATCGGCGATTTTCCGAAAAAAAAATATTTTTTTTGGGCTTGGGGGTGGTTTGGGGACCCCTGTATCAATGCTGGGTGGTTAGGATCTCATGAAACTGCCTCTTGACATATATTTGGGGTACGTTTTTGCTGCCCAACTCAGGAAGCGAGAGAGAAAATGGCGGCCGCCGCTTCCTGGTTTCGACCGACTCGAATGTTTACTAAGATCTAAGAGCCAATCAGAATCGCGCTCGCGCACGCCACCGTACGCGTACGGTAAGCTTACGGTAAGCGCACGGTAAGCGCACCGTAAGCTGCCACAGATATATATATTGATTTAAAGGCTATTTTCTCAGAATCTACTGAACAGATTTACACCAAACCTACAAAAGGCACTTCCTTGACCTGGGGACTACCTCTCTGCCAAATTTCATTAAATTCTGTTCAGCCGTTCGGGCTGTAGCCCTGTCTAAAGGTCCTATGGAAAAATGCATGGGAAAAACGCGTTTTGGGACCCCCCTTTTATCTCAGCCCCCGCTTGACGAATCCCCCCGAGACTTTCAGGGTAGGAGCGGAGCGTAGCGCCCCACCTATTTTGAAAAATTTGCGAGGATTCGTCGACCGGCGCCAAAGTTATTCAAAATAGAATGTTGCGGATTTCCTATGGAAACGTGGTCCTAACTATAACTACCTACTGGCGACCGCCAGTAGGTAATATATATATATATATATATATATATATATATATATATATATTTATTTTTCAAAACAATGGCCTGAAGCTTATTAAGGACGCACTCTCACCCAATGTAAACCAGCCGGTTTATTGCCATAGAGAACCAGCACCGCATTCCAGTGTCTTTCACCCGACGCGTTTCGAGGTTTGCACCTCTTAATCATGGGCAGCTTGCAGTATGGATGTTCGACGGATAAGCTCCAGTTCTTGCATTATATATCTTCCCCTCGTGGGTGGCGTTTAGTACGCGTCGTGGATCACGTTTAGTATGTAGTGGAGCCTGCTGCATGATAGAATTTGTTGCCCATTGAGCCAGTCATACCCTATAGTGGGTTCCGTTTACTTGTCCATATATTTCAAGAAATTATTTCCCTTAGTAGGGTCCAGAAAACAGCGCTGGTTTGAATAACTCCCATTAGGTGTGCTGCAAAACAGGTACGGATACGTTCCAACCAGCAGCCTCTCGAGGTCATGAGATGGTGCAGCCCTTCACGGCACAGGCAGCCGTGTAAAATTTTTCAAAACAATGGCCTGAAGCTTATTAAGGACGCACTCTCACCCAATGTAAACCAGCCGGTTTATTGCCATAGAGAACCAGCACCGCATTCCAGTATCTTTCACCCGACGCGTTTCGAGGTTTGCACCTCTTAATCATGGGCAGCTTGCAGTATGGATGTTCGACGGATAAGCTCCAGTTCTTGCATTATATATCTTCCCCTCGTGGGTGGCGTTTAGTACGCGTCGTGGATCACGTTTAGTATGTAGTGGAGCCTGCTGCATGATAGAATTTGTTGCCCATTGAGCCAGTCATACCCTATAGTGGGTTCCGTTTACTTGTCCATATATTTCAAGAAATTATTTCCCTTAGTAGGGTCCAGAAAACAGCGCTGGTTTGAATAACTCCCATTAGGTGTGCTGCAAAACAGGTACGGATACGTTCCAACCAGCAGCCTCTCGAGGTCATGAGATAGTGCAGCCCTTCACGGCACAGGCAGCCGTGGAAAATTTTTCAAAACAATGGCCTGAAGCTTATTAAGGACGCACTCTCACCCAATGTAAACCAGCCGGTGTATTGCCATAGAGAACCAGCACCGCATTCCAGTGTCTTTCACCCGACGCGTTTCGAGGTTTGCACCTCTTAATCATGGGTAGCTTGCAGTATGGATGTTCGACGGATAAGCTCCAGTTCTTGCATTATATATCTTCCCCTCCGTTTACTTGTCCATATATTTCAAGAAATTATATATATATATATAGCACTAGTCCCAATCCCCAATTCCGAAGCAGGTGCAGACACTTAAGGAAGTATATATTTATATATATTAAAATAATTTGTTCATATATTTAATTTACAATATATTAATTTTATATGTTAAAATATTTAAAATGTACTATTTTTAACAATGTATATATATTAAAAAACGGTATTTGTATGTATATTTCTTCAATATTAGTGTAAAACGAAATTTTTGCACTCACCTTTATATGTCTAGGAAAGCAATGTTTTTCACACAATATTTCTCTATCACAATATTTATGGTTTAGATATTATGTCAGTGAACAGCTAATACTTGGAGATGTAATAAAAACAAAAGAGGGACCTCAAAAGTAAAAAAAAAATCAGCAGGCCAGACTAGTGCTTCTCCCAATCAAATAATTAAATCCCGGGTCGAAGTCCCTTGAAATTAAAATCAAATGTAGATTTTGCAAATTTAAAACAGAATCTTTGCTACATTGACTTGCTGCTGCCCCTGCATGTTACAGTCCAGTCAGAAGCTTTTAAAGCCAATGTGGTTACGCAATGTGGCCCGGACAGTGAAAGAAGCAGCTTTTTTTTTATTTTCTTGCACCCTACCTTCAGACTTGGCTAGATTTGGGAGATATATGGATAAGTTGCTCCTTAGATCTATTGAAGAAGATGGTCCCGAAAACTCCGAAGGAGTCTCGACCTGCAACAAGTCAGTCTCTAGAAAATAGTCTTGTTGTCGACTGGACTAAAGGCACACTTTAAAAAGATACATTCAATTATGTCATAAGGCTGTATAGGTAACCTTTCTCCTTTTAAATGTAAATACTATATTACGTTTTAGAATTGAAATTAGATAAAGCCCAAAGTTAACTCTTTTTACTGTATGGATCTTAAGCAAAAAGAATTGTACGCATTTTAGCTACATTGCAAATGGTTTTAAGTAACTGTGCAATAAATAAAATATTCATTCACTGTCACTGGACCTCAAAAGTACACATTTCGTTGTCATCAGAAGACATCTTACAGAAAAAAAAACTGTATTGTAAAGGAAAGACAAATGGAATGTAAGAATAATCTTATGTAGCTAAGTAAACTACTATAGCAATTGGTTACTCAAATGGCTTAATAAAAAAGGGGTATATTCACAAGAACGTGTGCTAAACATCTCCAAAAAATGTTAACGCAACTTTACACATTGCAGCCTATCGTGTGAAAATAACTCAGTGTCAAAGTGGAATTCACAACACGACGGTACCATGGGATAGGCTGCGGAAAACGCAGCCAATGTTTATGATACAACCACCGCGACGGAGATAAAAACACAAACCTCAACGCGAAAAAACATGCAATGGGCCAAAGCGCGATGAGGAAATCAGCGATAAGCAGCGCCAGGCCTGCTATACACACATGGCAAGCGGGGAAAATCACTACAAAAGTAGAAAAAACGCTCAAACACAAACTGACCAACACCCAAGCACCATGGAGGCAGCCAGCAGGCACAGAGGTCGAGTGCAAACCCACACACATCCCGGACGACCAGCCTGGGATATCAGGGTCAGGGAAGGGCAAGATCAAGAAGAAGAGGAAGATGAAGTTCAGTCCGCAGGAAAACAGGATCCTGGTCACGGAGGTGATGGAACACCATCAACAACTGTTGGTCACCTCGATGAAGTTCAGTCCGCAGGAAAACAGGATCCTGGTCACGGAGGTGATGCAACACCATCAACAACTGTTTGTCACCTCCAACGTGTCATTGGGCACCAAAAATGGACTATGGCGGAACATCGTGGACAAGGTGAATGCCGTCGGAGAGCACAAGAGGTCAATGGATGAGGCCAAGAGGCGAAAGAATGACATCAAGGATAAACTCGCAGCCAACCGGAATGCAGCAATGCAGACTGGAGGTGGGAGCCCAGCGCCACAGCTGGATGACATGGAGGAGCTGGTGTCGACAGTCATCAGTGGGGAGACTGTGGACGGAGTCGGGGGACCAAACACTGCGCGACAGGACACAACACAACCGCAACAGGGTGAGTGACCCCTAGGTACTGGGGGGATGGGTGGAGATGACACAATGGCACACATGCACAATCAAGCAGAGCACAGTGTACACCCACAATGATTCTGGGTCATGGTCCTGATCTACAGACTGTCACAATGTACAATGCTATTCTGTCTGAATGTCAACATGTACCATGCGGCTACATACATGTGGACCCATTGTAATACACCATCTCCTCTTCACATTGCAGAGGCACCATCAACACCTCCTGCAGAGTAGTCCCAGCCACTCTTCACTGATGATGAGGAGGACACCCCCAGCATCGACACCCAAGCCTTCCAAGACATCATTGACATCATCCGCAACTCACCTACAGGATCAGGGCAGCCCAGCTGCATCAAGGAGACCCCACCCACTAATCAAACCACCCATCAGGAGGCACCCGCAGCCCCGGCAGTCTCCCAAGACCCCTAGGAACAAAACATGGCCTTCCAGCGCCGTGCGCTGGAGGGCCAGAGGGAGACGGCTGAGCAGGTGCAGGTGGATTTCTACCTCACAGCTACCAAACTGGACGCCATCCATGGGTGTCTAGGTCCCCTCAGGGACCAGCTCCAGGCCCTAATGAACACCCACGGCCCGCTCCATGGTCTCCAATGGGCCCTGACTGACATCTCTGGAGTCATGACGTGGAGAGAAGAACACCTGTCCGCTCAGAGTGGCTCCAGTGAACCCAGCCGTGAGCTGGCACACATGCAGAGGCTCATGGAGGACATGGTGCGGATGGAGGCGGAAAGGATGGCAGTCGCCGCTGCATATCAGCGAGATGTAGCTGGGATCTACCATGCCCTGCAGATCCTCATCATGGCATTGCTGCCACAAGGCGTGGCGCTGATGAATGCTGCTGCCCCCACACCATCCACATCTCCTCCCCCTGGTGTGTCAGTGCCTCACAGTGCGGCAGGCGTATCCACTCCGGCACCTGATGTGTCACTGCCACACAGTGCGAACGACAATCCTCCTCCGGCCCCTGATGTGTCAGTGGCACCCGGCGCCTTGCGGCCGTCACGGGCCTACCACCACGTGGCGCTGACTGGCGTTGCACAGGTTGGGTGGCACCGAAATGGCTGAGCAGGTGTGCAGCCTGCAATGATGACGTGTGCACTGATGTGGTCTCCTCCATTGATGACTCAGGACTCAGCTTCATGTGTGGGACCTGCTGGGCTGCGGAGCGGATCCGCATGATGTGGACCATGCCATGGTGGCGGGACCGAGGTTTGGAGCTTGCACGGGCACGTGGTGTGCCCACTGGTGGGCACACCGGTGGCAGCAGGTGAACAGTGGGGCCTGGGTGCGCAGGGGCGGAAGTCTCTCTCTCTGTCTCTCCCTTCCTTTCCTTCTCTCTCTCTTTCTCTCTCTCTCTCCCTTCCTTTCCTTCTCTCTCTCTCTCACTCTCTCTCCTCTTTCTCTCCGTTCCTTTTCTTTCTTTTCTTCCCTCTCTTTCTCTCTTTGGCTTTCTTTCCATCTCTGTTTCTCTGTGTCTCGCTCCTTTGATGTGCGCATGACACACGGTCTGATTTTGTGCATTATTTTCCAGGCTGTGATGTTGGCATTGTCCCTGATGGACCCGACAGGAGTCTTCCGCATTGCTGTTTTGTGTTGTATTTCAATAAAGTTTTTGGTTGTTACTTCAGTGCTGTGTGAAAGTTTCTTGTTCTTCCTGCCACACATGTGTTATTTTTTTGGCAATGTGCGTCATCATGCACTTTTTGTGGCTCTTGTGTCGTGCACGGTATGTGAATGTCTGGGGGGGTGGGGATGCTGGGGGTGGTGGAGGTGGGTGTTGTGGCCCTCATGGGTATCGGAGCTGCATGATCATTGTCTCGATGGCATCTGTGGGTCATCAGGTGTAGCTCTTGGCTGGGCTCCCTTTCATGCTGCGGGTAGTCGTCCTGCTTAACACCCGCAAAAGGCAGGTGTTAAATCCCTGGTGCTACCGCGGCTTATTGCCTGTTTTTGGTTTGCTTCGCAGTTCTGGCAGTTCGTTGTGTGAGTGGTGTTTGGTTTTTTCGTGTGTTTCTGCACAGGAACGCCTACTCTGCATCTCATTAGGGTTAGTTGGTGTTGTCCAACGTGGAGATACATTTTGGGGCAGTTATCGCGGGAATAATGGTGATGTCTGCATTTTGCACCAGCTTGTGTATGGGGTGTTAAATCTATCTCCACTTTTGATGCGTTAAGGTTGAGATAAATCAGAGATAAGTCCTTGTGAATATCCCTCAAAGTATTTTTGTATTGTGCTGGGTCGCAGGAGATGACCTAGCATCTGTTTAAATTTGGGGCTTCCGCTCTTATGGTAAAATGAAATCTTTTGAGAATGTGTAATGAGGGTTATAGCAAAAGAAAGCTGTCATGACATTGCAGGTAAGTGTTATTTTTGGTCTTCTTGCCACTGTCTTGAACAATTAGCATCCATTTATTACTTTTCCGTAAAGGCTAAAACATTTAGAAAATGCTCCTAGATTTTTATCTCTCAAAATGGAAACTAGATATCGGCAGCACTCATGTAGTAATGATACATTGTCAGTATAAAGTTCTTCTGTTCTGCACATTTAGCTGCAGATGTACTATTTTGTCTCATTTGCCTGTGATTTTGTTTTTGCCAACAGCTTGAAAAATCAGAAAATTGTAAACGGGAGAATGTCCGAGGCTGGGTAAGCTCTGTTGTTGTATGTTCTTGCTGAATAAAAAAGGAACTCTACAGAATGTGTTCCTACCCAACGAGAATAGCCCCAGCCTCTAAACTTCAAAGTTGTAAAAAGAGAAATTCTGGATGTTAAGTGTGATGTTGCATTTAAGCGGTCAGTCTGGCTTGCATCCTCATCACCTCGTGGTCTGTGCTTGAAGCAGGCGATTTAGGCATGGATGTGAATGCAAATTAATGTCCTATTACTTACCGGTAATCTTCATTACTCCGGGTCCCGTAGTCCTCGACACCGTCATGGACTAGTGAGATGTAACTATCTCGCTGACAGAAAAAGAACGAAGGAATGCTGGACCTACCCTTCCCCCTCCCACTGGGAGTACATAAGGAGTACCGACCCAGCATTCCTCCTGAAATACCAAGCCATAATGAAGGCCGGCAGACAGGGAGGGAGGGAGGGAAGTCATGACGGTGTCGAGGACTACGGGACCCGGAGTAATGAAGATTACCGGTAAGTAATAGGACATTACCCCCAGGTCCCTCCGTCCTCGACACCGTCATGGACTAGTGAGAAATACCAAAGCAAACCCCGGCATTCATACTAGAAAACACAACAAACCACCAGGATAGCAAACAAACCCAGAGATTTATTGGAAATAAAGCAGAAAAACAATCAGGAGCGAACAGAGCTCAACACCCCCAACGCAAAACCTCCATCATCCCCCAACAGATTGAGAAGGCGATAATGCCTGATGAAAGTATTGGAAGAGGCCCACGTGGCAGCCCTACAAATCTCAGAGAGAGGAACACCCTGAACCTCCGCCCAAGAAGCAGCCACCCCTCTCGTAGAACGACCCTGAACCCCCAGAGGAGGAGGAGAACCAGACAGAGAGTAGGCCAAGGAAATGACTTGCTTCAGCCAACGGCCGATGGACACAGAAGAAGCCTTACTCCCAAGGGAAGCCGCACCAAAGGAGACAAAAAGGGAGTCCGATTTGCGAAAAACCGCCGTACGGTCCAGATAAACGCGCAAAGCCCTGCACACATCCAACAAAGACCACTGGGGACCACCAGGAGAATCCAAAACAGAGCCCAGGGCAGGTAAAACCAACTCCTGACACCTGTGAAATTGCGAAGAAACCTTCGGTACAAAAGAAGAATCCAGTCGGAGCACCACACCCTCCTCCGTGAAGGAAAGAAAAGGAGGCCGAGCCATCAAGGCTCCCAACTCCCCAAGACGACGAGCAGAGGTGACCGCCACCAGAAAAACCACCTTGAGAGTCAGAAATTTTAAGTCCACCACATCCAAATGTTCAAAAGGAGGACCGATTAAAACTCGCAGGACCAAAGGCAAATCCCACAGGGGAAAAGAAGGACGAGGAACAGGCCGAGAAACAGTAAAACTGCGAAGAAGACGAGAAACCAAGTCCTCAATATCCGAAAGGTTCCCCCACGGGGAACGAAAAGCCCGAACAGCGGCCCACTGGGCCCGCAGAGTAGACACAGCCAAACCCTTCTCGAAACCTTCCCACAAAAACTGAAGGACAACCTGCAAGGAACAGAACAAAGGGGAGACCCCCAACGTCGAACACCAACGGTCAAAATTACCCCAATGCCTATCATAAGCCTTAAGGGTGGAAGGCCGCCGGGAACGCTGAAGAGCCACCGCTAAATGTTCCGGGAAACCGCGCCGTCTCCAACCCTGCCTTTCAACTTCCACACCGACAACCGCAACCAGAGAAGCGACAGGGACGGGGAAGACCGAAGTGGAGACGGAGACAGGGGAAGAAACCAGGGACCCTGCACCGCCAAAAGACGCACCGTCGGAAACCAAGACCTCCGAGGCCAAAACGGCAGGACCGCCACCACCTCCCGATCCTCCTGACACAAACGGGCCAGAAACCTGGGAACCAGAGCCAGGGGGGGGAAGGCATAGAGGAGACGCGACGGCCACGGGAGAGACAGAGCGTCCACCCCCCAGCAACCCTCCTGCAGAAACCGGGAGCAAAACCGAGGGAGCTGAGCATTGTGCCGGGAGGCAAAGAGGTCCAGAAAGGGACGCCCAAACCTCCCGCACACAAGCCGAAACGCAACCGGGGTGAGAGACAACTCCAGAGAGTCCGGAAAGCACCGACTCAGGGCATCCGCCACAAAGTTGTCCACTCCCCGAAGATGAACCGCCGTCAGAGACAGCAGATGGCCCTCCGCCCAACAAAACAGGGGCACCACTATCGCATTCAAGGAAGCCGAACGAATCCCCCCTTGATGATTCAGATAAGCCACCGTCACCATGTTGTCGGACCGCACCAACACGTTCCGACCGAGCAACAGAGCCCGAAAACCCATCACAGCTCGGGACACCGCCGTGAGTTCTCTCCAGTTGGACGACCGGCGGCTCTCCAGGAGGGACCAACGACCCTGAAGGGAGTGAGATTCCAAGGTCGCCCCCCAACCCAAGGCGCTGGCATCCGATGTCAAGACCAGAGAAGGAGAAGACTGCAGGGGCAGACCCAAAGACAGATGATCCCTCACAGACCACCAAAGAAGAACCGGGAGGACCACCGGAGACACAGGAATAAGAACGTCCATGTCGCGGGACAGGGGATCCCAGAGAGACAGGAGGTACACCCAAAGGGGGCGCAGATGAAAACGAGCCCAGGCCACCGTGAAAACTGTCGCCGCCATCAGACCCATAAGACGCAACCAAAGGCGCACCGGAAAGGCACCCCCCACCCGGAAACGACGAGCAAGGGACACCAATGTCAAAACCCGAGGCTCGGGGAGGAACACACGGTTCAGATCCGAACGGAAGCGGGCCCCAATGAAAACCATGTCCTGCGACGGCGTCAGCTGACATTTGGGCAAGTTGATCAGAAACCCATGGGCCCGCAACGCCGAGCACACCACCTCCCTGGCCTCCAGCAACAGGACCCGAGATGGAGCATGGATCAACCAGTCGTCTAAATAGGGGTACACCATCACCCCTTGGAGATGAAGCCACGCGACCAAAGGCGCCACCACCTTTGTAAACACCCTTGGCGCCGACCGGAGACCGAAAGGCAACACCATGAACTGGTAATGACGCCCCTGAACACAAAACCGTAGAAACCTGCGGGATCGAGGATGGACCGCGACATGGTAATACGCATCCTGAAGATCGAGGGTACACATGAAGTGACCCGGCAGCACTAATGGAATCACCCTCTGCAAGGTCTCCATGCGGAAAGGAATCCTGGCCACCCATTTGTTCATGACCCGCAGATCCAAAATCAAGCGGAAACCCCCCGTGTTCTTTGGAACCAGAAAGACCAGGGAATAGAAACCCATCCCCATCTCCAACGGAGGAACCTCCTGAATGGCACCCTTCCGAAGAAGGTCCAGAATCCCGAGAGAAAGATGGGACCGCTTCACACGACTCGAAGGCCAAGGAGTCGGCCGAACACCCGAGTCTGGTGGAGGTGCCGTAAATTCCAGGACATAACCCTGGCGAATGATGTCCAACACCCAGACGTCGGAACACGACTGAACCCAGGCATCCAGGAAGAAGTGCAGCCGCCCTCCAACCAACAACCCGGGAACCACCGCCAAAGAGTCAGGAACGCGGCTTGGCAGGAGGAGGGGACTTAGCCTTACGGTCCCGACCACGGCCAGAAGCAAACCTACCCTGGCCTCTCACAAACTGCCTACGAGAAGCAGGGCGAAAGAAAGATTTGGGTTTAGAAGGGACAGGAGCAGTAGTAGAGACTTTAAAAGAGGAAGAATGTTTCTTTTCTTTAAACAACTTGTGCAATTTCGTCTCCAACTCCCCTCCAAACAACATCGTACCCTGAAAGGGCAACCTCAAAGCGCATGCCTTCTGCGCAGAGTCAGTCTTCCAGTCCTTGAGGACAAGACTGCGACGAGCAGCCACACAAGCCCCCCCGGACAGAGCAGAAGCACGCACAACGTCAAAGGAGACATCAGACAGAAGCTCCACCTGACGCTCAATTTGCTCCAGCAAGCCAGAACAGTCCGTGGCATTATCCATAGACTGATAGAGAGACTTCAGGTCAGACAACAGGGACTGCGACACATAAGTCCCGTAGATGCCTGCCCTCAAGGCCAGGTGGGAGCCAGAATACACCTTACGGAGCGCCACATCCGCCTTCTTGTCAACCGGATCCTTCAGAACAGCATCTTCAGCAAGGGAAGTACGCCCCACCAAACTAGCCACAAACGAGTCAATAGGAATTGAATCAGGCAGTTCAGTGGCCATATCCTGCAGAGGATAGAGTTTCGTCATGAATCGAGGAATCAAAATGCGATCAGGATCAGCCCACTCGCGCTTCAAAACATCTTTGATGAAGGGATGGACAGGCACATCGACAGTGGCAGCACTCTGAAATTGACGCAACAAAGGGCCCCTAGAGGTACTAGGCGCGTCTCCGTCAGGGAACCCCATGTTCTCTTTAACATGCTGCACAATAACAGTCATAGTATCCTTGTCCACATATTTGCCCTTCAACTCGTCATCCCCCAAATTTCCAGCAGACTCATCGCCACTAGAAGCTGAAGAAACAGGAGCAGGACACCTGCGACGGGAACCAACATCACCCATCTCAGTCAAGGTTTCCCTGATTAAGCGCTTAATATGCGCATCAGCACCAGCATCACGGCGCCTGGACCTGGCAGGAGAGGGAGACCTGGAAGCACTAGAAGAAGAGGAAGACCTCTCCCGGTGATGTCTTTTCCTGGAATGCTTTCCCATCGTAAAGAATACACCAAACACAGCAAAAACGCCAGAGATAACAACCGCTATGCGGTACTCACCCCAAACGCTCGTTATAACGAGTCTCCCAAGCCGGTAACCTCGAGGCGCCTGACTTCCGTCCCCACGATCAAAAACCGGAAGTCAGGCATGACGACTTCCGGCCGGGGAAGGAGCTCCAACCAATCCAGAGGAGCATCACGGCCGCGCCCCCTAGCAAGCCCAGCAGGCCAGGAGAGGCGGCCATCGGGCCAAGAAGAAACCAACGCGGTATTACACCGCCGCGTGGGACTAGGAAATGGAGAGGCCCGCGCCACTCCCCCCAAGCCCAGCAGGGAGGGAGAGGCCAACAACGAAGGGCCGCCGGCACCAGGTAAGAACCAGCGGCCACAACGATAAATCCAGAAAGAAGGCAGGAGCGCCCCCGCTCCTGCCGCGTCCTCTTACACCGTCAGGATGACAGAAAAAGAACAGGAGGAATGCTGGGTCGGTACTCCTTATGTACTCCCAGTGGGAGGGGGAAGGGTAGGTCCAGCATTCCTTCGTTCTTTTTCTGTCAGCGAGATAGTTACATCTCACTAGTCCATGACGGTGTCGAGGACGGAGGGACCTGGGGGTAATGCATATGAGTATCTCAATACTGTTGCCTCTTTTTCCTCATGAGTCGAATTAAAACCAGGAGTGGCGTTAATCCCCTAAGGATTTTGCTGCTCCTCAACTGTACCTGGTCAATCAGTAAATTGGATATTCAATAACAATCAGAATTGAATGTAAAGAACATTATACGTTTCAATGAACACGAGACAAATATTAAAATGAACCCATGAAAGTTTGTCAAAGGATTACATAATTATAGAAGGCAAATCCAATGGTTAGGAGTCAGCCAATGATTCGTGTAAATCAAATAACAGCATAAAGCTCCGAATAAAATGCAAAATAAAGAATAGGCAAACAAAATATTGTTAAACTCTACAGAAATAAATCAGAGGTCAGACTGACATGGGAGTCGCCTCCTAAATGTTAATGGAGGATGAGCCCAGCACCCTTAGGAAGTGGCTTCTTTTATAATCCAAAATACAAAGAAATCCATACATAAATACAATTATTTAAGACCGTGCAGCCGAACCAATCAGGTTAAAGGAAGAACTATCCACTTTCTAACAATAAATTATTCAGCATTGCCCCACAGATTTGCATAATATTGTTCCCAACTGTGGTGCTCTTGAGATGCCTCAATAATTAGGACACATTTCCATCACTTAATATATAAGGACAAGTCCTAACTAAAATCATACCATGGCTCCCATAGGTGAGGCAACAGAGGCATTCATTGTACTGTCACAGCATTCTAAGATTGCCTGTAAATTAAGCATCATGTTGTCCATGGAAAATACACATTGTGTATGAAAACAGTGTTTATAACGTTGCTTATGTGTGTTGAGTGCATGGTCCGAAAAGGACAAGAAATATGACTGTATGCTGGAATGATGACTACAGGCAGCAACAACCTACATTATTCAATGTTAAAATGAACACCGTCGTTCAGTTGAGTATATTGATTTCAGTATGTGTGAATCAGATCATGTTAATACTATTATGCATGCTGTTAAAGACCTTACATCAATACACCTTTGCAATTTAATGCCAGCGTCTTCCAGTGACAAATCAGCAAAAAACCTTCCTGTGAGAATTCTCTGAGTATTCCATGTCTCTACTCAAAATCTGTCACATTTAAAATATGCCCTGGATACACTACATGCAAAATACAAAGGGGCAGATTTACAAGCCCCTTGTGCCATTTTTGCGTAACATTTAACATGGGAAAAGTGAAGCAAAAGTGGCGCAAGAAGCTTGTAAATCTGCCCCAAAGTGTCTGACTCTCAACAAAAGAAGTACATCATCACCCATAGTGGTATTCCTATAAATGGGTGCAAATGTAGTGCTTTTCAGAATTCATAAATATTCCCAGTAGTATGCCTTGAAAGTTGTGCCAGGTGCTGGATTCCAGGCTTACCTCTGGGAATGTCATGTGACTTGTAACCCGGTTCCTCCATTTTGAAAGTGTGGAAGTAAAATATAGTATTCGTCTCCACTCTTTGGGAATGCAGACTGATGATCAGTTGCACATTATGTTTTACTGTTCATTTTTATTCGTGGTTAAAACATTTTCCTCCTGGAGACACCTCTTCCTCCTCCCCTTCCCTTGCTTCAAGGACAGATACTTACAGCTCTTTGCCAGAGTAAATCCCCTACCATTTCCATGTAGGAAAAAGGTTAGTTTGTGAATACCCAAAAACTCAGAAATATGTGGCCATTGACAAATTTCCAAGGCAAAACACACTTCGATCTGCTAACTCAACACCCTTTGCATTTGGGTTTACTACTGCAGATTCCAATACACTGGTGGCCGAGGAACCCTCAGTAGTAATACAATTTACACCTGCCAGAAATACCAGTATGAAACCCTAAGTGTTGGAAATGAAGCCATTTTAGTGTACATTTACAGTAGACCATTGAGAATTTGGCCCAAACTAATTATCAAGAAACAACTGTGTACTTTGCTGTTAAACTTCCAGTGAATATTTGGCAGCGGTGATGAAAGTTGGTAGTTCTAAGGGATTCTTTAATTTGGAAACTTTGTTTAAGCAGTTACATTTTCACTACCCAGTTCAGTTTAGTTTATTATTAGTTAGTTAATAAAAACCCAAATACCCAAGCCAACAAACCTCTTGGCAAACAAGTATTTGTAATTCAAATTTGTTTTTCATCTCGAGCCTAAGTAGTAGGCACATCTTTAGAGTGAAAGCAATGGGTTGGTTCTTAATTACTTAGGTACTTCACTGTCACTTCATGCAGCCAAGTAAATGAGAGAGGGTTATGAGGTAGGAAGCCTGGATCCTGAAATTCTGCAATAGATAAATTTGAAATTCGCTTTTGAATTCATTGTTTTCAGCTAAAAGGCCCTAACAACAATAAAATATACACATACTAGTCATACTACATACTAGCACCGCATTAAAAACATACAATTGTTAAAAAAGAACATTACATTAATTTTTACACTTTACAGTATGATTCACATGAAAAACTCTTAGCTCAAGCTTATGATATCCTTGATGTGGCCCAGATATAAGAAGCCACAGCTCTGTACATTGATTCTATATCCGACTTATACCGCAGGACCAAAGCAGCAGTATAGTGCTAGACTTTAAGTTTCTTTAAAAGGGGCGCTAGCCACTTTTTACAGATAGACATTTCTTTAGAACAAAAACTCATTCAAGCATTATAGTAACTGTGCCCGAAAGAAAAATCAGATAGACAATTTTAGTAGGCTGCTGGGTATGATTCAGACAAGTATTCTCGAGCAGGTAAGATGCCCAACCGAAATGTAAGTAAAAGGTTCAGATTTTATCAAGATATTGCTGGCACAACAAACCTTTTTTTATATGTGAGATAGCTAGATGTCACGGGCCCATGCTCTACTTCATTAAGACGCTTCCCATGCTTACTATGCAAATATTTTTCGTTCAACTAGTTAGTAGGATAGGATTTAGTTGTAGTTGGATTAGACCAAAGTTCCTACGAACTAATTTCCCTCAGGCTAGATTCCCATGCCGAAACCATTCTTTTCTATTGGTGCTTTGCAGTGCAACAATCTCAAACATAGTCTTACAAACATTTCAGCAAGTTGATTCTTATGCAGCTCAGCCAGTAGAGGATGGGATGCAATGCAATTTAATCAGTCACTAAATTATTATCAAGCTCGAGATTAAGAGGGATAAGGGAGTACCTTGACCTCCCGTGAGTAATGTTCTGATTTTACAGTTAGGTAGCTCCAAAGCTCTGCTGCATACAGTGCTGCTGCCACAGCCTTCATTTTATAAAGGTGTAATATGGTGGTAATAGATTGTCCTCCTTGCCTATCATTGCACGGTGGTACAATCTTTCAACAAGTTGACAATGAATGTCAAATGTTTTTAAAAGTCTTTGGTCTCAATATCAAAGATTTTGTTTGAGCGACATTTATAGTTAGATGTTTCATAGTAATAATTAACAAAACCTTGCAACAAACTATGTATGGACTTTTCGGTGTGGGACTGTTAGACCTGACAGCCTTGGTATGGTCCTTTCTCAAACTTTTTGCCCTCTCCCCTTCTGGTTGCTGAAATGTATTTATGTTGGCATTAGAACTCTGTGCACCTTACCACTGCTAACCAGTGCGGATGTGCTTGTATCCTTTAACCCCTTCGATGCGCATGACGGAGCGGTTCCGTCATGCGCATCGGTTGCGCTGTGCGGATGACGGACCCGCTCCGTCATGGCCCCACCCGCGCACGAACCCTTCAGCACAGCGCGGTAATCCGCGCCGCGCTGAAGGGGTTAAACATGGTAAAACTGGCTTCACCCAATTGTAACATTTAATTTGCGCATAAGTCCCTAGTAGAGTTGTACTACATGTAACCAGGGCCTAAAAATGTAATACTACTATTGTGCGTGCAGCACTTTTTGTGCCGCCTACGTAAGTAGCCCTTTAAAACATGTCCCCAGGCCTGCCACTGTGGCCTTTGTACCATTTCTAAACTACCAATTTCCCCTGGCAAAATAAACCTTTTGCCAGGCCTAAACCTGCATTTGTAATACATATGTTATCCCTAAAGTACACACTAAACAGGCCATAGGGAAGGGTGCAATATATTTAAAAGTTGAACATGTACTTGTATGTTTTATATCTCCTGGTAGTGAAAAACTCCCAAATTAGTTTTTCACTACTGTGAGGCCTACGTCTCCTATAGGATAACATTGGGTTACCCTATTATATTTAATAGGTGCTAACATTTGATTGGGAACAGGTACAAATGTTATGTTTGGACTCAAATTAGTTGCAATGTAAAATCCTCTTTCATGGTAATGTTTGATTTTAGGTTACATTTCTGAAACTTCCACTTTTAAAAAGTTGGCATTTTCCTGCCCTTAACTTTCTTAGCCTCCTAGGAGTTTCCAGCTGCCTAGGTCTGTTAATTGCCCCCCCCCCCCTCAGCAGGAAAGCGTATTAGGCACTAGCAATGAACAATAGGGCCTGGGCATAGCTGGGAATGTGCCATCCTCCCTGGATAGGAGGGGCACAGTTGTACCCTGCCTCACTTATATATCAAAGGTCTACATCTGTGAAAGGGCTGCCTCTACACACTCACAAAGGAACTTGACACCAGCTGTTTGCCACCCTAGACCTCTTGGAGCATGGATAGGGGAAGAAAGGTGAATGAAGCAACTGTAAGTAAGACTGCACTGCTACTCGAGGCCCGCACTGCTCTCTGAGATGGAAGGCTGTACCTGCTTCCTTCATTCCAGGATAACATGAGTGACTCCAAGAGTCAATTGAGCTTCCTGTTCTGAGCAACAGGGACAAAGAAAGCTCCAGAGACCTCCCTGCTACTGCTGACCTGCAACTGGACCTGTTTGGAGCTGTAACTGGACATGTGTGAGCCCTGCTTGCTTCTGCTATAGTGAGTTCCTGATTGTCAAGACATGCTTCCCCAGGTCCTGGACCCTAGGCTGGCATCAGCTGAGCTACTCCTGTGAAATTCTGACATGCTGAACTCTGCATGCCGAACTGTGGGAAGGTCTGCACTCAATCGCAGTTGACCTGAACTTGTGAATTTGTCCTGGTTTAGTGCCACCACATATCCCCAGTTAGTGATTTTGTCTTCTTGGCGCTATTTTTACTTAAAATCTTTAAACTGCATATCTCCGGTTCTACTGATTGGATTTTTGTCATTTTGGTCTCCTTTTATTTATTACATGTTATTCCACTTTTCTGAATTGGTATGGTATGTCTCTTGTGGTGTGTTTCTACTTTTTAACTGTTTGTGTACTGCATAAATACTTAACACAGTGCCTCTCAGTTAAGCCTGACTGCTTTTGTGTCACAATACCAGAGGGTGAAGCACAGAATAGGTGAGTGACTTTTGTGGTTCACCCTGACAATGACTGTGGTTGTTTTTTGAGAAGGGTTCCCCTTCCCTCTCCCCCCCAATCAAAAACACAATTTATTACAGGAACAATAACATGGCATCATTGGTGAAAAGTAAGAGAGTCAATTTTTCACTACTGATCTTTGGGATGTCAAGATTTAGATCGGTAGGAATATATTACCCACATCATTCAAGAATAAACTAAAAGTGTGGGTACAAGAGCATAACCTTATCATACCCCTGTCATGTTAAAGAAGGCCTTTATCCATTCTTCTTGTCGGCCATAATGTACTCTTGCTGTGTTATTTCTGTGTTCGCTCCTAACAGTACTAACAAAGCAATATCAAGACGCTGGTATTTTAGGGTGTACTACAAGTTGTCCCGAACCACCAGATCAAATGCAGATTTCAGGGCTAAGAAGGTGAGGCATAATTGAACATTTTTCAGTTGTGTAAAGTTTATGCAAATAAGTTGAACCCTCATGGACTGATTAATAGTGCCAATACAACTCCTGAAGCCAGCCTGTAAATTAGAAAGAACATAATCTGTCTTCAGCCACATCTAGACTGGCAGCCTTATTAGCTTTCTAGCATGCTTTAGCTGCTTCTACTCCTGGAATGGTAAACACAAGTTTTGGATGACTCTCTGGGGTTTGAGAGAAACTCAAATGGGCCTTTACATTAAAGGGATTTTGTAGGAGGGTGGAATCTGACTAATGGTTGCCCCCAACTTTTTGCCTGGTATGTAAGTGGTTTTTTGACTAGTCTGGCTGGGATCCTGCTATCCAGGACCCCAGCCTATCTGCTTTCTCCCTAAAACTGTTGTGAGTACTCTAGGTACAAACATAATTGGATGCTGGGCATGCCCTACCAGTCCCTTGTAGATGGTACCCTAGGTACCCAGGGCATGGGTCCCCCAGTAGGCCTACCAGGGCTGCAGCACTTATTGTGCCACCCTGGGACAGCCACCCAAACTGACACCACCAGGCCACTACTGTAGCCTGGGTAAGGTGGTGCTAGCACCCCTTACAGGGATGTAGGTATCCTATGTCCCATACCATTACAACACATATACTCTCATAGGTCACCCCTATGGCAGGCCCTGGTAATCCTACAGGGCTGGGTGCTGAGGTATGTGTGAGGGGGGACCCCTACGTGAGTAGGACCTCTCTGCAACCTTCGTAAAATCGTTACTGGGTTGTTTGTAGTGTAGCCATACCATATA
Source organism: Triturus cristatus (assembly GCF_964204655.1). Taxonomy (NCBI): domain Eukaryota; kingdom Metazoa; phylum Chordata; class Amphibia; order Caudata; family Salamandridae; genus Triturus; species Triturus cristatus. Next base: position 863,407,001 of record NC_140591.1, on the reverse strand, counting down.
CTCTTAACCGCATTATAAGTTATTGCGTCATCACTGTAACTTGGGAATGGCTACACAGAACCATATCGTGTTTGGTGTCAAACATGAAGGAATCATACCCCCAGCCCAGCCATGGGCATGGGGGCACGATTCCCCCTTGCTAGGAGGGTGATATGGGAAAAGCGGTAGAATTTAGACACCAATTTAAAAGTGCACATGTACCACAAAATGGCTACTGTCCGCCACCTACACGACTCTGGCTGGCTGTTGCTGGGGAAAACCCCAGCCTCGCCATCTGGACAATAGGGCTCCTGTGGCAGGGAGGTGCCAGCACCTCCCCAGACAGGATATGTGGATTGGAACAGGGTGGGTGCACCAAATGTCCTTTCAGAGTTGCACGTAGGCAGCTGCAGAGCCCCAATTCTGCATACACCGCCTGGAACCGGTTCAGGGGCATCCTGCCCCTCGCCCAGGCGGGAAACACACAAAGGGGAGTTGGTGTAGCCACCCTTTCCCGCCTCTACTCTGATTGGTAGGCTCTATTTTGGACCATCCCCTAATCTTGGGGATATATGGGAATAACTTTGCCCTAGAGCCTTAGATTCGTACAGGACTTCACAGAACTGACCTTCGACGAGCTGCTGCCCAGCTGACTGAAGAAATCTCCCTTGGGATAAAGGAGTTATCCCCCTGCTTGGCAGGCACCTAAAAGACTACAAGATACCCGGTTGGAACTTCGTGGCTCTCACGACCTTCGACGCCTTCCAGCAACCTCGAGGTGGGTCTCCAGTGCATCCCAGCGTCCTGTGAGTGTGCCCAGCAAGTCTGAGCACCCTGGACCACGTGGGTGTCGAGATCCCCGCATACCCCGAGACACCGGCCACCTCTTGTCCAGCACACGACCCCGACCAGTGGGGAAGTTGTGCTTTGGCCCATTTCTGAGCCAACCATCCAGCAGCATTTGTGCCAACTCTCAGCTCCCTGGCCCGCTCCGGTGGCCCGTGGGAGCCCTTTCACGCACTCCATTTTGCTGCCTTCCGCGGTCCCTTGTCTCTCGACTTGTGGGCCCTGACGGAGGACAATCTTCTTTTTCAAGAGTTCCCCTGGTTGCTCCAGGCCTGCTCTACGCTCCCTGCAAAGGAGAGCACCCTCAGACCTCGTGGGTCTGCACCAGCAGCTGCTTTGTTCATCTTGCGTGGGTTGCGGTTGCCAATGCTTAGTGGATCCAATCGGGACACTAACACCGCAGCGACCCTCAGCCGACGTGGGACAGTCGCCCTCCAGAAGCTGGCCTTCCTTGAAGCCTCCTGGAGCCCGTGACTGCAGAGCCCAGCTGTACCTTCCACACCTGAAGCACCCGACATCCACGAGTTCCTTCCTGTGAGCTCCCTGGTCACTGTGCTGTGACCCAGACTCTGTCCCCTCTGCTTTCAGGTTCACCTTTATCTTCTCTTCAACTTTAATCTTCACGACTTCAACGACGCTTTCAGCTAGCAGCAGTTTGGACTACTTTTCCATAGAAAATCAGCCCGCGACCCGACACCAGAATCGACCTATGCACCCGGCTTCCCTGGGGCAGGTAACAGTGGTACTTCGGTACTTCCGTGGTGGTGGGCTCTCCAAAGCCTTAAGTCTCAAGCCTTAACTTTGTACTGTTGTTAGAAGTGTCCTTAAACCTTAATTATTCAACCGCGACATTCTCCATAGGCAAACATTGCGATCCCGATAGCAGCTTCTCGCACTGCACACGCCTCCCGTGGGTCCCCTTCCTCTTAACTGTGGGTGGATTCTGAAGGGGCAAGCGATCCTGAATGCCCTAGGCATTGCCTGTAGAATTGTCGTGGTTCTTATACCACTATTTTAGTATATGGTTTGGTCCCCCCCTGGGGCCCATCGATTTCTGTGCTATTTATTGTGTTTATAAATGCTTGTTTGAATTGTAACTTTGCCACTAGCCACATAAAGTGACTGTGGGATTCTGTCTAGAATAAATACATATATTTTATATATATACCTGTGTGGGCTACTCTTTCATTTGGTTATTCAAGAGGTTATTATGGTAAAACAATAAGCTTAACACTCCTTCAAGACTTAGCCTGAAGGCTGCTCTCCACAGCTACCACTAGGATAGCTTTCTTTAAAGGTTGTCTTAAACCTATCATCAATAGGAGTCGAATTGGACTGGTGCAAGGTGTCCCTATAACTAGGAACAGCATATGCCAGGCCAACTTCTCACAGATTTGTCCCAGCGGAATACCTATTCTTAAAATGTGAAAAACAGTTATGTACCACAATACAGGTCTATAAGAAATTCCCCAGACTATTTCAGCTCCATTTCATAATTTCCCAGTTTTTCCGAGTCTTAATGTTGTGCAGCAACCTTCAAATTGCTCGATATTTTGAACTGCAGTTACCATTTTTGATATTCATTCTGAAGATTATTTTAATTTTGATTCACATCCACAGTGCAGTTCCTCTTTTTCAAGGCTGAAGTTAGTTTCTGCTTACTTGTCCAACATTCATCATTAAACCAAACATACTGACCTTCATCCTTTTGCAGCACCAAAAAGTAACAGGAGTAACAACTAGTCAAGAATTCTAATGCTGGTACCCTCTGTCTGGCTCCCTTGGCTATGAGAGTCTGGCCCTTCCTTCGCAGAATGGACAAGTGGTCCTCTGAGATGCATCATGGCATAGGAGGTATATCTGGATGGGTTGACAGAGAGGAGAGGATGTGTCAGTTTTTGACGATTTGAATCACCAACTGATTCAAAGGTGATGCAACATCCTATTGTGCGATCATGCACTCTAAGAGCAAATTCAAGTGGTTTTGCAGTGGCTGAAACATAGGAGGAGGGGGACTAGAGGGTTGGGTAGTATGTTGCTCCTGTGACCTGGATGCTGGCAGTCAGAACCCCAGCCTCTACCTTGAAAGGATTAGGAGGCCTGATGTTTCTCAGGCAAAGTCTGTTGCAGTTCCTGAAGAAACCTTCTTCCAAAGTCTAGAGAGGAGTGAACTTGTTTTTGAAAATGCTGCAGATGCCATGCAAGCCAATGAGAGAGCTTTGTTGTCGTGCTTTCTTAAAAGCATTCCAAAGCTAAGTGCACATTGTTCCCAAAGAGATGTGTGCCTTCATATGGCATGTCCGTTAACGATTGTTCAAATTTCTAATCCTAACATGGTGTCCAAGCCCCTCATTGGTCCTGACTGCCCAACCTAAGCAGTGGATAATGTCCAGGCTCAAGTGGATGACATACTTCATATCATCCTGACCAACCTGATTGACACACTGGAGGTTGGATCTGAGGTATTCAGGGACTGCTGGAAAGATTTCCTCCACCATGTTCAACAATGCATGCAGGTATCTATCCATGCTGCTCGATTGAACAGAGGGCAAGGCTAGAGAAGGACACCATGTGTTTGGTGAATGTTTCCATGCGTATGGACTCTGTCTGGTTAGGTGGCCAGGAATGCATTTGGGTTGAGCCTGTTTTGAGATGCCTGAACATCCAGGCTTTCTGGTGTAAAATGTTGGCGAAGAAAGGCAGGTTCCCGTTTTCGCCCAGGTGCCCATCAATGTATCAGTGAGTGTCTCCATGAATGGCGGAAGAGGCTCCTGTGTCATCTCTTCTGGTTGTACAACGTCCGTGAGGACCGTGGTTTTAACATTAGTGGTGGTAAAAGTCAAATCAAGGATCTCTGCTGTTCTCCAGTTTATAATTGCAAAAGAGGCAGACTGTTCTGTGGCTGAGACTGGTGCAGGGTAGGAATCTAGCCCACTGGCATCCTATAGGTGCAAGAAGAGATTTTCCTCATCATAAACCTGGCTGTCATCATCATCATTGAGGTCAGGTAGATCATAGTGTATCAGAACCGTCCCGTAATATAGAGTAGGCCAGTGGGTGAGAAGGTTGAGGCTTTGGTGGAGCGCCTGGCATATTTGCTTCCAAGACCGAAAGGAATATCACCATCAACACATGCAGTTATGGAATTGGCTTTTGTGCCATAAGAGTCATAGTGTTGGTGTTGACCCCGAAACGATGTCGAGTGGTACAGTTGGTGTTGGGGAAAGATTGACCAATGGTAACCTGACTGGATGCCCATTCGACCGTTAGGGTTTGTAAGAGCTCCAGAGGGATCCGGCAGGGTACCAATGTCCCCAACATGGCATCCCTGAATTCTTTGATTTTTTACAACATCGCTGAATCGGATCCAATGCTGAAAACCAAGTTATGGCCTGGAAGTACTCAGGGCATTACTCAATGCACGTTCGGAGTGGTGGGACAAAGTGGAGCCGTGTTAGGACTTCTTATGTTTCTTCTTCGACATAGCTGATGGTTTGTACCTTCAAGACGATGGGTCAGGAGATCGACCGCATGAACAAGAACCTGTTTGCATCCTGGACTTTGGGCGAGATTGGGCCTTCTTGACTTAATTGATATTCAGCAACATATAGCTTGGCCTTGTAATCCCAGATGGCTTTCACATACATCTTTGCATGACATTGAATTGTGTTGGGAGTCAAGAGACAGATCTCATGCAGATCTGTCACCAACATCTGCTTGTGGCAATACTTGCAAGGTTTAAACCCTGCCATTTTTGAAGGGGAGATGTCCCTTGCACACTGGAAAAAGTTTGAGAAAAAGTCTGTCAAATCAGAGAGAATTCGAGGGAGCAGGATCTGGATCCACTTTAGCAGGATTGGGAAGAAAGGAACCTACATCAGCATGAGAAGGTGGTGACTATGATGGGACCTAACATCACTTCCGCTTCGGAACAGACTTGACGCTGAGCCACACAATGCCCCCCACCGATGCTTGAGAAAATTGCTTAAAAAATTCCCAGAATCCAGTCTGGGACCTGGTGCTATTCACAAGGAAAGAAATCTGGAGCAGAAAGAATGTTATCGCAGGTAAGTAACTTGTTCATCACAACCTAGCCTTTTTCCAAATGTATTCTTCGAAACAGAAATACTTCATCTCATCCTAGAAATCAAAAATGTTCTGTTGCAGTTTTTAATTTGAGCTCGTAGTTGCAGGTGGGTCCCACTGGCACTCTTTTTTTGGCATCCGGCAAGAGGGCGGGAAACAGAAAAGGGGGAAAGAAAGGAAGCGAAAGGTGGAAAAACAGTGGCAAAGGGAGAATGCAGGAATAAAAAAAGAGTAAGTTAAAGAGGCAGGGACTATCCGATGGTTAATTAAAGAGACATTGGGTGCAATCAAGACAACCCAGCCTTGGTATTTAATACTCCAACCTGGGCAAAACCTTGGGCCTCAGCAGTTAGTTTTATTTTTTTTTAAAACAAATTAGGCACTGTTCTCTGGTATTATTTATACAAAGCAACAATTATAAAGATGTTGTTTATCAGTTATTGTCTTGTCCTTAGCAGAACACGGACAGCTGGACACTAACATCCAAGTTCAAAGACCCCCTCAATTGTATCATTTTATAGTAATCTGTTAACAAATCACAAACAAATCTCTATCTATAATTCCTTGGGTCCATTTCAAAAGGGGAAAGATGGCTAATGAAACACTTATTATAAAATCAAATTTGTGAAGAATTATAGAGCAGCTACCTGATGGTCAGTTCACATATTTGGAAGGGGCTACTGCCTAGGCTCTGACTCAAAACAAAGATCGAAGTGGGATATGCTTGCATGAGGGACTTGTGCAGTGAGCTATCATTTAAATATTGACTGAACTCCTCTTTCCCATGCTCTTGATATTGCCTTCCCCTCTATAGGAGAGGGTGAAGCATGTGCTATTTAAATCAGTGTTCATGAAACTTCCCAGAAAAACCATTAAACATTCCACCTCCCACCCACAGAGGCCAAGTAGTGAAACCATTTTTGCCATACCTTTTTAATGCTTGTATAAGCAACTCCAGACATCTTATATCAGAAGGTGGCAGTCATCTATCTAGGAATGTTTTAGTGGTTATTGTTGTCCATTAATTATATTTACCTATACTAGTCCATGAACCAGTTGCCTTTTCTCATAATGAGTAAAGCCATCTGTAAGAAATTGGAACATTAGTTCATTGGGCTAACTACCCACCTCAAGTAAAAATCCCAATCCATGTCAGGGTACACTACTAAAGTAAACTACTAAAGTCACTAGCCTGAACTCACACACTTTGCCTCTATATCACTTAGCAGACAGGCTTAATTTAGAAGTACGAAAACAGTAATAAAGTTGCAACATAAGGGAAATCCCAAACCAAATACGGAAAATAGAGAATATTTTTATAAATAAAATGACAAAAGCCAAAAAAAGAGTACTAGGGTTATACATTTTTTAAAGTTTAAGTACGAATAGCACTGTAAAGCACAAACACCAATAATTATCAATGGTCACAGTTGACCAGGACCTAGGTTCAATTTGAGGCCAACTGTGATGGTGCATGGGTCAGATACGCCCAACTAAGTTCATCCTAGTCAGAGATTTTATGTTCTGGCTTAGTCCTTTAAGTCTCAAGCCACCTTGGGCCATGGTCTTACCGACTGCAAGATGGCCGTAGCTTGTGTGGGCTCTGTCAGCTGAGTGTTTTATCCCCCAGAATCCTGGGGTAACACCGTGTTCCTGACCAAGATTGGGACGGATCGCCTAAACCCTGGGGCGTTCACAGTGCCCGGTGTCGTTGGGTGCAGGTCGCAAAACTGGAAAATCGTGTAGGGCCTGGGTGGAGCCAGGACCACCCATGAGCTTGCCGTGCCGAGCCGTGGAGGACGTCATCGATACTACAGATGGTGCAGTTTACACCATTGCTGATCCTTGAAAAGCCACAGATATTGCCGGCGGCCCGCCCTTGGGAGCCAAAGTGCTGGCCTGGGCTGTTGCCCATCCGCGAATTGCAGGTGGCGCTGGACTGAGCCTTGAGTGCTTTCGAAACAGGTGGGTCTAGTGAGTGGTCAGTCGACCGGGCCTGTTCCTCTGTGTTGGAGGATCCCCACTGTAGGCCCTGCGAATGCTGGGTGGAACGCGAGGTGCAACGCATATCTGGTGTGGCGTTCAGAGAGGACCCAGCGCGGACCGCATGAACTGCGGCTCTTGCAGTACTGCGAGATCCGGAATTAGCTGCAGGAGTCTGCCACTTGTATAGGAGAGTCAGTGGCGTCCACTATAAGACTTTACAGTAAGGGGGGGTTGGCTGGGGGCACCATTAGGACCACGGAAAGTTCCTCCCGAACACTTGCAGTGCCCCCCTCCCACCATGTCTGTTGGGGTGGATACAAGGTGCCTTCCTCAGGAAACCCCATTGTGTTTATGGCTACGATGATGAGGCCCGGTGGACGCCTGGACTAGATCCTGAGTGGCGGGATGCGGATGGTTGACACTCCACCTTGGCCGGTACACTACCACAACCTTCCTGAAGGCCAAACACCATCTTTGGTGGCACTGGCAGGGCTGGACCAGTTGCCAAGTTAAACTGTAGGTAGAGACGCACAGTGCCTGTGTAATACCTGCTCATTGGACCACCATTGCAGTCGAAAGTACACCACTCCTAAGGCGCCCTGCAAGATGGCATCAGGCCCTTTGTGCTGGGGTGGAGTTGGTGTGTAAGCTACTGGCCTACTGAGAAATGCGCACCAACTCTGTAGTGCAGCAGCATGCCCCCCCCCCCCCCTCCCCGGCGCCTGCATGAGCACAACACTTTAACGTTTGTCAAAATGGAAAAAATTGATGCAAAGCAGCCAAAGATATCACTTGAAAGCAAGTGCACTAGGAGCCATGGAGAACTGTCAAAAGAGATGGAAGAACAATCCAAGCAGACTGACGATGCAAGTGACTTGGATGAAGACCTCGCTCTCTTTTATTGGAGAGCAAATCTTGTCTTAAGACTATAGATTCCAAACTCACTGCCCGGCTGGATCAGGTCAAACAGCGGGTCGACTCACATAACACCCAGATAAAACAATTGGAGACCAGAGTATAAGACACAGAAAATACGCTCATGGACAATCAACAACTCCTGCTGAAAATGGACAAAGTGCTGTAACTCTTCCGTGTGAAGAACAAAGAATTAGAATCGTCCTCCTGAAAGAATAATCTTCTGATTACTTGTATCCCTGAATCAATGGCAATATCCAGGATGGAGGAATACATGGAATCCTTGCTCTGCAAGGACTGTCAGCAGTCTTTATCGTAGAACGAGCAAGCTGATCACTAGGACCAAGACCACCGCCTGGCACCCCTGCATGCCCAATAATTGCTCGCCAACTAAATTACTATAATCGCGACAAGATCCTACGGAAAGCTAGAGAAATGGGGGAGGTTAGACATCAGGGAACACTGTAGGAGAGTAGGATCTGCTTCACATGGGTACCTCCACTTTTTGCTGGTGTTTCACTGTTTTTCGACCTTAATCTGGCTGTGGCCCTGCTAATCAGGACCACAGCCTAGCTGCTTCCTCTCTAAAATGGTTTCCATGTACATTAGTTACATATCTAATTGGATTCTGGAGTGCCTTATAAGCCCCTAGTATATGGTATACTATGTACTTAGGGCATAGGTACCTCAAACGCCTACCAGGGGCTGCAGCATGTATTATGCCACCCCTGGTAAGCACTCCAAAATGACACCACAGGTCTGCTACTGCAACCTGGGTAAGGGTGTGCTTGCACCCATTACTGTGGTATAGGTTACCTATATCACTACCTTATACAGACACATATAAACATATAAGCCACTCCTATGGCAGGCCTTGACAATCCTGAAGGGAGAGTTCTTGGTTTTATGTAAGAGGGTGCCCAAGCATGAGCTGAGCCCCTCTGCAGCATTCAGAGATACTTCCTTATGGCTATTCTGTGATACAGCCATACCATATACTCTTAAGTGCATTATAACCTCGCGATAAATGCTAACTTTGGGATGGCAGCATCAAAACATGTCGTGTTTGGTGTCAAATGCTTTGGAATACTACCCCCCCCCGTCAGTTCTGGCGGGGGGGGGGTTACATTCCAGAGGGAGAGACATGTTCACACTGGCTAAACCCGGTTAAAACTTTCCAAAGCCCTGGCATCACAAAATGGATGCCACTACCACAGACACGGATCTGTCCATCACCACCCCCCTTTTTCCCAAATCGATTTTATCCACACTCAGTGTGGGAGGGTATGCTCAGACGTGAGTCCCTTGCTCATTGCACCATCAGGATTCAGGCAAGCCGGGCCGACGAAGGCTGTGATGCCAGAAACCGGTCCCCGGAAGCTTGTTTCCTTCCCAGTATAAGAATTGGCTTGGTAGTTTGGTTTGCCCTGTTCCCATCATGCACTGGGACAGGTACAGACTAATTTGCATGTAGCCAGGTTCTGAGCTGGGATGGTGCAGTGAGCTAAAAAACGGTGATGGATTAAAACCATGATCTCTTGACTTGGTAAGAGTATTCTGCATCATTCAGAAACTCTGTCCATCACCACCCCCTGTTTCCCAAACGGATCTGGCCTCCTGCTGCTGGGGGAAACTCCGGCAGGGGAGGTCTGGACAATAGGTTTCCTGTCACAGGGAGGTGTAACCACCTCCCCAGACAGGCTGATGTGTATTGGGGCAGGGTTGGTGCATTCAGAGAATGCTTTTTGAGACACTGCTTGGGCACACAAGGTGTCCCTGTGCATAGCCCAGTTCAAACCGGTTGCAGGGGCACTCAGCCCCTGCTCTGGCGCGAAACTGGACAAAGGGGAAGGGGTGTAACCACCCCCACCCCAGGCCCACCCGTAGGTGGAGCCTTAGAGTTAGTCCATCCCCTAAACTTAGTATAAGTATAGGAATACAGTCCCTAGGACTTTAGATTACCCTGGACGAACCTCTGCAATATATATCCTGGACCTTCGACTTTCTATCACGACTAGAAGACGGAAGAAATCTCCCTTGGGGTCAAGGAGTGACTCCGCTGCTTGGCAGGCACCAAAGAAGCAACTGACCGGTCTACAATTCTGAAGCTCTTGCCAGACGCCGAAGACTCTGCATCCCCAGAGGTGGATTTCCAGACTTCCCTGAGGCTACCCTGAGTCCACAGCAAAGCTGAGGCCCATGGCTATCGTGGGTAATGTGACCCCTGGACACCGTGAATTTTTGCAGCAACACTACCTTCCTGGTCATCCTCGAAGTTGTGCTTTGGGCTCTGAGTAGCCCCAGCCTTGAGCACCTCCTGCACTGAAGATTGTTGGCCTCCACTCCAGTAGTGATCCGTGGGCCAGCTTCAAGTGCGACTGCTGGAGGCTCCTTCGCGATCACTAGTCCGTTGGCTAGCAGGTCCCCACGAAGGCAACTCCACTTCTGCTTGGGCTTTTCTGGTTGCTCCAGACTTGCCCTTACTTACCTTTGCTGGGTGAGTCCATCAGACCTTGCTGGTCTGCACCGCAGTCCTTTCTCTGCATTCTTGAGACTTGCTGTTGCCAAGGCTTGTTGGGTCCTTCCTGGTCGCCGACACTGCAGCACTCGACAGACTTTGTGGGACAGCTTGAATCCGGCTCATGGACTTAGTCGACACCTCCTGGACCACGTGGCTGAAGAGTCAAGACACCCAGCAACTCACCTGATGCACCCGTCATCTGTGGGCATTGGTCCATCCTGCCCTAGGTCACTGACAAGTGACCCAGACTCTGTCCCCTCTTGCAGGAGATTGGCATCGACTGCATAGTTGCCCCCAACTTTTTGCTGATGTTTTGACTGTTGTTTGACTCTAGTCAGGTTGTGGCCCTGCTATCCAGGACCTCAGCCTATCTGCTTCCTCTCTAAACCGATGTGAGTACCCTAGGTACATACCAATTGGATACTGAGGACACCATATGAGCCCCCTGTAGATGGTACCCTAGGTACCCAGGGCATGGGTCCCTCAGAGGCCTACCAGGGGCTGAAGCACTCATTGTGCCACCCCTGGGACAGCCATACAAACTGACACCACCAGACCACTACTGTAGTCTGGGTAAGGTGGTGCTTGCGCCCCTTACAGGGATAAGGGTATCCTGTATCCCACTTAAAAACAACACATATATCCTCATAAGTCACCCCTAAGGCAGGCCTTGCTAATCCTACAAGGCAGGGTGCTGAGATATGTGTGAGGGGGAACCCCTACCTGAATAGGGCCCCTCTGCAACTTTTGTTAAAACGAGTGCGAGGTTGTTTGTAGTGCAGCCATACCATATACTCTTAAGCGCATTATAATAAATCGCGATAGGATGCTAACTTGAGAATGGCTGCACAGAACCATGTCGTGTTTGGTGTCAAACATCTTGGAATCATACCCCCAATCCAGTCATGGGAGAGAGGGCATGATTCCACCCAGCTAGAGGGGCGATATGGTAAAAGCGGCAGATTTTTAGACACCAATTTAAAAGAGCACACGTAGTACAAAATGGATGCTACCCGCCAACCACACAATTCTGGCTGTATGTTGCTGGACAGAACTCCAGCCACGGCAGCTGGACAATAGGGATCTTGTTGCAGGGAGGTGTCCCCACCTCCCCAGACAGACTATGTGGATTGGAACTGGGTGGGTGCACCTTAGGATGCCTTTCAGACTTGCACGTAGGCTTCTCCAGTGCCTACTTCTGCATACACCACCTCAGACCGGTTCAGGGGCATCCTCTCCCCTGCCCTGGCGGGAAACACACAAAGGGGAGAGGGTGTAGCCACCCTTTCCCGCCTGAACTCCCATTGGTGAGCTCTGATTCAAACACTCCCCTAATCTCTGGATAAAGGTGGGTGCAGGGTCCCCAGAGCTTCAGATTAATCTTGGACGAGAACTTTGCTTCAAAGACTTGAAACTTTGACGAGCTGCCGCTCAGCTGACGGAAGAAATCTCCCTTGGGGTAAAGGAGTTACCCCCCTGCTTGTCAGGCACCTGAAACACTGCAAGTGACCCAGTTGGCACTCCGCTGCTCCTACGGACATCGAAGACTTCTGCCTACCTTGAGGTGGGTTCCCAAGCATCCCAGAGGCCAGTGAGTGTGCACAGCAAGGCTGAGCACCGTGGACCCCGTGGGTGCCGAGATATCCAATACCCCAGGACAGCAGCCACCTCTTGCACAGCACAGGAACCCGACAAGTGGGGAAGTTGTGCTTTGGCCCATCATTGAGCCAACCTCTCAGCATCACCTGTGCCAAAGATCGATGCCCCAGCCCGCTCCGGTGACCCGTGGGTGCATCTTTACGCACTCCAAATTGCTGCCTCCCGCGGTCCCTTGACTCTCGACTGGTGGGCCCTGGCGGAGGTCAATCTTCACTTTCAAGAGCTCCCCTGGTTGCTCCAGGTCTGTTCTACAGTCTCCTCACTGGAGACCTCGCTCAGACCTCGTGGGTCTGCACCGTAGCTGTTTCTTGATTCTTGTGTGGGTTGCAGTTGCCAAGGCTTAGTGGATCCAATCCGGACACTAACACCGCAGTGGCCCTCATCCTTCATGGGACAGTTGCCCTCCAGCAGCTGGCCTTTCTTGATGCCTCCTGGAGCCCGTGGCTGCTGATCCAAGCTACCCAACTTTGACCTAGAAGCACCCAACATTGAAGGGCTCTCTCTCCTGAGGCCCCTGGTCACTGGCTAGTGACCCAGACTCTGTCCCCTCTGCTTTCAGGTCCTTTCCTTCAAGATCTACATCTTCAACCTGCACGACATCGACGACGCTTCACGCCAGCAGCAGTTCTTCACGTTTTTCCATTGAAAACGAGACATCGACCCGACACCGAAAACGACCTATGCACCCGGCTTACCTGGGGCAGGTAACAGTGGTACCTCGGTATTATCGTGGGTGTGGGCCCTTCAAGAGCTTAACTTAAAACTCCTGAACTTGAACCCCTCTAGATTCTTGCATTTTCCAACTGCGACATTTCCCATAGGGTTTAACAGGGATCCCGACTGTAGTTTCACCACTGGACACATTCCCCGTGGGTCCCCTTCCACACTACCTTGGGTGGTTTCGTAAGGGGCCAGCGATCCTAAGTGCCCTAGGCACTGTGTGCAGAATTGTCTTGGTTCTTTTACCACTTTTTTAATATATGGTTTGGTCCCTCCCTGGGGCTCTATGATTCCAGTGCTATTTATTGTAACTATAAATGCTTTATTGAATTGTATCTTTACCTCCAGACTCATAAGGAGACTAGTGGGATTTGTTCTTAGAATAAATACATATTTTGAATATATACCTGTGTGGACTACTCTTTCATTTGGTCATTCAAGAGGTTATCCATGGTAAAACAATAAGCTTAACACTCCTTTAAGACTTAGCCTGAAGGCTGCTCTCCACAGCTACCACTAGGATAGCTTTCTTTAAAGGTTGTCTTTTTAAACTATCACCTTAAGAGTCGAATTGGACTGGTGCAAGGTGTCCCCTATAACTAGTGGACAGCATATGCCAGGCCAACTTCTCATATTGGTGTGCAGCAGTTGGATTCAAGCTTGCCATTGTTTTACCAGATAACAAATTGAATTTCTAAAGTGAAATCCACTTTGGTACTAAAGGTACATATAAATTCAGCTTAGAATACAATAAGTTCTACTGAACTTGGAGTTGTGTGTAGAGGGCTTAGCACTCCTTGACTACAACTCAAGAAAGGGTTCAGTAGGCCACACCTAGTGTAGGTAGATGCAACAATCCACTACACTAGAAATGTCTTCAGGATCAGGAGCCCATAGGCCCTGGAAGGTCCACAAAGGGTCCCAGTCGACAGGTATGACAATCTCACTTTTGCTGAGCTAAGGGAGATGTGCACTGCTAGACATTTGAAGACAACCAAAGGTGCCAACACAACGTCTCAGAGAAATTCTGCTCATTGCAGACTTCAAGCAGACTCTAGTGTCTGATGGGGTAGACAGGTTGGGTGGGCATCCCACAGAAGAGGACACCCAGATGGTGAACTCTGATGAGGGCCAGGAAGAGGACAATGAACTCGACCTGGAAGAAACAGACAACTCACAACATGGAGGTGGGGACCTAAGGGGCACTCCCTCCATCCCTAATGGGAGAGTGGTGGATCCAAACAGGAGGAACAGATCCCCCTCAGTAGGGTCTGCCCATTCTGGGAGATCCAAAAGGACCTCTGCCTCTTCTCAGAGAAGAGATTCCTCTGAAGAGAGGAAATGCAGACTGATCCTGTTTGAGCAAGCCACGCTTCAGCTCAGGTGAGAACAGCTAGCATTAGACAGGGAGTCCCTGGAGCTTCAGAAAGCTTCAAAAAGGTGGGGTCTAGAGACCCCTGGTGGCAGTAACAGTACCCCTAGAGTTAGAGAGAAAGCTCCTGACGATAGGAACCTGCATAAGATTGTGCCCCCCTATCAGACAGGGGATGACATCCATAAATGGATCACTACACTTGAAAGGGCCTGTAAGGTTCAAAGGGTCCCAGTAGAGCAGTGGGCAGCAATCTTATGGCTCTCCTTTGCTGACAAAGGAAGAGACAAGCTCCTCTCTGTTAGAGAAGAGGATGCTGGTGATTATTATATCTTGAGGAGTGATTTAATAGATGGTTTTGGTCTAACCACTGATCAATACAGGTTAAAGTTCAGAGATACCCAGAAAGCACAAAATCAAGATTGGGTAGACTTTGTAGATTGTGCTACCAAGGCTCTGGAGGGTTGGTTAAATAGCAGTAAGTTAAATGATTATCAAGGATTATACAATCTCATCATGAGGGAGCAGATCCTTAATAACTGTCAGAATCAGCTATTGCATCAGCACCTGGTGGACTCAGATCTGACCTCTCCCCAAGAATTGGGAAAGAAGGCAGACAAATGGGTCAGAACCAGGACCAAGCAAAAGGTCCAGCCCTTGGGGGGTGCAACTAAAAAGGAAGATGCCAAAAACTCTGAGAAGGGTGGGGAAAAGGGAAAAGACCAGCAGTCTTCAACAGGCCCCCAAAAAGCAGCATCTGAAAATTCCCAGTCTAACAAAGCTAAACAGCCAAGGAAGCCATGGTGTAAAAACTGTAAGCAGAAAACCCATTGGACTTCAGACTGTAACAAGGCCAAAGACTCCACAACTACCACTACACCTGCCCCTAAGGCATCTGTTCCCCCTAGTCCAGCTATAGGTGGTGGTACACAGAACAAGGGTTTAGTAGGGTTGACCTTGAGATCTGGAGAGGACTCTGGCCTAGTCAGAACACCTACTCAGGCTGTGCTGGTTTGTGATGGGGACCTGTCCCTGTTTGTGAGTCCCAGTGGTCTGGGCAAATACAAACAACAGCCTAGGGTAAATGGAAGGGAGTCTCTAGCATACAGAGACACAGGGGCTAGTGTCACCATGGTGACTAAGGACCTTGTGGACCCTAGCCAAATCATACTTGGGGTAACTTACCAAGTGACCAATGCGAGCAATGTCAGTACTAACCATGCTCTGGCAGTTGTTAACTTCTCTTGGGGAGGGGTAACTGGCCTAAAGAAGGTTGTGGTGAGTGCAGACCTACCAGTAGAATGTTTGCTAGGAAATGATTTGGAGACCTCAGCATGGGCTGATGTGGAGCTAACTACCCATGCAGCAATGCTGGGTATCCCTGCAGAAGTGTTTGCCCTGACAAGGTCAAAAGCTAAGCTGACAGAAACTGAACAGGCCTTGGATCCTGGAAAAATGGACCAAGGACCTCCCAAGAGGAGGAGTAGCAGGGGCAAGACAGTGTCTTTCCCCCAGGATCAGTCTGAAGAAACTCTTGTAGCAGAAGAGGATCTGACCCCTGAAGAAGGAACTGTCTCAGATGAACTTGAGCCTGATCAGGTTGAGTTATTGGGGACAGGGGGACCTTCTAGGGCAGACTTGAGCCTGGAGCAGCAAAGCTGCCCCACTCTTGAACCCCTCAGACAGCAGGCTGCTGCTGAGGCTGCTGGGAATGCTGTTGGAACCCATAAGATATATTGGAATGATGGGCTCCTTTACTCTGAGGGTCAAGACCCCAAGCCTGGTGCAGCCAGGAGGTTGGTCATACCTCAGAAGTTTAGGGGTTTCCTGCTCACACTAGCCCATGATATTCCCTTAGCAGGACACCTAGGCCAAAATAAGACTTGGGACAGACTTGTCCCTCACTTTCATTGGCCTCAAATGAGTGAGGACTGCAAGAGTTGTTGTAGCTCTTGCATTACCTGCCAGGCCAGTGGCAAGGCAGGTAAGTCCACAAAGGCCCCCCTGATACCACTACCTGTGGTGGGGGTTCCCTTTGAAAGGGTAGGGATTGACATTGTTGGTCCCCTTGACCCACCAACAGCCTCTGGGCACAGGTTTATTCTGGTGGCAGTGGATCATGCCACCAGGTACCCAGAAGCTATTCCCCTTAGAACCATCACAGCACCTGTGGTGGCAAGAGCCCTCCTGGGAATATTTTCCAGGGTGGGTTTCCCTAAGGAGGTGTTGTCCGATAGAGATACAAACTTTATGAGTAGTTACCTCAAGGCAATGTGGAAGGAGTGTGGTGTTAACTACAGGTTCACCATCCCTTATCATCCTCAATGCAATGGGCTTGTTGAAAGATTTAACAAGACCCTCAAGGTTATGATCAAAGGACTCCCAGAAAAGCTCAGGTGAAAATGGGATGTTCTTCTGCCCTGCCTTCTCTTTGCATACAGGGAGGTGCCACAGAAGGGGGTTGGTTCCAGCCCTTTTGAACTTTTGTTTGGCCACCCTGTCAGAGGGCCACTCTGTCTAGTGAAGGAGGGATGGGAGTTACCTCTAAAACACCCTAAACAGGATATTGTGGACTATGTACTTGGTCTCCGCTCCAGGATGGCCGAGTACATGAAGAAGGCAACAAAAAACCTTGAGGCAAGTCAGGAATTACAGAAAGCCTGGCATGACCAAAAGGTTGTACTGGTGGTGTACCAGCCAGGACAGAAGGTATGGGTGTTGGAGCCAGTGGCCCCAGCAGCCCTCCAAGACAAATGGAGTGGACCCCATACCATATTGGAACAGAAGGGAGAGGTCACCTATTTGGTGGACCTTGGCACTCCCAGAAGTCCCCACAGGGTACTTCACGTGAGTAGACTGAAACCATATGTGGACATGGCTGACATGGGCTTGCTCATGGCAACTGATGAGGGACAGGAGGAGGAGAGTGACCCTCTCCCAGACCTGCTCTCTCACAACCCTGATGATGGGTCAGTAGATGGTGTAGCCTTGGCAGGCAGCCTCACTGCCCACCAACAGTCTGACTGCAGACAGGTTCTCCAGTCATTCAGACATATGTTTTCACTGACTCCAAGTCAGACCACCTGATGCACTCATGAAGTGGACACTGGGGACAGTCTGCCTGTGAAGAATAAGATCTACAGGCAACCTGACCATGTCAGGGACTGCAAAAGGACAGAAGTCCAAAACATGTTGGAATTGGGAGTTATTGAGCCCTCAGATAGCCCTTGGGCTAGCCCAGTAGTCCTGGTACCCAAGCCTGACACCCAGGGTGGCAAGAAAGAGATGAGGTTCTGTGTAAACCACAGAGGACTCAATGCAGTCACTAGGACTGATGCACATCCCATTCCCAGAGCAGATGAGCTCATAGATAAATTGGCCTCAGCCAAATATCTGAGCACATTTGATCTGACAGCTGGCTACTGGCAGATAAGGTTAGCTGAATCTGCAAAAGCCAAAAGAGCATTTTCAACCCCTGGTGGGCACTATCAATTTATTGTAATGCCCTTTGGTTTGAAAAATCCACCTGCCACTTTTCAAAGGTCGGTGAACCAAGTCCTCTCAGGCCTGGATGACTTTAGTGCAGCATATCTAGATGATGTTGCTGTCTTCAGCTCCACCTGGGAGGATCACCTGATCCACCTGAGGAAAGTTTTGGAAGCCCTGCAAAAGGCAGGACGCACTATCAAGGCTACCAAGTGCCAGATAGGGCAGAGTCAGGTTGTGTACCTGGGCCACCTTGTAGGTGGAGGCCAGGTTCAACCACTACAGAGCAAAATTCAGACCATCATGGACTGGGTTGCTCCAACCACCCAGACTCAGGTCCGAGCTTTCTTAGGCCTGACTGGGTATTACAGAAGATTTGTGAAGGGATATGGATCCATTGTGACCCCCTTAAATTACTTAACCTCTAAGAGGATGCCCAAGAAAGTTCAGTGGACTGTCAGCTGTCAGAAAGCTTTTGATGACCTAAAACAGGCCATGTGCTCTGCTCCAGTGCTCCAAAGCCCCAACTACTCCAAATAATTCATAGTTTAAACTGCTGCATCTGAGGTGGGGGTAGGTGCTGTATTATCACAACTGAATGAAGAGGGCCAGGATCAACCAGTAGCTTTTATTAGCAGACGGTTGACCCCCAGAGAGAAACGTTGGTCAGCTATAGAGAGGGAGGCCTTTGCTGTGGTCTGGGACTTGAAGAAGCTGAGGCCATACTTGTTTGGCACTCACTTCATTGTTCAAACCGACCATAAGCCCCTCCTATGGCTAAAAGAGATGAAGGGTGAAAACCCCAAACTACTCAGGTGGTCCATTTCCCTACAGGGGATAGACTATACAGTAGAACATAGACCTGGGAGCAACCATGCCAATGCAGATGGCCTCTCCAGATATTTTCACTTAGAACATGAAGACTCAACTGGTCAAGGTTAGTTTAATGTCCCTGCATTGGGGGGGGGGGGGGTATGTAGGAGATTGGCATCGACTGCATAGTTGCCCCCAACTTTTTGCTGATGTTTTGACTGTTTTTTGACTCTAGCCAGACTGTGGCCCTGCTATCCAGGACCCAAGCCTATCTACTTCCTCTGTAAACTGATGTGAGTACCCTAAGTACATACCAATTGGATACTGAGGACACCCTATGAGCCCCCTGTAGATGGTATCCTAGGTACCCAGGGCATGGGTCCCTCAGAGGCCTACCAGGGGCTGAAGCACTCATTGTGCCACCCCTGGGACAGCCATACAAACTGACACCACCAGACCACTACTGTAGTCTGGGTAAAGTGGTGCTTGCACCCCTTACAGGGAAATAGGTATCCTGAATCCCACTTAAATACAAAACATATATCCTCATAAGTCACCCCTAAGGCAGGCCTTGCTAATCCTACAAGGCAGGGTGCTGAGATATGTGTTAGGGGGAACCCATACTTGAGTAGGGCCTCTGTGCAACTTTGTTAAAACGAGTGCGAGGTTGTTTGTAGTGCAGCCATACCATATACTCTTAAGCGCATTATAATAAATCGCGATAGGATGCTAACTTGAGAATGGTTGCACAGAACCATGTTGTGTTTGGTGTCAAACATCTTGGAATCATACCCCCAATCCAGTCATGGGAGAGAGGGCATGATTCCACCCTGCTAGAGGGGTGATATGGTAAAAGCTGCAGATTTTAGACACCAATTTAAAAGAGCACACGTAGTACAAAATGGATGCTACCCGCCACCCACACGATTCTGGCTGCCTGTTGCTGGGCAGAACTCCAGCCACGGCAGCTGGACAATAGGGATCTTGTTGCAGGGAGGTGTCCCCACCTCCCCAGACAGACTATGTGGATTGGAACTGGGTGGGTGCAACTTAGGATGCCTTTCAGACTTGCACGTAGGCTTCTCCAGTGCCTACTTCTGCATACACCACCTCAGACCGGTTCAGGGGCATCCTCTCCCCTGCCCTAGCGGGAAACACACAAAGGGGAGAGGGTGTAGCCACCCTTTCCTGCCTGAACTCCCTTTGGTGAGCTCTGATTCAGACACTCCCCTAATCTCTGGATAAAGGTGGGTGCAGGGTCCCCAGAGCTTCAGATTAATCTTGGACGAGAACTTTGCTTCAAAGACTTGAAACTTCGATGAGCTGCCGCTCAGCTGACGGAAGAAATCTCCCTTGGGGTAAAGGAGTTACCCCCCTGCTTGTCAGGCACCTGAAACACTGCAAGTGACCCGGTTGGCACTCCGCTGTTCCTACGGACATCAAAGACTTCTGCCTACCCTGAGGTGGGTTCCCAAGCATCCCAGAGGCCAGTGAGTGTGCACAGCAAGGCTGAGCACCGTGGACCCCGTGGGTGCCGAGATACCCAATACCACAGGACACCGGCCACCTCTTGCACAGCACACGAACCCAACGAGTGGAGAAGTTGTGCTTTGGCCCATCATTGAGCCAACCTCTCAGCATCACCTGTGCCAAAGATTGACACCCCAACCCACTCCGGCGACCCGTGGGCACATCTTTACGCACTCCAAATTGATGCCTCCCAAGGTCCCTTGTCTCTCGACTGGTGGGCCCTGGCGGAGGTCAATCTTCACTTTCAAGAGCTCCCCTGATTGCTCCAGGCCTGCTCTACAGTCTCTTTGCTGGAGACCTCGCTCAGACCTCGTGGGTTTGCACCATAGCTGTTTCTTGATTCTTGCATGGGTTGCGGTTGCCAAGGCTTAGTGGATCCAATCCAGACACTAACACTGCAGCGGCCCTCATCCTTTGTGGGACAGTCGCCCTCCAGCAGCTGGCCTTCCTTGATGCCTCCTGGAGCCCGTGGCTGCTGATCCAAGCTACCCAACTTCGACCTAGAAGCACCCAACATTGAAGGGCTCTCTCTCCTGAGGCCCCTGGTCACTGGCTAGTGACCCAGACTCTGTCCCCTCTGCTTTCAGGTCCTTTCCTTCAAGATCTACATCTTCAACCTGCACGACATCGACGACGCTTCACGCCAGCAGCAGTTCTTCACGTTTTTCCATTGAAAACGAGACATCGACCCAACACCGAAAACGACCTATGCACCCGGCTTCCCTGGGCCAGGTAACAGTGGTACCTCGGTACTATCGTGGGTGTGGGCCCTTCAAGAGCTTAACTTAAAACTCCTGAACTTGAACTCCTCCTAGAAGTGTCTAGATTCTTGCATTTTCCAACCGCGACATTTCCCATAGGGTTTAACAGGGATCCCGACTGTAGTTTCACCACTGCACACGTTCCCCGTGGGTCCCCTTCCACACTACCTTGGGTGGTTTCGTAAGGGGCCAGCAATCCTAAGTGCCCTAGGCACTGTCTGCAGAATTGTCTTGGTTCTTATACCATTTTTTTAATATATGGTTTGGTCCCCACCTGGGGCCCTATGATTCCAGTGCTATTTATTGTAACTATAAATGCTTTATTGAATTGTATCTTTACTTTCAGCCTCATAAAGAGACTAGCTGGATTTGTTCTTAGAATAAATACATATTTTGAATATATACCTGTGTGGACTACTCTTTCATTTGGTCATTCAAGAGGTTATCCATGGTAAAACAATAAGCTTAACACTCCTTCAAGACTTAGCCTGAAGGCTGCTCTCCACAGCTACTGCTAGGATAGCTTTCTTTAAAGGTTGTCTTTTTAAACTATCACCTTAAGAGTCGAATTGGACTGGTGCAAGGTGTCCCCTATAACTAGTGGACAGCATATGCCAGGCCAACTTCTCACACCTCTGCTTCCTAGATCCAGACTTGGATCTCTCCGGACACTTCTCTTCACGGCAGCAGCAGTTCTTTGCAGGCTTCCATTGGAATCGACGACGCGACCCGACACCAAAAGACACCAATGCACCCGGCTTCCCTGGGTGAGGTAACTCGAGTACTCCGGTACTCTCGTGGGTGCTAGCCCTAGAACTGTCTAAGTCCAAAATGGTTTGGTCCTGACTCGATTAGAAGTGTCCCTAATCTTTAAAATTCCAACCGCGACATTCCCCATAGAAGATAATAGGAAACCGCGGTTGTGTTTTCACACTGCATACGGCTCCCGTGGGTCCCCTGTGTCACTACCTTGGGTGGTTCCTTGGGGTCCCAGCGATTCTAGAGGCAATAGGCCTAGTGCCTATTACAGTCGTGGTTTTTATACCACTTTTTTAGTATATGGTTTGGTATGCCCCTAGGGCCCAAACGTGTACTTGTGCTTTTACTGATGCTTAAACACTTGTAACTAAAGTACTTCGAACTCCAGTCTCATAAAGAGACTAGAGGGGTGTGTGTTATCTTAAATACATATATTTTAAATATATACCTGGTGTGGTTGTCTTTTCATTTGATCATTCAAGAGATTATAGACTGGTAAAACAAGCTGCTTTACATTCCTTCAAGACTTAGCCTGAAGGCTGCTACCATAGCTACCACTAGGATAGCTTTCATATAAGGTTGGCTTTAACCTATCACCATAAGGGGTTGTTTGGACTGATACAAGGTGCCCACTAGAACTAGTGGACAGCATATATCAGGCCACCTTCTCACAAACACCCTCTCCTTTTTCCTGGACTTCACCCTAGCTGTGCCGGCCACAAGGAGGGAATTTCTACTGGCAAACTCATCCTTCAACAACTGGAGATCCCTTACGCCCTCCTTTACCTGGCCAAGCTGCGCATTGCCCGAGAGAGCAAGCTGCAGGTCTTCACTTATTCTAAAACTGCGTTGTCTTATGCAAAGCAAATCAACATAGTTAGAAAGAAGCTACCTATCTCTCCTGGCTCTTTGGAGGAGGGACACATCAGTGACAATGACTAGATTAAAACATAGAGCAGTTGCTCTTAGTAGGCAGTCTGGCCTATAGAACAATTACCCTTCTAGACTGGCACGCCGTAGGTGGGGCAGATGTCCTCAATTGCAGCGTGTTTTTTCCCTGTGTTCCCACTTTCAATATACTCTTCAGCCACCCCACCATGTGCCAGGGGTGTCCGTCTGTTGTGCCCATGTCCCCATGGGATAATTCCCTTGTGCACCTGTGATGCTTACTTGTTGGGAATCTTGTGATGGGAGGAAGGTCTGTCTCAACCTCTTTGGGTGTTTGAGTGGGTGGGTGGGTCTATGTGGGGGGATAAGTTACCCTTCCAGTGGACCGTTTGGGAGATGCTATGTGGGGGTAAGGGGAGCGACGGAATGACAGTTGGGGTAATTTTCTTTTTTACATGTTTTGTTTATGCAGCTGTAGTTCCCATGTTTTAGACCTACAGGTAGACAACACAAACACCTACATTCTGAAACTACAACCCACACAACTGCATATGACAGAAAACACGACACAGAGTGTCATGTATACTCTCAACCTGACAGCATGTCAAACGTAACATACTTAACATGGAATGTACGGGGTCTTAATGATCACCGCAAATCCCTACTGGTACACGCATATCTCACTCATCATGGCATAGACCTATGTTTCCTACAGGAGACGCACCTCTTTACTAGTAATACGGCCCATCTTCAGGCTCGTTGGTGCGGCAAATCCAATGCCTCAGTCTACTCAAATTATGCCAGAGGCGTCACAATATTACTCAGAAAAGGGCTGCCATGGTGCACTATCGGCCAGTGATATGAGGTGGAGACTTCAATGTTGCGCTACAAGAACAGTTAGACTGCTCTGGTATCAGACTGCAACACCCGCGATCTGCCAAGGCCCTTAATACACTGATCACTGATAACACATTTCTGAATATCTGGCGATGTAAACACCAAACTTAACAAGACGGCACTTGCTTTTCCTTTACTCACGGCTCATGGTCCTGCATCAACTTCTAACTAGTGTCCAGGGATGTAGCTGCCTGTTCCACTTCAGTTGAGCATTTACCAGGCACTCTCTCGGACCACTTGCCAGTGCGCTTGGGCCTTCAGATTCCAAAGAGCCTACCCCAGATGTTTTCATGGGGGCTACCCCCGCAGGCACTGCGAGACGCGGCGTTTAGGGAAGAGATCTCGCAGGCTATCACAGAGTATTTTGCCATCAAAGCCGGGTCCGTGGATTCACCCTCCTTGACATGGGAGACGTTTAAGGTAAAATTCGGGGCACTTGCATTGCCAAGCTGACTGACATAAAAACCAAACTTTATGAATATCAAACCGAGATACAGTATCTCGGATGCGAGATGCAGGCGAGATGCTACGGCGAGGGAGATCGCCCTGATAGGACACTGGCAGGACTGCTGAGTAGACCACATGCCTCATCGTATGTGTCCAAGCTGCGAAACAACAATGGGTAAATGCTTACATCACCGCAAGACTGCCCTCTGTAATGTCTTTTTTTCACCCAGCTCTACTCTGTGGGGACAACATGCGAACAGGAGTCGCTACAATGCTATTTCGACTCCATCAAACTGCTCTGGCAAGACACTGGGCACCGGGAATACCTGAACGCCCCTATTACGCTGGAAGAAATAGCACAAGTGATTGCTAGTCCCCGGGAGATAAAGCCCCAAGCTCGGATGGGCTCACTCCCACCTTCTATAAAGAATACGCCACCATACTTATTCCACATCTCATCTAGATGTACCATGAATCACTGTCGGTGTGCCACCTCCCCCCAACTCTGTGAAGCAGTCCTCACAGGTATACTAAAGCTGGATAAACCCCCAGAGCTCTGCGATTCTTATCGCCCCCTATCATTAATAAATGTAGATAACAAAATATAAGTGAAGATCCTGCCGAACCGTTTAGTACCCCTCAAGCCTCTAATTGAACAACCTGAACAATCCAAGTTTATAATTTACGTAAATGGGTCGCGACACTGCTCGTCATGCTGCAAATAACCCCAAAGGATTCTGGATAATGTAGTGGCTACGGTGAGTACGCCTACGCCACGAGTATATAGAAATATAATGCCATCCCTGGACACGTGTTTCGAGGTAATTGCCTCTCGTCAGCAGGGAGCAGGTAGGTATGCGGGGTGCCGATGACTGCCATATATATAGGTAAAATACCTTCCAAGGCGCGCAGGTGCAGACACCGGGCTCGTCAGCCAAAGTCGCTCGAATGAGCTATTAGTAATTTACGTAAATGGGTCGCGACACTGCTCGTCATGCTGCAAATAACCCCAAAGGATTCTGGATAATGTAGTGGCTACGGTGAGTACGCCTACGCCACGAGTATATAGAAATATAATGCCATCCCTGGACACGTGTTTCGAGGTAATTGCCTCTCGTCAGCAGGGAGCAGGTAGGTATGCGGGGTGCCGATGACTGCCATATATATAGGTAAAATACCTTCCAAGGCGCGCAGGTGCAGACACCGGGCTCGTCAGCCAAAGTCGCTCGAATGAGCTATTAGTAATTTACGTAAATGGGTCGCGACACTGCTCGTCATGCTGCAAATAACCCCAAAGGATTCTGGATAATGTAGTGGCTACGGTGAGTACGCCTACGCCACGAGTATATAGAAATATAATGCCATCCCTGGACACGTGTTTCGAGGTAATTGCCTCTCGTCAGCAGGGAGCAGGTAGGTATGCGGGGTGCCGATGACTGCCATATATATAGGTAAAATACCTTCCAAGGCGCGCAGGTGCAGACACCGGGCTCGTCAGCCAAAGTCGCTCGAATGAGCTATTAGTAATTTACGTAAATGGGTCGCGACACTGCTCGTCATGCTGCAAATAACCCCAAAGGATTCTGGATAATGTAGTGGCTACGGTGAGTACGCCTACGCCACGAGTATATAGAAATATAATGCCATCCCTGGACACGTGTTTCGAGGTAATTGCCTCTCGTCAGCAGGGAGCAGGTAGGTATGCGGGGTGCCGATGACTGCCATATATATAGGTAAAATACCTTCCAAGGCGCGCAGGTGCAGACACCGGGCTCGTCAGCCAAAGTCGCTCGAATGAGCTATTAGTAATTTACGTAAATGGGTCGCGACACTGCTCGTCATGCTGCAAATAACCCCAAAGGATTCTGGATAATGTAGTGGCTACGGTGAGTACGCCTACGCCACGAGTATATAGAAATATAATGCCATCCCTGGACACGTGTTTCGAGGTAATTGCCTCTCGTCAGCAGGGAGCAGGTAGGTATGCGGGGTGCCGATGACTGCCATATATATAGGTAAAATACCTTCCAAGGCGCGCAGGTGCAGACACCGGGCTCGTCAGCCAAAGTCGCTCGAATGAGCTATTAGTAATTTACGTAAATGGGTCGCGACACTGCTCGTCATGCTGCAAATAACCCCAAAGGATTCTGGATAATGTAGTGGCTACGGTGAGTACGCCTACGCCACGAGTATATAGAAATATAATGCCATCCCTGGACACGTGTTTCGAGGTAATTGCCTCTCGTCAGCAGGGAGCAGGTAGGTATGCGGGGTGCCGATGACTGCCATATATATAGGTAAAATACCTTCCAAGGCGCGCAGGTGCAGACACCGGGCTCGTCAGCCAAAGTCGCTCGAATGAGCTATTAGTAATTTACGTAAATGGGTCGCGACACTGCTCGTCATGCTGCAAATAACCCCAAAGGATTCTGGATAATGTAGTGGCTACGGTGAGTACGCCTACGCCACGAGTATATAGAAATATAATGCCATCCCTGGACACGTGTTTCGAGGTAATTGCCTCTCGTCAGCAGGGAGCAGGTAGGTATGCGGGGTGCCGATGACTGCCATATATATAGGTAAAATACCTTCCAAGGCGCGCAGGTGCAGACACCGGGCTCGTCAGCCAAAGTCGCTCGAATGAGCTATTAGTAATTTACGTAAATGGGTCGCGACACTGCTCGTCATGCTGCAAATAACCCCAAAGGATTCTGGATAATGTAGTGGCTACGGTGAGTACGCCTACGCCACGAGTATATAGAAATATAATGCCATCCCTGGACACGTGTTTCGAGGTAATTGCCTCTCGTCAGCAGGGAGCAGGTAGGTATGCGGGGTGCCGATGACTGCCATATATATAGGTAAAATACCTTCCAAGGCGCGCAGGTGCAGACACCGGGCTCGTCAGCCAAAGTCGCTCGAATGAGCTATTAGTAATTTACGTAAATGGGTCGCGACACTGCTCGTCATGCTGCAAATAACCCCAAAGGATTCTGGATAATGTAGTGGCTACGGTGAGTACGCCTACGCCACGAGTATATAGAAATATAATGCCATCCCTGGACACGTGTTTCGAGGTAATTGCCTCTCGTCAGCAGGGAGCAGGTAGGTATGCGGGGTGCCGATGACTGCCATATATATAGGTAAAATACCTTCCAAGGCGCGCAGGTGCAGACACCGGGCTCGTCAGCCAAAGTCGCTCGAATGAGCTATTAGTAATTTACGTAAATGGGTCGCGACACTGCTCGTCATGCTGCAAATAACCCCAAAGGATTCTGGATAATGTAGTGGCTACGGTGAGTACGCCTACGCCACGAGTATATAGAAATATAATGCCATCCCTGGACACGTGTTTCGAGGTAATTGCCTCTCGTCAGCAGGGAGCAGGTAGGTATGCGGGGTGCCGATGACTGCCATATATATAGGTAAAATACCTTCCAAGGCGCGCAGGTGCAGACACCGGGCTCGTCAGCCAAAGTCGCTCGAATGAGCTATTAGTAATTTACGTAAATGGGTCGCGACACTGCTCGTCATGCTGCAAATAACCCCAAAGGATTCTGGATAATGTAGTGGCTACGGTGAGTACGCCTACGCCACGAGTATATAGAAATATAATGCCATCCCTGGACACGTGTTTCGAGGTAATTGCCTCTCGTCAGCAGGGAGCAGGTAGGTATGCGGGGTGCCGATGACTGCCATATATATAGGTAAAATACCTTCCAAGGCGCGCAGGTGCAGACACCGGGCTCGTCAGCCAAAGTCGCTCGAATGAGCTATTAGTAATTTACGTAAATGGGTCGCGACACTGCTCGTCATGCTGCAAATAACCCCAAAGGATTCTGGATAATGTAGTGGCTACGGTGAGTACGCCTACGCCACGAGTATATAGAAATATAATGCCATCCCTGGACACGTGTTTCGAGGTAATTGCCTCTCGTCAGCAGGGAGCAGGTAGGTATGCGGGGTGCCGATGACTGCCATATATATAGGTAAAATACCTTCCAAGGCGCGCAGGTGCAGACACCGGGCTCGTCAGCCAAAGTCGCTCGAATGAGCTATTAGTAATTTACGTAAATGGGTCGCGACACTGCTCGTCATGCTGCAAATAACCCCAAAGGATTCTGGATAATGTAGTGGCTACGGTGAGTACGCCTACGCCACGAGTATATAGAAATATAATGCCATCCCTGGACACGTGTTTCGAGGTAATTGCCTCTCGTCAGCAGGGAGCAGGTAGGTATGCGGGGTGCCGATGACTGCCATATATATAGGTAAAATACCTTCCAAGGCGCGCAGGTGCAGACACCGGGCTCGTCAGCCAAAGTCGCTCGAATGA
Organism: Triturus cristatus; assembly: GCF_964204655.1. NCBI lineage: Eukaryota > Metazoa > Chordata > Amphibia > Caudata > Salamandridae > Triturus > Triturus cristatus. The sequence goes on along the minus strand of NC_140591.1, from coordinate 863,379,000 downwards.
GCTATTAGTAATTTACGTAAATGGGTCGCGACACTGCTCGTCATGCTGCAAATAACCCCAAAGGATTCTGGATAATGTAGTGGCTACGGTGAGTACGCCTACGCCACGAGTATATAGAAATATAATGCCATCCCTGGACACGTGTTTCGAGGTAATTGCCTCTCGTCAGCAGGGAGCAGGTAGGTATGCGGGGTGCCGATGACTGCCATATATATAGGTAAAATACCTTCCAAGGCGCGCAGGTGCAGACACCGGGCTCGTCAGCCAAAGTCGCTCGAATGAGCTATTAGTAATTTACGTAAATGGGTCGCGACACTGCTCGTCATGCTGCAAATAACCCCAAAGGATTCTGGATAATGTAGTGGCTACGGTGAGTACGCCTACGCCACGAGTATATAGAAATATAATGCCATCCCTGGACACGTGTTTCGAGGTAATTGCCTCTCGTCAGCAGGGAGCAGGTAGGTATGCGGGGTGCCGATGACTGCCATATATATAAGTAAAATACCTTCCAAGGCGCGCAGGTGCAGACACCGGGCTCGTCAGCCAAAGTCGCTCGAATGAGCTATTAGTAATTTACGTAAATGGGTCGCGACACTGCTCGTCATGCTGCAAATAACCCCAAAGGATTCTGGATAATGTAGTGGCTACGGTGAGTACGCCTACGCCACGAGTATATAGAAATATAATGCCATCCCTGGACACGTGTTTCGAGGTAATTGCCTCTCGTCAGCAGGGAGCAGGTAGGTATGCGGGGTGCCGATGACTGCCATATATATAGGTAAAATACCTTCCAAGGCGCGCAGGTGCAGACACCGGGCTCGTCAGCCAAAGTCGCTCGAATGAGCTATTAGTAATTTACGTAAATGGGTCGCGACACTGCTCGTCATGCTGCAAATAACCCCAAAGGATTCTGGATAATGTAGTGGCTACGGTGAGTACGCCTACGCCACGAGTATATAGAAATATAATGCCATCCCTGGACACGTGTTTCGAGGTAATTGCCTCTCGTCAGCAGGGAGCAGGTAGGTATGCGGGGTGCCGATGACTGCCATATATATAGGTAAAATACCTTCCAAGGCGCGCAGGTGCAGACACCGGGCTCGTCAGCCAAAGTCGCTCGAATGAGCTATTAGTAATTTACGTAAATGGGTCGCGACACTGCTCGTCATGCTGCAAATAACCCCAAAGGATTCTGGATAATGTAGTGGCTACGGTGAGTACGCCTACGCCACGAGTATATAGAAATATAATGCCATCCCTGGACACGTGTTTCGAGGTAATTGCCTCTCGTCAGCAGGGAGCAGGTAGGTATGCGGGGTGCCGATGACTGCCATATATATAAGTAAAATACCTTCCAAGGCGCGCAGGTGCAGACACCGGGCTCGTCAGCCAAAGTCGCTCGAATGAGCTATTAGTAATTTACGTAAATGGGTCGCGACACTGCTCGTCATGCTGCAAATAACCCCAAAGGATTCTGGATAATGTAGTGGCTACGGTGAGTACGCCTACGCCACGAGTATATAGAAATATAATGCCATCCCTGGACACGTGTTTCGAGGTAATTGCCTCTCGTCAGCAGGGAGCAGGTAGGTATGCGGGGTGCCGATGACTGCCATATATATAGGTAAAATACCTTCCAAGGCGCGCAGGTGCAGACACCGGGCTCGTCAGCCAAAGTCGCTCGAATGAGCTATTAGTAATTTACGTAAATGGGTCGCGACACTGCTCGTCATGCTGCAAATAACCCCAAAGGATTCTGGATAATGTAGTGGCTACGGTGAGTACGCCTACGCCACGAGTATATAGAAATATAATGCCATCCCTGGACACGTGTTTCGAGGTAATTGCCTCTCGTCAGCAGGGAGCAGGTAGGTATGCGGGGTGCCGATGACTGCCATATATATAGGTAAAATACCTTCCAAGGCGCGCAGGTGCAGACACCGGGCTCGTCAGCCAAAGTCGCTCGAATGAGCTATTAGTAATTTACGTAAATGGGTCGCGACACTGCTCGTCATGCTGCAAATAACCCCAAAGGATTCTGGATAATGTAGTGGCTACGGTGAGTACGCCTACGCCACGAGTATATAGAAATATAATGCCATCCCTGGACACGTGTTTCGAGGTAATTGCCTCTCGTCAGCAGGGAGCAGGTAGGTATGCGGGGTGCCGATGACTGCCATATATATAAGTAAAATACCTTCCAAGGCGCGCAGGTGCAGACACCGGGCTCGTCAGCCAAAGTCGCTCGAATGAGCTATTAGTAATTTACGTAAATGGGTCGCGACACTGCTCGTCATGCTGCAAATAACCCCAAAGGATTCTGGATAATGTAGTGGCTACGGTGAGTACGCCTACGCCACGAGTATATAGAAATATAATGCCATCCCTGGACACGTGTTTCGAGGTAATTGCCTCTCGTCAGCAGGGAGCAGGTAGGTATGCGGGGTGCCGATGACTGCCATATATATAGGTAAAATACCTTCCAAGGCGCGCAGGTGCAGACACCGGGCTCGTCAGCCAAAGTCGCTCGAATGAGCTATTAGTAATTTACGTAAATGGGTCGCGACACTGCTCGTCATGCTGCAAATAACCCCAAAGGATTCTGGATAATGTAGTGGCTACGGTGAGTACGCCTACGCCACGAGTATATAGAAATATAATGCCATCCCTGGACACGTGTTTCGAGGTAATTGCCTCTCGTCAGCAGGGAGCAGGTAGGTATGCGGGGTGCCGATGACTGCCATATATATAGGTAAAATACCTTCCAAGGCGCGCAGGTGCAGACACCGGGCTCGTCAGCCAAAGTCGCTCGAATGAGCTATTAGTAATTTACGTAAATGGGTCGCGACACTGCTCGTCATGCTGCAAATAACCCCAAAGGATTCTGGATAATGTAGTGGCTACGGTGAGTACGCCTACGCCACGAGTATATAGAAATATAATGCCATCCCTGGACACGTGTTTCGAGGTAATTGCCTCTCGTCAGCAGGGAGCAGGTAGGTATGCGGGGTGCCGATGACTGCCATATATATAGGTAAAATACCTTCCAAGGCGCGCAGGTGCAGACACCGGGCTCGTCAGCCAAAGTCGCTCGAATGAGCTATTAGTAATTTACGTAAATGGGTCGCGACACTGCTCGTCATGCTGCAAATAACCCCAAAGGATTCTGGATAATGTAGTGGCTACGGTGAGTACGCCTACGCCACGAGTATATAGAAATATAATGCCATCCCTGGACACGTGTTTCGAGGTAATTGCCTCTCGTCAGCAGGGAGCAGGTAGGTATGCGGGGTGCCGATGACTGCCATATATATAGGTAAAATACCTTCCAAGGCGCGCAGGTGCAGACACCGGGCTCGTCAGCCAAAGTCGCTCGAATGAGCTATTAGTAATTTACGTAAATGGGTCGCGACACTGCTCGTCATGCTGCAAATAACCCCAAAGGATTCTGGATAATGTAGTGGCTACGGTGAGTACGCCTACGCCACGAGTATATAGAAATATAATGCCATCCCTGGACACGTGTTTCGAGGTAATTGCCTCTCGTCAGCAGGGAGCAGGTAGGTATGCGGGGTGCCGATGACTGCCATATATATAGGTAAAATACCTTCCAAGGCGCGCAGGTGCCTTGGAAGTTTATACCAGGGAGGGTTACATCCCATAAGCTATGCGCTGTATTTTCTGTCATGCATCATATTCACCCCTCTCTGCCAGCAGTTGTGGCTCTTCTTGATGCCACAAAGTCGTTTGACTTCCCTGAATGGCCATTCCTTTTCCCCCTCCTCGGTCTCCTGGGTTTCAGCTCAAGCTTTATTAAAAAAATCAGCTTACTGTACACCTTTGCCTCGGCGCACATTAAACTAAATAGCCATATCTCAGACCCCATTAAAATCACGCGTGGCACCAGGCAGGGGTGCCCCCTCTCTCTGCTCCTGTTCATGGTGGCCATGGAGCCGCTGGCAGCTAGCCTGCGCCAGCACCACACAGAGAGGGGCATCAGCTTTTCTGCGCGAGGACTGGTGGTGTCTATGTACACAGACGATATTACCCTGTAAATCCGCGAGCCACGCAAGAACGTAGAACCTATGACAAGGGAGTTGATCCAATCTGGAGGCTACTCAGGCGTTCAGGTTAACTGAAGTAAATCAATACTCATTAAAGCCGCACCCCCATACCAGACAAAACTTCCACTCAAATGGGCAACGGAACTGGCCGGGATGCAGAGGTTGGCGTCGGTGCGGGTTCTGAGAGTCCGCCAGGCCTGGGTATTAATTTTAGGCGTTCCTATTCCAGAGGCTCAGTGGAACTTCTTCTCTTCTCAGGCCAGGGCACTGTTGCCCAATTATAGGCTCTGTTTGGTGCACTTTAAATATCTGCACAGACTATATCCGACCTTGGAATGGCTACCATGGCTGGGCATTGGGGAGGATGCCCACTGTGCTAGAAGCTCTGAGACAAGGTCTGATTTTTTCTACTTAGCCTGGACATGCCCCGGAGTGCGTTGTTTCTGGCAGTCTGTCTTCGAGGCCATCGATGAGATCACAAGCCTGCAGCTGGAATGCACTCCCCAGATAGCACTGTTAGGCTATGTTAAAGAAGTCCCCTGGAGCTGCGGAAACTGATCGCCCTCCTGCTTTTCCTAGGCAGGAGGTGAGTAGCTATACATTGGGGTCCTTGACCGGTCCCTCGGCTGGCTGACTGAATCAAGAATGCTGCTTATTGCCAGGACCAGCTGACTGCATATTGGAACCTGATGACCATCCGGTCATGCCCTAAAGATAATTGGCCCCCCTTAGAATCGTATTTATGGCTGGGGGAATGGGGAAGGCAAAGTTCACACTGTCCTGAAAGCCCATTAGGTCAATTAGCATCTGTTTTTGTCCCCTTACACTGTGCACCTTACACTGCTGTGTGCCCGAGATAGGGCATGGCACTCCTCAGTCAGTTTCCTTTGTCGTGGGGATTAGAGTCACCGATGCAAGAGCTCTCACGATCCTCTCCTTATGAGACACTACCGCACCTCTCCTCTTCTCCCCTTTATGCCTCTCTTGTGTTTTTTTCTGCATGATGCTTCATAGAATTGCTCCTGTTCACCTCATTTGCACCAAGAAGTAGCTGGTTCTTTGATGGTGTTGATTGGGGTAACTGCTTAATGTATGGTCTTAGCAATGAGACTCGCCATGCAGTGTGTTTCTTCTGTGCACGGTTTTTTTAAATAAACAGAACTTTAAAAAAAAAGCACCACCCTAACTTATGCATTTCTTTTCTTTATAGATTTTGTTGCATAGCAACCTTCATTGAATTAGGCAACCTTAATTTCCTTTCCACTGTAGTTCTTTTAGTTTTTTATGCTTTCGTGTGTTGATGTATGATAGTGTGGATGTGTGTGATTGTTGTATAATGTTTGAGTAGAAATATGATGATGGATGTGTTGGCTTCTGATGGGGTTGTGCATGTGTGAAGGTGGGCATGTTGGTGCATGTTGTTGAGTGTGTTGGCATATATTGGTGGATACGTTGGTCTATGATATTGTTCACATTGACGTATGATGGTGAATGTGTTAGTATATAATGTTGGTTCTTTGGGTGTGTATGATGTTGATTGTGTTGTTATATGGTGGTGTGTGACGTATGATCTTGGTTTTATACATGTTTGATGGTGGGTGTTTGGTATATTACGGTGGCTATGTGGACATCTGATGGTGGGTGTGTTGGCATATGATTGTGGATATGCTGGCTTATAATGTTGATTGTGTAGATATATGATGGTGAGCGTGTTGGTGTTAAACGTTGGTTGTTGGGTTTAGTGGGCATGTATTAGATTGGGTATACTGATTATTAACGGGGCTGTGTTGGCATATGATACATTTGTGGATGTAAGAAGGGCTGTTTTGACATGTGATAGTGCATTTGATGGCTTTTGATCATGATTGAGTGGACGTATTATGAAGTGTGTCTTGCAAAGAATGGAAGATGTGATATGATAGTGGGCATGTTGATGCATTATGTTGGTTGAGTGGATGTATGATGTTAGGTGTGCTGAGATATGATGGTGACTGCTGGTGCAGGATGTCGGTTTGACGGACATATGGCAGTAAGGGTGTTGATAAATGAATGCTTTCATGTAGATTTGTGATGGTGAGTGTCTGGACGTACGATGTTGCCTGTGTTGATGCATGACAGTGGATGCGTTGGTGTATGATATTGCATGGATGTATGTTGGTGGGCATGTTGGCAAATGACAGTGGGGTGTTGGCTTAAGACAATAGGTTTGTTGCTGTATGTCAATGGGTGGCAGAGTACAATGGTGGGTGTGTGGGGCCAGTCACTGTAAGAACATGCTAACTTAAAAGTTCTACATGTCCTACTTTTAAATACAATGCACCCTGCATAGTGGGCTACTAGGCCTACATAGGGTGACATTTAAATTTTAAGTAAAGCTTTTTACTTGTCAAAAGGGTTTATTTTAACAGGTTGAATTGCTGGCTTTCCATTGCTACCGTAAGGCTGCAGTGGTAGGTCTGTAGCCATGTTTGCACCTCCACTGTAAAGGAGGGCACAATAGGTACTGTAGTCTACTTATGGCAATTTAATTACAGGTGCTGAGCACACCCTGTAAGAAGTAGATGATATAATCGGGGCCAGTAGGTAAGTTAAATATGCAAATTAGGAGGATACCAATTAACCCATGGTTAAGGTACTTTACTACTGGTTAGCAGGGGTAAAGTGCACAGAGTGCTACAGCCAGCAACATTTAAGGGTCCAGCAAAAGGCTGAAAATCTGGTGTGACCATTCAGATAAGTCAATTTCTTACATCATCGTTCTCTAAGGTGTTTAGCAACGCCATGTTTAAAGTGAACTTGATAGGTGACCCAGGAATAAACGATGTCTGTTATGTAATCCCACAATGGGAAAATATTTCTACAGAAGCAAACCATGTGGGGGAAATCCCTTTCTACAGTTTGACACCTAAGGCAGGCACTAGAGAACCCCTATGCATATGCCGTAGGTGATGGTGGGTGAAATAAATCTGACGTAGATATTTAAATTATATCAGATGATATCTACCTGAGATCTCCCTTAATGCCATTAGTCAAAACATCCAGTCTTTTTCTTCTAAAGACCCCAGGCCTGCATTTAATCTCTGCCTGAGCTTGCTAAATGTATCATGAGTATTTATGACAAGAGATATACATATTGTGGAGAGCTTCCCTACCTCTGATGACCAAGACTTAGTACTTAAGCCTCTAGAAGACTAAATGAGGTTAATTTATTGATGTTAGTCTCATATGGAGTGAGGTTATGTTTAAATTGTAGATAACAGTAGAACGGGAGGGTAATAGCCCGTAATTCTCACAGTGACATACAAATCATGTGATCTAATTTGAAGAGTTTTCAGCCTCATGAATAGATATCCAAAGACTGTCCCATCCCTCAAATCCCTTAAGAGCTGATAACTGAGAGAGCTAATTGCCGACTCAGATATTGTGATTCTCTCTTGTTTACCCATTTAGTTTGGAAAAGGGAGGCTCACCATCAGTCAAGTACTACGCTGGTTGCTGGAGTTATTCCAGAGGGAGTCTTCCCACCATATAAGTAATGAATGGCAAAATATCTCCCATTGCACATTCGTCTGTGTATGCTTTGTCATATGTGGGTCCATAGGGTCCATAGAGACCTTTTTTGTCACTCCCTCCTCATAGGGACTTGGACTGTGAGATCCCAACCATACCTACAGCCATAATTCCTTATCGCAAGATATATTCTCTTGCCCAGCAGAAGAAGCAGGTTCTGAGGGAATATTTAGAGGAATATGTTCAATCTGCTTAACCCTGCTGGTGCTCCCCTCTGCTTTGTCCTAAAAAAATCAGTTACATTTGATTTGATTGAATAAAGTTATTATAAAGGACCATTACCTGCTTCCACTTATCAAAGACTTTCTTGAGTCTGTTCAAGGTGCTAAACTTTTCACTAAATGTGATATCCCTGGAGCTTATCATTTATCCTGGATAAAGAGGGATGAGGAGTTGAAGACTGCTTTTAAGACACCCTTTAGAATTGTAAGTATAGGATCATGTCCTTTGGCCAAACCAGTGCTCCAGCAGTTTTCGTACATTTTGCAACAGTGTATTCCCTGACGTCCTGGACCAGTTTCTTGTAATGTATATTGAAGATATTCTAAACTACTGTACTTCCCTTAATGAGCATCGAGTCCAGATTTGTTCTCTTCTTTAACATTTCAAGAAAAAACATCTGCCCTGTAAAGTAAAGGGGTGTGAGTTTGAGAGAACAGAGGTGGAATATCTGGGGTTTTGCCTCTCTGACCATGGAATATCTATAAGCCCTCTCCTGATCTCTGCCATCTTGGGCAGGCTGGCTCCTTAAATCCCTCAAGGAGACTCAACGTTTCTTGGGAGTGGGTAACCTTTATAGATACTTCCTTACAAACTTTGCCAATATCAGTAGGTATATATCTTTCACTTTGAAAAACAAAAATCTAACTAAAGGATTCTTCATGACTCATAAATTTCAGGAGCCTTTCGCCAAGCTCAAGAAGGCTTTCACCCAAACTCCTTTTCGCAGGCACCCAGATCTGTCCGGAAAATTCATTTTTGTTACTAACGCTTCAAAGTTTGCTGTAGGAACAGTTCTTCTTCAGCTCTAGGAGTAAAACAACTTGGAGCATCCAATTTGTTATCTTTCCCATGTCTTGAACTTACGTGAGCAAAAGCATTTAGTTCTTGAATACAAGCTCTTGGCTCTCAAATATGCCGGTATGGAGTGACAACATCTTTAGATGGGAGCTGAAGAACAGTTTGAGGTTTGGAAGAACCAACACAATCTCCAATTACTGCAGAACATGCAATGTATAACCCCTTGAATGCCCATGATGAGCTGGACTCGTCATGGCACACAGTCTCGTGTGCCCATGACGAGTCCAGCTCGTCATGAGGCATTCCCTTGGAAATCCCTCTGGTGCGGGCATCAGAGGGATTCCCTTTCACTAAAAATAGCCTCGGGAGCTGGGGAAGAGCTTCCCCAGCTCCCGAGGCCCCCCCCTGCTTTCAGTGTAATGTCGATCGGCGCGCACGTCGCGGCAATATCATTACATTGAAACTGAAACTGAAACTGAAATGAGCCAAGAGGCTCATTTCAGTTTCACTTTCTACGTGCTCAGGGTACTATCTCAGCCCCCTGAGCACGTAGAAAGACGGGAGAGGTATCGTTTGAAAGGGGAGAATCTCCCCTTTCAAATGGTACCCCTCCCCGGTGGATCCCTGCTTGGGGATCACCACAGGAGGGCGATCCCCAAGCAGGGATCCACCCACTAGACACCAGGGAGGGGAAGCTGCCCCTTGGGCAAGGGCCTTTGCTCCCCCCTGGTTACTTTGGCACTATTTAGTCTTTTTGCCCCCCCCTGGCCCCTAATCTGCTCCTTTAGGGGGCAGAAAGCCCACTATACACCAGGGATTTGTTTTTAGTTTTTTTTTAGGGTGGGGGCTGCCCGAAACGGGCACGCCAATGCCCCCACCCACCCACCACCATTACAGCCTTTCTGACCCCCCTGGGTGGCAGATGGGGCATTGGCCCAATCTGCCCCTCCAGGGGGGCAAAAAGATCACTAGACACCAGGGAATTAAAAAAAAAAAAAAATAGGGGTTAGGGCTGCCCAAAACGGGCAGGCCCATGACCCCACCCCACCCCCCAATTATTACAGTCTTTCTGCCCCCCCAGGGGGCAGATGAGGCATTGGCCCCTAATCTGCCCCTTCGGTGGGGCAGAAAGCCCACTAAACACCAGGGATTTGTTTTTAGTTTTTTTTAGGGTGGGGGCTGCCCGAAACGGGCACGCCAATGTCACGGGTACTTGGGCCTCCCACATGAGTGAGGCACCGTTTTTAACGGGAGACCCGGGGGAACGCTGGGTGGTAGGAAATTTGTGTCAGCCCGGTGATGCCACAACTTTCCTACACAAAAATGTGTGAAAAGGTGATTTTTTCAGCTAAATTTGAGGTTTACAGGGCATTCTGGGTAAGGAAACGTTGGGGGATCTACGCAAGCCATACCTCCCTGGAATCCCCTGGGTGTCTAGTTTTCAGAAATGTGTGGGTTTGGTAGGTTCCCCTAGGTGGCCGCCGAGCACCGGGCGGAAAACTCAGGTCACCCCCCCTTGCAAAACCAGGTCGTTTTGAGGTAGGCAATTTTCATGTCGCCTCATTACGTTTTGGGCCCTTGCCTGTCGCGGGTACTTGGGCCTCCCACACGTGTGAGGCACCGTTTTTATCGGGAGACCCGGGGGAACTCTGGGTGGTAGGAAATTTGTGTCAGCCCGGTGATGCCACAACTTTCCCACACAAAAATGTGTCAAAAAGGTGATTTTTTCAGCTAAATTTGAGGTTTGCAGGGCATTCTGGGTAAGGAAACGTTGGGGGATCCACGCAAGCCATACTTTCCTGGAATCCCCCGGGTGTCTAGTTTTCAGAAATGTGTGGGTTTGGTAGGTTTCCTTAGGTGGCCGCCGAGCACCGGGCCAAAAACCCAGGTGACCCCCCCTTGCAAAACCAGGTCGTTTTGAGGTAGGCAATTTTCATGTCGCTTCAATACGTTTTGGGCCCTTGCCTGTCACGGGTACTTGGGCCTCCCACACAAGTGAGGCACCGTTTTTATCGGGAGACCCGGGGGAACGCTGGGTGGTAGGAAATTTGTGTCAGCCCTGTGATGCCACATCTTTCCCACACAAAAATGTGTGAAAAAGGTGATTTATTTTTTCAGCTAAATTTGAAGTTTGCAGGGCATTCTGGGTAAGGAAACATTGGGGGATCCATGCAAGCCATACCTCCCTGGAATCCCCCGCGTGTCTAGTTTTCAGAAATGTGTGGGTTTGGTAGGTTTCCCTAGGTGGCTGCCGAGCACCGGGCCAAAAACCCAAGTGACCCCCCTTGCAAAACCAGGTCGTTTTGAGATAGGCAATTTTCATGTCGCTTCAATACGTTTTAGGCCCTTGCCTGTCGTGGGTACTTGGGCCTCCCACACGAGTGAGGCACCGTCTTTATCGGGAGACCCGGGGGAATGCTGGGTGGTAGGAAATTTGTGTCAGCCCGGTGATGCCACAACTTTCCCACACAAAAATGTGTGGGTTTGATAGGTTTCCAAACTACAGCTAGGCACTTTGCCAAAAAAGGTTCATTTTTCACTTCGAAATTAAGGTGTGTCCACGATGCGTTTTGCACTGTTTCCTGTCGCGGGCACTAGGCCGACCCACACAAGTGAGGTACCATTTTTCTCGAAAGACTTTGGGGAACACAGGGTGGGTGGAAATTTGTGGATCCTCGCAGATTCCAGAACTTTCCACCACATAAATGTAAGGAAAATGTGTTTTTTTTAACTTATTTTTTAGGTTTGCAAGGGATTCTGGGTAACTGAACCTGGAGGGAGGCAGTCAAGTCACCCCATCCTGGATTCCCCTGGTTGTCTAGTTTTCACAAATGTATAGGTTTGCTAGGTTTCCCTAGGTGCCGGCAGAGCTATGGTTCAAAAACTACAGCTAGGCACTTTGCCAAAAAAGGGTCATTTTTCGCTACGAAATTGAGGTGTGTCTACGTTACGTTTTGCGCCGTTTCCTGTCGCGAGCACTAGGCCGACCCACACAAGTGAGGTACCATTTTTCTCGGAAGACTTTGGGGAATACGGGGTGGGTGGAAATTTGTGGATCCCCGCAGATTCCAGAACTTTCCACCAGAGAAATGTGGGGAAAATGTGTTGTTTTTTTGGCAATTTTTTAGGTTTGCAAAGGATTCTGGGTAACAGAACCTGGTGGGAGGCAGTCTAGTCACCCCATCCTGGATTCCCCTCGGTTTCTAGTTTTCAAAAATTTATAGGTTTGCTAGGTTTCCCTAGGTGCCGGCAGAGCTAGGGTTAAAAAATTACAGCTAGGCACTTTGCTAAAAAAGGGTAATTGTGCATTGTGAAAATGTGCTGGCACATGCATCAACATAGGCTTTTGCGATTCCTTAATTGCGATTATTAAGGAATCACAATTAAGGAATTGCAAAAGCCTATGCATGTAGGAATCGCTAAAGAAATAGCGATTCCCACACATTCCTTAATTGCGACTCGCAAATTGCGACTTGCAATTAAGGAATGCCGTCCCATACATTCCTATGGGCCTCCAGGCCCATAGGAATGAATTGGAGATTGCATGAGCAATTTGCGAATACCAGTAGGTACTCGCAAATTGCTCTTTCAATTTCAAGGGTGCAAGGGTGTCAAAATTACACCCTATTGCACCCCCTGAAATTGATCTGGGCACATATTTTGCACACACACATGCTCTAAGGGCATGTGTGTGCGCAACATGAAACTTTGAAAAATGCACAAAAGTGCATTTTTCAAAGTTTTTGCAAATTACCATGAAGTTCAACTTCATGGTAATTTGCTCCCCCCAATAGCGAAATCGCTAATTTTTAAACTTTAATGCATTGCATTTAAGGAATCTCAATTTGGGATTCCTTGAATGCAATCGCAATTTAAGTAATCGCAATTTAGAGATTCCTTAAATTTCGATTTTTGCATTTGGGATGATGCATCCCAAATGCAAAAATACCGGTTGCAGAGGGGCAGATTCTGAGAATCAGCACGTTTGCGACCGGTTTTTCTGTTGATGCATGTGCCTGGTGGTGTGTTCTCGTTTGGTTTTGAGCCATTTCCTGTCGTGGGCACTATGCCTACCCATACAAGTGAGGTACAATTTTTATCGGGAGACTTAGGGTAATTCAGATTTGTAAAGGAACTGTTATTACCCATTGACTTTCGATGCATTTCTGCCTTCCAAATGAAAGACATTGTTTAAAAAAGAAGTCATTCTAAAAAATGACTGATAATTCTCATGCTAGGATGAGTATTTCCAATTTCGGAAATGTGCAAATATCTACTGTTTCTAAACTCTATATTTTGTTCCCATTTCAGAAATACATAGGTGTCTTTCATACCGATTTTTCCATGTACACATTTTTACAGAACAATTACTATATACCCGGTACATAATAAAAAAACATTTCAAGTTGCTGCTCAGTTTGTGGCTCTGGGTTCGTCGGGTTCTTGGTGACCCTACAAGTCCTATATATCCCCACAACCAGTAATGTCCAGCGGATCTAATGGTATATTGCTTTCAAAGAGTTGTTATAATTAGAAGAAGTTACACGTGAAAACGTTGACACAAAAGGCTTTTTTTTTCAACAAATTTTCAATTTATCCTTTATTTAACTGTTAGTTTCTATAAAGAAACCTTGATGGATCTACACAAATGACCCCTTGCTGAATTCAAAATTGTGTCTACTTCTCCAAAATGTATAGCTTTCCAGGATCCATTATTGCTTTTGTACCCATTTCTACCATTAACTGGAAGGAGGTCGAAAGCACAAAAAATAGCAAAAATAGGCTATGTCCCAGAAAAATGCCAAAACTGTGTAAAAAATGTTGGGTTTCTGACAAAAGTCTGGTATCCCCTAAAGGCTGGGAAAATGGTGATTTCAGCCCCACAAACCCTTTTTTGATAACATTTGCAGGGAAAAACCCAGATGCTTTCATTTGCAGCCCGTTTTTCCAATTTTTCCCAAAAAAAACTAAATTTTGCTGTATTTTCTTCTCATTTCTGTGACCCCTCTAGGGGAATCTACAAACCCTGAGTACCTTTAGAATCCCCATGATGTTGGAAGAAAAGGACGCAAATTTGGCGTGGATACCTTATGTGGTCAAAAGTTACAGGGGCCTCAGCACGCACTACCCCAAATAGCCAAAAAAGGGCGTGGCACAGGAGGGGGAAAAGGCCTGGCAGCGAAGGGGATAAAGAGCTGACAATATTCCTAGGCCTATTTCTTTTCACAATGAGATTTTTATACTACTCACATCTTTGGCACACACAATATTCTTTATGATGCCTTGTGTAGATGAGCTATTCTGGTTGAGGATTCCAAGACTCATGTCCTTTTGCTTCCTGACAAAGTTGTCTGTTAGGGAAGATCATTTTTCCATTGTTTGAGAGACACTCATGCTCAGATCTCTCCAGAAGACCATGATGCCCTGCAGAGTCATGTACCCATGGCCCACTATCATTTTTTCCAACAAGCCCTGTTGATTCCTACTAAGGATCTTCAAACCGAGATCCTAGGAATGTGTCATGACACTGCAATGTACCATCATCATGTACTTTAGTCATTTTTAGAGTTAGTTTCCTTTTCTTTTTGGTAGGCTTCAGTTTGCCAGGATACAGAGTTATAAGTTAAATCCTATCCTGTCTTTGCACAATTCAAAGTAGTCCAAGATAAGGCTTTAGGGTTTCTCCTGCCTTTGCCTGTTCCTTGTCATCCAATGGCACACAATTTCCAAATACTTTATTGCGCATTTGCCACCTTCTGGAGGAAATTAGGTGATCATGGTTACAGTCAATCTCTTAGCCAAGCTGACTCTTTTTTCCGTGTTTCAGAAGCTTTCATCTGCTAGCCTGATGGCAAGAAGACCTTTGGCTGACTATTCTGCCTTAACAGAGTAACTGACCCCATAATTTGAGACTGGGGCTTTCAATACATTTTAAGATGTTGGCACTCAATTTGCTTTACCCTCGGAATGCATTCGAGCTCTATCCTCAAGCTGACCACCACAGTCCGATGGATAGAGTCAGAGAGTTAATCACAGTCTTGAACAGTATCAGAGATGTTTTTGTAATGCCACTCAAAACAACTGGGTAGAATTTACTCTGCCACCAAAGTTTCTCCTTTTTTTCGGTATCCAAGGTTTCCATCCTTATTCCTTTCTGGCTTCTCCTCTGCTCACTGCCCATTCCTCTTGTTCCTGCTACTCACACTCACTAGAGACGTTTGATTCTGGGAGACAAATGATTGACCAGAATTGACAAGATTCTAAAACTACTTTGAAGTATTGAACTGATAAATTAAGTAGACCGATCCCAAACTTTTAGGTTGGAAATAAGGTTTGGTATGTCTTCCAGGTTCTTGCCCACTCAAATATAACCCGTCCTCTTTGGTCCTTGATAGTTTTTGCCCTTTGTAATAACCAAACCGATGAAGTCTGTTGCCTTTAGGCTCTGTCTTCCCTATTCTTGAAAGAGTCACCCCACTTTTCATGTGTATCAGCTAAAACCTTTTGTGTCTGATCCTTATTATCGGAGTCCTCCACCTCCTCCAGTTATCGTAAAAGGGGAATAAGATACAAGGTTAGTGTTACCACTGATTTCCCAATTTTCTGAAGTAAATTAAAGTTCTTCCTTCACTAGTAAGGTTATCCTGCTAGTAAGCGTTCTTGGGTTCCTGTCTCTTCAGTCTATGCCCCTAGAATAGTTTGCCAATTTTTTCTGGCCTTTCCGGACAAGCCTGGGACCTCAGGAATGTAGTATACTGTTGTGACCACAAAGTTTCAACCATTATAGCACCCAAGACCCATTATACCTTACACGGTCCTGCGGTTCCGAGGCCCCAGAAAACTCTGGAAGAAGCCCACAACTGGGTCTGTGAGTCGCACTCACCCGGGGCTGCCTTCCCTCATACTTCTGGTTTTCTGGTTGCTGCTCCTCTCCCTACAGCTCCAAAATTCGAATACACTGTGAGTCTGCACCTGCCTTTTAAAGCCCCCTGCAGCTATTCCAATTCAGGTTCTTGGTCACTTCTCCTTTCACTTTCATCATGGCTTATCTTTCATTCGTCTCTTTGTGATTTTCCCAATCCATCATGATTCCTGTGACATGATGTTTGCATTCATTTCCTTTTCCTGTTTTTATGAGGATTCAGTCTGGTTGGAGAGTGTGCTGCAACACAGCTGTGTTCCTTCAGTTGTTTCCTTTCTCTTTCACTTGCTGATCCTGACTATTTTGAACTGAAGAATTTCTGTTGCACTTTTGATCCTGATGTTCTTAAGCCCTTTGAAATCTATATCCGGCAAGGGGTTTTTATTCGCCTTTGGGTTTTTCCTCCTGAAAAGGTGTCAGCTTCTCAAGAGCACTTCCCTGCCACATTCCAGTGTGTTGTGACATTGTGAGTTCCGCAAATAGTCGACCTTACCGTGGAAAGTGGAAGACCTGGACCTGTGAGTAATAGTCCACCCTGACCAGTGTGCCCTCTCCTGCCCCCTGTGATCCTTGTCTCTCTATGGTCTCTCTTCATGCCTCCTGCCCCTACAGTCCTTCAGTATGCCCCTACTGCAGCCCTTCTATGTGCCCTCTGATTTTTTCCTTCAGTACTCCGTGTGCGTCTGCCAAATCCCCGCTGCTCCTTTATGTACCCCCCTACTGTGGAGAAGTGTGGCTCAATGGTTAGAGCGGCAGACCCTGATGCAGAGGTCTGGCCCGGACTAGGGTTCAATTCCCGCCTCGGCGGGTCTTGGGCTCAGTTTCCCCAGACCCGATAATTCTCGCCTCGGTGCCTATTCTAATCATGGGTCACACTCTGCAACTCTGGGCAATAGCTTGCTTAATCTCCACAATGGCCCCAACAGCGCTAGGATGCCTGGCTTCAGCTTGGGGGTGCCCAGGAGTGGGCACTTCACAGGGAAAGGCCAGGAAGGGTTCCACAGCGGTATGTGCACAGCGCCTGAGAGACCCTTTCGGGGGGGTGCGGAGCGCTATATAAATGCACTACATTTACATTTACCCCTTTACGGCCTCTGTGTGCTATTGCCTCCCCTGCACCTCCTCTGTACATAATGCCTCCCCTCTTGCCTTCACTCTGTATTTTATCTCTTGCAGCACCACTGCCCCCTTTAGCTATTCACAGTCGAGCCTTTACACAAGATGTTGCCTTTGGCCACACCCTGCACCCATTCTCTATTCTTCCCACAAGAGCTGTGCAGATGCACCTCATACAGTTGTTTCACCTTTTCAGTACCACTCACATATCAGATTATGAATGTTCATTGGTTCTGTAAAGTTCAGAGAAGCAAAGGTGTGACATTGGTCATGTTTCTTCCAAAACCTGGTCTTTGCTGATGGCATATGTGATCTCTTGGATGATATAGTCAATAATATTTAAGATATCTTAAGTAATGCAATTGATGACAGTTGATATGTGAGCAGTAGTGTCTTGCGCAGCATATGGCAAGCAGGAATTACACTTTGTGCAGCTTGCCATAACTGGGGTACTTCATTGTTTTTTGATGTTGCCTTGTAACTAAAACATCAATTAAATACACTTTATCAATAGAATGTTGCTTTTTTATTTATTATTTAATAAAGAAATGTTGATTGAATAGAAGCACATGTACCTCTAATCTACCTCTCACAGCATTGTATCGTCCTTGGATCCTGCATATTGCTAGAGCTCAACAGCTTTCATCAATCATTCATTTTGTTGTCCATCACATTTTGGAGAACTAGAATTGCATATTTTCCTTTCTGATAAAATAACATAGAAAACATAGCTTAATCCTTGAGGGA
The DNA here is from genome assembly GCF_964204655.1 of Triturus cristatus. Lineage (NCBI taxonomy): Eukaryota > Metazoa > Chordata > Amphibia > Caudata > Salamandridae > Triturus > Triturus cristatus. Next base: position 863,361,558 of record NC_140591.1, on the reverse strand, counting down.
GGAAGACAAATAATTAACCTGGGAGCAATGTATGTCTCTGCATGTCAACAGAAGAAATTCTACAGAAAAATGAGACTTGACCGGAAACGCCAAATTGTGTATGCTTGAATGTCTGTATCTAGCACATGCACTTACTTTAACAACACTGATTTGTCAGCAAAGCATTTTGTATCATATTGTGTTTGAGAGCATTTGATGACTTCGAAAGTTCAGGTGTTTCTCCAAACTCTTTTGACTGGTGTGAATCAGTTTGGCTGTTAATGAGCTTTGTAAGAAAAAGAACTCTGGTGTATAGCATGATAAGTATATTCGATATATGTTTTGCTGCACTATGTCGCAAATATTGTATTGCTTCAATACATTACTGTTAGGGGTAAAAATGCATGGTAAATCCTTTGAAGTTCATTCCAATTGCCACTCCAATTGGGGATTTTTGTTAGAAAGACATATACAGACATGCTCCTGTGCCAGCGTCCTTTCTTTTGCTTTTGTATATTCAGTTTAGTGAATGTACTATTTTGACTGATTTTCTGTCACTTTGTTTTTCATAAACAGCAAAAAGAATGTGAGGTCCTCAAGTTAGAGAACAAAGTATTGAAGGAGCGTGTAAGTTTTGTTTCTATATTTTTTATTGTTTCTGATATTTTTGTTGCATGCACCACACATGTATTTATAGATGGTTTCCTCCGAAGCAGCCACCACATCCTCAATACTTTTGACACGTTAAGAAGAGAAAAGAGGGTTGTTAAATATGTTGATGAGTAAGATGACGCAGGTAAAGCATGTGAGACTTCTGCATGTGACCTCATGCAGCTATTTTAAGTGCTGAATCGAGTGAAAAGTAAGCTAGTCAATATAATATAGCATTGATATCAACAATCATTTAATAACATAAATGTGACTTATATTAATGCCTCCATTTCACCAAGCTACCCCAGGCACTATGTAAACATGTGGAGATGTCCCCTTGCTTCTGATAACTAACAGAACTAAGAGAAAGAAAACTAATAACAGTATGATGAATTGATATGATGGCCAGATCCTACATCCAATCCCACAGCGGCCTCCCAACCCTTGCTGCAATCGTGGTGCACCCATCCCAGCTGAGGACGGCCAAACACTGCTGCGAACAGCCTTCAGCCTTCAGCCTTGTGCAGCAGAGGGTTGAAGGCAGGAACTGGCCAGAGGCCTGACCCTGCACCCAACCGCACCACGAGGGGCCCAAGGCGCTGTGGCTGACCCCCCACTGTGCATAGTGACCACCTCTGTGCAAGAGGGGGTGTGGGAGAGGGAGAAAGGAAGAGAAAGAGAGAGCTAGCAAGAGAGTGTGGGAATAGGTCATGGGTAATTGTGTAACATCACCTTATATTGACATTGAGTTGTTCTGGTGACATTTACAAACCAAAAGGAAAAGGGCTGAGTCTTTTATAAATGTCACCTGAACCCTAAATGGCAATGTAAGGCAATTTTACACGTTACCTGTTATGTATTTTTCATTACATGCTTTATTAATTGATTGTCGTACATCTTTAGAAAGATTTAGAGAATTTTAGTGTTATTCGTTTAGTATTGCCTGAGGATGCAGAAATGTCTGTCGGTGTTTTGAGAAATGTGTGTTTTTTTGGGAAGACTGTACTAATATTTAAAATGTATTGTATGTAACAATGTATATTAGGATAAATCAAATTTTAAATGTAAAGCATATTATAAGGACATTAAAAACATTTATTGCAAAATCTGCCTTTGTTTCGTAGAACTTTGGCACTATGGAGTAGGTTTAACAAGACATTTAGAAACAATGCAGATAGAGTACAGAATGAGATAGTGTAACATTTTGCTAACAGGGTTCTGCGCTCACAGTATTCATTTATACATCAGGGAGGATTCATTGGTAGAGGCGTGGTGTACTTTTCGGTTGTGTTAATTAATGTTTATGAGCAACGCTGTCATTGTGAAAGTTTTTTATGGGCACTGAAACAAAGGCGAAATGCTCTGTTTCAGGTTCTATCTATTTATTTAATTATCTATCTATCTATCTATCTATCTATCTATCTATCTATCTATCTATCAATGCTATGTTTCAGGTTCTATAGACCTATCTATCTATTTAATTATCTATCTATCTATCTATCTATCTATCTATCTGTCTGTCTGTCTGTCTGTCTGTCTGTCTGTCTGTCTGTCTGTCTATCTACCTATCTATGTTTCTCTCTATATATTTATATTGATGTGTATATGTAATGAGAGAGAAACACTTACCTTAGGGACTGCTTTTATTCATTCCAGGTTGCCTTGAATAGTATTTTACCAATCCATTTTTCAGCTTGGCGTGGAAGGCATTAGCTTGTCCTATGCTAAAGTCTTTGCTGCAAAAATGGCAGAAGACTGTCACTTTTATATCTTGCCATGGATGGCACTATACTAATGCTATGCTTAAGAACCTGCTAGAAGGGGCATGGCCAAGAGTCAAGTCAATGAAAGCTTTATTCGACTGACATTTTAACAATCATAAAAGCACATAAAAAGACAAAAATACATATTATCACAAAATTACACAAATTATAAAGACAGCGATCATATAATGATATCAAAATATCAGTTAATTTTGAAGCTACAGCAGTGAAACCCTAAAAATATCAAGTGCCCGTTCGGCTATAATTAATTTGTTATAATGGATTTCCTTTGGAGGAGTACCTTCTTGAAGAACATGGCTAAACACCAGGCAGTTTGTTCGTCCTCCAGGAACTGTAGTCTTATTAATGCAGGGCAGCATTGACATATACCCTGTTGGTTTAAAAACTGTAAAATCCACGCTTTCCTCAAAGATACATAAAATTGGCAAAATTAAACCAAATGGATGGTGGACTGGGTAGAATGATTGTCTCACACAGACACAGAGGCAAATCCCATGACCAGTCATTGATTTTTGGGAAGGTCACAAGTCTGTGGACGATGTCCAGCCTAAACCAAGGTAATAGCCACCTGTCAAAACCGCCAGGTACAAATGTAAGGTACAGTTCCATATATGAGGTGGTTAAAATTAACTGATGTTGCCTTACACTGGTTTTAAAATTTCTCCTGTCATTCTTATTGTGACCAATAGCTGAAGACACTCCTTTCTTAGTGCCTTTCTGGGGATTGCCTGTAAGGACCTAGGGTCATTAAAGAATTGTGAGTGCCCAATATCGTTCATGAAATCACACACATACTTTACCCATGGGATCTTTAAAGCCCCTTCCAGGTTTAAGCAGTCCTGTATAATCTCCCTATTTAGCTTGGGCTGGTCCTTTGACCAGATCCTGTGCCACAGGAGAATTGGTTCTAATTTTATAAGATCGGAGATAAAAGGAAGATCCAGCTTGTCGTGACAAGCATAAGAAAGTGAGCTGGCTGGCACCGACAAAATATATCTTAAGAAAGAGTTTTCCACAGTTTGTATAGGGAGGGTATTAGCAAAACCTCATACTCCCGCCCCGTACATTGAATAAGTGGTGCATTTGGCCTTGTAAATTTGAATTCGCTCACCTGGCGGCTTCCTACCTAGCTTTCTTGAAAAAGATACCAGGGCCGCTGTTGTCTTGATAAATGCCAGTTTTTTTGCAAGATTAGCTTGACCCCACAAGTCACCTTGATTGAATAAAATACCTCGGTAGGAAAAACTTTTCATCTGTACTAATTTTTGCATGTCCACAAACATACTTTCCATCCTCTGAAACCCACGGCCACAACTCATTGTAAAAGTCTTAGAAATCTTAATAGTAAGGCCAAGGTCCTTCATAAAAACAATAAAACTATCTAAGGCCCTCTGGAGACCTATTTGAGTTCTTGACATTAATACTGCATCATCCGTGTAGAGGAGAGCAGGTATAGGACGTCCGTTCACGGAGGGGAAATCTTGATTGTTCCTAAGGAGGGCTTGGCACGGTCCATTAATATACAGGTTAAAAAGAAAGGGGGCCAGCACACAGCCTTGCTGAACTCCCCTCTTAACAGGAAAAGCATATGTGAGCTCGCCAGCCAAACCAAAATGCACGCTCGCCATTGCACCACTATACAGGCGCCTTAAAAAGACAATAATGTGAGGATCAACCCCAACAACTCCGAGAACCTTGCAGAGTCTGTCATGTCTTACAGAGTCAAAGGCCGCGGTAAGGTCAACAAATGCCAGATAGAAACGGCCTTTCTTGACTCTCATATATTTACCCACCAATAAGGCCAAATTAAGCTCTGCTCAATTGTCCCCAAACCGTCTCTAAATCCATATTGTATATCAGATTGGACCGAGTTCACTTCTGCCCAGGCTTGCAGGCGTTCCAAGATAACCTGTCCCACTACCTTGACCATAGAATCTATTAAAGAAATAGTCCTGTAACACCCAGGATCATCTAGGTCCCCTTTTTTAAAGATTGGCACTATGATGGAATAAGCCCATGTCTTTGGCATAGAGGCCATACAACTGGCATTAATAACTTGTGTTATAATGGGCCCCCAAAGGACGATGTTTGACTTAAACAAATCCACGGGTACTCCATCAGGGCCAGGCGCCTTACGCCCTGGCTCGCTGACAGGGCTCTTTCCACTTTCTCCAAGGTGAACTGTAGATCTGCATAGTCAGTGGACTCCACTGACCTATCACCAACTGAGAGGTAAAGATTCGTCTGCCCATTATACACCTTTGAAAACTGTTTAGTCCATAACTTCTCGGATATAGCGATTTCTATTGTGGGGCCATCCGTGGGTTGTAGAAACGGGGTTTTCACCGCTCTGTAAAAAGGCAGCACTATCAATTGTGCCACACTATGAAGGAATTCCCACACTTCCCTGCACTGAACACATTTTCTTTCCTTAAGGGCCAGTCTATAGTCTGATCGTGCCTGTCTGACCTTGATAAGGTTTCTGGGCTGCCTGCACAGTTCCTGCTTTAGGTTGGTAAGTGCATGTGTGCATTTTGAGGTGAACCACCCCTGTTTTTTAACCTTATTGCAGAGTTGTACAAATAATAACTCCCTGACTCCAGCCGCTATTGGCTAAAAGGACAATAAGATACCATCATGTGGGGCTGATTCACTCAAGCATTTTTAGAAGGCAGTTTTGCATTTTGTTTCTGTTTTATAACAGCATCAGGATCGACCTTTGTCCACCGCAGGGTGTACCCATTGGTTCTGTTAAGTATTACTTTTCCTTTCATCTCTGTAACATTATCGGCCCTGGCAAGCCTATATGATGGCAAATTGACCTCTAGGCATAAGGGAAAATGGTCACTCATGGGATTGTCACCCACCATAAAAGAATGCAACCTGGGTGCGTGGTTAAGTGAGACCAGTGTATAATCTATTGTTGAGGATAAACCTCTTCCATTAAATGTATAAGGCATAGGAAAAGGTCTAGCCAATAAGTCATTCACGAAGCCAAGCTCAGTACTAACAATCAGCTCATTAAGCGTCCCCCCATCAAAGTATGACAAAAATAGGTACTACATATATCCTCTTCATCAATATTACCACAAATCCTACTATCCTCGTGAGGACATACAGCACAATTAAAATCACCCACAAAGATTATCATAGTCTCTTTTGCACTGGCGTTAATAAATGAGATAAGGTCGCTGCCAAGGTTTCGTACGACAGTACCAAAGTTATCTGGCGAGATGTGGTTATAACAATTGACCACGATAGTGCAATAGGTCAGATTTTGGTGTAATTTTGCAAGCTGATAGTAACTATTCCCCAGCTGTAGATCTATTTTATCCAATGCAACCCTATTTGAAATATGCATACAAAGCCCGCCCTTTGCTCTACCCCTCGTTCCTTCACTGCAGGCATATGGAGTGTTTTAAATCCGTTTATATGAATTGGTTCTCTGATGCAAGGTTCCTGAAAACACAATATATCCTGGTCAGAGATAAAATGACGCCATATTTTATTATTTGTCTTATTGCACAACCCTGCAATGTTCCAGGACATAACCTTGCATGGAAAGCAATCACCGCTGGACGTAATTCTCGGGGGAGACAAACTCAGAAGGGGGTGCTACCAGTGCATGGTAAAGCTTGGACCTGGGTTGGTGAATCGCATTGGTCCAAATGGGTGGCTAAACTTCTACTCTTAATATCTCTCTCAATGGGTTCCCTTACATATGCCGCATTAGGTGACCTAAGAGCTGCGGCCTCTTGTGCTGCAGTACAGTCATTAGGTGGTGCTAAAACCTCACAGCTCCTGGGAAGGCACACATCAACATTTAGACACCCATTTGATGGTGTCAGTCAGTCAATATCCTCTAAGGTAGTGAGGATATCGAAATAGTTGCTGACTGGAATAGCATACCTGGGTTGTCTCCACCACCAATCTCTATTTACCCCTTGTATACGCTGTGGGAGACCATGTGGTTTATAGAAAAACCCCAGGGGTAGAATATTAATCCCCGTAGATCTGACTGGCCATCTAGTGATTTTTTGGTGCTTCCTATCCAACCAATCCGCCGCGCCACCTTGAACTCAGCGAAGAGCGGGTTTGATAATCCTGTCCTTGCGCTCAACACGTGCATCGATTTATTTCTTAGTGTTGACCAATGTTCCTTGGCTCCGAATGACAAAGGAGGGACGTTGGTCAACACAATGGTATACAGCGTTGCTTCTGGGGGAAGATGCAGAATATTTGAGCAGGGCAGGTCACCCAGGGGCTGTTTTTGCTGTTTTGGAACACTTAAAGTCAGGGCTCCCTCTCTACATACAGAATTATGCCTGTCAGGGAGGGGTTCTTTTTGAATATTCAACAGTCGCTCTTGGATACTGGGTGCACTCTGTACTGTGTCTATTTGGTTACTACTGAGGGATGCTTCTCCTGTGTGCGGTGTTCCAAGGTCGACCAAGTTGTGGGGTTTTAGTGAAGGGTCCAAAGAAACAGTTTGAGGTGCTTTCCTAATTCCAGGGCCAGAAATGTCAGACTGAATAGTCATAGGACCCCCATTCCTGTTAGGCAGGGCAGACTTGGTTCTACATTGGCATGTATTAGTCAGATGAGGGAGGGTACTACCCATTAGCTTTTCCAGTTGATCTATGCTCGCTTCTAATAGTGATACCTTAAGTATCAACGGATTCAATAAAGCTGAAACAACCAAAACCATCTTTGTCCAAAACTCCCCATTGTCATTAACCTGAGGCGGGGTTAAAATTATTGGGGTGGAATCCTTGTGAGCCAGATTAGGTTCCGGACTAGTCTCCTCCTCCTCCACGGTTTTAATTTGCGACTTCTCTTTGGGAGGGGGTGAGATTGCCTATTGGGACCCTGCCCCTTTCTTTTCTTGGACACGGGTACGGGACTACTCACCCTGCCTCATTTTAACTTTTTGACCCCTAGTTGTTACCTTTGGCCTGGTTGAGATGTCACTTGCCTTGGGAGCATCAATAGACTCTGGTTCGGATACCAGGTTATGCAACTCATTAGTCGGGGAAGAAATTAGTTGGGAGTTAATGTGCTCTACAGGGCCAGACGTTGTGAGCTGACGTAGGGGGAGTTTGGCTCTAAAGACAGTCTTGCGCTCAGTGAGTGCGATTTCATGAAAAAGGGCTGACTCAGCCCTCAATAAAAATGCATCCAAAGTCCATACAACCTCCTGACCTGTTAGTGATTTACGTTTGCTCATTGTTTTCTGTACCATTTACCAATGTTAATACTTGTTATACTGACAGCGTTATATCCTCATACCTTACCTTTACAGTCCTAACAAGGGTCCATAAAGCGTCCGCTAGGTCACAAGATGACAATAATGTGGTCCAGCCCGGACTCTTACAGCCTCTGACAGGCGCAGATGGGCCCGTCCTTGGCCTGGGCTTTGCCCGGGCGTGGTCCGCGCTGCAGGAGCCCTGTCTTCTTTTTAAACGCCTACTGGCACTTGATTGCGGCGTGGGCAGCATGCACGCCGCTGGGGCTGCTGGGACTTGTAGTCCTCAACCAGCCTCCCTCACGAGACCAGGAATGCCCCCTAATGACTCCGGCGATGGTGGCGCCAAAAACCAAAGGCAGGTAAAATACAAGTAAATGGAGCTCCCGTGCTGCGGGAGCCCTGTCTTCTTTTTAAACGCCTCCTGGCGCTTAATTGCGGTGTGGGCAGCGTGCACACCGCTGGGTCTGCTGGGGCTTGTAGTCCTCAACCGGCCTCCCTCACGAGACCAAGAATGCCCCCTAGTGACTCTGGCGGTGGTGGCGGCAGTGGCAGCAAAAACCAAAGGCAGGTAAAATACAGGAGTCAATGGAGTGAGACACACACCCCAAGAGATCCTGGCCGAGATTCTCCATCCAATGACATCCTTATACTAGCTAGGGGCCTGTGAGGCAGCTGATGGGAGATATGTGCCCCCCTATCCTACCTGCACCACACACTGGGCTGTGTGCGGCCATCAGAGCTCCATTGGTGACCACAGAGAACTTGAGGCTGATGCTGTGTGGGGTGCCCAGAGGACAACAGCTGATTGTGGTGGGCCGTGCCATAGCCCTTGATGCAATTGGACCCACAGTGCATTGTTGAGATACGGCGGTGGATCCTGCTGAAGAGGATCCTTAAATTGTTCACACTGTCCAACACACAGACGCGCCCTTTGGACATTCTGGGATGACCAAAAGGAAGCCCCTGGTTATTACACTCTCAACATTGACAAGACCTCCCTGGATCACTACCACCACTCCCATGAGAATGCTTTGCCTTATCGCCTCCCCACTGGCCCTGATTTGGAACAGGAAACCCTGAGAAGATTTGGTGCCCTGACCACGGACTACCCGCTGAGCATCATTATCCTAAGCTGACTCACCTGCCAAGCTCTGCCCATGGACTCTGGTGTGTTTCCTGACACTGCATTGCTGCCCACCAGACCACACCCTCACTGTAGGTGACATTTTGCTGTAATGTGCCCTACCGGCAGGGCCCACTTGACTTTGCAAAGAATACCCTGAGACCGCTGCCAATAGCACTTTGAACAATATTTTGATCTTCCCCATCTTGGCTTTCGGTGATTGGCCTCTGAGTCCTCAGCACTTTCCATGCTACCTCATCAGGCCAATACACTTCTAGATCCCTGTGATAAAAGTAGGGACGCAAGCATGGAAAAAGTATCCCAGAAAAAGGACCCTGACACTGGGGGCATGACCATGGGCGATCCTTCTGAGCATCCACAGGGCGATGGAATCCCTGTCCTACAATTTGCACTTTCTGCAGGCCCCACTCTCCAGGACATTCTGCAGGCCATAACCACCTCCCGGGAGGTGCTAGAAATGAAGATTGACACTCTGCTGGCATACATGGAAATCCTGAAGGACGACCACCGTCACCTGGCAGAAAGAGAATTGGCGGAGATCAACTCAGACCTCATGACCAGGGCCAGACTGGCATTTTTGTCAGCTGCCAAGCTGGGGCCCGATTTTACTGCTGTGGGGGCTGATTTATATTGATGGGGACCTGCATTTCCTTCTAAGTAAAGGAAGCAAAACAAATGGTTTCAATGCATACTTTAAAACCATTAGGTTTTCCATTCTTTCCTTAGAAAAGCCCGGTAGCCAGTCCGGCCCTGCTAATGACAATGAAGGAGAGACTTACAGACATGGAGAGTAAGGTTCGGACACAAGAGCTCGGGCAGAGGACGCAGACAACAGGTCAAAATGCAACAATGTCTAGGTGATTGGGCCGTCAGAGTGTGGTGAAGGGAATAGCGTGCTGGACTTCCTAGAAAAATAACTAAGCAAAGAAGTGGCAGCAGAGGGTTTTATCCCTTTTTATGCCCTAGATAGAGCACATAGTGCGACTTTTGTGATTTGGTATATATCCGTTCAGCAGTTTCTGAGAATTTAAGATTCAAAACTAATTGTATAGCTGGACAGTTGATGTTCAGATGTGCTCTGATTGACCATTTTAAAGGAGACTATCAATACTGATTAGTTGGTGACAACTTAAACAAAATGTTTTGGCAGCCTTTACGAGACTCAAGAACTTGGTCCCCGTGCCCTAACAATGAATTTAAAGAAAATGTAAGGGGGCAGGATAAGCACTCCCAGATCCTTAAAGGACTCTTGGACATGGCCCCCGTTGAAATGCATTGTAGTGAATGGCTGGTCTTGAGGTTCACAAAAAAGAGCAAGAAAAAAGGATGTTAACAGATTTTATTTACAATATAAACCGTTTATTAGTGGTACCATACTAGCATACATGCCAATAGACCCTACTCTGGCGGGAGCCTCCTGATTTTTCAAGCTAAAAATGGCTATATTTTAGCTGTCTCCCATGTGAAATTAAATTTTCTTCATTAGAAGTCAATGGGAAAATTAAATTTTCACGATTTCTGTTTCAGAATCTCCCACTCCCCTGTCCTAAATTTTGGATGTATGTAGTTGTTTTAGGAATTGTGATGTGTTCTAAGGTGATTTTACCCTGTGAAAACTGCTGCCCTCTGCTGGGATTTCATAAATCATGTTTGAGAGAAAACAGTTTTCTCATGATTTTCTTCTAGAGGTTATGGAAGGTGATCAGGAAGCTAAAATGAGAGCATATTTGCTGTAAAATCACATTATTTCTCTCAGCCATAAGTGAGTGAAGTCTGACATTCTCAGTAAAACATGTACTTCCAACAGGAGCAGCCTGTCAGTTGATTTCCCTGTGTTTTACTGCAGCCTCCCAGTGTGTTCTAAAGAACAACTAGAGCGCTAACAGTCTTTCGTATGATAAATGTGTGTTAGCCATGAAGCAATTTGATTGAATCAAACTGGTAAGATGTAAAACATTTTATTTTGAAAGGAACAAAATTGGGGTTAATTTTGTCATAGAAATTATAGTTAGTGATGAGGAAAGCAAAACTAGGACACATTTTAAATAGGTTCTCAAATATCTTCTTCATCTAGTTTATTAAAACACTCTGTCATGCACTTTCAATGCCAGCAGCAGACTGCCAGTTAACTCCCTGATCAACTGTAGCTTTACCACAGTGTTCTAATGAGCAACTACAGTGCTAACATTCTGAATTTAAGACAAAAGTGTGGCACAACTGAACGCCATCTTGAGGAAATTGAAGTGGGAAATTGAAAACATTTTCTAATTCAAATATTGCAGTATATGAAGAATTTAAGGAACTTTATAACATTCAAAGTTCTCCTAAGAGCCCAAATGTAGCCCAAATGTCACCCAAACATAGCCCAATGACAGAAGTATGAACAACTTGTAATTTTTAATTTGGATTTTTTGTACTTTTATATAATGCGGACATGACTGAAGTTACTGAATTGCTTTTCATGAGGACACATTTATTTTAGTTTTAGACACGGGTAGACCAAGTGATTTGCCCACAATCACAGGACGTTCAGCTGATGCTCAAACTCAGCGCGGAAACTTGAACTTGGTTTCCACATTGCAAAGTCAGCAGCTCTGGACGTAAAATCAAATCCTGTCCCTTAAGCGCATCAAATAATAAAGTGATCAACTGGATAAAAAAAGCTTTGTCACTATTTGCGAACTCGTTTTTTAGTGAACTCATTATCATTTCTATGGAAAAAGACCTCCTAATTTTTATCATTTCTAAAGAGAATGCCTTGGGTTTTACCGTTTTGATTCCTTCAGGATAACTTCAGGTTTGCCCGCATTTTTTAATAAATACAAAATGTTACAGATCAAATTGTTTGTTAGAACACTATGGGGAGCCAGAAGTAGGGGCACGAACTTGGACAACAGAAAACAGGGAGAAGGCGTCACAGGCTGCAAATTGACCACCCTGGGCAGGCGGGAAGGGCAGTGGCAGCACAACGGACCATGCAGGGCAGGGGTAAGCACGGCAGGGGCAGCAAACCAAACCATACAGAACAGGCAAGTGAGGCTGTACCAACACAATGGACGTTTGAGGGAAGAACTGAGAGGCAGTAACGCTCCAATCGGATATGCCGACAGACAATGTTTAGGCAGGAGACCCCTGGTTTTTTAAAAGCCCAAATAGACTTTATTTTAGCTGCCTAAAGCCTTCTCTTCTTCAATGTAAGTCAATAGGGAAAATCAATCCCCCAATTTTCTTTTAAAAATCTCCCTTTTACCAAGTTTGAAATGTTGGCATGTATGGAATAATGGACGATGAAGGACAGAATAAATGCAGTAGGGACATGGGCTCAGACAATAGAGGGCAGGAGGGATGTAGCAGGGGCACCAAACTGACCTTACAGGGAAAACACCAGGGGTTGTGGCAGCATAATACACCGCACAGAGCAAGCGGGAGGACAGTGCAGCCCAAGAAACCTTAAAAAGCATCACTAAGAATCCTCAGGTCGAGTGAACCTTTTTACCTGCTGAATAGTGTGAAGGGGAAAAATCCTATTAACTCCATACAACCAATTTCACTCAAAGTTTTATTCTCCAAAAATCACTGACTCTGAATTTAAATTTTAAAGATTTATTACAAAGCTAAAAATAACTGCACTTACAAGCACTTCATCATGAGGTTAAGGAAATAGATGGGCACTAATAAAAAAAATATTCTACGCAGAAGTCTCATTCGACTCAGGATAAAAAGAATGGTTAACTCCCAAAAAATTAGGGAAATAATGACTACTCCAATCTCCAAGTTAGTCTTCATTAATCTTAAAAGAAAACATGTTAATCTTTCCCTACTCTACTGCTAAGGTGACATCCCGACTTAACAAGTTTCCCCAGGCAACAGTAGGAAAAGGTGTCAGCGGTGAGGACTTCCTAAGAAGTGCGCTCACTTTGCATAATGAACTCGTTCTAAGATGCTCTTTCCTACCTAAGTCCCTTTCTCGGCTTTCTCTCTCCAAATCTGCTCTCATCTGCCCATATTCTTCTCCAGACTGCCCTCCTACCGCGGGAAATTGTCCCTAATACAAAATCCACATACAGTAGAACACACCTTTATCACGCCTCTTTGGCCAGGTCTTCTCTCCTGTAAGTTTCCATCAAAACCTGCACCTCGTCGAAAACCCGTTAGTATGGTGTTAGTATGGCCTTGGGTCCCAGGCACCTTCTCCGCAGAAAGTATCATCTTGGCATTCCTGTGTACTCCCATGTCTGCATCTCCTACCATCCTAACTCCTAAAACAAAGAGTTAGTTTTCCCTAACGAGCCATTTGTCCTTGCACCTGCAATAAATACGTGTAACCAAGAAACTTTCCACTTGCAGAATTTGCTTATTATTTCTAAATGAGGGAACACTTTTTGGCCTACAAAAATCAGCTAACATAAGAACCAAATAGGCCTTCTCTTAACGTATATATGAGATCAGGCCTTTACACATTTTAACATACATTTCTAATATCATATCTATAACATTGATTTTGTTGCACTCTACGTATTAATGAACAAAACTACATGTACGAACTTAATATGGTGCACGTTTAAGCCTAATACATCACATTATACGTAGACTAATTCATTTATGCATCTTCTAAAATACATTCTCAGTTGAGTACGACCTTAATCTTCACAAACAACATGACTACATTTCTATGCATTCTAATATATGCTGTTTTAATACCACATTTTTACTAACTACACATTAGTACACATTATATATATATACGGGTGAGGACTACCTGTGATTATGATGCACCCCTACAAATTTTCGGAATAATATGACGCTCTATCAGTTCCCCCTTTGATGACTAGTGTCATCACACCCTTACACAACTTCCTTGGAGAAAGAACCGACCTAAACAGAACCTGTTTCCGTCCTCCCCATCAGAATCACTCTGAATTCTTGAGGTTCTGATAGTGACTGTCCTGCAGTCTAGCCATTCTTGTCTCATTTTCCCTAAGAGCTCTTTCAACTCTGTTTCCCTTGTACCACTTATAGGCTCTGACAAATCCCCACGAACAAACAACACAAACCACAATGATGATGAGAGGTTTCAAAACGTAACCAAGTCAACCTTTCCCCAACTTTGCAAACCAACTTCCCACGTGACTAAACCCTTTACCAACTTTCTCCAAGACTCCTTCTTCAGTCAAATCCTCTATCTCATGATGAATCGTAGTGATGTTACTTATATATTTCTCCAGATCTTTGCTATTGTCTGGTATATAAGTACAGCACTTTCAACAACTTACAGACTCCACCCTCTTTTGCTAATAGAACATCTATAGCAAGACGGTTCTGTAAAACCATTGTCCTTATCGACAACATCGCACCTTCCGCAAGTATCAGCGATTTGGCTGTATTAATTGACAATTCATCAACCACAGTCGCCAGCCTTCTAATTTTCACATCATTCAGAATCCCTCCCAAACTTGTTATCACTGCTCCAAAGATATCCCCAATCACTGCTCCTGCACTTTCACCTCTCTTCACTCTAGAGTGCTTTCCACCTTCTAAGAGCTCTATTTCCTCTGCATAGTAGATCTTTCGGAAAAATAATCCTCAGATAACAAGTACCATTCCAATTTGCAGGCAATCTCACATAAGCATTCTTTCCACACACATAATATAGTGTTGGTATCACTTGTATAGCACCCTGCAGAAAGTTATTTGCTGAATCTTCCATAGTGAAAACATGATCACACGTACTCTGTCCCACTGGGATCTTTTCATAGTAAGTTTGATACCGTCTCACACGCAACTTTCCTCTCTGCTCCCTATCCAATGCTATAGGGCCATAACTCCCCTTGGATCTGTGAGATCTCTCTTCGTCCGTCCAATCTACTGGACTGTCTCCTGTATCTTGTGTCTGTGTTAGTTTTCTATATCTATCTTCTACCTGATCAACAAACTTTTTCTCCACATCTGTTAGTGAGCATGTTAGGTTGTGTCTGTGAGCATATGCTGTATCTAATTTCAAAGACGGTATGAAATACTTCCTAAGCCTATCTTCTTGTTTATAATAATTGTATTTATTCAAATGCTTGTAAGCTGTAACCTCAGGAAGCACTGCATCATAGATGGAAAAGAAATACTCAAATTGACCCCTTCCATAAAATATACTAAGCAAAAAACTACATGAAATCCCATACGTCAGTGGAAGGTGGTGATACCTAATCCCCCATCCACTGAAGCAGGTAATTGCATGCACATATAACAATCTTTCGCATCCATCGCATCTACGTATTCGTATTGCAGCTTGGCGTACGCATTAAGCTTAAAATTACCTCTAGACAAATCTATGAGAAATCTACGACTCTCTTCGATTAGTAAAGACTTTTCAGCTCCTATGGTGACCTCTTTTTTGCTAGGGGTGTTAGGTGTAGGTGTTCCCTGTACCTCCACTGCCTGCTCATGTGGAACTAAATATAAAACTACGACTACTATGATTATGGAAACTATCACTCCACCTACAAATGTGCCAACAATGAATTTGGATTTATGATGTGAATCTCCAGCCTCCATGACTTCGGAAAGTTTCCAAAAGTTCTTGGTTTAGCAACAATCACTCAAAAATCTCTTCCCTCCGTCTCTCGTTCCTCGTTAACCAGTTTGTACAATACTCTGAAAAGGCTGGAAATCACCTTTGTAATTACAGTTCCTTATTCACATAGTCCAGAAAAAGACTTCCCTAGCCCTCTTCTTCTCGCCTTCGGAAAGACCCTAAATTTACTCTTCTTCCACTCTGGCCTAGGTTATCTTCTTCATTAGACTCTTATTTACAACAAAGTTCACATTTAACCCAAGATAAGATCAGCTCCCAAGATCTCTAAAACATGCTACAAAAGTTCAAGACAAAGAATTATCTTTTCATGAGACGATGGCTCGTAACCAAACGTCGGAAAAGTCAGTTTGTGCAATATCAGGTGTCAAACACGGCTCAGAAGTGGGGGATTCGGAACCGTGAGAGTCAGCACTCCTTAGATTTCAAGTCCTGGAACCAACAGTTCCGCATTGATTTTCACGTTAGGATTCTTGCTGATCACTGTCACGGACCTCAGTCTCCCTGAACTCACCACACCTGGCATCAGTTACTGCGTAAGTCCACTCTGGGGCAGCGTACCCCTGACACTGCACTCTTGTTCTCTTCGACCTTCTTCGACCTCTCTGAGCCTGTTCTCCGTCACTTTGTTCCGATTCAGATGTCTTAGACAATGGAGCAAGATCTCTTTCAGGAGCCAACGTCAGATTCAATCGCTTCTGCCGTGCGGGCCAAACCTCTTCTGTTCTGGTTGCTCTTCTGCTTTCTCCCTGAATACCCTGTGCACCACTTCCTCCTTCTGCTGAATTTGACTCTACTCCACCCACAGCAACAGCCTCTTCATCTGAGTCAAAATCGGGGTTATGATTGACGCAACCCCCTCCAGCTTGTTCTGGTGCACAACCAGCTGCGTCAGCGACCCTTACAGCTTGACTTGCCCTCTCATGTGGCCCTGCCACATCAGCTGGATTTTAATTCATGAGAGGGGATGTTTCTTCCAAGTGTGCTGGAATTCTGCGGGTATGGGAGGCACTCACCCAGTTTGGCAATCCTCCTCACTTCACTGCTGTGTTCGTCACCAGTATTACCTGGTAGGGACCTCACCAATGAACATCCAAGCAACTCTTCCTCACGTGCTTACGAACAAGCACCCAGTCTCCTGGACACAGGTCATGACATAGATCACTCGAGGCTGGAACAGTTGTCGCTGGGACACAGAACGGACCACATCAGCTAGTCCCTTGCAGTAATCAAGAATCAAGTCATCAGTGATGTTTATCAAAGCTGTAGCTGGCCCATCAGGATTTCATGTGGGGATAACACAGTTCTCCTGTCTGGAACACTGCGGATGCTCATGAGCACCAGATGCAAAGCATCGGGCCACTTCAGAGATGTTGATGAACACACTTTTGCCATCCAGGCTTTCAAAGTCCCATTAACCTGTTCTACAATCCCAGAAGCCTCTGGTCGATAGCTGCAGTGTAGTCTCTGATCCACATTCATTGTGGCACAAAGCAACTTCATGATTTCACTGTGGAAATGTGCTCTTCTGTCTGATTCCAAAGAGGTCGGAAAACCGAACCTTGAGATGAGCTCTCTCAATGACCGCTTTGCTACTGTGAGTGTATCACACCTACGTGTTGTTTAAGCCTCCACTCACCGTGAAAAGACACACACTACAACCAAGATGCACCTCAACCCATTACACTTAGGCATCTCAATGAAATCTAACTGCATCCTATTGAAAGGCCCTCCCATGCTTCAGCAACTGCACGAAATCGTGGATCGTACCACATTTGTCTGAACACACGCACCATTGCATCTCTTCCCAGATGTACTGAACCATGTATCAGCTGTGCCACCGGGCTCAATAGATTTTCCGGTAACACCCCTCGACCATCACTTGAAACCCACACGTCAACATCACCTTTCTCACATCCTGATCTGATCCATCCATCTCATTCCTGCTCTGAGACCTCATTCTGCAATCGTTTGAGTTCCTCCCAAGTGTCTGCCATGGCTAACATCATGCTGAGCTCGGTTCTTTCTTGTCTCTCTCCTGTGTAACCTCCTGTAAATATATATCCTTGCTCTGCACAGAAACGGGCAACTTCATCGGCATAATTATTGCCCAAAGAGACAAAATCAGTCCCCTTCCCATGTGCTGCACACTTGACAACCGCAATTTCCCTTGGACATTGTAATGCTTCTAGGAACTGTCTCACATATTCCCCATTCCTAATAGGAGAACCAGATGATGTCATAAATCCCCTCCTTGACCATAACTGTCCGAAGTCATGAACCACACCGAAGCCATACTGGCTGTCAGTGTAGATCGTGATTCGGATTTGATCAGCGGCCAAACAGGCACGAGTCAATGCAATGATTTCAGCTACCTGTGCGGAGTGTACTCCTAGACAAGCAGCCTCAACAACTCCTTTAATTGTACATACAGCAAATGCTGCTCTCAACTGACCAACATTGTCTCTGAGGCATGAATCATCGACAAAGAAAATTTCATCAGGATCAGGCAGTGGTTCATCGACAATATCAGGTCTCGGTTTGGTGCATTGTTCAGTCACATCGAGACAATCATGGTCCTCACAATCTTCACCATCTGCATTTGGTATAGGCATCAAAGTAGCAGAACACCTTTTCAAAGTCACATTCTCTGTGGCAAGTATGACTTGCTCATATCGTGTTAATCTATTGTTTGTTAGGTGCTGTGTCTTAGTCCTTGTCATTAACAATTCGACAGAGTGTGGCACGTACACCGTCAAGAGGTTTCCCATCACAATGCTTTCACACCTTTCAATGCTGGCACCTGTTGCAGCAACGGATTTGAGACATCCGGGCAACGCAGAAGCTACTTGATCTAAATTAGCTGAGATACAGGCAACTGGCCTACGGACACCTCCATGACTCTGAGTTAAGACTGACAATGCGCAACCTTCCCTCTCACAACAGAACAGTGAGAAAGCCTTGTTGTAATCAGGCATTTCCAAAGTTGGGGCACGACACATGATCTCCCTCAGCTTTAGGAATGACACCAAACAGTCATGGTCCCATGGTACCGGATCACTCACATCTTTGTGCGTCAGCCTCTGTAAAGGCTTCGCCTCAGAGGAAAAGTTGGGAATCCATTGGCGACAGTATCCAACCATCCCCAGGAACATTTGAACCTCCAGCTGAGTGGTAGGCACAGCCATATTCATGATTGCCTCAATTCAGTCTGGTGACACCTTCCTCTTGCCTTTTTCAATTCTGTGACCCAGGTACTGCACTTTGCTCATATAGTACTGTAACTTATTCGGAGACTCCTTATGTCCATTCTCTGCCAGATGAATCAGTAGGGCTATTGTATCAATCCTGCAAGTATCTTCTGTTTCTGAGGCAATGAGCAGATCGTCTATATATTGCACGAGAACTGACTTCTGTGGCAACAGGAGACTCTCAAGATTCTTTTTCAAGATCTGATTAAAGATTGATGGACTCTCTGTTTACCCTTGAGGGATATGACACCACGTTAACACACGGTTTTCCGGCCAGAAAGCAAAAAGAAATTGGCTTTCGTCATGGAGTGGTATCGAGAAGAACGCTTGGCATAAGTCAATCACTGTAAACCACTCGGCTTCACATGGGATTTGGAACAATATCACTGATGGATTTGGTACCACTGGACAACATGGAATGACTATCGTGTTGACCTTTCGCAGGTCCTGCACAATCCTGAACTTCCCGCTCGGTTTCTGTAGTCCCATGATGGGTGCGTTACATGAGCTACCCATTACCTCCTTCAGAATCCCTTGCTTGATCATAGACTCAATTACAGGTTTGATTCCTGCAATAGTCTCCGCTGACAAGTTATACTGAGGCATTCGGGGGAAGTCAACATTTTACTTAACCTGAATCTTTACTGGTTCCACACCTTTGATCAACCCATTCTCTTCTCCAGTAAAGTCCCAGACCTCACGAGCTACAGAGTCTCTCAGATTAAGTGGAAGCTCTTCCACTGTCACCATCGGGTACATTTCTATACACAGGTGCTGATTGGCGACCTTAAAGGTGGTATCATCGTCCTTTGTCTGTACTTCAACTCCCTTAGGTGTGCTATAGATGGTACAATTTAACTTGCACAATAGATCTCTTCCTAAATGCAGACTGGACTTGAGTCACACACCACAAACTGATGTCGATCTCGGAAAGTTCCTATTCTCACAGGCATCAGTTCGGTCAAAGGGCTAGTCACTTTCTTGTTCGCTGCTCCAACAACTTGGATCGATTGTCCCGAGAGGGGTAGGTTGGGAACTACTGCTGATCTCACAGTAGATCGGGTAGCACCAGTGTCAACCAAAAAGGTGGTAGCGTGACCGTCAACATCCGCCTCCACAAACGGTCCCCTCTGGTCTACCTCCAAGACTGCTCCAAGTGTGCAGTCTTCCTCCCCCCTCAGGCACCGTCATGCCAAGTGGTCTGGGCTGTCCTCATCATACCCTTCAAAAAGGGGCATCTGTTGGTAAGTCTGAGTTCCCTGTGGGACTCTTGGTGGCTGTGGAACTTGTACCTGTGGACTGAACGTCCCCCCTTTCATTGATCTTGGCCTTGTCACAGTATTGACTTGTTCAGATACAGGTGCCTGAACCACCTCCACCTCCAGCTGCACCTGGTTTGCTGGGTTTAAGGGACACTTGCGTTTCCAATGTCCGATCTGGTGACAGAGATGACACGCAGTGGTCCTCTTCAGCATCGCCACATCCATTCCCGTCTTGGGATCTACAGGTTTCCCTCTTCCCTGACCTTGCGCATTCTGATTTCCCTGCCTTCTTCCCAGCGTCCCTCCATTAGGCTGAACCTGAGCCGTTTGCATTTGAACAAGCATCAGTTTGCCCTTCAACTTCTTGTGCTTTCGAGTCTACTTCATCATTACAGTACCTGGCGTACCGCAAAATTTCATCCACCGGCTTGTTCTGCCAGCAAATCAAATGTTGCTGTATCATGAGACTAACCTCCGGTCTCAATCCCAGAACAAACTTTGAAACAAACTGTCCCATGTCCTTGGGGTCTAAGGTATCTAGCCCACTATACTGGTTGAAGGCTTGCAAGAGTCGCTCATAATACTCATGCACAGTCTCTTTTGGTTCCTGGACAGTTTGATCTAGCTTTACCCAATCAATATCTTGAGGCGAAATCTTCAGTTTTAACCATGTGATCACCTGTTCCAACTTTTTCATGACTATGGGTGACGGACCATTCGTGATAGGGTTCCTATCTGGTTCAGAAGTTGGCCATTCAACTGCAACTTTACAAGCTGACCATAAGTCACCTGGTACTACAATGTCGAACAATGTGTTCAGATCAAACGACAAAACTTTAAAAATGTTGACGAAGCGGTCAACCTGTTTCTACCATTCTACAGGTTTTTCCCTCAGCCGAGGAAAATAGTTCGTAAATGCAGCCAGATCACCCTTACTCCAAAGCAAGTGCACATATCCTCCATTCTGTACCTCTCATAAAGGGTAAGTCTCTACCCCTGACATCCCTCCACCCGGAGGCGGCATCTCTCCTACGTTCTTTTTGGAGCTCTTCTTCGACCACCTTTCCTCCCATTTGTCAAGCATGATCCATGCACGCATCCCTACGATCAAGTCTCTGATGTGTGTCCTCAATCCTATGACCTTTTTCTCTTCCAATTCTTGATCACCATACTGCAACCTACGGCTTCCCTGCAATGACTCAGTTTTGGACAAATCAACCTCGTACCTTTTTGCCAACTCCATCAGTATCTCATGCTCTGTTCTCGCCTTACGAGTCACATCCTTTGCTACAAAAAGCAGCTTCTCTTGTTCGTAAATTTCTATCCTGCCCAACGGCAGATTTCCACTAATTATTTAATCTACCTCTGCTTTCAACCTCACTACATCCAACATCCTTGCCCTCATGGCACCTTTCAATGTTTCTCGACAAGCTGCACCATCCCGTTCATCATACTCGTAGCTCTGATCTCGGGACCTACTCTCTTCCGTTATGTTCCTTGAAACTGGTCTGTTTCCCGAACTATCTTGCTCACCATTTCCTGCCGTCGTATCACTCTGATTCCTCACAGGAGATACCCACATCCTCAAATCTGATCTGGACTCGGCCAAGGACCTTGATCTTACCAGTCTCACATCCACCTGTCCCCTAGAGGAGTCTGCAGTGACTGGTAATGGCGTACTCCATTCTATAGGTCTCGGAGCCTGTGCTATTTCGCTCAACGTGCCATTCCCTTTTGTAGTGACTCTTTCTTATGTTGTTGCCTATGCTAAACTTCCGTTTCTCTCTTGGTCTGTGTGAGAAGTTGGCCTGGCATATGCTGGTCACTAGTTAAAGTGGCCACCATGCACCAGTCCAATTCGACTCTTATGGTATAGGTTTAAGACAACCTTTTAAAGAAAGCTATCCCAGTGGTAGCTGTGGAGAGCAGCCTTCAGGCTAAGTCTCAGAGGAATGTAAAGCAGCTTGTTTTACCTTATAATCTCTTGAATTACCAAATGAAAGGACACCACACAGGTATATATATCAAATATATATGTATTTATTACTAGACACACTCTACTAATCTCTTTATGAGATTAGAAGTCAGGAACATATGCAAACATCAACGTTTCACAATAAGTTAAGTACAAATATGGCTGGGGCCCTAGGGGCGTACCAGACCATATACTAAAAAGAGGTTTAGGAAAGTCGACTTGCAAGGGAACAAGTCCTAGGGCCTGTAGAATCGCTGGGGCTTCACTAATCCACCCAAGGCAGGTAAGTAAAAGACCCACAGGAGATGCGTGCAGTGTGAGAACACAGCTGCGGGTTCCCTATTGATTTCAATGGAGCAAGTCGCGGTTGGATTTTTAAAGTTTTAGTGTACTTCGAGGAAGTCTACAAGCAAGCCACTTACAAGGTAAGTAATTCGAGGGCCAACACACACTAGGGCACCGGAGTGCACGAGTTACCTCACCCAGGGAAGCCGGGTGCATAGGTGTCTTTTGGTGTCGGGACGCGTTGTCGTTTTCAATGGAAGCCGAAGAAGATTTGCTGCTTGAGAAGCCTGTAGAAGTGTCCGGTGGAATCCAAGGCTGGATTTAAGATGAAGAAGGCCTGAAAGCAGAAGGGACAGTGTTCACAGTCACTTGCCAGTGACCCGGGGTCAGGAAGATGGATGACCACGGAGGTCGGGTGATTTCAGGTAATCGATGTTGCTTTGACTCTTCAGCCACGAGGTCCAGGAGGCATCGACAATGACCAGGAGGTGGATTCAGACTGTCCCACAATCTTTCTTCTGGTCACCACCTTGGTTCTTGGGCCTCACCCTGGTTCTGACCCATTTGTCTGCCTTCTTTCCCAATTCTTGGGGAGAGGTCAGATCAGAGTCCACCAGGTACTGGTGTAAGAGCTGGTTTTTGACAATTGTTAAGGATCTGCTCTCTCATTATTAGATTATACAATCCCTTAAAGTCAGTTGCTCTACTGCCAATTATCCAACCCTCCAGAGCCTTGGTAGCACAATCTACAAAGTCCACCCAGTCCTGCGTCTGGCCCTTCTGGGTATCTCTGAACTTTAACCTGTACTGTTCAGTGGTTAAGCCAAACCGATCTATTAATGCACTCTTCGGGACTTCATTATCATCAGCATCCTCTTTCCTAACAGTGAGGAGCTTGTCTCTACCTTTATCAGAAAAGGAGAGCCACAAGATTGCTGCCCACTGCTTCTGGGGGACCCGTTGTACCTTACAGGCCCTCTCCTTAGCAGTTATCCAATTGTGGATATCATCCCCACTCTGGTAGGGAGGAACAACCTTGGACAGGTTCCTGTGGTCTGGAATATATTCTCTACCTCTAGGGACACTGTTGCTGCCACCAGGGGGTTCTAACCCCTCTTTTCTAGAAGCTCTCTGGAGCTCAAAGGTTTCTCTATCTAAGGCCAACTGCTTGGTTCTGAGGGCAAGTCTTGCTTCCTCATACTGGAGCATCTTGCACCTTCTTTCAGAGGAGGTCTCTCTTCTATTAAAGTATGAGTTTCTCTGCTGGACAGATTCTCTGCCAGAGTGATAGGAGTGGTCAGATTCCCTTGAAGGGGACCTAGGCCTCTCTTCCACTCTGTCAGTTATCTTAGGGAGAATTCCTCTGTCCAGTTCAGATCATTGTGGATCTGGCCCTTCAACCACAAAGTCCTGGTCATCATGATTTTCATCATCAGACCCAGACACTGTAATTGACCCACTCCCTGATTCAGATCTGTTAGCTCCAAGAGCCAACATCAGATCATCTGCTGTAAGCATATATATCAGGCCTAGTGTGGAGGGACTCTGTCCTAGCTTCAGGTGTCTTGCAACACACATGGCTTTCAAGTCAAAGAAAGTCATGTCCTTGTACTGAGGCTGGGTGGACCCATTGGCTCCTACCCTTAAGGACATTCCAGTGTTGTGCAGTGTTGTACTACCTACACTAGTTTGTGGCCTACTGATCCTAGTTTGAGCTGTAGCAAGGGTGTGCTATCCCTTCACAAACAGCTCTAAGTTCAGTAGAACTTATTGATACTAAGCTTGACTTTTATATGTACCTTAAGTACCTTTAGTGGTTTCAGTTTGTAATTCAAATAGAGATTTTCTGGTAAAACAATGGCAAGCTGGAATCCCACACGCTGCCCACCAATGTGAGAAGTTGGCCTGGCATATGCTGGTCACTAGTTAAAGTGGCCACCTTGCACCAGTCCAATTTGACTCTTATGGTAGATAGGTTTAAGACAACCTTTTAAAGAAAGCTGTCCTAGTGGTAGCTGTGGAGAGCAGCCTTCAGGCTAAGTCTCAGAGGAATGTAAAGCAGCTTGTTTTACCTTATAATCTCTTGAATTACCAAATGAAAGTACACCACACAGGTATTGTATATCAAATATATATGTATTTATTACTAGACACACTCTACTAATCTCTTTATGAGATTAGAAGACAGGAACATATGCAAACATCAACGTTTCACAATAAGTTAAGCACAAATATGGCTGGGGCCCTAGGGGCGTACCAGACCATATACTAAAAAAGAGGTTTAGGAAAGTTGACTTGTAAGGGGACAAGGCCTAGGGCCTGTAGAATCGCTGGGGCTTCACTAATCCACCCAAGGCAGGTAAGTAAAAGACCCACGGGAGACTCGTGCAGTGTGAGAACACAGCCGCGTGCTCCCTATTGATTTCAATGGAGCAAGTCGCGGTTGGAGTTTTAAAGTTTTAGGATACTTCGAGGAAGTCTACAAGCAAGCCACTTACAAGGTAAGTAATTCGAGGGCCAACACACACTAGAGCACTGCAGTGCACGAATTACCTCACCCAGGGAAGTCGGGTGCATAGGTGTCTTTTGGTGTCGGGTCGCGTCGTCGTTTTCAATGGAAGCCGAAGAAGATTTGCTGCTCGAGAAGTCTGTAGAAGTGTCCGGTGGAATCCAAGGCTGGATTCAAGATGAAGAAGGCCTGAAAGCAGAAGGGACAGTGTTCACAGTCACTTGCCAGTGACCCGAGGTCAGGAAGATGGATGACCACGGAGGTCTGGTGATTTCAGGTAATCGATGGTGTTTTGACTCTTCAGCCACGAGGTCCAGGAGGCATCGACGATGACCAGGAGCTGGATTCAGACTGCCCACAAGGTCTGCAGCTGACTGAGGTGTCGGCAACTGGAGTGCAGCTAACAAGCCTTGGCAACACCAAGTCTTGTGGAATGTGGAAAAAGTCAGCGGTGCAGACCAGCAAGGTCTGAGGGACTCACCCGGTGAGGGTGAGTGAGGGCAGGTCTGGAGCAACCCGGGAAGCCCTTTGGTTTGATGAAAAAGTCTTCGGGGGACCCACAAGCTAGTGGGCAAAGGATTGCAAAGATGCCTCTTGAGGAAATGCTTTACAGGAGCCCACAGTCACTCGGGATGGGGTAGGCCTCTGCTTTTCACTGTAAAACCTGCTGGAGGCTTGGGCCATAAATTGTCCAATGCACAAGTTCGAAGAATGTTGTGAAGGGGTTGCACTTGACAATAGTGCATGGTACCCGGGTATTGCTGTTCCTCGTCACTCGTGGGGTCCACTCACCATAGCTTTACTGGAGACTCACAATGGCCGTCGAGAAGTCAGGAAATCTACTTTTGGGGCTGCAGGGACTTCGGACTCCGGCAGGAGCAGGAAATTGTGCGACCGTTGATTAGAGCTTCTGGTGCCTGCCAAGCAGGGGAGTCACTCCTTGACTTCAAGGGAGATTCTTCTGTCTTCCAAAGGTAGTGGAGCATTGAAGGGCCAGGGTTCTTCTTATAGAGCATCGTCCAGGGATATCTGATTTGCAATGGCAATGTTTCCCTATCTTATACTAAAGGTAGGGGAGGGACTAGCTCTATGACCACTCCTCTGGGAGGGTCAGGTAGGGTCCAGTTTCGCACCACAGCAGGGACAGGTAGCCCCTGAACCGGTGTGAGCTGGCATATGCAGAGGGGAGCCTACTGCTCCCCCAGTGCAGGACTTCAAAGCACTCTAGGAGTGCACCCCACCGGGCCCCAATACACTAACTCCTGTCTGGAAGGTGGTGACACCTCCCTGTGACAGGATGCCTATTGTTGGGCCTCCTCCACTGTGAGTTTCGGTCAGCAGCAGGAGGGCAGCCCAGTGTCTGTGATGGTGGCATCCATTTTGTGATGCCATGGCTCTTTCAGATTTCTACCGTGTTCCCACAGTAGGTTCACGTCGTCCCCTCTAGAAGGGTGGGATCATACTCCCACACCAGTTACTGATGTGGGGGTATGATTCCAAGTTGTTTGACACCAAATACGACATGTTTTGATGCAGTCATTCCAAAGTTAGCATTTACCGAGAGGTTATAATGCACTTAAGAGTATATGGTTTAACCGCATTCACAAACAGCCACAGAGATTAGACTCTGCCAGCTGCAGAGGGGTCCTGCTCATGCAGAGGCGCTCCCTCACATTGTAAACCAAGCACCCTGCCCTCAGGATTGATAGGGCCTGCCTTAGGGGTGACTGATAGGTTTTTATGTGTGTGTATGGTGAATACCTCAGTGAGGAGTGCTAACACTACCTCACCCAGGCTGCAGTAGAAGGCCTGTGGTGTCAGATTTAGTCTGCTTACCAGGGGTGGCATAATACATGCTTCAGCCCCTGGGAGGCCTGTGAAGTACCTATGCCCATAGTACCTAAGGTACCATATATTAGGGGCTCATAAGGTACCACAGTATCCAATCACTAGTGCATCTAATATGCACTCCACTTTAAGGGAGTAAGCAGATAGGCTGGGGTCCTGGATAGCAGGATCCCAGCCAGACTAGTCAAAAACTATCATAACACCAGGAAAAAAGTGCGGGGCAACCATATAGTCAGATTCCACCTTCCTACAGTCTGGGTCATATATCGACACTATGGGTCCAATGGTAACCGGTACCATCAGGGCATCCGGTAACCTCACAGTTCCCGCTGCTCCTGTACCTACTGGAGACTGTGTTTTTATCTCCTCTGTTCCTGTTGAGATTTTTCCTACTACTCTCATATTTGACTGAGTCTGCAATCCACCGGTCCCTTCTACTGGTGTCGACTTTCCTTCCCCAAAATTGAGATTAAATGGGGGTGGTCTTTCTGAGAGCAACCTATCTACCAAGCTGTCATCCGTATCACTGTCATCATCTTCTATGCTCTTTGCCTGCGCACCTCCCGTCTTTTCTATTAACGGATATAAACTGTCCCCCTCAATCGTTTCCACTCTCCACCTTTTCTCCAGTGCATCCAATCTCACATCTTGAAATGCCCTGATCGACTTCTTCACCCTTTCCTGACTTCTGTCTCTTTTCCTGTCATACGCAGCTCTAATCCATGCATGTAGCGCCTCAAATTGTGTCGGTCTGGGCAGTGGTCGCAAAGAAGACATTACAGATTTCAACTGATACAGCACGTCCAACCTGAAAGTACCATATTGAGGGAAAGTCAATTCCCCTCTCCTTGAGTCATTTTAGGCCAAGTTTCAAGCCAAATTATAGTATGCAATCCCACGTTTTTAGCCATGTAATGTGCTGGAGTATCCTCGGGAGGGGCATCTTCTCATCTCCGAGTAACCACCTGTCTGTCACCTCTACAGAATTCTCGTAAAACTTTAAAACATTTCATGATGAAACTGATTTTAGTTCACGTACAATATTTTCGTTTACTTCCTGATGACAATGCACCAATACCAGCGTGACTCACACTAACCGACCTATCACAGCGCGGCACCTTCTGACGTCACTTTTCCTCTGCTCGCAGCAGTTCCCCTCCTTTACAATATACTTCTCACTCTCTCACATGTCTCTTACACACTCTGAAGTAATTTTCAGTCCATGAAACAACCGGACAATCACTTCTCTGACTGTCCGCCAAACGACCGGACAGTCTCTCGAAACTGTTGACCTCAAATCTGGCAATAGTCAGTCCGCAAAATGACCGGACAACCGCCTCTAACTCAATCGATAGGATTCAACCACTCGATGTTTCACATACAACAATCTACAACCAGCGTTGGCTACTCACGCACTCACACATGCACTCCCTATCATCCGTGGGTTAGTCAACGACGTCTCATGACCCCCATAATCTCTGGTCAACAATCTCAGCTCTGGGTGTCTTCTACACCACAATCTCCTATCCCTGGATGTCATAATCAAATCTCTTGGCCCGCGCGCCCTTACGGTCCGATCCTCAATCCCACAACTCTCATTCCAACTCCGCAAGACATCACACAATCAAATCAACACCACAATCGAACAATACATCACCCTATTCATACTCACGCTACTACGAACTGCTGCTTCTGCCGCACCTTTACTCTCTGTCGGTTTCCCATAAACGCCGTCGTCCTCCACTTACGATCCAATTGATCACCATCGCTCAGGCTCTATGGGATTGCTATAGTAATCTCTTATCCTGATCTAGATCTCCCCTTACTATCAGAGATAACCATCCTCTGTCACCAACTGATGAAGTCCGGATTCTTATCTTATCTTACCATCACTAAGAATCCTCAGGTCGACTGAACCTTTTTACCTGCTGAATAGTGTGAAGGGGAAAAATCATATTAACTCCATACAACCAATTTCAATCAAAATTGTATTCTCCAAAAATCACTGACTCCAAAATTGTGATTTTATGTAGAGAAATCATTGGATTTGTTATAATTGAATGTATATAGATATAACTTTTCCCAAAAATTATTTTGATAAAATAAATTAAGATGAAAATATTGTCTGTGGGACAATGATGTTTTCTATTATCCTTGGATGTATTACCTATTAAATAATGAATAGGGGGAGGTTTGTTGTTATTGTTTGGACAGGAGGAAGGGGACATGGCACGCCAAGGGAATATGAAGGCAGGAGGGAGGGGATAAAAGCCTGCACATGGACAACAGATGGCAGGGGGCAAGAGGGCAGGGCAGGAGCAGCAAGCTGACCATGCATTGCAGGCTGAATGAGCACTGGAAGCACAACACACCATGGAAGACAACAGAGAGCCAATAAGGGCAAACATATGGACAATGAAGGGAAGGTAGGCGGGGTTCAGGGCCAGAAAGCTGACAAAGGGCAGGAGGGAGGGGCTGTGGAAGCTCAAAAGGCCATGCACGGCAGGCAGGAGGATTAGTGGCAGCACACCGGCCATGATGGGCAAGAGGGAGGGGGCCAGGGCATGCACAAAGGACCATGGAGGGAATAAGGGAGGAGTAGGGGCTGAACACAGACAACATAGGACAGGGGAAGAGGTTAGGGGCTTCATAACAGACCACAGAGGGTGGGCAGGAGGAGCAGTTACAACACAACAGAGAATGGAGGACAGCAGAAAAATGAACCATGGAGGTCAGGAGGGAGGGTATATGGGTATGGAACTCGAACAAAGGAGGACAGGGCGGAGGGGGCAGTGACAGGAAGCAGCCATCTGCTCATGCTGGGCAGGCAGGAGGGGCAGTGGTAGCTCCACAAAATACTCAGAGAAGACAGGAGGGGCACTTTCAGCTCCATGGAACATTGTGGGCAAAAGGGAGAGAGCAGGTGCATGCACACATACGTCGGAGGGCAGGGGAAACAGGGTAGGGGCAAGAAGCTAAGCACAGAGGCTAAACAGGTCAGCAGTGACAGGGTAATAGACTCAGTCAACGGAGGGCAGGAGGAGTGGGCAGGGACAGAAATCTAACTGTAGAGCAGTGGCAGCACATCAAACCATGCAGAGCAGGAGGGAGGAGGCAGGAATAGTAAAAATATCTAATTTTACATTATTAAAACCTTTGAAATTCACTGTTAAAGGGATATTATATTTAGGTTAAAATGTTTCATAAAACATACCATTTTAAACTAACAAAACCACTATAACTTGTGCCCTAGAGTAACTATATAACTCGTGCCCCCGCAATGTACAGTATTATAAAAAATGATTTCAGATGTGATTAGGCATGTTAGAAAAGTTATCAATGAGTAGGTCATGACGGATTTAATATGCAAGGGTAAAAGCAGGGAGATGGGGTCCCCCAGGCCAATTCAGGTTTGGCTTCCTCACCTTAATATATATGTTTGGCCCCAGGGGATGGAATCCTTGGTTCCCGAAAGCCAATCCTATGCTGCCCAAGCCAAAGGCTGTAAATGGTGTGGGGATGGCAGCCTGCAGGAGGTTTGGTCACAGGGCCTGGTGTCAGGCCAAGCCCTGTGCCCTACCTCCTGCTGAGCACAGCTAAAGGCTGTGTGCAGCATACGGTTAGCTGCCTGCGTCGAGTTGGAGGCAGGGAATGGCTGCAAGAAAGGCCCTTCCATGAACCCCACACTGTGCACTACCAAAGGCCATTCTCTACGTGGGGTTGGCTGCCTCCGGGTGTCTCCTCACAGTGAATTCAATGCTACATTCTACGAGAGATCTTGTGCAGCGTGGGGTTGGCTGCCTGCAGGGGTATTGGCTGCCTATGAGTGGGTTAGCATCCATGCCCTGATGCTAACTACCTGCTGTGCTTGGCCAAAGCCAGTGCATGGCATGGAGTTAGCTGCCTATTTGCCGCAGTGCCTGGTCTCAGGTCAAACCCTGCGACCAGCCCCCTCCATGCATGCACGACAAAGACCATGCTCAGTTGGGGTTGGTAATAAAATAGTTCTTCACATTAAAAAAATCTAGATAATTACGGAAATAAACACAAAGGATAAAGTGACTGTTGGACCTGACAGCCTTAGAGTGGTCTTCCCCCAACTTTTTTCCTGCCTTCCTCCATTTTTCTGAACTAATTTCTCCTGGTTTTATGACTCTCTGCACTTTACCACTGCTGACCAGTGGTAAAGTGCTAGTGCTCTCTCTTGCAGCTTATTCCCGACTAGCATATTTAGTTTACCTATAAGTCCCTCCTAAAGTGCACTACATGTGCCTAGAGCCTGTAAATTCAATGCTACTAGTGGGCCTGAAACAATCATTGTGCCACCCACTTCTATAGCCCTCTAACCACGACTTAGGCCTGCCATTGCAGAGCCTGTATGAGCAGTTTAAACTGCCATTTCGGCCTAGCAAGGTAACCCTCTTGCCAGGCCAAAACCTTCCCTTTTTATACATGTACGTCACCAATAAAGTAGGCCCAGTCTAACCCACAGGACAGGGAGTGTCATGCATTTAAAAGGCAGGACAGGTATTTTGAAAGTTTTACATGTCCTGGTAGTGAAAAGCTTCCAATGTAATAGGGCGCACTTTATTTATTTGCGCCTGTCACACCTGCTTTAAAGTGCACAGGGCACAAACAAGGAAAGTGCGCCTTTTACATAATAGGGCCCCAGGTCTCACTTGGAGATGACGGGATTGCCTGAGTGGGTCTGTATGACCATACAAGTATGGTTGCCTGGAAAAGGAGTCAAGGATGTCTGGAGCCTGGAACCATTGCGTAGACAGCTGCCAAGGAGAGGGGCGTTAGAAAGGGTCCATGAAGTTCCCGTGGTTGAGGTTGATGGGTTCCATGAGGAGGAGGTCTCTGAGTTATCCGGGTAAGACATTGCCACCCTAGATGATCTACCTGAGCTTGCCAGCTGGCAGGTTGAGGGTGGGCTCACCAGGGAGGAATTCTACCAAGCGCAGAAAGAGTGCCCCACTTTTGAGGGTTTGAGACGCCAAGCCTCAGCCCATGCAGCAGCTGAAGCCTCTGGGGATCAGCTCATCTACTGGGAGAACATTCTCCTTTACAGTGAGCCTAAGGTTTCTGGTGCTGGGGCAGCCTGTGTGCTGGTGGTACCCCAGTGTTACCAGTCCTTCCTACTGGGTGTGGCTCACAACATACCCCTGACAGGACATTTGGTGCAAGACAAGACCTTTTGCCACTTCTGTTGGCCCCGAATGAAGATAGCACCAGATACATTCTGCAGGTTTTGTCCCACCTGCCAGGCCAGTGGGAAGTCAGGGAAAAAGTACAAAGCTCCTCTGATACCACTGCCCGTCGCTGGTATCCCCTTTGAAAGGGTGGACCGCAAGACAGCCTTAGGCAACAGGTTTGTCCTGGTCTTCGTGGACCATGCCACCTGCTACTCAGAGGCCATCCTTCTGAGGTCAGTAACTGTACCTGTGTTAACAAGAGTGCTCTGATGCAGATCTATACCTGGGTTGGGTACCCCAAGGAGGTGGTATCAGACAGCGGCGCTAACTTCAGGTCAGCATACATGATGTCCATGTGGGATGAGTGTGGTGTAAGTTATAAGTTCACCTTACCCTATCACCCTCAAACTAATGGTCTGGTTAAGAGATTCAACAAAGCCTTGAAGGGCATGATTATAGGCCTGCCTGACCTAATGAGGCATAAGTGGAGCATCCTCTTGTCATGCCTTCTCCTTGCCTACAGGGAGGTGCCACAGAAAGGAGTAGGGTTTAGCTCCTTTGAACTCCTCTATTGACACCCTGTTAAGGGGCCTCTGAGCTTTGTCAAGGAGGGGTGGAAGCAAGTTCTCAGGAGCCCCCCAAAAATATGTTTAGTTACATGCTGGCCCTCCACAAGCACATGTACTCCTTTTGGAAGATATCAAAGTGAACCTCTGGTCCTGAAGGTCACTCTGGTGGAGTTTCAGTCTGGTCAGAAATTTGGGGGATCTCCAGGACTGTTCAACTGGGCCAAATGAAGTTACGGAGAGAAAGCAGGAGGCCACTTACCTTGGGACCTCCAGACCCCTGGGAACCCCCTAGGGGTGCTTCATGTGAACAGACTTAAGCCTCACTTTGAGAGGTCTGAAGTGAGCATGCTCCTAGTAACAGATGAGGGAGTGGAAGAGGAGAGTGAACCCCTCTGTGAGAAGTTGGCCTGGTATATGATGCTCACTAGTTAAAGTGATCACCTTGTACCATGCCAAGCAACCCTTATGGTGTGGTTGTAAGTCAACCTTTTCGGACTAGCTGCCCTAGTGGTAGCGTAGGCTAAGCAGTCTTTGAGGCTAAACTCGTGAAGCGTGTTAAGCCAGCTGTTTTACCAAATGCAACCCCCTTTTATACCAATGAAAGGACACCACACAGATATATATTCAAAATATATATGTATTTATTTCTCAAAGTAACCCCTAGTCTCTTTATGAGCACAGGAGCACAAATCGTCAAACAAGATTACAGTAGAATACACAGAAGTTGCACTTTATATGGATAGGCCCTGGTGGCCGCTCAAACCATATACTAAAATAGTGGTATAAGTACCACGAACAGAAAAGGGAAAAGGCCTAGGGCCTCTAGAATCGCTGGGCCTACAAGGAGCTAACTTCAGTTAGTGACCAGGAGGTCCACGGGTGGCGTGTGCAGAGCAAATAGTCACACGCGTGCTCCCATAGGTTTCAATGGGTGCGTAAAAAGTACAAAGTTACTGCAAAAAGGATCTTCCGGATGGACTATGACCTTAAGATTGGAAACACAGACACTAGAGATTTTACTCTACACTTGGGCACCGGAGTGCCAGCTTTACCTCACCCACAGGAAGCGGGTGCATAGGCGTCGAAGTGCGTCGGGTTTCTTCTATCGGGTCAATGGAGCCTGTGGGCAAAGATGCTGCAGGCGGTCGGTCCGGGAGAGATGCGGTGGATCCAAGGGTGGATCGGAGTTGTAGAAGACCTGTAAGCAGAGGGGACAGTGTTCACAGTCACTAGCCAGTGACCAGCGTGGCACCAGGTGGGTACCAGGCGATGTCGGGTGCAAACAGGAGGAAAGGTGCAGCTTGTCTCTGCAGCCACGTGGTCCCTGAAGGTCGACGACGTCCAGGAGTCGGTTCACGAGCTGTCCCACGCAGGCTCTCGCTGTCGGCGGTGTCGGCGACTTGATCAAAGCAAACAAGCCTTGGCAAAAGCAATTGTTGTGGAAAACGAAATAAGCTGATGGTTCTGACCAGCAAGGTCAGAGGGACTGCTCCTTTGGAGGGGAGCAAGGGCCAGTCTGGAGCAACCAGACCAGCGGTGTATTTCTTGAAGTTCGTCGCCAAGATGGCTACTAGCCAGCGGGCCAGCAACCGGTTAGGCGCGTCGAGTGGCAAAATGCAGAAGGGCCCCACGCAGATCGTGGAGATGCTGGAGGGCTCAC
The DNA here is from genome assembly GCF_964204655.1 of Triturus cristatus. NCBI lineage: Eukaryota > Metazoa > Chordata > Amphibia > Caudata > Salamandridae > Triturus > Triturus cristatus. The sequence continues at coordinate 863,327,612 of NC_140591.1, read as the reverse complement.
CTTTGGTGCAGATGCTGCTCGAGGGTTGGGCTTCTCAGATCCCAAAGCACAACTTGGAGGGAGCCTCGGTTGTTGCGCTTGCAGCTTGTCGTGGTCTTTTCAAGATGGCTGGCCCCACGTGTCTCGGTGCCTCCACGGGTCTCCTCTTTTCAGGGACTGTGGATCGGGCGGTGAGAGGTCTTGAGGTCCAGGTCTTGTCAGTCTTTGGGCTCGGGCTCCGGCGGGAGGCGGCGGCAAAGCAGACGTTGATTCGCTGGATGGTGCTTGCGTTAGCAAGGTGGTCACTCCCTGACCACAGGGGAGATTTCCTTCAGTCTTCTGTGCAGCAGAATGTCGAAGTTCCCATCTTCTTCTTAGTTTCAAGTTGATTCCAGGATGTCTGAAGTCTTAGGACACAGACCAGGAAGGGGGGTGGTTACACCCCCAATCCTTTGCCCAGCTCGCCCCAGGTCCAGGGCTGGTGTGCCCCAGGACCGGTTTGAACTGGCATATGCACCGAGGCTCCTTGTGAGCCTCAGGCATGTCTGGTTTCTTTCAAGCCCTACCTGACCAATACACAAAATCCTGTCTGGGGTGGTGCACGCACCTCCCCTGGCAGGAAACCCTTTGTCCACACCTCCCAAGCTGGAAGGACTCCCAGCAGCAGGAGGGCAGACTTGTGTCTGTGGTGGCAGCATCCATTTTGTGGAGCTGAGGCTATGTCTGATTTTACCCGGGTTTCAGGTACTGTACATGTCGTGTCCCTCTAGAAGGGTGGAATGCTAACCCCGTCGCCAGAATTGGCGAGGGGTTAGTATTCCAATTCGTATGACACCTTACTCGACATGTTTTGATAAAGCCAAACCAAAGATAGCATTTAACCGCGAGGTTCATAATGCACTTAAGAGTATATGGTATGACGATATCTGGAAACAGTAGAAGGAAGTTGTTCCGACCACTGCAGACAGGCTCAGCTCATGCCAGAGCACCATCTCACATGGAACCAAGCACTCTGCCTTCAGGATTGTTAAGGCCTGCCATAGGAGTGACTTATAGGTTAACATGTGTCCCATTTAAGGTTAGGTATAGGTATACTACACCTAAGTAAGAGGTGGTTACACCAACTTACCCCAGCTGAGTGATCAGCCAGTTGTGTCAGATTTGTTAGGCCAAGCCTGGGGTGGCATAATACATGCTTCAGCCCCTGGCAGGCCTTAGATACACCAATGCCCTGGGTACCTAGTGTACACTGGTACAGGGGCTCACAGGGTGATCCAACCAATTGGGTATGTACCTAGGGTACATGGAGTCCATTTCAAAGAGAGAACAGCCAGGCTGAGATCCTGAATGGCAGGATCTCAGGCCAACTAAGTCGAAAAACCAGCTAGACACTAGGCAAAAATGTGGGGGTAACCATAGTCAGATATCCACCTTCCTACACACCCACAACCCCCCCCCCAAACTAAGGGAGATAAGGCTGACCTTGACCAGGTAAGCCTATATTGCCCAAGTGGCCATATAAGGAGGAACCAGCACTGGCATGGTTACCCCCTGTCTCACGGTGCACTAAGCAATCCCTCACCCTAAGGGTATCAGAGGGTCTCCACCATAGGGAATCTCTACCTTTGGTGTGTCTTGGCAAAGTAAAAGGCTGGTGTCGAGATGGAGTACTGAAGTGAGTGTCCTCAAAGTGAGGCCTCAGCTTCCTCCAATCATCCACCACCATGGATGCATTTCTTTCCTTAACTGAGTTGCACTGTGCTCTCAGGGTCAGCCTCTGGCTACCTAAAGCTGGAGGCTGGGTCCCTTTTGTGGGCTTACTGGAGGGACAGGTCAGGTTTGGGGCCCTAAGGTCCCATGTTTGCCTGTGCCCAACAGAATCCCTCTGGGGGAGGTCCCTAACTACCTGTAAAGGAGATCCCTCAGGAATGTTTTTACCCATCAACTGACTAGAGCTACTAGCCAGGCAATCCTCATTCTTTTGATGGGGGTTTCTTGTGGACAGGGGCCCTCTGGGGGTCCACTGGCCTCCCTGACCTCTGCAGCCCTGGGCTGACTGAGGCAGGGTAGAGAGAGGCAGGCTACCTGCACCAGACTGGGTCCCACCTTGGAAGGGGCCACTGACATCAGAGGCTCTGCCAGGCCAGGCCTGGCTACCTCTGGGGCAGTTCCTTCACAAGGGGTGAGGTCAGATCCCTGAGGAGGCTGACCTTTTCCTAATGTCTGGGGAGAGGGAGACTTTTCTTCCTCCCCACTACTCTCTGTTTGTGTGGAGTGATCCATAGTTTCAGGCTTCACTACACCTATGTCAGTCTGAGTATAGGCTGAGACCATTACAGCCTTGCCAACCTTTTCAGGGGGGCACTCAGTTTGTGTTTGAGCTGTGCCTGTCACAGCTCTGCCAGTTTCTACAGGGAAGTCTGTCTGTGCCTGGGCTGTGGCTACCACTGCCCTTCCAACCTTTCCAGGGAGGAAATCTATTTGGACAGGGGTTGTGAATGGCACAACCCCACTACCCTTTTGTGAAAGGCCTACCATTTTAGAATGGGTGTCTTGTTCAACTCCAGCCCAAGCTGAGAGTTCTAAGTCATTCCCCAGTAAGCAGTCTACAGGCAAGGTTGGGGACACTGCCACCCTTTTAGGGCCAGTGACCCCTCCCCAGCTGAGACATACCTCTGCCACGGGATGACTGTTCTGTTTGCCATCAATGTTAGTCACCTGGTAGGAGAAACCAGGCAAATGCTGCTCAGAGGGAACTAGCCAATGGGCCACCATTGTGATGCTAGCTCCAGTGTCTCTGTAGGCCTCAGCTTTGGTACCATTGATGTAGGGCTCCTGTCTGTACCTACCCAAAGTGTTGGGACAGGCAGTGAAGTTGGCAAACCCCATGCCACCATCACAGACAAGAGTAGTTGCTGTAGGGGAATTGGCTAAGCCAGGGTCCCCCTGTGTTCCCCAAGTGAACCCACCCAGATTTCTGGGGGCACTCCCACCACCTGGGGGATTACTGCTGACAGTAATAGGTGGTGTGACAGGAGTAATTGGAGGAACAGTTTTGTTTTTAGCCCTTGGGCAACTGCTGTCAGTTTTCCAATGCCCAGGAGTTTTACACTCATGGCAGTAAGGCTTTTTACCTGTGGTAGAGGAGGGAGCTTGGGACCCACCACCCTGTGTGGAGTTTTGGGGCCCTGAGGAAGATTTCTCTTTTGCTTTATCCCCACCCTTCTCTTGAGGTTTGGTGGTATATTTCTTTTGGTCACCACCCTGATTCTTAGGCCTGATCCTGGTCCTGACCCATTTATCTGCCCTCTTTCCCAATTCTTGGGGAGAGGTCAAATCTGAGTCTACCAGGTGTTGATGGAGGAGCTGGTTTTGACAGTTACTTAAAATCTGTTCTCTCATCATCAAATTGTACAATCCTGTATAATCAGATACCTTACTTCCCAGCAACCAACCCTCCAAAGCCTTAGTGGCACACTCAATGTATTCAGACCAGTCCTGAGTCTGTGTCTTCTGGGTGTCTCTGAACATTAACCTGTACTGTTCAGTGGTTAGGCCTAACCCATCAACTAGGACACTCTTCAGGACTCTGTAGTTTCTGACATCCTCCTCCCTAACAGTGAGGAGTCTGTCTCTGCCTCTTCCTTCAAAGGAGAGCCAGAGGATTGCTGCCCACTGGTCTTCAGGAACCTGCTGCACTTTGCAGGCTCTCTCAAGAGCAGTCATCCATTTGTGGATGTCATCCCCACTTTTGTAGGAGGGCACAACCTTAGACAGGTTCCTATTATCAAAGGCCCTATCTTTGTCCTTAGGGACAATGCTGCCACCAGTGGGTATAGACCCACTCTCTCTAGGTTGCCTAGCCTTGTTCAGTTTCTCTTCCATCAGGGCTACCTCTAGCTCCTGCTTCCTGATCCTCAGCTGGGCTTCCTGCCTTCTGGCCTCATGCTCCCTCCTCTGAGGGGTGGTCATCCTTCTCCTGGAGTGACCTTGAGAGCCTCTAGAGGCATGAGAAGCATTGGATTCACCTGAGTGATTCCTTTGCCTCCCAGACCCCTGGTTAAGTCAACTGGGGAGATCCAATGGGATGATCCCATTGTCAGTCCCCAATAGCCTTAGTTTAGCTGGGCCAAGTATAACACTTGGCACTGGGCTAGTTCTCCCTTCATCCTCACTACTTTCTGTATCCTCCCCACTTTCCTCCTCTGTAGTATGATTCTCATCTAAGGGATGGCTATTGGAAAGGGGTACTTCAGTAGCATCTTCAGAAGGGGGGGCCTCCTGTTCCTGTCCCTAAGGGGCCTAACTGGGAGGCTTTCCTGAGAGCTTTCTGATCTTCATCAGCCTGTAAAAGCTCCCTGAGTTCAGCAGAAGTAGGATTCTTGGGCTGTTTAAGGCCCCTGATATTTGCCAACTGCCTTAGCTCATTTTGATTAAGGGTAGCAAAGATGGATGGTGCCCTCTGGGGGTCACTCTCAACAGAGATGGGTACAGTGGACCCCTCTGCCCCAGCCATTGCTCTTAAGTGTGGGTGGATGTGTTGCAATCTACCTACACTTGGGTTTACCTACTAAACCTATCTAGTAGTTGTAGTCAGGGTGTGCTACTCCCTTTGCTCTACAACAACTAAGTTCAGTAGAACTTATGTATATCTAATCTTGTTTTATATGTACCTATAGGTACCTATGTGATCTTTCAATTGGTAACCAAGAGATTACAATGGTAAAACACAGCAAGCTCAAATCCAACCGCTGCTCACCAATGTGAGAAGTTGGCCTGGTATATGATGCTCACTAGTTAAAGTGATCACCTTGTACCATGCCAAGCAACCCTTATGGTGTGGTTGTAAGTCAACCTTTTCGGACTAGCTGCCCTAGTGGTAGCGTAGGCTAAGCAGTCTTTGAGGCTAAACTCGTGAAGCGTGTTAAGCCAGCTGTTTTACCAAATGCAACCCCCTTTTATACCAATGAAAGGACACCACACAGATATATATTCAAAATATATATGTATTTATTTCTCAAAGTAACCCCTAGTCTCTTTATGAGCACAGGAGCACAAATCGTCAAACAAGATTACAGTAGAATACACAGAAGTTGCACTTTATATGGATAGGCCCTGGTGGCCGCTCAAACCATATACTAAAATAGTGGTATAAGTACCACGAACAGAAAAGGGAAAAGGCCTAGGGCCTCTAGAATCGCTGGGCCTACAAGGAGCTAACTTCAGTTAGTGACCAGGAGGTCCACGGGTGGCGTGTGCAGAGCAAATAGTCACACGCGTGCTCCCATAGGTTTCAATGGGTGCGTAAAAAGTACAAAGTTACTGCAAAAAGGATCTTCCGGATGGACTATGACCTTAAGATTGGAAACACAGACACTAGAGATGTTACTCTACACTTGGGCACCGGAGTGCCAGCTTTACCTCACCCACAGGAAGCGGGTGCATAGGCGTCGAAGTGCGTCGGGTTTCTTCTATCGGGTCAATGGAGCCTGTGGGCAAAGATGCTGCAGGCGGTCGGTCCGGGAGAGATGCGGTGGATCCAAGGGTGGATCGGAGTTGTAGAAGACCTGTAAGCAGAGGGGACAGTGTTCACAGTCACTAGCCAGTGACCAGCGTGGCACCAGGTGGGTACCAGGCGATGTCGGGTGCAAACAGGAGGAAAGGTGCAGCTTGTCTCTGCAGCCACGTGGTCCCTGAAGGTCGACGACGTCCAGGAGTTGGTTCACGAGCTGTCCCACGCAGGCTCTCGCTGTCGGCGGTGTCGGCGACTTGATCGAAGCAAACAAGCCTTGGCAAAAGCAATTGTTGTGAAAAACGAAATAAGCTGATGGTTCTGACCAGCAAGGTCAAAGGGACTGCTCCTTTGGAGGGGAGCAAGGGCCAGTCTGGAGCAACCAGACCAGCGGTGTATTTCTTGAAGTTCGTCGCCAAGATGGCTTCTAGCCAGCGGGCCAGCAACCGGTTAGGCGCGTCGAGTGGCAAAATGCAGAAGGGCCCCACGCAGATCGTGGAGATGCTGGAGGGCTCACCTTTGGTGCAGATGCTGCTCGAGGGTTGGGCTTCTCAGATCCCAAAGCACAACTTGGAGGGAGCCTCGGTTGTTGCGCTTGCAGCTTGTCGTGGTCTTTTCAAGATGGCTGGCCCCACGTGTCTCGGTGCCTCCACGGGTCTCCTCTTTTCAGGGACTGTGGATCGGGCGGTGAGAGGTCTGGAGGTCCAGGTCTTGTCAGTCTCTGGGCTCGGGCTCCGGCGGGAGGCGGCGGCAAAGCAGACGTTGATTCGCTGGATGGTGCTTGCGTTAGCAAGGTGGTCACTCCATGACCACAGGGGAGATTTCCTTCAGTCTTCTGTGCAGCAGGATGTCGAAGTTCCCCTCTTCTTCTTAGTTTCAAGTTGATTCCAGGATGTCTGAAGTCTTAGGACACAGCTCCTACCTTTAAGCGGATTCTAGGGGCCGGACTACCTGCTAGGTCCCTCCCTAAGGGTGGGACCAGGAAGGGGGGTGGTTACACCCCCAATCCTTTGTCCAGCTCGCCCCAGGTCCAGGGCTGGTGTGCCCCAGGACCGGTTTGAACTGGCATATGCACCGAGGCTCCTTGTGAGCCGCAGGCATGTCTGGTTTCTTTCAAGCCCTACCTGACCAATACACAAAATCCTGTCTGGGGTGGTGCACGCACCTCCCCTGGCAGGAAACCCTTTGTCCACACCTCCCAAGCTGGAAGGACTCCCAGCAGCAGGAGGGCAGACTGGTGTCTGTGGTGGCAGCATCCATTTTGTGGAGCTGAGGCTATGTCTGATTTTACCCGGGTTTCAGGTACTGTACATGTCGTGTCCCTCTAGAAGGGTGGAATGCTAACCCCGTCGCCAGAATTGGCGAGGGGTTAGTATTCCAATTCGTATGACACCTTACTCGACATGTTTTGATAAAGCCAAACCAAAGATAGCATTTAACCGCGAGGTTCATAATGCACTTAAGAGTATATGGTATGACGATATCTGGAAACAGTAGAAGGAAGTTGTTCCGACCACTGCAGACAGGCTCAGCTCATGCCAGAGCACCATCTCACATGGAACCAAGCACTCTGCCTTCAGGATTGTTAAGGCCTGCCATAGGAGTGACTTATAGGTTAACATGTGTCCCATTTAAGGTTAGGTATAGGTATACTACACCTAAGTAAGAGGTGGTTACACCAACTTACCCCAGCTGAGTGATCAGCCAGTTGTGTCAGATTTGTTAGGCCAAGCCTGGGGTGGCATAATACATGCTTCAGCCCCTGGCAGGCCTTAGATACACCAATGCCCTGGGTACCTAGTGTACACTGGTACAGGGGCTCACAGGGTGATCCAACCAATTGGGTATGTACCTAGGGTACATGGAGTCCATTTCAAAGAGAGAACAGCCAGGCTGAGATCCTGAATGGCAGGATCTCAGGCCAACTAAGTCGAAAAACCAGCTAGACACTAGGCAAAAATTTGGGGGTAACCATAGTCAGATATCCACCTTCCTACACCCTCCATGACCTCTCTGCACCAGAACATGATAGGTCAGTGGAGGGTGTCAACCTCTCTACCACAATGGCCCTGCAACAGCAAGGGGACTACTACCAGTTGATGGGACAGTTTGCCTCACTGTTTTCCTTCACCCCTGGACTTAGACATCTGTGTGTCCATGATATTGCCACAGGTAACAGTTCCCCTCTAAAGAACAACATTTACAGGGTATCAGACAGGGTGACAGCCAGCATCAAGGAGGAAGTCTCCAAGATGTTAGCCCTAGGGGTGATTAAGCCCTTTGACAGTCCCATCATGTGGGTCCCAAAGGCTGCCCCACCAGGTGGCTAACCGAACTCTGGTTCTACGTGCACTACAGAGGACTCAATTCCGTCACCAGGACTGATGTACACCCCGACCCTAGAGCTGATGAGCTCATTGACCAGCAGCGCGCTGCCAAATTCCTTAGTAACTTTGATTTGACATCAGGGTACTGGCAAATGGCCTTGACTGAGGGGGCCAAAGAGAGGTCAGAATTTTCAACCCCGGCGGGTCATAAGCCAATTCCGGGTGATACCCATTGGATTGAAGAATGCCCCTGCTACCTTCCAGCGGTTGGTTAACAGGGTCCTGGCTGGTAAGGAGGCTTACTGTGCTACATACTAAAACAACATTGCTGTCTATAGTGTCAGCTAGGAGGAACACTAACATCACCTCCGCGAGGCGCTTCAATACCTGCAACAACCAGAAGGGACCACCAAAGCCAATAAATGCCAGATTAGGCAGGGTTTAGTAGTTTATTTGGAACACCTGGTAGGTGGAGGTAAGGGGCAGCCCCTGAAGGACAATGTTGAAACCTTCATGGCCTGGGAACCACCTAAGACCCAAACAGAAGGGAGAGAACTTCCTAGGCCTCACTGACTATTACTGTAGGTTTGTTAAAGGTTATGGCACTGTGGTTGCCCCTTAACTGAGCTTACTTATAAGGAGCAGCTCAGATTGGTGATCTGGTCAGAGGCTTGTCAAAAGCCTTTGAGACTCTCTAGAAAGCCATGCGCACAGCGCCTGTGCTCAGGGCTCCTCACTTCTCCGAGAAATTTATTGCGCAGACAGATGCTTCAGAGTATGGCATGGGGCAGTGTTAGCACACCTGAACGAGGAGTGCCTAGATCAACCATTTGCTTTCATTAGCAGGTTACTTCCACGGGAACCATTGAAAGGGAAGCTTTTGCTGTGGTCGGTGCACTGAAGAAGTTGATACCATACCCTTTTGGGACTTTCTGGTTCACACAGACCACAGGCCCCCTCTGATGGCTTATGGAGATGGGGGGTGAAAATCCTAAACTACTGACGAGCTCCATCTCCCTACATGCAATAGCCTTTACATTGGAGCATCACCTGGGGACAGACCACACCAATGCTGAAGGTACCCAGGATTCTTGTACGTCAGTCAATAGTGCTCTCAAGGGGTTGGTTAGCTTTCTCCACTTTCAGCTGGGGGGGCACATTCTAGACCTGACAGCCTTATGGTTGTCTTTCCCTAACTTTTTGCCTGCCTCCCTATATTTTTCTGACCTCATTTTTGCTGGTTTTTGGATCTCTGCACTTTACTGCTGCTATACATGTAAGTCGCATATAATGTATGCCCTGTGTAACCCACAGGGCAGGGTGCCATGTATTCAAAAGACTGGACATATCCAAACTCATAACTTAAAATCACAACTTATGGGGAAGTTGGATATCAAATTCCAGATTAGCAAATACCAATTTTAGGAAGTGGAATTTACTTACTTAAGCCATTTGGTGCCTTCTGCCTGTCTCTGGAATGCATGTCTGGGGTGGGTGACAGCTGGCTTCCTGCATTCCCTCTAGACAGTCACACACAAAGGAAGTGTAGGTGTTCCTGAGTGATCATCAGCATGAGGGTTGGGCCATCCTGAGCCGGATGGGAGGGAGGAGCTTACAATTACATCTGAAAGCGCTGTCTTCTTTCCTCATACAAAGTATTCATTACCCCCTGTAGGGTGTTGGGAGTCAGGGCAGGAAGGGACTCTGTACACTTCAAAGCTTTCTTTGAAGTCTCCTCCACTTCAAAGGCGTCACTGCATTTAAGTAAGTACTGGGCCTCTGACACAATGACGTCAGTACACTTCTGGACCTGTGACTACTCTGCCAGGCTGAAGAGCTGCTGTGCTGCTGAAAGGACTGCCAATCTGCTGGACTGCTGCTTTGCTGAACTCTGCCTTGCTGTGCTTAAGCCTTGCTGAGCTGTCCTGCTGCCTGCTTTTCTCCTGCCAGGGTAAGAAGGACTGGACCTGCATCACTTGAACCCAGAATTACTCCAAAGGGTATCTGGCTTGCCTCCTGTTTCCAAGTCTCAGAGATATCAAAGACTTGAACCCTCTGCATCTGGTATTGGCTCTGCATGCTGTGAGTCTAACCTGCCAAGATGGTGCTAGCCCAGTTCTGAACCCTTGAAATTGAAGCCTAAGGCGCTTCTTCATCCAGAACCCATGTGTCCTTATCCTAACCGGGCCATCATTGCCTTTGCATGAGTCAGCACCAGTCCATCCTCGTTGTTGGTGGGAGCGGACCCGGCGCATCGTCCTTGGAACCAGCGCATTTCCTTCTGCATTGACGCATTGCCTACTGCGGGAGCAGCAGCTGCTTATCGCATCTGGAACCAGCACACGGACTAGGAGCCGACGCATCGCCGCAGTTGCATGGAGAAAATCTACCCATCTCGTCGACTGCATGGTACGACACCTATGCATCACCTCGGCTGCACCTCGCATTCTTGTCGGCGACACATCCTGGATCAGTGTACTTTGGTTTAGTGGGCCCAAGTGGATCCCTGTATCCGGCCCGCACTCCAATGCGGTCGGCCTGAACATTTGACATTGCCCCGGTCTAGTGTGACCAGATGACCCATTTAAGCGCTTATTGAGTCTAAGCGCTATTTTGGCATGTATTTTTTAAAAAATTGTATCTTTACTTCTGCAGATTATATTTTTGTCATTTTGGTCTTGTTTTTCTTATAAAATATTAGTCCATTTTTCTAACCTGGTGTGGAGTCGTTTAGTGGTTTTTACACTGTGTTATTGCATGACGTGTTGCACAAATATTTAGCAAATTCTCTCTAGAGTTAAGCCTGACTGCTCTGTGCCAAGCTACCAGAGGGTGAGCACAGGATAATTTAGGTTCTGTTGTGACCTACCCTGACTAGGACTGTGGTTCCTGCTTGGACAGCGTGCATACCTCTGCCAACCAGAAATCAAATTTCTAACAGAGACATTATAGTTATGTGTGCTAAAAAGCTGTTTCTTATTTTAAAAACTTAGAAATTCACTGAAAAAATCAAAGGTGAAAGTAACAAAAAAATATTTTAAGAATTGTATAATGATGTGAAATGTGATTTGTAAAATTGCGCTTTTATGGTTTTTCTGTGTTTTAAAAATGAAAACGGAATAATGCTAATTTTTGATTTGATTATTAGTTATGTGTGCTAAAAAGCTGTTTCTTATTTTAAAAAACTGAAAAAATCAAAGGTTAAAGTAACATTATAGTTAGGTGAATTAGTCAGTGACAACATCAACATTTTGAACTAAAAAGCTACAGATCTAACTATAATTGCGCCCCGCCATGCAGTGATTATGACCTCACCTATTACATCAATCATGACATGTTTTATGACATCATTTATGACATGACGAATGGCATCTCATATGACATAATTGATCACATCACTGATGACATCATCCAAGCTTCTTTTGCGTACATTAATCTATAAACTAGATTGCCTTTAGAGCCCTAAAAGTGAGTGTAAGTGCCATCATAGATTCTGCTCCCATAGTTGTAGCAAGCATGTATTATGTGCAAAATTACCCTATACCATATACTTCACGGGTAGCTTAGTTCAAATTAACAATCAACCACAGATGTATAGGAATCCCTAATTGTACACAGTGTTCAATATGTATACAATTGTTCAGAGGAAGCCAATTCCCTCAAGATACTCAACATCTGTTAAAAAATGAATGCCCTACTACGGACAGCTTTTATCTGTATCAAACCGCTCACAGTCACCGAACCTACATTGAGAAATTGAGTTGATATGAGTGGAAAGGTTGGTACTGTAAACAGTGTTTACTCTATGGAGATAGTTTACTCTGTACCACACTGTTTTTAGACAGTGATTTCTCACCACAGAGTATTAAGAAGTGTCTACTGAGAATAGTGCACACTCTATGCAACCCTTGTCGAAAAATACACTATTCGCTTTCAATAACCAAGGGCTGAAGGTGCTAAAGATCATACTCCCTGCAGACTTTATACTGTGGTGAAAACATTAGAGATAGCCCATCTTCTGAAGGAAAAGATGCACATGTACATAGGTTAGTATCTGGTGCACACAGTCTTCTATGTTAAGTAGACATTATCATGCTGAGACAATTCTGTCTAATGACTCAAGGCTTCTTACAATACTTAGTATCTACTATGTTTGAAACTTTTCCTGCAGAACCAAAAATATTTGTGTGGAACATACTGGACACAAGTTGTTAACTGTCATCTGCACACAGAGTTACTCTTTAATAAAAAGATTTTTTAAATGTTCACTACCTATACACACTTATGATGCATTACAAGCACATGCGTTTTGTAAATGCTTACACCCATTAGGTGGAAACAGGCTGTGCACAATTAGGCAGAAATGTAGTATGGTAGCTACTCAACACTATGTAACCTATAAAACACACTAATACACTCACTGGATGATGTCATCAGTGAAGTCATCAGTGATGTCTTTAATGATGTAATATATCAGTTACCTTGTTGCCCACCTGAATTCATGTGATAACGACACTCCTAGATTGGATAACATGAAGGTGCCTGCTCTAATGCTTGCAGATGGCACACTTCTTCTTTCAAAGTCACCTATGAGTATCTAAAAGGTGTTTAATGAATTTAGTAATTTTTTTGCACAGAGCGGTTTGGAAATAAATGTTGACAAAACAATGCATATGGTTTTCAATCCATGTTGCTCAACGCAACCAAATCCTACCCTGAATGGAACCCCTCTGGAGCAGATACATACCTTCAAGTACCTGGAGATTACTCTTAGCGAGCATATGGACTGGACACTACACATCTTCAAACATAGACTCTTATTGAAGTGAGATACAGGTGGGTTGTGGAAGGGCCCAGGGAGGACATCACATCGTTTCTTATGGGGTGGGGGATGCAGCCCTCTTTCCTGAGCCTCCATTAGGACCCTGGGGTTGATATTTTATAAATGGGAGAGGAGTGTCAGGCTCTCCTCCCCGATCCTCAGTGACCATGAGGCCCTAGGGAACCCTATCTCTAAGACCTGATTAATTAAAGAGGAGGGGGAGCATGACCCCCCTCCCTGAGACTCCAAAGGCACAGGGGACCCTATCCTCGAGCCTCAAAAGACCTCCTCCCCTGAATCCCCCAGGGCCGGATCAATAGTTGTGTCCCAGGGAGCCCACCCGCAATCCACTATTTCCATTGCTGCGAGGTGGGAGTACACATTTTTTCTCTGCCTGCACTCCTTAGGGTAGGGAAACATATTGTTTCCGCCCGGCCTGAGAAGAAAAAAACATACTCCCACCTGGCAGGAGTAAAGCTGGCTCCTGCTATACCCAGAATTGGGGCATGCAGGGGAGCTGGTGGGCCTGAGGTGGTCATAGGTCTCCTCTGCAGCTCCAGCATTGTATATCTTATGAGTGCCCCACCTTAGCCTCTGGAGTATGGGGTCCGTGGGATCAGCATTGGCTCAGGGAGAGGGGCCTCATGCCCCTCCTCCCCTTTTAATGAATGTCAATCCTGGGACATGGGGCCCTGGTGTCTTTCGAGGCTCAGAGCAGGGGGCTGTATAACCTCCTCATTAAAAATTGTTTGACCTGGGTAATGGGGTCATCGGGCAGAAATGACTTGAAGAGGGGCGCCACATGCCCTCTCCCCAATATTTTTAAAAAACTAAAGAATTGTCATCTCCTGGCGGCACCCACGATGGAAGCTGGCAGGGTTGCAGGGCAGTGGGACTCCCCCGGATCCCCCAACGAAAACAGAAAAAAGTGGGGGGAATGAATTCACAGTGTCTGCCAAGAAGCTCCCCATAATGCCCTTCATGGGCTAATTAACATATTGTTTGCTACATGGTGCTGCCTCAATCTTGTCAGGGGCACCATCAGTATATTTATTAGATGTTGTGAGAGGCTGCAGAGACTGCACTGCCCCCCAAAAATACTTAAAGAATAACCCTATGTTTCCTTGGGTCTATAGAATATGACCCCAGGGAAATGTATTGATACTTTAAACATTCACAAAGTTGAAGCTTTTGCTATTTAGCTAAGGAATGCAGGGATTCTTTGTATTTGATTTTATAGTTGATTATGGGATCTGAGGTGTGTAAAAAACAAGACTGACACATGTGTTAGCCTTTTATGTGTTGATAGTAACTTACGTTAAAAAGAAAATCCTAGAAATTCCCTGAAAATAACAAGTTAAAGTGCCAGTTATAGATATTTCAAAAACCCTAAACATTCACTGAAAAAACAAAGGTTATAGTTATAGTTAGGTGAAATCTAAAGAAACCAAACCACTGAAATTCACCAGTTAAAGTTATCTCAATTAACTATATTTCGTGCTCTAAAGTAACTATAACTCACACCCTCTCCATGCACTGCTAAATACCTCCCATATTACATCACTCATGACATGTTTTATGACATCAGTAATAGCATCCCTGCAACATCTGAAAGAACATAATTGATGACAGCACTGTGCATGGCTGGGGCACCCTCTTTAGATGGGTCGATACTGGGAGACGTCTGTGAATGTTTCAGTACTGGGGTACAGGTGTAGTACCCAGGTCAGTATTGAGATGCACTGTGTTAACTCTCCATATGTCTCAGGAGTGTGATGGATCTATGCATATTTCAGTACTGGATATCAGTGCTTGGCACATGCAAAGTTAGCAAGAATCTTGTACACTAATTAAATGAATATAAGATCCAAAGTGAAAATTGTTGGTATATTCCAACTACAGATGCAAAATAACATGCTGAAGTCCAATAGTGTTCTTATTTTAGCATATTTTATTTTATACACCAGTGAAACATACCTTTGCTTGACTACATCAGGGGGAGAGCCTAGTAGTGGAAGTGAAGGGGCATGCCACAGGCCCTACTAGTCATCGCAGTAGGTGCCGCTGATGCCACCAGTAAATGCTCTGAGGCTACCGCTGCGTGGAGAGAGCCTCGTAACAGGAGTGAGGGGGCAGACCACAGGCCTCACCAGTCATTGAGACAGGAGCAGCCGATGCTGCCAGTGTACGCCCGGAGGCGCTTTACTAAATTCACCCAGGGCTACCGCTGCACGGAGAGAGCCTCGTAGCTGGAGTGAGGAGGCAGACCACAGGCCCAACTAGTCATTACAGTAGGAGCTACTGATGCCACCAGTTCAGGCCTGGATCTGCTTTAGTAATTTTTCCCAGGGCTCCCGCTGCATGGAGAGAGCCTCGTAGCAGGAGTGAGGGGAAGGACCACAGGCCCCACTAGTCATTGCGGCAGGAGCAGCCGACACCGGCAGTTTGCGCCTGGAGGCACTTTATTAATTTCACCTTGGTCCCCCACTGCGCGGAGCGAGCCTTGTAGCAGGAGTGAGGGGGCGGACCACAGCCCCTCCACTCATTGTGGCAGGAGCTGCTGACGCCACCAGTTCACGCCAAGAGGTGATTTACTAATTTCACCCAGCGCTCCCGCTGCGTGGGACAGCGTGGGATGCGCCCGGGTGGAGACCGGAACAAGAGTCGGCCCATCTATGCCGCCTGCAGCCAGACAATCCTGGGCTGGGCCCCGCCTTCTTGGCTCTTCATGAGCTCAATGCCGAAGGAATAGAGTCAAGTCCATATTATCAAGTACTGAAATTACATGTGAAAAACTTGAAAGAAGTTGAATTTTAAACTTCGACTACCTGTCACCTATAGAGATTGTTTGCGATTTGGAAAGGCTGTTATCAGATTGTATGGATAGACAAAGCAATGATGAGAACTCAGTTATATGGGCAGGAGCTTTTAATATTACCAAATGCCCTTGGGACGGTAATCGCATTTGCAGTTTTTTATCCCTCCGGGGAGAACATATAAATCATTTTAAACATTCTCCTTATGGTGGATTCTTTAAACCAATTAGTAGTAACCTATAATATAATTGTTGCTTCAGAATATGGTTCTATTGAGACTGCATGCTGCCCGACATTCACAGGAGGAGGCAGTGGGAGTATTATAGGTTTAGTTCTTATTAGAAGGATTTTGGTTTGTCAACTTTTGAAATATGAATTATGTCTACTTCCATTTAGTGATCATAGCCCCATCTCTATAATCCTGGATTTTAACCTTCTAGGTGACTAGGGCTTCAATCAATAAACTATCTGTAAATGTTTCTAAAAATAAAGGAGCCTGTATAAGTTGAAGGAATATTGAAACAGAAAAGTTCCTAAGTAATCTGATTGGCAAGGTGCCTGATGATATTATCCACTGTCTTTCCCTTGATGTTACTCCTGAGATGATATCAAAGGTTTCACTAAAATTGTTCATTCGGTGGCCACTTCAAAAAGCCATTTAGAGAGCACCCCTCATATTCCTGGTTAAGCCCCAGTTGTGCAGCTGCACATAAAGCATTAAAAGTAACCACAAGTGAAATCCCTCAAAATACAGAAAACAGAGTGGCCAGGAAGAATTATAAACAAACTCTTGAAAAGAGAATGCATGATATTAAATCAAAAGCTTGGGATGACTTAGAGAAAGCATCAAATTTGAACGATTTAAGGCTATTTTGGGAAGTGGTTAACCTGCCCTTTTTCACAGAAAACCCTCCAGATAGTATACAGCGTCATATCCCTGAACAGGCCTGGATCACACTTTTTCCATCATTTTTAATCTGGCCTATGAGACAATTGGCCTTAATAAGAAGAGTAGGCTAAAACCATTGTTAATAAAGGATTCATGGTTGGCTGAGCTTATAAATCTCCCTTCAGTCACTATAGCCTTTAAGGCCACAGCAAACAATAAAGCCCCGGGGCCATTTGGGTTCCTATTGATCTTTATAAATATAACATCAATCTCTGGGCTCCACTTTTTAACTAACGTCCTGAGGGCTGCACTTAGGATAATATAATGGAGCCATGGAAGGAGGTTTAAAAAAGATGATCGGAATCAGCACGCCTCCAATAGAGCAATATCCTTAATTGACAGTACAGCCAAAATATTGGGGAGGGTTATTTTGGAAAAATTAGAGGACTGGGCTGAGATCACTTCCTTTTTTTCACCCTTCCCATATGGTTAACGCCCTAACTTGGGAACGGTGGAGCAGTCCCTAAACGTACATCTTATTTGGGGCAAGTATGTCAAGGCCAGGAGAGGTTCTCTCCATATGGCTTTTATGGACCTATCCTGTGCCTTTGTAGACAGAAAGTAGCTGTGGGTTTTAATGGGCCAGACAAGGTTGCATCCTATCATTTTGGAGCTTGTAAAGCATTTGCCTTGGAATACATCCTTCAATGTGCATTATACACATTTGGGGGTCTGTACTAGACCTTTAAAGGTGAGCAGAGAAGTGAGGCAAGGTTGCATCCTGGCCCCTTTCTTGTTTTTATTTTATATTATTTCCCTTGATGAAGCTTTGGGGGCATATAGTAAAGATATCCCTAGAATTCTCTCCCAAGCTGCGGCGTTTTTTTATATGCGGGTGATGCTGTGCTTTTGGGGCTAACAGCATATGGCCTCCAAAGCTTTTTAGATGGTGATCTAAGTTTAAAGGTGAACCATCAAAAATCATATATAATGGCATGCGTCCCTAAAGGACAAAATCCCCCACAAATTGTATTAGTGAGATACAAATAGTGAAAGTATCCACTTTTAACTGTTTGGGTGTTTTAATGTAACAAGATCTTGGAAACCCTTAATTATGCAGAGAATTCTAAAGCTGGGGGCTGCCTGTGATGCAATATTTAGATTTGCAAAAAAAATAGGGCATAAACCGATTAAGGAGATGATCCAGTTGTATATTAGATTGTACCTATCTCTTGGCATTTATGGAGAAGGAGTGTGGAGTTTCACAGCCTCTGGGAAATTACACACAGTGGAAAACACATTTTTAGGCAGACTTTTAGCTTTACCCAAACACATGTCTAGTTTTATTACAGACAAGGAAGTGGGGGTTGGTTTTATTGAAGACCTAGCACCTTTGTCATTGTGGATAAAGGCTTGAAGTACCCCTAGGGCTGATTTTTCCAGGTAAGTTCTGAAAGACTGCTTAAATCTCGATAATAGGAATGCCATTTTGTGGCTGGCGTATGTTAAAAAAGTATTTGATTCCCTAGATTTGAGTATACTCTAATTTCCCTGAAAGCATAGGACCACAGACTAAGGAGAGGGTTAAAAAGAGTTTGGCTTCACATTGTGAAGAGTTGAGGATTGAAAAGTCTGTTGAATCAAGCTCTATTATTAATTATATGCAAATATCTAATGTCGCCAGTAAACCGAACCATACCTGAAATGGTTTGCCAAACCACTGCACAGATTTTACTTGACCAGGCTGAGAGTAAATTTAATCCATCATTTTGTTGCTTTTCCCCTGGCTGGTTTATGGGTTGCCTCTTTTTTTAAATGTCCCTGTGATACTGTTTCAAGTCAATCAACTGCACACTTTATGATATTTTGCACCTTGTTTCATCCATTAAGGGTTCCGTTTTCATGTGCTATTCTCCTGCAAAAGTACTTTATCTCATATGAAGAGGCTTTAGAATACCCAATACTTAGCTTCTCCAAAACATTTTATGGCCACAGTTAACTTTCTTGCTGCTGCTATGAAACTTAGGAAATGTCATGGAATGTGAACATATCTGTTCTGTTTTTAGCTTTTTAATATATTCGGTATCAGTAACTTGTTGATTTGATCATTTTATCTGTTATTAATTGTGACTGTAGTTAATCCCGGTGCTTTTATAACCAGTTTTTGGCCAAATAAAGATTTTTGACTGACTGACTGACTGCATCAAGGTGCTACACAAAACCAATAATTACATGCAAATACAATAAAATAACAACATCATCTTCATTAGCAAATACAAATTTATTTTGAAAGTAATCAAAATAAAACCATATGAATAGGAAGAACAAAAAAGGCTGAATAATAACATTCACATAATACAAAATGTTAGATTAGCATAATGATTGAATCTTAATAAATGAGCTTTTTACATTCAACAATATGCCCGATGACTGAGAAGAAGCTGTTGTTCCACAGGACGGAAACAATCAATAAAGTGTCTCCTTGGCTCCTCGTCTCATATGAGCCTCCAGAAGCAGAAAGGCTGACCAGGGTGAAGGCCCACCAAGTAGTGAAGCATAGGTGTAAGAATGTAGAATATATGTATTAACTTTTTTAGTTAAAAACAAACCTATCATGCAGAGAATATAGATAAACAGCACAATAAATGTACAAACTTTAAAAGCAGCCCTGTGAGAGGAAGGAAGGTGAAATTGCAAAATACAAGACTAGACTCCTTGACTAGATCCGTGAACTTTAGGACTAAATAGATTCCAAACGGTTCCGCAGCTTTCTCCTTCTTTCCTTGCCTCTCCAAGGAATTTGGCTGTTTTTGTTTGACATGAGAGTAAAAATCAGCCAATAAAGAAATAATGGCTTTCCAAGTTTTTTTAATTACAGGAAATACTAAGGGCCTGATTTCGGTGTCAGCGGTGAAAGTCTTTGACTTTCTGTCGGAGGCTTCCGGTCCGTCATCAAGGGTTTCCCTCTGACCGCTGTATAACAATGACAGCGGTCAGAGGGAAACCCACAGAGGGATTCTGCTCCTCTTCCAACAGGCTCACTGAGCCCGTTTGAAGAGGAGCGGAATTGTAACCCTACGAATGACAGCGGAGCCAGCCTTGCCTCTGCCATCGGAAGTACAATGACAGTTTCCGACAGCCTTTCCATGTCGGCCTTTCTGACGTGGAAAGGCTTCCAGAAAGTGACTTTGGGTCCCTTAGCAGGGCCCCCTTCCCCCTTGGTCCTCCGCTATGGGGCCTGGGTGCCCCCCTACACATCCCTGCACTGTGTGGCAGGCATGGATACTGAAATCAAAGGAACTGCATATTATCTTTGATTTCTTTTCTTTTCAGTGGGGCACTGTGTATCAGATATTGCTCCACAATATTTTATTTGGATGCCTAACTGTCCCATGGACACATTTCTGATTTGCTCTAATTGGTAAATATTGCTCTTGTGTACTTTGGCTGACTCTTAAGATCGCATTGTTTCTATTGTTTGATTGACATATTATACTCTCTCACTTGGAAAAATGATTGGCCTAGTATGTGGATACTTTGTCAAGATTGTTTTATAGAATGTTCATATTCTATATGATGGTCCTAAAAATGTTACCCCAGTGTCTGTAATTTAATATCCCACCAATAATTGAATGAGGGCTTCCCTCATGAGGTGGTTGAGGGCTCAGTGACCTGCAGTCTCTCTCCATAAGGGACACACCAAATAGTTTAGCTTAAAGAAGAGAGTTCTTATCAGCTCATTCACGGTGTTCAGACAAAATATTGAAGTTAAAATATCGTCTTACCAACATATCACCTTCAAGTTATGGTGATATGGAAATATCGTCTGCAAGAATATCATTGTCAAGAGTATCGATTTTAAGGGTAGTAATATCAATTTTTAAAATAACGAAGTCAATAATATCGTTTACAAAAATATAGGGCCTGATTACGATTCTGGTCGGACTCTTGTCCAACCGGCACCATACCGGAAACAGGACTACCGGACTAAAAGTCAGCGGTCCCGCTGCCCTGAATCCCCGCTGCCTGATTGCCCTTCATGGCGGTCGCAATGTGTATATTTTCTTTTGCTGCAGCACACACCACAACAGAAAATAATCACTATAAAAACATCCCTGCACAGGTGCCTGAAACATGGTCAGGGATAGTTGGGGGCACCAGAGGTGCCCCTCAGGCCCCATAGTGGAGGGCCAGGAGAGAAGGGGGTCCTGCTAGGGGCCATCAAAGTCACTTTCCGTCTGCTTTTTCATGGCGGGTGAACCGCCATGAAAGGGAAGGCGGAAAGGGACATTGTTGGGAATACTGATCCTCTGGCGCACCTACGTGCTCCTTTAGCCCGTCTAAAGTGCCGCGGACGACCCTCTGCCCTATTCCTCCACCCGCCACATCGCAATACGGCAGGCGGACTGCAAGGGCAGATGTCGGTGAGTCCGACACCGACGAGCCCACCGAGATCGTAATGAGCCCCATAGTTGTTCATCCTATCACTTTTTTATTATTGTTATGTATTTTAGTATATATTTTAAATGTATATGATGTTAATTTGTAATTATTACTACTGTAGTGGGTTGTGGGCTTATAGAGGCATAAGGTGGGTAGTAATTTATTTATAATAAATATAAATTCATTTTCAATTAATATTTATTTAATTGGTAATGATGTCAATTTTGCAATAATGTTTTTATTGAAATTTTAGGTGCGGGTTGTGAGTTTCACAGTGGTATCGGGTGGGAAGTAATTTAACACTTTCCACCCCCTGATTCATCACCCCCCCTTACCTTACCCCACGCTGCCCTCACAGCCTTCTTCCAACTCTCACCATCTCATCCCTGACCCAACATGCCCCCCCTCAGCCACGCCCACATCCCCCATGATTCTACTCTCTCCAAACATGGCCCCAACTCCTGGACCATTCTTTACCCCCACAATCTATCTAAAAACACTAAGAAAATCTTTAAACACAAACTACTCATCCGAAACCCTGAAACACTCATTAGTTGATAACCACCTCAGCCTCACTTCCCCCATTAAAACTAACTACATCTTCTATTCCAAACGCCCCTCCAAATGGAAAAGCATCTTCCTACGACATCTCCCAGTCATCAACTCAACACAAATTCCATATGGATTTAAATTATCCACTACTCCCTTCCCAGTTTTTCCTGGGGAAATTGACATGTCCATCTTCAGAACAGGTAACATCCTCATAGAAGCTACTGAATCCCACCTCTCCATCTTTGAGCGCTACTTCAGCACCTTGTCTCTCCATCTATACAAAATTGTTCCTAACCTTCCGTCATCCCAACGCTCATCACCCCCTGTTCTCTCCCTTCCCACCAACCCCATTCTACCCTTCCCCTCCCCTGTCCTTCCCCCTACCAACACCATCTTCCAATCACTGACATCCCTCTCCCCCTCCCCTGTCATCTCCACAGCCATTGCTATCACCCAACCATTATCCACCAAATATTCTCTCCCCCAATGACCCTCCCCCTTTCCTGACATCCCTACTGCACACCCCCTCTCCCAATCACTTTCGTTTTCTAATGACTTGTCCCCCATCCCCTTATAAAATAAGTAACCCCTATCCTCCCTCCCAGGCCCCTCAACCTGAATCCCTACCCCTCCACCCCAGTTCCCCTATCGTGCGACCTCTGGTCCCATCATCACCCTCTCCAAATCCTTCATCCCAACTACCAAATTACACACCACCTTCAATCCCCGACGTTATCCTACTCCACACTCTTCATGCCCTTATAACATCTCTATCCTCATCCCCTGAAATCTTTAATCTCCTATCCTCCATCACGCCACCCCTCACGTCCAACAGCCTTAAGTCTCCTCATTCCACCCCTACTGACCTCACACACCCTACACACAATAGACCTTCTTCCGCAGCAAATACTGAGCATTCCCTATCACCCTCCTCCTCCCCAACAGTGTTCCCCCACACCCCAATAACCATGACTCTACACAACATTGAACGCAACCTCCCTAATCTAGAGAAGATTTTAAATCCCTTATCTCCAGAACCCTACTCACCCGAGCAAATTCCCCCTACTCCAGCCAAAAAAAACACCTACTCTAATCATCATCACAGGAATACTACCCCCTTCAGCTGCCGTATGCAAAGGCCTCTCCGCACCTCGAGCCACCTCTCCCCATCCGACCTTTCGGACCTATGCAATTCTTACTATCCAATTACTTCAATCAACAATCCTCCACCCCCTACTCTAACATCCCGTTATTATAGGGATCAACGGAATTCCCTCCTCTCTTCCCTCCCCCGAGACCAGGAATGCCCCCCTAGTGACTCCGACGGCAGTGGCGACAGTGGCGGCAGAAACCAAAGGCAGGTAAAATACAAGAGTCAATGGAGTGAGACACACACCCCAAGAGCTCCCGCCCGAGAACCTCCATCCAATGACATCCTGCTAATAGCTTGGGGCCTGTGAGGCAGCTGATGGGAGATATATGCCCCCCATCCTGCCTGCATCACACACTGAGCTGTGTGCGGCCATCAGAGCTCCATTCGTGACCCCAGAGACCTTGAGGGTGATGCTGTGTGGGGTGTCCAGAGGACAACAGCTCCGATTGTGGTGGGCCATGCCATAGCCCTTGATGCAATTGGACCCACAGTGCATTTTTGGGATGGGGCGATGGATCCTGCTGAAGAAGAGTCCTTAAATTGTTCACACTGTCCAATGCACAGACGCACCCTTTGGACATTGTGGGATGACCAAAAGGAAGCCCCTGGTTATTACACTCTTGACATTGGCAAGACCTCCCTGGATCACTATGACCACTCCCATGAGAATGCTTTGCCTTTTCGCCTCCCAACTGGCCCTGGTTTGGAACAGGAAACCCTGAGAAGACTTGGTGCCCTGACCACGGACTACCCGCTGTGCATCATTACCCTAAGCAGCCTCACCTGCCGAGCTCTGCCCGTGGACTCTGGTGTGTTGCCTGACCCTGCAGACCACACCCTCACTGTAGGTGACATTTTGCTGCAAGGTGTCCTACCGGCAGGGCACACTTGACTTTGCAAAGAATACCCTTAGACCGCTGCCAATAGCACTTTGAACAATATTTTGATCTCCCCCATCTTGGCTTTCAGTGGTTGGCCTCTGAGTCCTCAGCACTTTCCTTGCTCCATCATCAGGCAGATACACTTCTAGATCCCTGTCATAAAAGTAGGGACGCAAGCATGGAAAAAGTATCCCGGGAAAAGGACCCAGACACTGGGGGCATGACCATGGGCAATCATTCTGAGCATCCACAGGGCGATGGAATCCCTGCCCTAGAATTAGGACTTTCTGCAGGCCCCACTCTCCAGGACATTCTGCAGGCCATAACCGCCTCCCCGGAGGTGCTAGAAATGAAGATTGACACTCTGCTGGCATACATGGAAATCCTGAAGGACGACCACCGTCACCTGGCAGAAAGAGAATTGGCGGAGATCAACTCAGACCTAATGACCAGGGCCGGACTGGCGTTTTGGTCAGCTGCCAAGCTGGGGCCTGATTTTACTGTCGTGGGGGCTGATTCATATTGATGGGGACCTGCATTTGCTTCTAAGTAAAGGAAGCAAAACAAATGGTTTCAAAGCCTACTTTAAAACCATTTGGTTTTCCATTCTTTACTTGGAAAAGCCCGGTAGCCAGTCCGGCCCTGCTAATGACAATGAAAGAGAAACTTACAGACATGGAGAGTAAGGTTCGGACACAAGAGCTCAGCGACGGAGGACGCAGGCAACAGGCTGAGATGCAAAAATGTCCAGGTGATTGGGCTGCCAGAGTGTGGTGAAGGGAATAGCGTGCTGGACTACCTAGAAAAATAGCTAAGCAAAGAAGTGGCACCAGAGGGTCTTATCCCTTTTCATGCCCTGGAGAGAGCATATAGTGTTGTGATTTGGTGTACATCCGTTCAGCAGTTTTTGAGAATTGTATAGCTGGGCAGTTGGTGGGCAGATATGTTCTGATTGACCATTTTAAAGGAGACTATCAATACTGATTAGTTGGTGACAACTTAAACAAAATGTTTTGGCAACCTTTACAAGACTCAAGAACTTGGTCCCTGTGTCCTAACAAATTAAAGAAAATGTAAGGGGGCGGGGTAAGCACACCCAGACCCTTAAAGGACTCTTGGACAAGGCCCCCATTGAAATGCATTGTAGTGAATGGCTGGTCTTGAGGGTCACAAAAAAGAGCAAGAATAAAGGATGTTTACAGATTTTATTTACAATATAAACCATGTATTAGGGGTACCATACTAGCATACTAGCCTACATGCCAATAGACCCTATTCTGGCGGGAGCCTCCTGATTTTTCAAGCCAAAAATGGCTATATTTTAGCTGTTTCTCATTTGAATTAAAATTTTCTTCAATAGAAGTCAATGAGAAAATAAAATTTTCACGATTTCTGTTTCAGAATCTCCCAGTTCCCTGCCCTAAAATGTTGGATGTATGTACTAGTTTTAGGAATTGTGATGTGTTCTAAGATAATTTTACCCTGTGAAAACTGCTGTCCTCTGCTGGGATTTCATAAATCATGTTTGAGAGAAAACAGTTTTCTCCTGATTTTCTTCTAGAGGTTATGGAAGGTAGTCAAGAAGCTAAAATGAGAGCATATTTTCTGTAAAATCACATTATTTTTCTCAGCCATGTGTGAGTGAAGTCTGACATTCTCAGTAAAACATGTACTTTCAACTGGAGCAGCCTGTCAGTTGATTTCCCTGTGTTCTAGTGCAGCCTCCCAGAGTGTTCTAAAGAACAACTAGAGCGCTAACAGTCTTACGTATGATAAATGTGTGGCAGCCATGAAGTCATTTTGATTGAATCAAACTGGTAAAATTTAAAACATTTTATTTTGAAAGGAACAAAATTGGGGTTAATTTTGTCATAGAAATTATAGTTAGTGTGGAGGAAAGCACAACTAGGACACATTTTAAATAGATTCTCAAATATCTTCTTCATCTAGTTTATTATAACACTCTTTCTGATGGATACTTCTGCCTGTGGATTCCTCACCTTTTGAATACCCCTAGCGTCAGCATTCCATGGCAAAATTCTTTCCTGGCTCTCCCAAGTCGACGAGGTCGTCACCATGGACAGGCTCCGCACACGCCGCACAATATGACATCACCGGAGCCACAAAAGGACCTCATCGGCGTGCTGACGTCAGTTCCCTTTTTTCAGCGCCATCGACGCTTAACGGTTTTTTCAGGGCTCTCCATTTTCATTGTGGAAAACTTTGTATCTCTTAAATTAAGACCGGTTTAAAACCCTGCAGAGAGTGTGGCGGGCACATGTCGATTACGGACCTGCATGATGACTGCCTTTGGTGCTTATCTTCGGACCACGACGTCGAAGAATGCAGAAGCTGCAGGAAAATGAATCTGAAGGCGATTAAAGAACGTGAAGCCAAGTTCTTTATGGCGAAAGCCAAGAAGAAGAAGAGAGGTAGGAAGAGGGCGTGGTCTTCGTCTTCTCACACTTTGAGGTCGAAGAAGCACAAGAAATCCAAGAGAAGACATACCTCTCGTCATCGTTCTCCGAAGGCCAGGGTCTCGAGGTTAAGATTGAGGTTGCCTACTCTGGCTGAGCGACCTCGGAGAAACGACTTTATCTCTCCAACTCCTTCTCCTCAAGCGACTCCAGTACCATCTCCAGCTGTGGCGTCGCCAGTTTCAGAGGCTTCTTTGCAACATGAAGATTCACCGGCTCCAGCAACGTCACCGGCGCCGGGTGAGTGCTCTCCAGGCTATGTGGCTTCACCTGAGCGGGCGCCGTCCCCGGCTCCGCAGGCTCCAGTGTGACCTCAGGTGACTCCCCTACAGGAAGGTACGAATCCATATCCTCCTTTTCCTGCTCCTGGGGCAGACTCTTCGCATTTTCTCAATGCGATTTTTGGTTTATTTACCAGAGCCTCGAATCCATCCGGCGCGCCTTCAGTCCCCGTGGGTCCTTTGGCTTTCAACCTGGGTGTTCCTCAGTTCTATCCCCAGGCTCCTTTCATGCCGTTTTTGCAGTCGACTCCGGCTTGGCATTTCCCGGTGCCGAGATCGTCCACTCTGGCTCCCCGGACTCATTCAGCTGCTGAATCGGCTCCACTTCAAATTTGATCGACATCGACATCGTGGTTCGAAGTCGAGGCTCCTCCATCGACGCCGTTGGTGTCTTCTCCGGTGCCGCGTGTGGCTCCACCGGCGCTGTTGCCTAAGCAACGCTCCAGGAGAGAAGCTCAGTGATTGCTTGAGGAGGAGGAGTATTTACAAGATCAGGAGGAAGGAGAAATTGTGGACTCTGTGGATGAGTTTGAAGGCCTTCAAGAATCTAGTGGTCTAGATACTTCCCCTGAGTATGACTTACCATCTGCAAGTGGGTGTGTTATACAGGACGTTGCACCTTACCATGTGGTTATAAGGAAGGCGACTGATTTATTGGGCCTTAAACTTCCCTCTGCGGAGATAAAGTCCAACATAATAACGGAAGTTCTAAATACTTCTTCATCAACTTCTGAGCCTTTACTTCCTTTTACAGATGCCTTAACAGATCCAATACTGGAGGTGTGGCAGAAGCCTTTGTCTGCTCCGGCTGTATCTCATTCTAGCTCGAGAAGGTACAGGCCTGCCCCTGGTGATCCGGCTTTTTTGTCATCGCATCCGACACCGGAGAGATAAGTTTTCCAAGCTTCTTGCTCAAAGCAGTCTTCTAGTGCTTTTCCTACCATTTTGAGTGATAGAGACTCAAAGAAGATGGAGCAAGCTGCGAAGAAGGTGTTCTATTCTGCAAGTATGGCTCTAAAGTCAACTAATGCAACTTGCCTTCTTGGATAATACATTCATGCATTGATGGACTCTGTTGTACAATTGGCTCCTAAGTTGCCTGAGGAGGATCGTGCCAACTTCTTGGAAGTCCTTTCGGATTCGCAGGCGGCAGCACGGCAAGTGATTCAGTCAGGCATGGACACTGCTGACTCTGTGGCTCGTGTGATGGGGTCTTCTGTAGCTACAAGGAGACAGGCATGGCTCAGGTCTTCTGGTTTTCGGCTGATGTTCAGGCGACTTTGCTGGATTTGCCCTTTGATGGGTCAAGGCTCTTTGGTTCAAAGGCGGATTCAGCCTTGGAATATTTCAAAGACACCAGAGCTACGGCAAGATCTTTAGGCCTCCAGGTGCAGTCTAGAGGTTATGGTTACAAAAGATATCGGGGCTTTGAAAGATCTGCTTCCTTTCGTGCTCGCCAACAATTTCAGCAGAGCAGACAGACAACAGCAGAATCCCTTGTACAAATCATACAGAGGGAAGAATAAGAGAGGCCCCAGGGGTGCAAATCGACAACAGACTTCCTCCTCTTCCTCTACCTTCCCTAATGCCACCGTTGGTACATCAGGAAAGCAATTCTAGATCCCCCATCTTAGAACATGTTGGTCCAGTTGGAGGTTGGGTGTCCCACTTTCTACAAGATTGGAGACTGATCA
This sequence comes from Triturus cristatus, assembly GCF_964204655.1. NCBI lineage: Eukaryota > Metazoa > Chordata > Amphibia > Caudata > Salamandridae > Triturus > Triturus cristatus. The sequence continues at coordinate 863,299,786 of NC_140591.1, read as the reverse complement.
CATCAGATCATTGGGTCTTGAATCTTGTAGAGAATGGGTACGCCCTCCCATTTTTAGAGTTTCCTCCTCCTTACCCTCCTCGCCAGGGTGGTTGTTCATAACACCACTTGCTGCTTTTGCAGCAGGAGGTTCTTACATTACTCCAAAAAGGTGCGATAGAGGTGGTTCCGGAGCAGGAAAGGGGTCAGGGTTGCTACTCCCGATATTTCCTGATCCCCAAAAAGGATGGTCGCTTGAGACCAATCTTTGACCTCGGGATTTTGAACCTTTACCTCATTCAGGAAAAGTTAAAAATGTTGACCTTGGCTCAGGTTCTCCTTGCGCTGCAACAGGAAGACTGGATGGTGTCCATCGATCTGCAGGATGCGTATTTTCATCTTCCCATCCTGAAGTCGCATCAGAATTATCTCCGGTTCACCGTAGGGTTGCAACATTACCAGTTTGCGGTTCTTCCGTTCGGTCTTACTTCCGCTCCTCGAGTCTTTACGACGGTGATGGCGGTGGTTGCGGCTCATCTCAGAAGTCAGGGGTTCCTGTTTTCCCCCACCTGGACAAATGGCTGTTGAAAGCAGAGTCTCCAGAGTTGATTTCGCGCCACTTGCAAGTTATAACTCATCTGTTGTTCAAATTGGGTTTTTCGATATATGTACCCAAATCTCACCTGGTGCCTTCTCAGCGCAGCCTGTTCATAGGGGCAATACTGGACACTTCTGTGTGTCGAGCATACCCGCCTCCGCAGAGGATTCTCAACAAACAGGAAATGATTCCTTTATTTTACGATGGAGCGGTTGTTCCAGTCCTGAAGTTTCTTCGCCTGCTCGGTCTGTTCGCTTTCTGCATTCTGTTGGTCAACCATGCACACTGGCACATGAGGGCACTCCAGTGGTGCCTCCACAGGCAGTGGTATCAGCACAATGGAGATCTCGGGGAGAATATCAGAATCTCCAGAGAAGCTGCGGCTGAGCTGTCTTGGTGGAGTGTGCAGGGTAACCTGTCTCAAGGAAAGCCCTTTCTGCCTACTTCGCCGGTGGCCACAGTGATCACAGATGCCTCCACTCTAGGGTGGGGTGCTCATCTGGGGGATTTGGAGGTCAAAGGTCTTTGGTCTCCAGAGGAAAGGTTGCTTCACATCAACCTTCTGGAATTGTGGGCGATTCGTTTGGCACTGAAGGCTTTTCTCCCTTCCCTTCGCGGTCAGTTGGTTCAGGACCTGATGGACAACACTACCGCAATGTGGTACATCAACAAACAGCGAGGTGTAGGGTTGTTTCGCCTCTGTCGAGAGGCTCTGCGACTCTGGTCCTGGGCTCAGGGCCAACGGATTTGTGTGTTTGCAAATCAACTGGCCGGTGTGCTGAATGTTCGTGCGGACAGTCTAAGTCGGCGTTACTCGGCCGATCATGAGTGGCGGCTTCATCCGGAGGTGGTCCATCGCATCTTTCAGATGTGGGGATCTCTTCGGTTGAACCTGTTTGCCACTCACGAGAATGCGCACTGCCCGTTATTCTGCAGTCTCCAGTATCCAATGCAGGGAGCGCAGGGGGACGCGTTTCAATTGGATTGGAGCTCTCAACTCCTTTATGCGTTTCCTTCCATACCCTTGATTCCTCGGGTTCTGAGGAAGATTCGCCAAGACCGGACCCAAGTTATATTGATCGCCCCGGATTGGCCAAGAAGGGTGTGGTACACAGACCTACTCCACCACTCGTCGCACCCTCCGCTCCACTCCCTCTCAGGGCAGACCTCCTCTCGCAGTCGCAGGGGCAGATTCTACACCCCCACCTCCAGAACTTGCACCTTCATGCCTGGAGATTGAATGGGGCAACCTGAGTTCTTTCTCTCTCCCGCCAGAGATAGTGGACCTTATTTTATCATCCAGGCGACACTCCACTAAATCTGTTTACTATTCCAGATGGTCCAGATGTGTTAAGTGGTGCAGAGAGAGAGACATTGACCCTTTGAAGGCCCGTTTGTCTAGTATTTTGGAGTTTTCTCTTTCTTTAGCACAGCAAGGTTGTGTTGTAGCCACTGTTAAGGGCTATTTATCGGCTTTGTCGGCCTTTTTATGTTTGCCGGACCAGCCATCTTTATTTAAGTCCCCCGTTGTCATGAGGTTCAGTAAGGGCCTTACAAATAAGTTTCCTCCCACACCTTTCATTATGCCTCAGTGGGATTTGAATCTCGTACTCACTTTTTTAATGGGTTCTCCGTTTGAGCCTCTTCACTCTTGCCCATTGAGGCTTCTTTCTTTTAAAATGGTTTTCTTAATTGCCATTACCTTAGCTAGGAGGGTAAGTGAGATTCAAGCTCTTAGTTCGAAACCTCCTTTCCTGACCATTCATGCGGATAAGTTGGTTCTAAGGATCAGGGCTGCTTTCCTTCCCAAGTTGGTTACCCCTTTTCATACGGGACAATCCATCACTTTACCCACCTTTTATCCTCCCCCTCACCCTTCCAAGGAGAAAGAGAGACTGCATCGGTTGGACCCTAAGAGGGCTGTCAGCTTTTATTTGGATCGGACTAGATATCTGAGGCTGGATGACCAGATCTTCGTGGGCTATGTTGGGAAAATGAAAGGCAAGGCAGTGCACAAGAGGACGCTTTCTAGGTGGATTATCTTGTGCATCAAGATTTGCTACGCCCTGGCCAAGAAGGAACCGCCTGAAGGTATCAGAGCTCATTCCACCAGAGCTAAGTATGCTTCTTCTGCTTTGGCTAGAGGTGTTCCTGTTCTTGATATCTGTAAGGCAGCAACTTGGACCTCCCTCCATACCTTTGCAAAGCATTACTGCTTGGACTCTGAGGTTAGGAGGGATGGCCATTTTGCTCACTCTGTGTTGCAGGATTTTTTGGTCTGGTCAGGTGGACACCCTCCTCCGGGAGAGGTACGGCTTTGGGAATCTATTCAAAAGGTGAGGAATCCACAGGCAGAAGTATCCATCAGAAGAACAAGTTACTTACCTTCGGTAGCGCTTTTTCTGATGGATACAGTATCTGCCTGTGGATTCCTCACGCTCCCACCCACCTCCCCGTAGTCCACCTGTTTCTACTAAAAAATATTTCATTTTAATATGTCTTAATCATGTTTATGTTTTACTGATGAGAAATGGTTATTCAGTTGCTATTTCTCTATGCCTTTCTTGATTATGCATTTGTTAATTTGTATATATGTATATATTTGATGACTCGGTGGCACGGAAAAAATGGGTGGAACTGACGTCAGCACGCCGACGAGGTCCTTTTCTGGCTCCGGTGACGTCATACAGTGCCACGTGCGGAGCCTGTCCATTGTGATGACCTCGTCGACGTGGGAGAGCTACGAAAGAATGTTCCCGCTGAATGCTGGAGCAGGGGGTATTCAAAAGGCGAGGAATCCACAGGCAGATACTGTATCCACCAGAAAAAGCGTTACCGAAGGTAAGTAACTTGTTCGGCATGCACTTTCAATGCCAGCAGCAGACTGCCAGTTAACTCCCTGATCAACTGTAGCTTTACCACAGTGTTCTAATGAAAAACAAGAGTGCTAACATTCTGAATTTAAGACAAAAGTGTGGCACAACTGAACGCCATCTTGAGGAAATTTAAGTGGGAAACTGACAACATTTTCTATTGCAAATATTGCAGTATATGAAGTGTAGGAAGGTGGAATCTGACTAATGGTTGCCCCCAACTTTTTGCCTGGTATTTGAGTGGTTCTCATCCAGGGGATACTCATCAATAGTCATAATCTATGAATAATCCCCGCCCATGTGCGGGATCCCGGAGCATATAGAAAATACATATATATAAATATATATATATATACATATGTGAAAACATATAAATGCAGCCTAATAATGTTCAAAACATGGCAATGCTGTAAATTACATATTTTTGCATAGTAGTGCCCCCGTAACCCGTAAGGAAAAAAGGAAGCATCAGGCAAATTATAACACAGCACTGCTTTATTGCCATAAAGCAACATGTAATTGTAGGCATTCGCCAGTAGGCTGCAGTAGAGTATCAAGAATCCAAGAAAACTGACACCTTGCCTTTAAGGCATTAGAGTAGGGGGACCGTGCCTTTAAGGCCTGCCCGTGACCCCCTGCTCCCATGATGCACTACAGGTGACAGTTGGGCCAGTTCTTTTTTCCGGCTCCTTCTGTGAGGATCCTGGAGCTTGAGCTCTTCAGTTTTTTGACTGAAATTTTGAATTACAGCTTTTTCTAGCTTTTTTCGACGTTTTCTGGCTTATAAGGGCTAATTCTGCTGGTTCCAGTGAATTTTCCAATTTTTTTCCAGTCAGAATGTCTCCTTTATTTAGGAAATGCCCTTCTTGTGGTAATAAAATGGCACTGTTGGATCCACACTCGGTGTGTATTGTGTGTTTACCATCAAAACACGATCCTGACCAGTGTCCCCACTGCCAGAAGTTCTCAAAGCGCACTCTGAGGGACAGAGAGCGCATTAAACTGCATGCGAGACTGGAGAAGGAACGAAGCCGTCGTGAAGGCGAGCATTCCTCATCAAGACCACCTTCTTCAGCTACGCAAGTACAGAAACGGCGACATACCAGCTCCCCGGGCTCCAAGAAGACCAGGAGTCCAAGAGGTTCGCCGTCGACGTCGAGGATGCCGGGAGGCAGAGAACTTCGGCGTCAAGGGATTCATCCCACCATCAAGATTCTCCGCCGCGCAAAAGTAAGTCGGCGTCGAGAGGCGGCCCTTCGGGCTCGAAGGCTGCTAGTCTGGTGACATCTGAACTGTCTCCGTCGACGTCGAGGCTTCCGTCGACGTCGAGACACTCTCCGCCACCCTCGAGGGGGTCGACGTCGAGAGATGCGGCGACGTACATTCCGCCGCGAGTGGGCCGGTCGCCGTCGATGGTTACCCCCACTCGGCGACATAGAAGGTCGACGTCGAGAGGAACATCGACGTCAAGAAGTCGACGTCGAGAGAGGTCGCCGTCAAGATCACCACGTCGACGTCGAGAGAGGTCGACGTCGAAGGTGCCCAGTCGACGTCGAGAGAGGTCGACGTCGAAGTCGCCCAGTCGACGGCGAGAGAGGTCGACGTCGAAGTCGCCCAGTCGACGGCGAGAGAGGTCGACGTCGAAGACACGGCCGACGTCGAGGTCATCTAGCCGACGTCAGGTGCCAGAGAAGAGGAGATCGACATCGAGGTCTCCACGACCGGCGTCGAGACCAGAACGGCATACCTCACACTTGCCGATGGTGACGCAGACGTCGTCGACGTCAAGGGATTCGACGTCGAGGGCGAAGGCTGGACCGCCCGCGGAGAGGTCCCCAGGAGAACAGTCATCATCTCCGGGACTGCACATCGTGCAAATATCTCCAGAAAGATCACCCGAGGCTCCAGAGCGGTTTGGACTGTCACCGCGCTGGTTACGAGATGTGGGCGCTGCCGCATGTCGGAGTCCGGGATCGGACTACTCCCGCATGTATTCCCCACCGCGCAGGAGTAAATCGCCTCCGAGGGATCCACGGCCAATTTCACCACGCCGGTCTCGTTCCAGGGACCGTCGCACCGCGCCAAAACGTCCAAGATCTCCGTCCAAGCGCAGATCAGGATCAAGGGCTCACCAAAGCGAACGCTCCCACAAGAGGCGACGCACCAGGTCGTCCACTGGGACTGCATCCACAAGATCCTCAGTCCGGGACTACTCCCCTACTTTTTCATCCACGCCTCCATCGCGAGTGTCCCCGGTGGATGACATTATAACGTTCTCGGACGTCCTGGGTAGAGGGGCGCAAAAGTTGAACATCGCACTGCACGCCCCTCAGGCACCCACTTCTGTGATCTTTGACACTTTACACCATCGGTCAGCTCCCAGACCTCTGCTCCCGTTGGTGCCAGGGTTGTTAGAACCAGCGATGGCCACGTTCCTTACACCGGCTACAGCGGGCTCGGTCCCCTCGAGAATAGCAAAGAAGTACAAGGCTCCGGCCGAGGACCCTTTATTCTTGAGGGCGGACCCGCCAGCGGATTCGGTGATAGTGGCGGCGGCCATGAAGTCTCACTCAGCCTCAATATCTGCTTCTGTCCCCCCTGAGAAGGACAGCAAGCTTATGGACTCCTACGGCAGGAGAATGTGCAACACATCTGCCGCGCACATGAAGGTCGCTAGCGCTTCAGCCCTGCTAGGGAGGTATGATCGTTCCCTATGGGATTCCCTGGCCAGATTCGTGGAGAAATTGCCTAGGGAGGACAGGCAGGACTTCACGGAGATCCTACATGAAGGCGGACTGGTGGCCAACCAAGTAATAAGCGCAGCGGCGGATGCATCAGACCTAGCCGCGCATGGCTACTCCCATGGCATCTGCTCCCGCCGTTCGGCCTGGCTCAGATTAACAGCCCTCAAACCAGATGCGCGACCAAATGAGCAAGATGAAAACGGAATTGGACACTGTAAAGGCTGTGGGACTGGAAAAACGCAAAGAGTTCCGCAAGCGCTTTCGCCAGGGCGACAAACGTGCCTTTCACCAGCGCGTTCAAACGCCCCAATGGTCCTCTCAAAACCAACAGAGGTCCCAGTTTCAGCAAAGGGGCCGGGGCAGAGGAAGAGGAAATGCTAAACAGCAGCAGTCCTCTAACAAGCAACCTCCCAAGCAGTGAAAACTTACTTCCTCCGCACTCGTTCGCCACTCCGGTGGGAGGAAGTGTTACCGCTCACCTGGCAGAGTGGAATACAATTACAAACGACAAATGGGTGCTGAGTATTGTAGAGCGTGGCTACTTGCTGAGGTTCAAATCTCCCCCTCCGCAGGTACCCCCACGGAAACAGCCACTCCCTCTCAGCCAGAACAAGCTTTTAAAGGACGAAGTTGCCACTCTCCTCTCCAAAAACGCCATAGAGGAAGTTCCAAACAGGCAGAGAAATCGGGGAGTGTACTCCCGGTATTTTCTTGTTCAGAAAAGAGGAGCGATCGGAGACTACAGACCCATCCTCGATCTCCGCCTACTCAACAGATTTCTCAGAAGGGAAAAATTCAGGATGCTAGCACTGCACCAGATCTTCCCACATCTACACCAAGGGGACTGGATGTGTGCCATCGATTTACAGGATGCATACTTCCACATTCCTGTCTCAGCGAAACATCGGAAGTTTCTCAGATTTCGCATCTTTCACCAACATTATCAATACAAGGTCCTGCCATTCGGCCTCAAGTCCGCGCCACGAACGTTCTCAAAGTGCATGGCGGTGGTGGCTGCATTTCTCCGCAAACGGAAGATATTCGTCTACCCATATCTAGACGACTGGCTCTTAAAAAGTTCCACCCCGGTTCAACTCCAGAGTCATCTCTCGTTCTGCCTAAACCTTCTACACTCGTTGGGCCTTCAGGTCAACTACCGGAAGTCGATCCTCAATCCAACTCAGCGGATCCACTACCTGGGCGCCTCTCTAGACTCCTCAAGCGCAAGCGTGTGTCCTTCGGAGGAGAGGTTATCCTCCATGCTGCAAAAAAGCCGCACGCTTCTCAGCACGGAATATCCCACAGCCAGACAAGTGTCATCTCTCCTGGGATCCATGGCCTCGTGCATCTACATCGTGCCCAACGCACGTCTGCACATGCGTCCTCTGCAACAAGACCTAGAGGATCAGTGGTCGCAGAGGACCGGCCGCTGGGAAGATCACATTACCCTTCATCAAGCCGCCAAAGATTCCATCCGGTGGTGGATGAAGCGCTCCCATCTGCTTCACGGCGTCCCATTCCATCAGGCGCCTCCGACACAGACGGTGGTCACAGACGCCTCCATGCAGGGCTGGGGGGCTCATATGGGCCGGCTTCAAGTACAAGGTCTCTGGTCCGCTACCGAGCAGAGCTATCACATCAACTTCTTGGAGCTACGAGCAGTCCATCTCGCTCTCAAGTCCCTGTACCCATCCCTGCAGACCGACTATGTTCAGGTTCAGACGCCCTGAACGTGCAGGCGGACGGCCTCAGCAGAGACTTCGTCGAAGCGCACGACTGGGTGCTCAACGAAGGCGTCGCTCAAGACATCTTCCGCTTGTGGGGCATACCAGACATCGATCTGTTCGCAGACGCGGACAACAAAAAATGCCCCGTCTTCGCCTCCAGGTTCCCTCAACGGGGGTCGCAGGGGAACGCGCTTTTGATCAGCTGGTCGAGGACATTGCTTTACGCTTTTCCTCCTCTCCCTCTCATCCCGGCTGTGATTCAGAAGTTCTACAGGGCCAGAACTCGGATGATCCTAATAGCACCGGAGTGGCCCCGGCAGTGGTGGTACCCGGATCTACTCCAGCTGTCGGAGGTACCACAGAGGAGGTTGCCATGCCTGCCGAACTTGCTGACCAAGGACAAGGGGAGAGTGTTCCACCCCAATCTCCCCTCCCTCCGCTTGACGGCATGGCTCCTGAATTCATCCAGTACGGACATCTAGATCTTCCACCGGACTGTATGAGCATTCTTCGGGAGGCAAAGAGGCCCTCCACGAGGAAGTCGTATGGCTTTAAATGGAAAAGATTCTGCTTCTGGTGTAGAGATAACACCCTTGATCCGATCCGGGGTCAAGAACAGGTTATTCTCCCCTACTTACTGTACTTGGCGAAGTCTGGGTTAAAGTACTCTTCCATCAGAGTACACTTAGCTGCTATTACAGCCTATAGGAAGTCTCCTACCCAGACCTCATTCTTTCAGATGCCAGTGGTAAAGGATTTCTTAGAAGGGCTTAAGAAAGTTTACCCACCTGTGAGGTCTCCTTCCCCTTCCTGGGAACTGAACATCGTTCTCTCTAAACTGATGGGAGGTCCTTTTGAGCCGATTCATAAGGCCTCCTTGCAACATTTGACCTGGAAGGCTGCCTTCTTAGTAGCCATCACTTCGGCCCGTAGGGTTAGTGAAATTCAGGCCCTCTGCTGCAAGGAACCTTACACGGTGTTTCATGCTAATAGGGTGGTGCTCCGTACTCATCCGAGCTTCCTGCCCAAGGTGGTTTCGGACTTCCATATTAATCAGGTGATCACGTTGCCCACCTTCTTTCCTCAGCCGACCACACCCCCGGAGAGAGCTCTACACTCTCTTGACCTCCGGAGGGTTTTGAAATTCTATCTAGCTAAGACCCTTACTCTTAGAAAGTCAGACAGGCTCTTTGTTAACTATGGACCCACTAATACCGGGCTGGCTGCGGCCAAGAGATCTATCTCTAGATGGATTGTCTCTTGTATAGCTTTGGCTTACCAACTGTCCCACAAAGTTCTGCAGGGCAAACCTAGAGCACACTCTACTCGGGGGAAGGCTTCTACGGTAGCACTCCTTCGCAACGTTCCCATGTCTGAGATCTGTAAAGCGGCTACATGGCGCTCAGTCCATACTTTCACGCGCCATTATTGCCTAGATTCAGACGCACAGGCCGACGCCCAGGTGGGGCAGGCCTCTTTGAGGAACCTATTTGCATAACTGTAATGCAAGATGTGTCTTTTAATGTATGTTTTAACTGTTTTGTTGCTCGTCCGCGAGACTTTGGGTATGGGCTTGCTACTCTATTCATAGATTATGACTATTGATGAGTATCCCCTGGATGAGAAGGATTAGTTACTTACCTGTAATCCTAGTTCTCATCCAGGGGTATACTCATCAAAGTCATAAGCGACCCACCCACCTCCCCGGACGAGCAATGTTTTCTCTTTAAATAAGTGATGTATGGAAGGCAGATCTACTCAGGTGCGGAGGCACCGCCAAAAAGAACTGGCCCAACTGTCACCTGTAGTGCATCATGGGAGCAGGGGGTCACGGGCAGGCCTTAAAGGCACGGTCCCCCTACTCTAATGCCTTAAAGGCAAGGTGTCAGTTTTCTTGGATTCTTGATACTCTACTGCAGCCTACTGGCGAATGCCTACAATTACATGTTGCTTTATGGCAATAAAGCAGTGCTGTGTTATAATTTGCCTGATGCTTCCTTTTTTCCTTACGGGTTACGGGGGCACTACTATGCAAAAATATGTAATTTACAGCATTGCCATGTTTTGAACATTATTAGGCTGCATTTATATGTTTTCACATATGTATATATATATATATTTATATATATGTATTTTCTATATGCTCCGGGATCCCGCACATGGGCGGGGATTATTCATAGATTATGACTTTGATGAGTATACCCCTGGATGAGAACTAGGATTACAGGTAAGTAACTAATCCTTTTTGACTAGTCAGGCTGGGATCCTGCTATCCAGGCCCCCAGTCTATCTGCTTTCTCCTTAAAACTGATGTGAGTACCTTAGGATGCTGGGGATGTCCTACCTTGTAGATGGTACCCTAGGTACCCAGGGCACGGGTCCCCCAGTAGGCCTACCAGGGCTGCAGCACTTATTGTGCCAACCTGGGACAGCCATACAAACTGACACCACCAGACCACTACTGTAGTCTGGGTAAGGTGGTGCTAGCACCCCTTACAGGGATATAGGTACCCTATATCCCACCCCATTACAACACATATACTCTCATAGGTCACCCCTATAGCAGGCCCTGGTAATCCTACAGGGCAGGGTGCTGAGGTATGTGTGAGGGAGGAACCCTACGTGAGTAGGGCCTCTCTGCAACCTTCGTAAAATCACTGCTGGGTTGTATGTAGTGTAGCCATACCATATACTCTTAACCGCATTATAAGTCTATTGCGATAAGGCGATAACTTGAGAATGGCTACACAGAACCATATTGTGTTTGGTGTCAAACATGTAGGAATCATACCCCCAGTCCAGCCATGGGCATGAGGATACGATTCCCCCCTGCTAGAGGGGCGATATGGGAAAAGCGGCAGAATTTAGACACCAATTTAAAAGTGCACATGTACCACAAAATGGCTACTGTCCGCCACCCACACGACTCTGGCTGGCTGTTGCTGGGGAAAATCCCAGCCTCGCCAGCTGGACAATAGGGCTCCTGTGGCAGGGAGGTGCTAGCTCCTCCCCAGACAGGATATGTGGATTGTCACAGGGTGGGTGCACCATATGTTGCCTTTCAGAGTTGCACGTAGGCAGCTACAGCGCCTACATTCTGCATACACCGCTTGGAACCGGTTCAGGGGCATCCTGCCCCTCGCCCAGGTGGGAAACACACAAATGGGAGTGGGTGTAGCCACCCTTTCCCGCCTCTACTCTGATTGGTAGGCTCTGATCTGGACCATCCCCTAATCTTGGGGATAAAGGTGAATACTGTGTCCCCAGAGCCTCAGATTAATCCGGAACTTTACAGAACTGACCTTCAACGAGCTGCTGCCCAGCTGACTGAAGAAATCTCCCTTGGAATAAAGCAGTTATCCCCCTGCTTGGCAGGCACCCGAAACACTGCAAGTGACCCGGTTGGAACTTCGCTGCTCCAATGGACTTCGACGACTTCCAGCAACCTTGAGGTGGGTTTCCTGAGCATCCCAGAGGCCAGTGAGTGTGCACAGCAAGTCTGAGCACCGTGGACCGCGTGGGTGCCGAGATTCTTGTATACCCCAGGACACCGGCTACCTCTTACATAGCACACGACCCTGACCAGTGGGGAAGTTGTGCTTTGGCCCATTATTGAGCCAACCACTAAGCAGCATTTGTGCGAAAGACCAGCACCCTAGCCCACTCCGGTGGCCCGTGGGCTCCCTTTTACGCACTCCATTTTGCTGCCTTCTGCGGTCCCTTGTCTCTCGACTTGTGGGCCCTGGCAGAGGACAATCTCAACAACTAAGAATTCCCCTGGTTGCTCCAGGCCTGCTCTACGCTCTCGCCAAAGGAGAGCACCCTCAGACCTCGTGGGTCTGCACCAGCAGCTGCTTTGTTCATCGTGCATGGGTTGCGGTTGCCAAGGCTTAGTGGATCCAATCGGGACACTAACACCGCAGCGACCCTCATCCGACGTGGGACATTTGCCCTCCAGAAGCTGGCCTTCCTTGAAGCCTCCCGGAGCCCGTGACTGCAGAGCCAAGCTGCACCTATCTCCACCTGAAGCACCCGACATTGCAGGGCTCCTTCCTGTGAGCTCCCTGGTCACTGTGCCGTGACCCAGACTCTGTCCCCTCTGCTTTCAGGTTCTTCTCTTCAACTCCTACAACTTCAATCTTCACAACATCATCGACGCTTTTGGCTAGCAGCAGTTTTGCCTCATTTTCCATTGAAAATCAGCCCGTGACCCGACACCAGAATCGACCTATGCACCCGGCTTCCCTGGGGCAGGTAACAGTGGTACTTCGGTACTCCCGTGGTAGTGGGCTCTCCAAAGGCTTAACTCTAAAGTCTTAACTTTGTACTCCTGCTAGAAGTGTCCTTAAACTTTAAAAATCAAACTGCGACATTCTCCATAGGCTATAATAGAGATCCCGATAGCAGCTATTTGCACTGCATGCGTCTCCCGTGGGTCCCCTTCCGCATAACAGTGGGTGGATTCTGAAGGGGCAAGCGATCCTAAATGCCCTAGGCATTGTCTGTAGAATTGTCGTGGTTCTTATACCACTTTTTTAATATATGGCTGCAAGAAAGGCCCTTCCACTAACACCACACTGTGCACTACCAAAGGACATGCTCTGTGTGGGGTTGGCTGCCTCCGGGTGGCTCCTTACAGTGAACTCTATGCTACATTCAACGAGAGACCTTGTGCAGCATGGGGTTGGCTGGCTATGAGTGGGTTAGCATCCATGCCCTTATGCTAACTCCCTGCTGTGCTTGGACAAAGGCAGTGCACAGCATGGAGTTGGCTGCCTGTTGGGGGGGTTTGCCACAGTGCCTGGTCACAGGTCAAACCCTGCGACCAGCCCCCGCCATGCATGCACGGCAAAGACCACGCTCACTTGGGGTTTGGCTTTATCATGGAAATAAAACAGTACATCATGTTAAAAGAAAACTACAAAATTACGGAAATAAACACAAAGGATAAAGTGACTGTTAGACCTGACAGCCTTAGGGTGGTCTTCCCCCAACTTTTTTCCTGTCTCCCTCCATTTATCTGAACTAAATTTTCCTGGTTTTAGGACTCTCAGCACTTTACCACTGCTGACCAGTGCTAAAGTGCTTGTGCTCTCTCTTGTAGCTTATTCCCGACTAGCATATTTAATTCACCTATAAGTCCCTCGTAAAGTGCACTACATGTGCCCAGGGCCTGTAAATTAAATGCTACTAGTGGGCCTGAAACACTCATTGTGCCACCCACTTCTATAACCCTCTAACCACGACTTAGGCCTGCCATTGCAGAGCCTGTATGATCAGTTTTAACTGCCATTTCGACTTAGCAAGGTAACCCTCTTGCCAGGCCTAAACCTTCCCTTTTTATACATGTTCGTCACCAATAAAGTAGGCCCTGTCTAACCTACAGGACAGGGGGTGTCATGCATTTAAAAGACAGGACAGGTATTTTGAAAGCTTTACATGTCCTGGCAGTGAAAAGCTACCAATGTAATAGGGCACACTTTCTCTGATTGCGCCTGTCACACCTGTTTTAAGGTACGCTGGGCTTAAACAGGGAAAGTGCACCTTTTACATAATAGGGCGCCAGGTCTCACTTGGAGATGACTTGATTGGCTGAGTGGGTCTGTATGACCAAATGAGTATATTTACCTGGAAAGGGAGTCTAGGATGTCTAGAGCCTGGAACAACGGCGCAGACAGCTGTCAAGGAGAGGGACGTTAGACACGGTCCATGAAGTTCCCGTGGTTGAGGTTGATGGGGTCCCTGAGCAGGAGGCCTCTGAGTTATCCCGGTAAGACATACCCACCCTAGATGATCTACCTGAGCTTACCAGCTGGCAGGTTGAGGGTGGGCTCACCAGGGAGGAATTCTGCCAAGCGCAGAAAGAGTGCCCCACTTTTGAGGGTTTGAGACGCCAAGCCTCAGCCCATGCAGTAACTGAAGCCTCTGAGAATCAGCTGATTTACTGGGAGAGCATGCTCCTTTACAGTGAGCCTAAGAATTCTTGTGCTCGTGGTACCCTAGTGTTACTGGACCTTCCTACTGGGTGTGGCTCACAACATACCCCTGGCAGGACATTTGGTGCAAGACAAGACCTTTTGCCACTTCTGTTGGCTCCGAATGAAGATAGCCTCAGATACATACGGCAGGTTCTGTCCCACCTGCCAGGCCAGTGGGAAGACAGGGAAAAAGCACAAAGCTCCTCTGATCCCACTGCCCATCGTTGGCACCCCCTTTGAAAGGATGGGCATCAATGTCATGGACCTTTGGACCCCAAGACAGCCTTAGGCAACCGGTTTGCCCTGGTCTTGGTGGACCATGCCACCTGCTACCCAGAGGTCATCCTTTTGAGGTCAGTAACTGTACCTGCGTTAACAAATGAGCTCTGATGCAGATCTATACCTGTGTTGTGTTCCCCAAGGAGGTAGTGTCATACAGCGGCACTAACTTCAGGTCAGCATACATGATGTCCATGTGGGATGAGTGTTGTGTAAGTTACAAGTTCACCTTACCCTATCACCCTCAAACTAATAGTCTGGTTAAGAGATTCAACAAAGCCTTGAAGGATATGGTTATAGGCCTGCCTGACCTAATGAGGCATAAGTGGAGCATCCGCTTGTCATGCCTTCTCTTTCCCTACAGGGAGGTGCCACAGAAAGGAGGAGGGTGTAGCTCCTTTGAACTCCTCTATTGACACCCTGTTAGGGGGCCTCTGTGCTCTGTCAAAGAGGGGTGAAAGCAGGCTCCCAGGAGCCCCCCAAAAATATGTTTAGTTACATGCTGTCCCTCCACACGCACATGTACTCCTTCTGGAAGATATCAAAGTGAAACTCTGATCCTGAAAGCCACTCTGGTGGAGTTTCAGTCTGGCCAGAAAGTTGGAGGCTCTCCAGGACTGTTCAACTGGGCCATATGAAGTTACGGAGCCAAAGCAGGAGGGCACTTACCTGGGGGACCTCCAATCCCCTGGGAACCCCCTAGGGGTGCTCCATGTGAACGGACTTAAGCCTCACTTTGATAGGTCTGAAGTGAGTATGCTCCTAGTGACAGATGAGGGATGGAAGAGGAGAGTGATCCTCTCCATGACCTCTCTGCACCAGAACATGATAGGTCAGTGGAGGGTGTCAACCTCTCTACCACAATAGCCCTGCAACAGCAAGGGGACAACTACCAGTTGCTTGGACAGTTTGCCTCACTGTTTTCCCTCACCCCAGGACTCAGACATATGTGTGTCCATGATATTGCCACGGGTAACAGTTCCCCTGTAAAGAACAACATTTAACATTTACAGGGTATCAGACAGGGTGACAGCCAGCATCAAGGAGGAAGTCTCCAAGATGTTAGCCCTATGGGTGATTAAGCCCTTTGACAGTCCCGTCATATGGGGCCCAAAGGCTGCCCCGCCAGGTGCCAAACCAAACTCTGGTTCTGCTTGGACCACAGAGGACTCAATTCCATGACCAGGACTGATGCACAACCCAACCCTAGAGCTGATGAGATCATTGACCAGCTGGGCGCTGCCAAATTCCTCAGTAACTTTGATTTGACATCAAGGTACTGGAAAATGGCCCTTGACTGAGGGGTCCAAAGAAAGGTCAGAATTTTCAACCCCAGCGGGTCATAAGCCAATTCCGGGTGATACCCATTGGATTGAAGAATGCCTCTGCTACCTTCCAACGGTTGGTTAACAGGGTCCTGGCTGGTAAGGAGGCTTACTGTGCTACATACTAAAACAACATTGCTGTCTATTGTGCCAGCTGGGAGGGACACCTGCATCACCTCCGTGAGGCGCTTCAAGACCTGTAACAACCTGCAGGGACCACCAAGGCCAGTAAATGCCAGATTAGGCAGGGTTTAGTAGTGTATTTGAAACACCTAGTAGGTGGAGGCAATGTGCAGCCCCTCCAGGCCAATGTTGAAACCTTCATGGCCTGAGAACCACCTAAGACCCAAACAGAAGGGAGAGAACTTCATAGGCCTCTGACTATTACTGTAGGTTTGTTTAAGGTTTTGGCCCTATGGTTGTCCCTTAACTGAGCTGACTTCTTAGGAGCAGCCCAGATTGGTGATCTGGTCAGAGGCTTGTCAAACACCTTTGAATCTCTCTAGAAAGCCTGTGCTCAGGGCTCCTTACTTCTCCAAGAAATGTATTGCACAGACAGATGCTTCAGAGTATGGCAGAGGGGCAGTGTTAGAATCAGAAAAGTTAGAGAGTTAACCAGGTTAGACCAAAAGGGACCGGGTTGTATCACAAGAGTGAGAAATAAAAATTCCCTTCTGTGTCACACACTGCTTACTACATGAATATAACAATTATTTTACACTGAACCAAGAGATTGTATTTAAATATAGATTGTCACACAACATAATAGATTGAACCAAATATTGTATTTTTTATTTATCACAATATTGGTTCACTATTAATATTCAATTAGAATTACATTTATAAAAACATTGGTAAAAACAGTAAAAGACTTAATAGACATTAGTCTGTTATCACAATTTATCAAAAAACCTTATGTCAGTCTACAAAAACAGAATGTATGTTAATATACCATTTCAACTTGAAGTGCAACCAAATCTTGTTCTACCCTTCAAGTACAAAAACCATTGTCATACAATATTTAGATGCTTTCTTGTAGTAGTTTACACCACTACTAACATAACCAGTCTGCTATTGTGCACTATATCATCTGTTGTAAGGTACTTCAATATTATATATTCCATACAAATCATTCAAAACATAAAAAAAATAGAAAATTATACTACACGTCGACGCGATTCGGTGTATCTCGAAGTTCTTTAACACCTTCCTCAGGACATAACTTTTTCCATAAACAGACCAAGTATCTAAAAATAAATAATACAATTAAATTCAAACATTGTGTGCATGGGCATAATATCATGATATTGGTTCAGAGCAAGCTAAATTTACTTATGAGTTAATACTAATACAGTTATAGCATTAAGTAAGATTAAATTAATTCTAGTCAGACACCTATTCAATTGATGACTCTTTAACCAACATTTTCATAAGGAGTGGTTATTTATATAGCTCACCCGTTAAGTACGATTAAATTAATTCTAATCAGACACCTATTCAATTGATGACTCTTTAACCAACATTTCCATAAGAAGTGGTTATTTATATAGCTCACCCGTTTGAATCTTCACAATGGTATCATAGATAAAAGGATGGAATTTGAATTAATTTTTCCATCAATGCTTATCAGTTACTTCTGGTGAACTGCAAAAGCTCCACCTATGGGTAAGATTTATTTTTACTCATTTCATTGCTGCCATTATTTCATACATTAATTATACATGGCAATTTCTTTGCTAAGTTACTTACGTTCATGTGACATTCATGTCCCTATTATATCCCTATGTCACATGAACGATTGACCCACCAAGAGTACGTGAATCCAAGTAACTTAGCAAAGAAATTGCCATTGATAATTAATGTCTGAAATAATTAAAAACAAAAACAAAAATAAAAAGGCAAAAAGGCATTATCATTTGCAATGTCAATAGCTCAAACTTGCGTAAATGTGAGACCTATTGCATTGCATATGCTTGTTTTAAGAAGCAAGAGAGAAAGGACTGTCCGGGAGCTCAGCCTCGTTGCCTTAAAGCAGTTCAGCATATTGTGTAAGTTTGTCAGTCGGCAGCTTCCTTGCTTCTCATACTTTCGGATTTAGCCGCCTGCATTAAATAGTGTTCTCCGAGAGGCGCTTCCCAGCTCCGTGGCACTCTTTCCGTGTTTTATACCTTGGAATGATGAGCCGCTGGGTGAGTCTGCCACAGCTCTCAGCAGTAGGTGCACTCGCACACCGAGCTTCCTGTCCATCTTTCCAGGTTTCTCCTCACCTTACTGGCAATGTACGTGGGAGGCTGAAAAGCGCCAAAACATGGTCTGTAATCTGAAACAAACCGAAACAGTGGAGTGCGATTCCGGCTTTGCTTTTCCTGAGCGACTAATCGTCAGCTGCAGCATTGCCCCAGGAAGTCGCCTCTCTATATCTCATCTGCCAGTGCACCCCAGCCCCATCAAAGCCTCACCCCCCAGGAGGCACCAGGGGCAGGGCACAGGCCTGCAGCTGGGGACTCCTGCTGTGCACATCTGGATGGATCCCCTGCTGGAGTGAGGCGGGTCTGACAGACTCCACCTCAAGCTCCTGTGCCGGGACAGGAGCAGTGAGGGCCTTGGGGCAGTACTCCTATCCCGTGCAGAGGGCGACTGGTCACCCTCACGGTAGGGACATCCAGTCTGTTAAGGAAGAATGGGATGGGTGTTACAGCGGGTGGGACGGGTGGGGAGGCCTCTCGATTTTTTACAACATCTTAGTGCTCGATTGGGACTTCAGCAAAGGTATTAGGACGTGCACTCATCAAGGAGAGACGAGATTGTGGGACATGGTGCGACTTTTTATGGACCAAACCAAATGTAGTGCGCTCACAGCTGTGCTTAAATATGGAGGCACAGACAGGACTCTTGGGGAATAGCTATCTGCCATTGAGTGCAAAGGCGAGGGCTCACTTGACTAGAAGTGCAAATAGTGGCATACCGCACAGCATGCTGGGAGACCGGCCTCTGCGCAGTGACATGCTGCATTTCATCCTTAGTAGTAAGTAAGAGGCTGGTGCGTGGCTCCCATGTCACAGCTCCAGCACTCACAGATCCGTGTCATATAGAATCCTTGGTCCAGCCAACAACCCCTGTAAGCATGCGCAGTGCTTTGCAGGGCCTGTATACACCATGTCACCAGTCGCACACAGCATCTTGTGTCTTTTCTCTCAAGGAGTGATACAGTGTACACTTTTCAGACTGTCAGACAGACACTGTTCATTCACTACTGTGACAGAACTGTAGGCACGCTCCTGTAAACATGGCAATTCACACCAGACAAACATGCAGCGCCACCTCCCACTGCAGGGGCAGACAGGTGGGGTGAATGATTGTCTAGCAAATAAACCATGCTTATCAATGATTCCGCAGTGTCGCCTAGGTCCTCGCAAACGGGGCTAACCGTCCCCAGCGCCTATCGCTGTCTGGCTTGCCCTCACATAATGTATATTTACCTCCAAAAACGTTCCACCTGTATTTGTTTTTAAGAGCCCTCCCTTCATTTCCACTCGCAGCCTGGCTGCAGCCCTGGGGAGCTCGCGGGGTCAGGGCAAAGAGACAGGATCGTGCCCACTGCAAGCCAACTGCGCCATCACCTACCTGAAAACGGTGTTCCTCAGTGCGCCTTCCCAGGCACCTTCACGGCGCCTAATGGCTTCTATTGATACCCGTGTTGACTAAGCAGTGCCCTCCTTACATGTACCCTAAGAGAAGAGCTCATGCCCAATTGGCCCTAATGAGGCTGTGTTGCGCCATTTATTCACCCACTCCAAGGCCCTCCGAGGGGCAGCGGAGGGGGCTGCTGGGTGGGCAGCCCTGGGCCTGGCATGGACATCCTTGTGGGGTGCTGATGGGACAATTTACTACAAGAGACCCCACCCACTCGCCTTGCACCAAGAAAAACGGGAAAAAAAGTCCCTCCGTTCGCCAGACACAATATCTTTGTATTCTTAATGTCGGCCATTTATTGAGAATCATTTATGGTGGCAGGAAACCTTTGATATAGAGTGTAGGAGTGAGTTTTTAATCCCACTTATTTTAAAGCGCCAAGACGGCAAATGACGTTTTTGATTACTATGGGAGGATGAGTGCAAAGTCTGCTGAAATGGAATAATGTTTCGATATAGTGCACTGGCCAGAAAAAAAAACTTTGTAGAAAATGGCCAGAAAATGTGGAGTTACGGCCAGAGGTGCTAATTTTAGAAGTGTGGAGATAGGCTCGATTCTCCGCAGCTTAACATCCTGTAATTATGGGCAAATCACTTAAACTCCCGATGCCTCAATTGTTTTTTTTAAAAACACATGAATGGGCTGTTGTGTGATGTAACTAGTGCTCCTGTACACTGCTCCAGTGCATTCGGGTCAAGTTCACGCTATACCAAATGTGTAAAAAATCATAAACACTCTGTTGAAAGAGTTAATTTGAAAGCAGGTCTGCATGCAATTCTGTCCGTATGTTTTAGTAATTTTGATCAAATTCTTGTCAACAGACAAAACAATGTGTAAACCGGAAAAAAAACATATGCCACTATGTTGGCGGAGTGTGCTGTACAGATTTATCCATTGACTTTTTCAACATTTCTGTTTCAGCCATTAAACACAAAATAACGAAATCACAATATTGCACCCATTTTAAAGTAGATTCCGAGAAGAAGGCGAGGCGCTACAGTCATCAAACTTCTGCTTCATATGTGGAAGAACACACGCACGTGCATTTCCATATAGCTTCCTTTTAAGTATAGTGACGTAAGTGGGCAGGTACTGTCCGGTACTCAGTGCCTGCGACTCTAGAACTCGAAAGGGAGAGTACCTCAATTTCTCAGTAGGGGTGTAATAATACTTTGAATGGGAGCGTACCAGCACTTTCAAAAAGCAAAAAGGTACTGGGGGGGTGGTGGGGGGGACCAGCAATTCCCAATAGCAGACAGGTACTGAGTACATGCCCTTCTTTAATTTGAAAGGGACTGTACCTGTATTCTTCAGCACTGCTGCAATGCATTTAATGGGAGAGTACCGGCACTTCCCAGAAGCAAGCAGCGCTCTGGAAAATGAGTCCCTGCACTTCTGTTTCTCCACGTAAAATACTGCATTGCATACACTGGTCAGGCAGGAATGTTTTCGCCTGAGTGATGCTACCGGTTCATGCATGCCATTCTGTGTCTGGTTTTCAGGTGGGAGTATTCATCAAGCAGTGTGTGTATTTTCTTTTACTGGTACTTACCTGGCGCGCATGATATTATTGTATTTTAATTGCAATTATATAGCGCTTACTACCCCTGACTAGACATCAAAGCACTTTTTGGGGTGTAGCACGATACCCCGGAACCCAAAAATTATTAATGTTTGGGGATGTTGCTTGAGCAGATGCTAATGCACGCCCTCTAGAGGGCGGCGCGCCTGTCTCGTCCCGACCACTCTCCTTAACACCAGTGTGTTGCTCCTTAGATTTTCTTTCTAGTTTGTGCAAATGAGTCACCGAGCGCTGCCCTGGGACAGACAGATGCTTCCCTGTTGCTGTTATCCCAGGCTAGACATGCTCGCCACGGCCTGTAATTAGGTCCAGGCATGTGCAAACAGCCCCCCACAATGCGCACACACCCTGCTCCTCCAAAGGAGCATTCCGAAATCCAAGCAACTCGTTTTACAGCTCACTAAAGCGATATACAACAAGCCCGCGATTGGTGCGCGCGAGACACGGGAGCTGCTGTGCGCGCGCGCGGTTGCGAGCAGCAGCATATGTTTCGAATTATCGCGCCCCCGTGTCTGGGCACGATAATTGGAAACATATGCTGCTGCTGCGCGTAATAGACACCAATAGGCCATGTGCAGAGCAATGCGCCCACCTTTGGCCAATTGCGTGCTGTCTTTGTAAAAAGACGCACGTAAAGACCAATAGCGTGGCCCAAAAGGAAAAGCACACGCACGAGCGTGTGCGATTCCTAGGTCCGTTTCTAAACCCCCTACAAGAGGTCTCTCGCTGCGCGAGCACTGCTCGACACTGCAACGCTAGGCGCGAGACCAATGAATGCCCTACTAGGGACAGCTTTTATCTGTATCAAACTGCTCACAGTCACCGAACATACATTGAGAAATGAAGTTGATATGAGTGGAAAAGTTGGTACTGTAAACAGTGTTTACTATATGTAGAGAGTTTACTCTGTACCACGCTGTTTTCAGACAGTGATTTCTCACCACTGAGTATTAAGAAGTGTCTACTGAGAGTAGTTCCCACTCTATGCAAACCTTGTCGAAAAAGTCACTATTCGCTTAAAATAACCAAGGGCTGAAGGTGCTAAAGATCATACTTCCTGCAGACTTTACACTGTAGTGAAAACAGTACAGATAGCCCATCTTCTGAAGGAAATGATGCACATGTACATAGGTTAGTATCTGGTGCACACAGTCTTCTATGTTAAGTAGATATTTTCATGCTGAGACAATTCTGTCTGGTGACTCGAGGCTGCTTACAATACTTAGTATTCACTATGTAAAATCTTTGCCCTGTTTGAAACTTTTCCTACAGCACCAAAAATATTTGTGTGGAACATAGTGGACACAAGCCGTCAACTGTCATCTGCACACAGAGTTACTCTTCAATAAAAATATTTGTTTTATGTTCAATACCTATGCACACTTATGATGCATTACAAGCACATGCGTTTTGTAAATGCTTACACCCATTAGGTGGACACAAGCTATGCACAATTAGGCAGAAATGTAGTATGGTAGTTACTCAACACTATGTAACCTATAAAACACACTAACACACTCACTGGATGATGTCATCAGGGAAGTCATCAGTGATGCCTTCAATGACGTAATTTATCAGTTACCTTGTTGCCCACCTGAATTCATGTGATAACGACACTCCTAGATTGGACAATATGAAGGTGCCTGCTCTAATGCTTGCAGATGGCACACTTCTTCTTTCAAAGTTACCCATGAGTATCTAAAAGGTATTTAATGAATTTAGTAATTTTTTTGCACAGAGCAGTTCAATGCATATGGTTTTCAACCCATGTTGCTCAACGCAACCAAATGCTACCCTGAATGGAACCCCTCTGGAGCAGATACATACCTTCAAGTACTTGGGGATTACTCTTAGCAAGCATATGGACTGGACACTACACACCTCCAAACATGGACTCTTATTGAAGCAAGATACAGGTTGTGGAAGGGCCCAGGGAGGACAGCACATCGTTTCTTATGGGGTGGGGGATGGAGCCCTCTTTCCTGAGCCTCCATTAGGACCCTGGGGTTGATATTTTATACATGGGAGAGGAGTGTCAGGCCCTCCTCCCCGATTCTCAGTGACCATGAGGCCCTAGGGAACCACATCTCTAGGACCTGATAATTAAAGAGGGGGAGCATGACCCCCCTCCCTGAGACTCCAAAGGCACATGGGACCCTATCCTCGAGCCTCAAAAGACCTCATCCCCTGTATCCCCCAGGGCCAGGTCAATGGTAGTGTCCCAGGGAGCCAACTTGCAAGCCACTGTTTCCATGCCTGCGAGGTGGGAGAACACATTTTTTCTCTGCCTGCACTTCTTAGGGTAGGGAAACACATTTTGTTTCCACCCGGCGTGAGAAGAAAAAAAATACTACCAGCTGGCAGGAGTAAAGCTGGCTCTTGCTATACCCAGGATGGGGGCATGCAGGGGAGCTGGTGGGCCTGAGGGGGTCATAGGTCTCCTCCGCAGCTCCAACATTTTATATCTTATGAGTGCCCCACCTTAGACCCTGGAGTATAGGGTCCCTGGGGTCAGTATTGGCTCAGGGAGAGGGGCCTCATGCCTTGTCTCCCCTTTTAATGAATGTCAATCATGCCCCAGAGAAGGGGGCTGCATACCCTTCCCATTAAAAATTGTTTGCCCTGGGTAATGGGGTCATCGGGCAGAAATGACTTGAAGAGGGGCGCCACATGCCCTCTCCCAAATATTTTTAAAAAACTAATGAATTGTCATCTCCTAGCGACACCCAGGATGGAAGCTGGCAGGGTCGCAGGGCAATGAGTCTCCCCCGGATCCACCAATGAAAACAGAAAAAAGTGGGGGGAATGAATAATAAATGAGCTGCTTTTAATTCACTGTGTCTGCCAAGAAGCTCCTCATAATGGGCTAATTTACATATCGTTTGCTACATGGTGGTACCTCAATCTTGTCAGGGGCACCATCAGTATATATTTTTAGATGTTGTGAGCGGCTGCAGCGACTGCACTGCCCCCCAAAAATACTTAAAAAAACAATAACCCTATGTTTCCTTGGGTCTATAGAATATGACCTCAGGGAAATGTATTGATACTATAAGCATTCACAAAGTTGAAGCTTTTGCTATTTAGCTTAGGAATGCAAGGTTTCTTTGTTTTTGATTTTCTGGTTGATTTTGGGACCTGAGGTGTGTAAAAAACAAGACTGACACATGTAGTAGCCTTTTATGTGTTGATAGTAACTTACGTTAAAAATAAAATCCTAGAAATTCCTTGAAAAAAACAAGTTAAAGTGCCAGTTATAGATATCTCAAAAACCCTAAACATTTACTGAATAAACAAAGTTTAGAGTTATAGTTACGTGAAATCTAAAGAAATCAAACCACTGAAATTCACCAGTTAAAGTTATTTCAGTTAACTATATTTCTGCTCTAAAGTAACTATAACTCACACCCTCTCCATGCACTGCTAAATACCTCCCATATTACATCACTCATGACATGTTCTATGACCTCAGTAATAGCATCCCTGCAACATCTGAAATACCATAATTGATGACAGCATTGTGCATGGCTGGGGCACCCTCTTTAGATGGGTCGATACTGTGAGACGTCTGTGAATGTTTCAGTACTGGGGTACAGGTGCAGTACCCAGGTCAGAATTGAGATGCACTGTGTTAACTCTCCTTATATCTCAGGAGTGTGACGGATCTATGAATGTTTCAATACTGGATCTCAGTGCTTGGCACATGCAAAGTTAGCAAGAATCTTGTACACTAATTAAATGAATATAAGATCCAAAGTGAAAATTGTTGGTATATTCCAACTACAGATGCAAAATAACATGCTGAAGTCCAATAGTGTTCTTATTTTAGCATATTTTATTTTATACACCAGTGAAACATACCTTTGCTTGACTACATCAGGGGGAGAGCCTAGTAGTGGAAGTGAAGGGGCATGCCACAGGCCCTACTAGTCATCGCAGTAGGTGCCGCTGATGCCACCAGTAAATGCTCTGAGGCTACCGCTGCGTGGAGAGAGCCTCGTAACAGGAGTGAGGGGGCAGACCACAGGCCTCACCAGTCATTGAGACAGGAGCAGCCGATGCTGCCAGTGTACGCCCGGAGGCGCTTTACTAAATTCACCCAGGGCTACCGTAGCTGGAGTGAGGAGGCAGACCACAGGCCCAACTAGTCATTACAGTAGGAGCTACTGATGCCACCAGTTCAGGCCTGGATCTGCTTTAGTAATTTTTCCCAGGGCTCCCGCTGCATGGAGAGAGCCTCGTAGCAGGAGTGAGGGGAAGGACCACAGGCCCCACTAGTCATTGCGGCAGGAGCAGCCGACACCTGCAGTTTGCGCCTGGAGGCACTTTATTAATTTCACCTTGGTCCCCCACTGCGCGGAGCGAGCCTTGTAGCAGGAGTGAGGGGGCGGACCACAGGCCCAACTAGTCATTACAGTAGGAGCTACTGATGCCACCAGTTCAGGCCTGGATCTGCTTTAGTAATTTTACCCAGGGCTCCCACTGCGTGGAGAGAGCCTCGTAGCAGGAGTGAGGGGGCGGACCACAGGCCCCACTAGTCATTGCGGCAGGAGCCGCCGACACCGGCAGTTTGCGCCTGGAGGCACTTTATTAATTTCACCTTGGTCCCCCACTGTGCGGAGCGAGCCTTGTAGCAGGAGTGAGGGGGCGGACCACAGCCCCTCCACTCATTGTGGCAGGAGCTGCTGACGCCACCAGTTCACGCCAAGAGGTGATTTACTAATTTCACCCCTCATCTCCCGCTGCTTGGGACAGCGTGGGATGCGCGCGGGTGAAGACCGGAACAAGAGTCGGCCCATCTGCGCCGCCTGCAGCCAGACAATCCTGGACTGGGCCCCGCCTTCTTTCTTGGCTCTTCATGAGCTCAATGTCGAAGTAATAGAGTCAAGTCCATATTATCAAGTATTGAAATTACATGTGAAAAACTTGAAAGAAGTTGAATTTGTAAACTTCTACTACATGCAACCTATAGAGATTGTTTACGATTTGGGAAGGCTTTTATCAGATTGTATGGATAGACAAAGCAATGATGAGAACTCAATTATATGAGCAGGAGATTTTAATCTTACCAAATGCCCTTGGGACGGTAATCGCATTTGCAGTTTTTTATCCCTCCGGGGAGAACATATAAATCATTTTAAACATTCTCCTTACGGGGATACTTTAAACCAGTTAATAGTAACCCATAGTTTAATTTTTGCTTCAGAATATGGTTCTATTGAGACGGCATGCTGCTCGACATTCAGAGGAAGAGGCAGTGGGAGTATTATAGATTTTGTTCTTATTAGAGGGATTTTGGTTTGTCACCTTTTGAAATATGAGTTATGTCTACTTCCATTTAGTGATCATAGCCCCATCTCTAAAATCCTGGATTTTAACCTTCTAGGTGACTAGGGCTTCAATCAATAAACTATCTGTAAATGTTTCTAAAAATAAAGGAGCCTGTATAAGTTGAAGGAATATTGAAACAGAAAAGTTCCTAAGTAATCTGATCGGCAAGGTGCCTGATGATATTATCCACTGTCTTTCCCTTGATGTTACTCCTGAGATGATATCAAAGGTTTCACTATAATTGTTCATTCTGTGGCCACTTCAAAAAAGCCATTTAGAGAGCACCGCTCATATTCCTGGCTAAGCCCTAGTTGTACAGCAGCACATAAAGCATTAAAATTAACCACACAAGTGAAATCCCTCAAAATACAGAAAACATTAGAGTGGCCAGGAAGAATTATAAACAAACTCTTAAAAAGAGAAGGCATAATATTAAATCAAAAGCTTGGGATGACTTAGAGAAAGCATCCAATTTGAACGATTCAAGGCTATTTTGGGAAGGCGGTTAACCTGCCCTTTTTCACAGAAAACCCTCCACATTGTATACAATGTCATATCCCTGAACAGACCTGGATCACCCTTTTTCCATGATTTCTAATCTGGCCTATGAGACCATAGGCCTTAATAAGAAGAGTCCGTTAAAACCCTTGTTAATAAAGGATTAGTGGTTGGCTGAGCTTATAAATCTCCCTTCAGTCACCATAGCCTTTAAGGCCACAGCAAACAATAAAGCCCCGGGCCCTCTTGGGTTCCTATTGATCTATATGAATATAACATCAATCTCTGGGCTCCACTTTTTAACTAACGTTCTGACCACTTCCTGTTTTTTCACCCTTTCCATATGGTTTACGCTCAAACTTGGGAATGGGCAAGTATGTCAAGGCCAGGAGAGGTTCTCTCCATATGGCTTTTATGGACCTATCCTGTGCCTTTGTAGACAGAAAGAAGCGGTGGATTTTAATGGGCTAAACAGGGTTGGATCCTATCATTTTGGAGCTTGTGAAGCACTTGCACATCCTTCAAAGCGCATTATACACATTTGGGGGTCTGTACTAGACCTTTAAAGGTGAGCAGAGAAGTAAGGCAAGGTTGTATCCTGGCCCCTTTCTTGTTTTTATTTTATATTAATTCCCTTGATAAAGCTTTGGGGGCATATAGTAAAAATATCCCTAGAATTCTCTCCCACGCTACGCCTTTTTTATCTGCGGGTGATGCTGCGCTTTTGGGGCTAACAGCATATGGCCTCCAAAGCTTTTCAAATGGTGATCTAAGTCTAAAGGTGAACCATCAAAAATCATATATAATGACATGCGGCCCTAAATGGCAAAATCCCCCACAAATTGTATTAGTGAGATACAAATAGTGAAAGTATCTACTTTTAACTATTTGTGTATTTTAATTAATGTAACAAGGTCATGGAAACCCTTAATTATGCAGAGAATTCTAAATATGGGGGCTGCCTGTGATGCAATATTTAGATTTGCAAAAAAATAGGGCATGAACCGATTAACGAGATGATCCAGTTGTATAGTAGCAAGTGCCCATCTCTTGGCGTTTATGGAGCAGGAGTGTGGAGTTTCACAGCCTCTGGGAAATTGCACACGGTGGAAAACACATTTTTAGGCAGACTTTTAGCTTTACCCAAACCCACGTCTAGTTTTATTACACACAAGGAAGTGGCGGTTGGTTTTATTGAAGACCTAGCACCTTAGTTATTGTGGATAAAGCTTTGGAGTACCCCTAGGTCGGATTTTTCCAGGTTAGTTCTGAAAGACTGCTTAAATCTCGATAATAGGAATGCCATTTCGTGGCTGGCCTATGTTAAAAAAGTATTTGATTCCCTAGATTTGAGTACACTCTATAATTTCCCTGAAAGCATAGGACCACAGACTAAGGAGAGGTTTAAAAAGAGTTTGGCTTCACATTGTGAAGAGTTGAGGATTGAAAAGTCTCTTGAATCAAGCTCTGTTAATAATTATAATCAAATATCTAATGTCACCAGTAAACCGAACCATGCCTGAAATAGTTTGCCAAACCACTGCACAGATTTATACTTGACCAGGCTGAGAGTAAATTTAATCCGACCTTTGACCCTGTCACCAGGCAGGTCGCTCCCCCCATCCGCCACGCAGCCCCCTGTGGGTTGAACCTCCGTTGCCGCTTTTGCCGCCTGACTGCTCGCTCCCTTTCTTATTCTGTACCCCTGCGCTTGGCTTCTGTGCCACTTTGTTTTTTCATTCTGTGCCCCTGTGTTTTTGCTTTCTGTACCCCTGTGCTCTGTTGTCCCTCTCCCGCCGTCTTTTCCTGCCGTTTTCTCCCCGGGTTTTTCCCCCGCCGCTGAGCCCCTGCGGCCCTGCCCCCTTCACTCCCATTGGCCGCCCGCTCCCACCTCCCAGCTTCTCCTCCCTCCCTCTGCCCTCATATGAAGGCCTCGAAGCGGCCGCGCAGCTGACGCGCGCAGCGGGCGCGCCAAAGGCGCGCCTAAGGCAAGCCCGTCTGTGCCCGTCCGTGCCTGGACCGCACCCAGCGCCAAAACCCCTGGACCCCGCACCCCCGCAATGCCAGACTGCACTGCGACGCAAGCACCCTCCACGCACTCAACACCAGACGAGACCACCCCTGCTACCGGGCCACCCCGAAACGCACCCAGGGGCCTTTCACCTGCCGGAACTGCAGATTCACCAGCACCCAACCCTCCACACCACCAGCCAGAGAACCCAACCACCTCCGCTGCATCCTCCTCAACACCCGCTCCGCTCGCAAGCACGCCATCGAACTCTGGGACCTCCTAGACTCCACCGCCCCCGACGTCGCCTTCCTGACGGAGACCTGGCTGAACGCCACCTCAGCACCAGACATCGCCATAGTCATCCCACAGGGCTACAAGATCTCCCGCAGAGTCCGCACCAACGGAGTGGGAGGAGGAATCGCCATCATCCACAAAGACTCCATCAAAATCTCAACGAACACCGATGACACCCTCACCACCGCCGAGCACATGCACTTCCAGATCCACACCGACCCCAACACCACCCTCAGAGGAACTCTCCTCTACAGACCTCCCGGACCCCACCCACAGTTCAGTGACACCATCGCCGACCTCATCAGCACCCACGCCCTCGCTTCCACGGACTACATCCTCCTCGGGGACCTGAACTTCCACCTCGAGAACAACAACGACGCCAACTCCACCGCCCTGATCGCCAACCTCGCCAACCTCGGACTTAAACAGCTCGTAACGACACCTACTCACGCCGCTGGACACACGCTCGACCACATCTTCTCCGCAAGCCCCCACGTCTCCTTCAACCACGCCACCGAACCACACTGGACCGACTACAGATGCGTCCACTTCACCTTCAGAAAACCCACCACACACCACCGCACCCAAGAACTACCACGTCGCTGCTGGGGCAAGGTCACCGAGGACCAACTGACTACCGCCCTCGCCCTGAGACCACCCACCGACCTCACCGACCCAGACACCGCCGCGACCAACCTCACACAGTGGATCAACGACTGCGCCAACACCCTCGCCCCTCTCAAGACCTCTACAACCAACCACACCAACAAGAAAGCCGCCTGGTTCACCGAGGACCTCCGGATCTCCAAACACACTTGTCGGAAGCTGGAGAAGAAATGGCTCCACGACCGAACACCAGACAACCACACAGCCCTCAAGAGAGCCACCCGCAGACACCACCAACTCATCAGGACCGCCAAGAAGACCGCCTTCAAGGACCGCCTAGACAACAACGCACACAACACAGAAGAGCTCTTCAGCATCGTGAAAGAACTCTCCAACCCCAGCTCCAACACCAACGACATCCTGCCATCTCAAGACCTATGCGACTCCCTGGCCACCTTCTTCCACCGCAAGATCACTGACATCCACGACAGCTTCAACTCCGACCCCCCCGCACCCACCACCGAGTCCACCACCCCTGCGACTACCACTCGCACCAGTCGCCTGACCGTCTGGTCCAGCGTCAGCGACAAAGACACCTTCAAAACCATGAACTCCATCCACTCCGGATCCCCATCGGACCCCTGCCCTCACCACGTCTTCAACAAAGCCAGCGCAACCATCGCGCCCCACCTCCGGAAAACAATCAACTGTTCCTTCGAGACAACAACCTTCCCAGAAAGCTGGAAGCACGCCGAGATCAACGCCCTTCTGAAGAAGCCCAAGGCGGACCCCAAGGACCTCAAGAACTTCCGGCCCATCTCCCTGCTCCCTTTCCCGGCAAAAGTGACCGAGAAGATTGTCAACAAACAGCTGACCCGCTACCTCGAAGTTAACAACATCCTGGACCTTTCCCAATCCGGTTTTCGCAGCAACCACAGCACCGAGACCGCCCTCATTGCCGCCACTGACGACATCAGGACCCTGATGGACAAAGGAGAAACAGCCGCCCTCATCCTCCTGGACCTATCAGCAGCATTTGACACGGTCTGCCACCGCACCCTATCAGCACGCCTCCATGACGCCGGTATCCAAGAGAAGGCCCTGGCCTGGACCACATCCTTCCTCTCCGGCAGAACCCAGAGCGTCCGCCTCCCACCCTTCCGCTCCAAAATCACCGAGATCATCTGCGGCGTCCCACAGGGATCCTCCCTCAGCCCGACGCTGTTCAATATCTACATGGCCCCCCTCACCCACGTCGCACGACAACACAACCTCAACATCATCTCCTACGCCGACGACACCCAGCTGATCATATCCCTCACCAAAGATCCCCACACCGCCAAAGCTAACCTCCACAGAGGGATGAAGGCCGTAGCCGACTGGATGAAGGACAGTAGACTGAAGCTGAACTCAGACAAGACAGAGGTCCTCATTCTCGGATCCACCCCATCAGCCTGGGACGACTCTTGGTGGCACACGTCACTAGGCACAGCCCCGGAACCCACGGACCACGCACGCAACCTGGGGGTCATCCTCGACTCCACTCTCTCCATGACCAGGCAACTCAACGCCGTCTCCGCGTCCTGATTGTATTCTCTGCAGGATCTTCAAATGGATCCCCCTCGACACGAGAAAAACCGTTACCCAGGCCCTCATCACCAACAGACTCGACTACGGGAACGCCCTCTACTCAGGAACTACAAACAAGCTCCTGAGACGACTCCAACGCATCCAGAACGCCTCGGCCCGACTCATCCTCGATGTCCCCCGCCGCAGCCACATCACACTCCACCTGAGAGGCCTGCACTGGCTCCCCGTCAACAAAAGGATCACCTTCAAGCTCCTGATCCACGCACACAAAGCACTGCACAACACCGGACCCACCTACCTCAACAGCCGACTCAGCTTCCACACCCCCACCCAAAGCCTCCGCTCAGCCAACCTCGCCCTCGCCACAGTCCCCCGCACCCGAAAAACCACCGCCGGCGGCAGATCCTTCTCCTACCTCGCCGCCAAGACCTGGAACACTCTCCCCACCATCCTACGACAGACGCAGGACCTGCTGGCCTTCAGAAGACTCCTCAAGACCTGGCTCTTCGACCAGTAGCACCCTCCCCCCCCCCCCCTCCCCAGCGCCTTGAGACGCTCGCGGGTATGTAGCGCGCTTTACAAATGCAGTGATTGATTGATTGATTGAATCCATCATTAAGTTGATTTTCCCCTGGCTGGTTTATGGGTTGCCTCTTTTTTAAAATGTCCCTGTGATACTGTTTCAAGTCAATCAACTGCGCCTTGTTTCATTCATTAAAGGTTCCATTTTCATGTCCTATTCTCATGCAAAAGTACTTCATCTCATCTAAAGAGACTTTAGAATACCCAATACTTAGTCTCTCCAAAAAATGTTATGGCCACTGTTAACTTTATTACTGCTGCTATGAAACTTAGGAAATGTCATGGAATTATGAACATCTCTGTTCTGTTTCTAGCTTTTTAATATATTCGGTATCAGTAACTTGTTGATTTGAACATTTTATCTGTTATTAATTGTGACTGTAGTTATTCTCGGTGCTTTTTTGACCAATTATTGGTCGAATAAAGATTTTTGACTGACTGACTGACTGCATCAAGGTGCTACACAAAACCAATAATTACATGCGAATACAAGAAAATATCATCTTCATAAGCAAAGACAAATTTCTTTTGAAAGTAATCAAAATAAAATAAGATGAAGAGCAAGAACAAAAAATATGCTGTGAATTATAATATTCACATAATGCTAAATGTTAGATTAGCATAATGATTGAATCTTAATAAATGAGCGTTTTACATTCAACAATATGCCCGATGACTGAGAAGAAGCTGTTGTTCCAAAGGACGGAAACAATCATTAATGTGTCTACTTTGCTCCTCGTCTCATATGAGCCCCCAGAAGCAGAAAGGCTGACCAGGGTTAAGGCCCACCAAGTAGTGAAGCAAAGGTGTAAGAATGTAGAATATATGTATTAACTTTTTTAGTTAAAAACAAACCTATCAGGCACAGAATATAGATAAACGGCACAATAAATGTACAAACTTTAAAAGCACCCCTGTGAAATTGCTAAATACAAGACTAGACTCCGTTTTGTGTGACATGAGAGTAAAAATCAGCCAATAAAGAAATAATGGCTTTCCAAGTGTCTTTAATTACAGGAAATACTAAGGGCCTGATTTCGGTGTCAGCGGTGAAAGTCTTTGACTTTCTGTCAGAGGCTTCCGGTCCGACATCAAGGGTTTCCCTCTGACCGCTGTATAACGATGACGGTGGTCAGAGGGAAACCCACAGGGGGATTCTGCTCCTCTTCCAACAGGCTCACTGAGCCCATTTGAAGAGGAGCGGAATTGTAACCCTACAAATCACAGCAGAGCCAGCCTTGCCTCCGCCATTGGAATTACAATGACTATTTCCGTCAGCCTTTCCATGTCGGCCTTTCTGATGTGGAAAGGCTTTCTGAAAGGGACTTTGGGGCCCTTAGTAGGGTCCCCTTCCCCCTTGGCCCTCCGCTATGGGGCCTGGGTGCCCCCTAAACATCCCTGCACTGTGTGGCAGGCATAGATACTGAAACCAAAGGAACTGCATATTATCTTTAATTTCTGTTCTTTTAAGTGGGGCACTGTGTTTCAGATATTGCTCCACAGTATTTTATTTGGATGCCCAACTGTCCCATGGACACATTTCTGATTTACTGTACTTGGTAAATATTGCTCTTGCGTACTTTGGCTGAATCTTAAAATCACATTATGATACATTGTTTCTATTGTTTGATTGACATATTATACTCTCTCACTTGGAAAAATGATTGGCCTAGTGTGTGGATATTTTGTCAAGATTCTCTTGGTCAAATCTCCTCCATTATTAAAAACCCTAATGCTGACCCCCAATGACCTAAACAATCTCCGCCCCTTCTCTATCCTCCCCATTCTTTCTAAAGCCCTTGAAAAATGTGTCTTGATCCAATTAGATAATCACATCGAAAATTTCAACTTACTGGACCCCCTACAATCAGACTTCAGGAAAGGCTGCAGCACCGAAACTGCCATGCTAAAAATTGTCGATGACATCCACCACTCCCTCGAAAATGGTTAGGCCTGTCTATTTATCCTCCTTGATCTCTCCTCAGCATTTGATACTGTCAACCGCTCTGTCCTACTTAATGTGTTCAGAGATCGCTTTGGCCTCAATGGTACTGTCCACAAATGGTTTGTCTCCTATCTAAAACATCGAACACAGCAAATCAAAATTCAAGGCTGTCTATCTAGCCCCATTCCGGTCTTCCTATGAGTCCCCCAGGGATCTATACTCTCTCCCTCTCTCTTTAACCTCTTTATGGAACCCTTCACCCTTATTCTAAAACAAGCTGGAATCAACTACCACATCTATGCCGATGACACCCAACTCTACTATTAGATTAAAACCCACACTGACATCCTACACCTTAACAACACCCTCATCAAGATCCAATCCTGGTTCCAAATAAATTATCTCAAACTCAACCCTAAAAAAACTGAAATCATTCTCTTCACACCTAAAAATAGCCCTCTCCCCATTCAAACCTGGATCTCCAACCTCAATGCCCTCAACTGCTCACTCTCCCTGTCCAACTCAGTTAAATCTCTGGGCTTCTCCATCGATAATAGGCTAAATCTCAATGTTCGCATCAAAAACGCGGCTAAAGGAGCCCTTTTCACTCTCCGTCATCTCAAGAAAATTAAGCCCTTTCTCCCAACTAAAGACTTTAAATTAGTTGTTCAATCCCTGGTCCTTTCGTGAATTGATTACAGCAACGCCATCCTCACCGGAATCCCCAAGGTCCACCTAGCTCCACTCAAATCTGTACTCAACCTTGCAGTCAGGCTCATCACCGACTGCAAACATTTTGACCACATCTCCCCAGACCCTCAAAACCCTTAATTGTCTCCCCATCAAAGGCAGATCCGCCTACAAAAATGCATGCATCACACACAAAGCCCTCCATCAAAATACACAGTCATACCTCGGTAATAAACTCTGCAAAGCGGGCAGCAAACGACCTCTGAGAAGCACTAACGCTCTCCTCCTTGTCCCACCCCTGCTAAAAAAGAAATCCACACAATCCCACTCCTTCTCCGGAAATGCCCCATACATCTGGAATACCCTCCCCAAAATCCTGCGATGCAACCCTTCCTATATCAGCTTTAAAAAAGACCTCAAAATACACCTCCTCAATCAATATTGGGGGTCTTAACCTGCGTCTTAATTTTGATATGTATATATCTCTTTGCTCTAACTATCTGTTTATGTGATATGTATAATCTCAAGCCGTTTCTCTGTTGTTAACTTGTTGGTATTCCATGCTGTTTTAATTCTGTTTCTTACCGTAACTGTCTTATACTCAAGTAAAGCGCTCTGATACCTCTGGGTCCAGCCAGCGCTACATAAAACCTCTAAAATAAATAAATAAATAAACAAATAAATAAATAAATGTAATTCATTAATAATTAGTTGTTAATTAATATTATTTATTTAATTGATACTTAGTTATGCTATGTTCATCATTTTCAATTTTTTATGTGCGGGTTGTGGGGTTTATAGGGGTACAGGGTGGGAAGTAAATTGAATATATGTACTTAATAATAATCATTTACTTGATTATTAATTATTTTAATTGAGCAATTACATTTTTATCTTAAATTTTAGGTGTGGATTGTAGGTTTTGTAGGGGTATAGTGTGAAAAGTAAGATAATTTTATTTAAGATATCATTAATTTTTTAATTTATACTAATTAATGAATTGATGATTATTATGTTTTAGGAGAGTGTTGTGTGTTTTGTGGAGGTATATTGTTGGGAGAAAAATAATTATAATAAAATCAAGATACATGTTTAATTATTGATAATTAGTTTATTGATAAATATTTATGTTAATAGTGTAAATAATTTGTTTTTTAAAGTTAAGTTTTAGGTGTGGGTTGAGGTTTGGTAGGGGTATATTGGTGGGAAGTACCTAAAATATATATTTCTTTTAATAAATCACTTTTAAATACAAGTATTTGTTTAAATGATTTTTTAAATTGTAATTATATTCATATTTGTTGTTATTAATTATATGTATTTTACACTCTCAATAATTTTACTTAAAATACAATAAATTTGTGTTTTTTTGTATTTATATTTTTATTTGTTTGCTATGTTTTTTCAATTATTTTATTTTGTTGAAGAGAGTTTTTTTTCTAATGTTGCACTGTCTGTAGGGGGAATAGTAAATTTTTACATTTCCGCAATCCAACACTCCCTACTCTTGGCACTTTAGGAATGGGAATAGTACATTTTACCCCTCACAATCTAACACTTTGCCTACTGTTGCCCTAATTTTTACTCCTCCGCAATCTAACACTTTCCCTACTGTTGCACAGAGTGGAGTGGGAGTAGTACATTTTTGCCCTCCGTAATCCAACACTTTCTCTACTGTTGCACTTACTGGAGTGGGAATAGTACATTTTTCCCCTCCTCAATCCAACACTTTTCCTACTGTTGCACTGACTGGAGTAGGAATAGTAAATGTTACCCCTCCACACTCCAACACTTTCTCTACTGTTGCCCTCATTGGAGTGGGGATAGTAAAGTTAATCCCTATGCAATCCAATTCTTTCCCTAATCTTTCACTATCTGCATTGGGAATAGTAAATTTTACTCCTTCCCAATCCAACACTTTCCCTACTGTTCAATTGACTGAAGTGGGAATAGTACATTTTGCCCCTCTACAATACAACAATTTTCTTACTGTTCCACTGACTGGAATGGTATTACTAAATGTTGAATCTCCGTAATTTAACAATATCACTACTGTTCCACTGACTGGAGTGGGAATAGTAAATTTTACCCCTGTATGATGTAAAAGTTTTCCTACTGTTGCGTTGCATGAAATGGGAGTAGTAAAGTTTATACATCTTTAGTAGAAGAATTTACTTAATTTTGTATAAATTGTTGTGGGAATAGTATATGAATTAATTGCAAATTTATATTATTTATGTTATAGCGTTACACTTTATAAGATGTTTTTGCTTTTTTAATATCTATAATTAATAATGGTTTTAATTTTTTAATATGTAAAATATGTTGATTAAATTGTAAGATATTTGTTATTTACTTTTATATTTTATTTAAAATGTTTTTTTCTTAGTTTATGTTATTAGTATATGTATATCAACATATGTGTTTATTTGTTATTAGTTATTTGTTATATTACATTATTTACATCATTTCTGGAATTATAATTAAAATAAAAATTATTAGTTTAATAATAGTTTTTTTAACTATACATACGTAAATATATATATGCTAATGTATATGTGTATTTAACTTAAAAAAAAGTATTTGTTATATTTCCTGAAATATATATTCAATCTATTTCATTTTTATTAAATTCATGGTACTATTTGATATATTTAATAAGTTAATTAATATATATGTAAAAAATGGATTCAATACAACAATATTAATGACAACAATATATATAAGTATATGATGATGATATTTTTGACAATGATATTTTGGTCATGCTATTTTGGTATGGGGATATTTTCATAGGCGATATTTTGTTAGTGAATCCTTATCCACATAAAGATGGCTGGCCTCTGATTTCTCAGGTACCTCAAGAATGTGTTTATCCTCCTGACTCACCCCCAGTCCTGAACTTTAGCCCTTGCAATTCTTAGCTCTTTGTGAATCTCTCATCGTCCAGCCTTTTATTTGGAATGCTCTTTTGTCCCAGTTCAGTTCTGCTTTCAGCTTTTTTAGCCTGGCGGAAAAGGAGCTTAGCTGAATTATAGCACTCTCTGCATTTCCTGGTAGTATTCTTCCCATTATTTTCATTTCTCAGTGAACCCAACCTATGTCAAATACAAGGCCCGCTGCTAGGGTCATCAACCCGTCTGCTTCACCAGCCACAGTAGCAGTCATATTGCTTCCATCACTTTGCTGACAGGTGTTGCCTTTCAGATCAGTAAAACCTTACATATGCCTTTGGTTTGCCTCAGCTTTGCTCATATTGCTTGCAAATCAGGGGCCCACACGTATTCCTGCTTTGTCCCGTGGCTCTGCCAATTGAGGGGCCGATTCCGATTCCAGTCGCAAATCGTACCGACCAACACGGACCCGGACCGGATACCGACCGACACGGACCAGCGCCATACGACCCGTGCAGTACGATGCAACGCGTGTGAATTACAACCGACACATACGGAATACAAGCCGTACGACCGAGCCGTAGGGAAAATAGTGAACCGGCCGAAAAACCGACGCGATTTTCACCGACCGACACGAACCCGGAATGAACCCCACCGACCCGTACCCGCGATGTCCGACCCGTGCAGTACGATGCAATGTGTGTAAAACCAGACCGACTCGCACGGGGAACAAGCTGCACAACCGACACGCACAGAAAACCAGGCACACAAGTAATACAGATCTCCGCGACCGACGCGTATGAAACACAGAAGATAGTCAGCGTGAACGAGGCAGGTAAGCCCGCACGAGCCAACATCAGCGTCCGTTTCCGTCAGATGAACGTCTCCTTCATGCCTACAAAACCCAAAGGAAAAAAGACAAAAAAAGGACCAAACAAGCAATGACAAAGCCGATAAATATAAAAAAAAAAACTGGGACAAAGACACACCCACAACTCCAACTATATAAAGGACTACACTCACTTCCATGATCCATTGCAAACAGGAGACACAGCCAGCAGCAAACACCATTACACAGCAACCACAGACACACTCACCTCTCACCCATCACACAACTCACACACCATCAGCACCTCATCCAAAAGCACCTACACATACAGCCAGCAAAACCAACACCAACCCACCCTTACTTGCACCCTCATACACACATCCCTCACCACCACTACCCATCACCATGCTCCCAAAGAAGAATCCAAAGTTCACAGATAGTGAGTTAGAAGTGCTGGTAGACGAGATCATCAGAGTAGAGGCACATTTGTTTGGTACATTGGTCCAAAGGACCCCCGTGTCACAGAAAACATGGATGTGGGCAAGGATTGTGGACAAGGTGAACGCTCAAGCACCAGCAAGGCGCACAAAGGACGATATCCAGAACAGGTGGTATGACGTGCGCAGGAGGGTCAAGAAACTCATTGAAAAAGATCACGCCCGAGTCAGTGCACCGGCGTTGGCCCTCCTGCCAAACCAATCTACTTCAGGACCTGGAAGGTGAAGGTGCGGGACATCCTACCACCAGAGAGCGTCCATGGGCTAACAGACATACCAGAGCCTGGTGAGTACACAAACAACATACCCAAAATTGTGTGGCAAGGCGACAGTGAAACCATGCACCGCAAGCAAAGCTACAGTAACCAATAGATAATCATCCCAAGATGTGTATGCCAGTCAGACAAACACAATACCTGCCATCTCATAGTGACTTGGAACTGTGTCATGACATGCACCAACCTACAAACAAATAGAGCAAGGCAGTGGCACAAAGCTAAATCGACACTGCCAGACAGTTTGCCACCACAAACACACTACCTCACAGTGCAGCAGACTGACAGGAAGGAATAGTGGGGATGCAGGTGAAGGGAGTGTATCCAAAAGCATGATGGGGTCTGTAGTCACAGATAATGCTCCCCCTCCTGATTGGCCCATCAAGACCTCTCTGAAACATGCCCACATCACAGAAAGGGGAAAATGATGGCTGACACTGGGTCCTGCTGTGGGGAGCACAAGGCCCTGGTAGGGCATGTGCGCAAATCAGAAGCAGGACACCACTGACTGACACCCTGAAAGACAACTTACACGCCCTACAATGGAAGCACGTTTCATGATGGGATGTCTGGCCGGGTGGGAAGGAGGACTGATGGCTCTGACCATACTTACCAGCATGTGGAGACACACCCCCTTCAACACAAACTCCACACAACTCACCGGGTAGAATGCATTGACCCACACCTCTGTGAAATATCATCAAAAGATACCCCGTACTGGGTGCTGCTGTGTGAAGCACAGGGGCTCTCTTTGGACTTGTAGCCAAACAAACACCAGGATTTCACAGTCAGCCATCTTGCCGTTGCCGTCACACCCCCTCACAGGGAAGCGGAGTCAAGAGGGAGGAAGTATGGGCATGCTGGGAAGGGGGGTGTAGCCAAGAGTATGATGGGAGTCGCAGTCACAGACAATCTACACCCACCCACATGGCCCAGCAAGCATACACTGAACCATGCTCGCCTCACAGGGAGTGGGAAGGGACAAGATGTCTCACACTGGACTCTGTTGTGGGGAGCACAAGGCCCTGCTGGGAAATGGGCAACAACAATATCCGTGACAAGCTGGAAAAAAGCAGTGTACAGGCAGGCATCTGTTCGTACAACAGAAAATGTCATGTTTGTGAACCATTGATGCCTGCAGAAACATAACTCACATTGTGTGTCTCTTCCAAACACAGGTGGTGCCGGGGACCCAGCACAAAATGAAGAGTATTCCCAGGCCCAGACTTTGGTGGACACTGAGCTCTCTGGTTTGACTCTGTCTCTGTCCTCTTCAGATGACGACGACCAACCTGGCCCCTCCGGTGTGAGTTATCATGCAGCACCAGCAGCATCAACATCTGCACCCCCTGTACCCATGCCTCCAGCATCTGGACACCGACAGGGCACCCCCGCCAACACGGACAGACCAAGGGCACTGAACACCCACAGTACAGGAACACAGGACCCCCCGGAAGCTACAGTAAACACCACCAGCAACACCACCCAAGGGGTCCCAGTGTCACCTGTGCGTCCCACCGCTGGTCCTGTCCGTGTGAATAGGGGTGCTGGGAGGGGTGGGAGAAGAGGGCGCGCCTTGCAGAGGGGTCTGGACTGCATGATGACCCCCAACTGGCACGCATCATAGATGCGTACCAGGATAGCACCGGAGGATTTGGCCAGGTAGTGGGGATACTCAAGGACATGCAACAGGAGCTGGCTGCCGCCATGCCCGCATGGAGGCACAGTGAAATGCCCTTACTGCGGTGCATCGGGACATACTCCAATGCCTCCGCCAGATCAACACAAACCTGTCCACACCTCCCTGTGTGGCCTCAACATCTGTTGCAACACCATCTGCCAGTGCCACAGGGAGGGAGGAGGACTCTGGTGGGGAGTCCCCTGCACCTCAGAGGCCTGCACCTGAGGATCCCCCCAGGAAGAAGAGGGGTCGTCCGAAGAAGGACATGTGAGAGGCAGATGTCCCAGCACATCCCCCAGGGCCTCTAAACCTATTCTGGACAATGTTCTTTGTGCCAACCCGTTCACCTTGTTCAATCGCACACAACTCGCCCACATGACATGGAGGGTTCATGTTGGGCCAATGTAGCAGATGACTGTGAAGTTTAATCTGGGCATTTCATCTACCAGCACTTCCAACTCTAATGTGAACTTTGGTTTCCAAAACCAATGTACAGCACCCACCATCCTGTGCACTTTCCTCACACATGTTTGAAAATAAACTCACCAGTACACCATACTTGCCTCTGTTGTGATTCCAAATTGTCATGTGTCATGGAGATGTCGATCTGCTACACAACACAGTGCATGCCAAATACTGCAACAATGTGACCAACGTTAGGTGAGTCATGGTGATGTGACACATGTGAGGGAGACACACCACTAACCACTATGGTAACAAAACACATACTCACCATGGCCATGTTAATCATTACACACAATGATGTTGACCTGAAACACATAGGTATGCACAACCACAACAGCTATCCACAGTCAATGGTAACAAGTCCACAGGTGAGGTAAGCAAATGTCACTCCGATGTGGGAAGACAGACAACACACCTAACAAAGCATAGCACAGGTTCATTGCACATCAGCAACTTGTTTATTCAAAAATAGTTGCAAGGCAATTGTACGTTATGGTGGACACACGGTCACAGAGTGTCTGAGAATTGTAGTCCAGGGGTGTGTGGCACATCACTTGATGTCAATTGACTACTCCCACTCTTGTGTTGGAATTCTGGGTGTTGGGAGTCAGTGTTGAACAAACAACAGGCAAATTACCCTGTGAAGGACAGACACAAGACACAGTCAAAAGCACAGCAAAACAGGAAAGAAATGCAATACACATGCACAAAACATGTCACAAGAAACCTACACAAAAACAAGTTAGCAGTACTACCCTATTGTGGAGTACACACCACCTGAATGGACACATCACTGCACGCATCCAGTCAAGTGGCACACAGACACACTCAGACAGCAACAGAGCAGCCACAACACATTCCAGGTTAACTCCATACATTGACATAACAACCCTGGAAACTCACATTCAGGTGAAGAAGTTGTTGATGAGCTGTGAGTGGACGTCACCCTCATCCTCATCATCACTGGCATCTTGGCCCAGCCCGGGATCCTCCACAGGTGCCGGAGGTTGGTCATCGTCAACGTCATCCTGGATGAGAGACACCTTCTTCTGCACTGCCATGTTCTGTAGCATGCAGCATACAAGGATTATTTTGCACACCTTTGCAGGTTCATATGGGAGAGCCCCTCCGGTCTTGTCCAGGCAGCAAAAGCAGCTTTTCAGGAGGACGAATGTCCGCTCAATCACCCTCCTGCTCCGACCATGTGCCTCATTGTAGCGCATCTCGGCTGGTGTCACAGGGTTCCTGAGGGGTGTCAGCAACCTCGGCATGTTGGGGTATCCGGAGTCACCTACACACACAAAAATGAACAAGTAGCTGAGTTTTGTAGGAGTGCGGAATACAACATTGACAAACACACACAATGATAAATAGTAAGTACACACCGACAAGCCAGGCATGCTGAGCTGGCATCTGTGACAACAGCGTTGCAATGCGACTACTTCTCATTATGTAGGCATCGTGCGCAGAACCAGGGAACCGTGCACACACATGTGATACACAAGTCTGCAAGACATACCACCAGAGCATTGATCGAGTGGAAATGTTTCCTGTTACGGTATGCCTGCTCATGTGCCTGTGGTGGTATCAGGGCCACATGTGTCCCATCAATGGATCCGATGACGTTCGGCATCGTCCCCTTTGTATAAAAGGCATCCTTTATTTCAGGGTGTTCAGCTGGGCTAAGGAACTTGATGTACAGGTCAAGGAAATGCAACATCCCCTCCAAGACATCACGTAGCACACGACTAAACATAGTTTGCGACATACCACCTGCTGTAGCCACAGTGTACTGGAAGGTACCAGTAGCAAAGAAGTGCAGGGCTGCCATCACCTTCACCTCTGGAGTCAGTGCTGTAGGTTATGTCCGGCCAGGTAGCTCCGCCAACTCCTCAATCAGTGGCCTGGTGAAGCGGTACCATCGGATGCAGTCGCGTTCCTGCATGGTTGCAAGGTCTGGGAACGGTCGATGGACAGCTGGTGCCCTGCAGAACAGAGATGAACAAAGGAAGATTGTTGGTTCATCCACCCATGTGGCCATGACCAGACTTAATATCACATGATACATCATGACATTACACAATGTACTGAGGTGTGTGCTGTTGGGCATGGACACATATGTCACCTACATGACCATCACCTCACATCTCAATTCCACATGTCCAAATGAGTCCCATGTAGTGCAATAGCCAATCATCTGGCTGTGTCACCCGACCTATGTACTGCTGTGACGTTACAAACACACCACAGTGATAAGTGAGGCATGATGTCTCCCAGGCATCACAGATCTTTGCCATGCAGATAACCAGGGTCCCTGTATTGCCACATCGACAATGCCATGGACATGGCGTATCACGTACACACCACAAGGCACGCGTGAGTCCCACAGGTAGTGGCCACTGTTGTCCCTACAGGCCCTACAGGTACGTCCCTTAGACACACACACACCCTCAAGGTAGATGCATATACCACATGGATGTGGAGACTGTCTCCCATTGGGCACATTTGATCAGCCACATCTGAGGCACAACATGCACACAGACTGTGGGTTCACATATGAATTGTGGCTACAGGTCTCACTGTGATGTACATGCCATCACCCCCAGGTCTCAGGGTGTATGTGACATGTCCTAAACATATCCAACATGAAACTGTGTCCGTGACTCATGCCCATTACTGTACATTTGCACATCACAGTGGTAATGTGCATGACAAACAAATGAATCTGCCCCCACGTGCACGTGAACAAAAGTGCCACCCAACAAACCAAATGTGCCCCCTCAACACACAGGGAATGCAGCCTTACATGCCATGGGACACTGTGTGGCCAATGCTGTAGTGTGGTAGGTGTGCACAGGTGTCCCTGGCAAGTAATTGTGTGTTGAATCCATCAAACAGTCACACCAATGAGGTCCGACGCGGGTGACAATGCGTACGCATTGACCGGTTCATGACCGAGCCGTGCGTACATTTTGCCATT
The DNA here is from genome assembly GCF_964204655.1 of Triturus cristatus. Taxonomy (NCBI): domain Eukaryota; kingdom Metazoa; phylum Chordata; class Amphibia; order Caudata; family Salamandridae; genus Triturus; species Triturus cristatus. The sequence continues at coordinate 863,255,841 of NC_140591.1, read as the reverse complement.
GACTGCAATGAGGTCCGACACAGGTGACAATGCGTACGCATTGCACGGTTCATGACCGAGCCGTGCGTACGCTTTGCCATTGACTGCAATGAGGTCCAAAACGGGTGACTATTAAGCATACGCGTCGGGCAGGCATGGTCCGAGACAGGCGTACGCCTTGTGTATAAAGATGGGTGTGCAGTTCCTAAGGGTGAGGAGACATATAAGGTCAGCGAGTACTAGGTTCGATATGTAGGTTTAATGAGTGAATCATATTATTCAAAGTGAGAGGGGGAGACCCCTCTTCGGAACTGGAGCCCTCACACACCCAGCAAGCTAGGTGTCATGCTTCATCATCTGGGCTTGCTCCTCGTCAGGCCGGCGCTGCAATGCCTGACGGGCTCCCATAAATGGGGCTCTTTGTTGGAGATCTTTTGTCCCTGCAGTGCAGTGGGGGTGAGGGGCCAGTAGTGTAGATGTAGTGTAAGTGAGTCAATTATTCCTTGAATTGTATTTATTCTGGTAGGTAAATTGCCTGATTAAAAGTCAATAGAGTGGCGTAAAGCTAGGGGTTAAGTGCCTAGATGCCTACGTCCTACTCTCATTCGGTCGACATGCTTCTTGCCTCTGTTGTCAGTAAGATCATGGGCAATTCATGAGGACCAGGGTGTCAAATGCTATCTACACAAAATGAGAGGGGAAAACCTACCTCCCACATCGTAATACAGTGGGCAATGTCCCACTGATGTCACGGAACCTAGATCAGAAAAAGGACAGATATTATAATAGCTGTACGTTTGCTCGACATTCATAATGTGCCTTATACGCCTTAGTGACAATAGAACACAACATATTAGAAGGTGTGCATATACAAGTGATGTCTCACGCAGTTATAGTGTCTAGGTGCTGTATATAGTGGAAGGACCAAGCACTAAGTGTTTTAAAACCAATTACAACATAAAAACATGAGCAAAGCAGCAGTGGAGCATATCGTTGTGGAAATGCTCACCTAAGGGCCTAAATAGTATGGCCTCAGCAATTTCCGGCGGAATAAAAGGGACACCAACAGTTAGTGTCCTGTTGAAAGAAAATAAAAATATATAAAGAAAGATAAATGGGGATCGGTAAGTGAATGAATCAGTATCCATCCATAGGTGCTCACATGGGAACAGTGTTATAACATGGAGGAGGACAGAAGACAACGAGGTGGATCGCCAATACCCCCTCAGTGTGTCCCGCACATAGGCAAGCTCACAAGGGACACAAAACCAACAAGGCGCTCAGTGAGTAGTCAAATCTCGGGTGCTGCCTAAAGTGCCAGCGCACCAAGGGTCATGGAGAGCACCTAGAAATCTCAGCCCCCCGAGGCCAATGTAAAATAGCACCAAACATTGTGGACTGGCGGACGAGTCCCGTTGACACTTACCAGAAATCCAGAGATTGTGTGCAGGCTCACCTACCCTCGCCGCCGGAATCGGGCGGAATGGGCTGTCAAAACTAGTCCCAAGTTATACCACGCCGGTTCCAATGGGGATGGGGTGGGCGGGGCTATGCGTCACATGTTATACATGGCAGTAATTCAAAGAAGGACAACCTTTGTGAATAACAGCGGCCATCTTGGCCTAGTCTTCGTTATGGTGCGGAATGGATTGATAGTAGCCATCTAAAACTGTTGATCGAGTCAAGTGTAAACTCATACATTCTCAATTTGATTGGCCTAGTCTATGTTCTAGTGCGAAATGGATGGAAAGTGGCCATCTAAGACTGTTGGTCGAGTCAAGTGTAAACTCATATATTTCCAATGTAATTAGTAATACAGTCCTGTGAAAATATGGCGTTCATATTTGTCACTGAGTGTCCTTGTCTGATGTCATGTAGTCAGCGTGTGCGGAGGTAAGTATCACGTGTGATTCATGATGGTAATACAACGAAGGACCACTTCCCCTGTAATAAGTATCGCTCACTCATGCAGACAATCCTTTTCTGCAATGGAAATCACGAGTTGGCTAAACTGGCCCAGGGAATGTCATCATTGAGTCCCCTGCTGTCAGTGGATTCTCTGTGGACCCATCTCTGTTCAATCTTGAATAGAGCTTTTTGCGTGATCTGTGGGTGTGCTTCCAATATCAGCCATTTGATGGAATCAGGGTAATGGTTATGGTCCTTGAAATGTGTGTACATCTTGGTCGCAACCCTGTGGCGTCGGATGTTACTCCTGTGCTCTGTGATACGAATTTTTGCCATCCGTAATGTCATGCCTACATATTGCAGGCCACAAGGGCAGGTGAACATGTATATACAGTGCGTAGTATTGCAATTGGTGTGTCTATTCATTTTCCATTGAAAGGTTTCCGATAAGGTCACTTCTTTTGTGGTAATGGTAAAGCGACACACTGTACATGAACCACACGGGTATTGGCCGGTGACTGGAGGTAAATCCCAAAGTTGTCTTTGGTCTGTGTGGTGTGTGTGCTTTGGGCGGGTGTTGATCAAGATGTTCTTTAGATTTTTAGTGCATCTAAAGGCAAATCTAGGGGCAGGGATCTGTAAGTCACCCGTGTTAAGTATGTTCCAATGTTTTTTAACAATGCGTTTTATTCTGTTTGATTCAGGGGTGAATGATGTCACACAGGTCAGGGTGTCGGCAAGGGGCTTGGTATTGACCTCTGGGAGGGCTTCACGTGGGTTATTCCTTGCTCTTTTCATGGAAGTACTAATCTGACGTTCTGGGTAGCCACACTCTCTCAGGTTAGTGGCCAAAGTCTATGCTTCTGATTTATAGTCTGTAATGGAGCTACAGTTTCGTCTAATACGGAGGAACTGGCCCACAGGTAAATTATCCCTGAGTGATTTAGGATGATAGCTACTGTACAGTAATAAGCTATTCCGGTCTGTAGGTTTTTTTATACAGTGTGGTGTTTAATGAACCATTGTCTAGTCTGATGTTAAGATCGAGGAACGGTATGTCAGTGGCTGAGACAGTGTGGGTAAACCTCAGGTATTCATTTTGATTATTTACCCATAGTACGAAGTTCTCACAAGTAGACAGATCCCCTTTCAAAAAGATGAGGATATCATCAATGAATCGATTCCATAGTAACAGATTATTCATATATGGATTGTCGGGGTTCCTGATGACCTCATCCTCAAAGTGTGACATGTAGAAACAGGCCACTCTAGGGGCGAAGGTACTCCCCATTGAAGTACCTTGTGATTGGTGATACAATTGATCTTTAAACTCAAAAAAGTTTTCTGTTAATGCTACCGTAACGCATTCCACTATGAAAGTGATCGAGGTTGGGGATGTCCATTCTATTTTACCCAAAGCGGTTTCAATGACTGCTAGCGTAGTTTGTTGCGGAATGTTCGTGTATAGAGCCTCCACATCAAGGGTCATGAGGTAATCTATATCATTGCTGTTGGGTACTTCCTCTATGATGTGGAGGATGTCGGTGGTGTCTATCACGTAGGATGGCGTCTGTTTCACTAGAGGTTGAAGAAAGTGATCACAGAATTTAGATAAAGGCTCAAGTAGTGAGCCAATGCCTCACACAATAGGGGGTAGGCGTGATGTCTTTGTGTATTTTCAGGAGTGTGTAAAAGTATGGCATTCTAGGTTCTTTTGCAATCAGTAAATCAGCCTCTTTTTTATTGATCCATTCATTAGTGACTGCTTCATGGACCATGCTGGTAATCTTGGATGTCAATCTATTGGTGGGGTTGTCTGTTATTGCAGTGTATTACTTTGTGTTGTGTAGTTTTTTTAGACATTCTGTGTCATAGTCAGTAGTTGACTGGATGACAATGGCACCGCCTTTGTCGGCCTGCTTTATGGTGATAGTCACGTCCTCAGCCAGAGATCTGGCAGCTGCCAGTTCTGTTTTAGACAGATTGTGAAATGGTTTGTTGTTGTAGGGGTTAGCCAATTCATTGAGTACGGCTTTTTCAAACGCTAACACTTCTACAGGAATCATACTGTTACCAGGTGTAAATGTAGAAGGGTTACGTAACCCGGTGTCAACCTGATCATCAGTAAGTCTGCCTTGAAAAAAGGCTTTCAGGCGAACCTTTCTGAAGAAGTTCTGTAGTTCACACTGATCTCTGAATTTGTCAATCTTGGGGGTGGGGATAAAACCTAGGCCTTTCTTAAGGACCATTGTTTCTGTCTCAGTAAGTGGTCTGTGTGATAGATTTACTATCAATTCTTCTGACCTATTGTCTTGCTCCTTGTTTCTATGTTGTTTGGAGGTTGTTCCTACCACTGCACTTGCTTTTGCTGTCCTCTTCTCCACCCTCTTCCTCTGCCCCAACCTCTGTCTAAAAAAGATGGGTTGCTGTTGTGGAAGAATTGGGGTTATCCTTGGTGATACATTGGATATTGCCAATAAGGGAGTGGAGGAGCTGGGAAGGACGGGGTATTGTAATATTGATTGGGTCTGTTAAACCTTCTAGAATTATTACTGAGACCACTTCCAGTGCTGGAGTCGCTGTTAGTGGACCCCTTCTGTTGTCTGAGCTCTCATTGCTTGAATAACCGGTTTTAACTGAGGTATAATCTGCTTTCAGATAGAGATACACATTTTCCTTATCAAATTTAGTTATATCTTTCTGAAGTTTAGCAATTTTTTGTTTCATTGAGTAGTCCTTTTTCTCGGTTATCTCAGCGTTGATCTCGGCCAACTTGGATTTGTAAGTCGTTAGTTGGATAGTTGTTTTTAAAGCCCCCTTCAGCGATCTGTATCCTGATCAACAGGGCGTCTGCAATTCTTTTTGCTGTGGTGATGATTAATACAAGCCAGTCTCTAGTGCACTTCCAAGCAACTAGGGACCATTCTTTTTTAAATGTGGCATCTTCTAGGAACAGCCTGGGGAAGTTGTTAACCATACGGCCATTGGGGCCGTAAGTATTCAGTCATTAAAGCCCCATGTAGAGTGACTTTAAGCCACTCCTTTTTCATCGATGTGAGGAATGTCCAATCTTCTGATTGGCTCCCAGAGGCTGAGTTGCCATCAAGCCCTAGGAGGGGTGGAGCCCTTAGTATTTCGTCCTCTGCTTTGTCATCAAAGCTCAATCCCTGATTATAATCCATAGTGGTATGAACAATGGGTGAGCCGAAAGTATAGGAATAAAATAGAAGCGAATATACGAAGACTAGGTCAAGATGGCCGCCGTTATTCACAAAGGTTGTCCTTCTTTGAATTAATGCCATGTATAACATGTGACGCATAGCCCCGCCCACCCCATCCCCATTGGAACCAGCGTGGTATAACTTGGGAGTGGGTAGTTTCTCACCCCACTCTTTCATCAGTGAAACCAATGAAAATCCACCATACATCTGAATAAATGTAACAAGTGATCAAGTCTATAACAAAACCCTTGCCTTTACATTTTTCATGTGGGCTTCCCATTAAAGGTTACTGGAAAAAGTAAGCTTTATATATTTATATTGGGCCACTGATTCCATCTGCATCGCACCAAGTTGCAATTTAAAGTTGCTTACATTTTTCCCAGAAGATCATAATTGTTTTCTCAAGATTTCTCTCCAACCAATTTTTTTTTACAATATAATCCTAATGCATCGAGTTTCCTCTTTAAACTAAAAGCCGTATAACCTAAAAGGATCAGGCCGTCTGAAAAGAGGTGACAGGGGAAATGCACAGAGCCCATTGTAGGTGAAAAGGATATCGTGGTTTTAAGAGCGCTATGCAAATCTGCTACATATAAACTGAAAAGCGTTGGTGCAAGATTGCAGCCTAGAAGAAAACGCTTCTAGTTTTTTCCCTTGATAATCTCCCAGAGTTATTCAACTTCACCTGTGCCCAATTCGCTGCATACAAAGTCTGAACCGAGATTAGAAGCTCATTGGGAATGTTCCAGGCTTTCGGCTTCTCCCACAGCCGTCCACTTGCCATCCTACCAAAGGCTGGGTAGCATTGTATTAATCAGCATACACCTTACATCAGCTGGCCCTAACAAGCACTGCCAGAGACTAACTGTGAAAATAAAAGCATGTGGTGGAAAAAATATTTAGAAACGTCTGAAGAAAGATGAGTCAGCTGTTCTCCACAACATATTGGAACGGTAAAATAAAGAAGGAAACATGAAATGATTCTTCATGTGACTACGAGTATTTCTAGGCAATATACTCACTGTTGGATTCCCTCCTGAAAAATATGTAAAAAAAACATGCAGACTCAGGCAAAAAAACACAGTGGAGCAGCATCCTACTTTTATCTTCTCTTAACCCACTCTGTTTTTCCTACTCCCCCAGTTTGCCTCCTGTATTGCACCAACTTGTTCGTCTCATAGCGAATTTATGAACGCAGCCCTGCCAAGTCCCATGCACAGGGGATTACTATTGTACCTTTTAGCGCTGGTGTATGTAGCGCTGCGCTAAAATGCTATTGTCACGCTATATCTCAAAGCTAGTTCCTATGTGCCACGAGGCGCAGCAGTAGAGTTGTTGTTCAGTAGTCAGAGTGTGAGGGAGGCCCAGGAGATGTGGGTTGTAATTAAGTCTCAGCCCAGATACGGATAAGGTGTTTGCTTACATGATATTATTTTACTGTAACGTTAAAGCAGTCGCTGCCTCCAGGCTCAACCCATCCTCGTCTCCTCATGGCATGACACTTTAGGCGTTTTCTCCACTGGCCTCACATAGAGCTCTGTTAGGATACATCAGTGTTGGGGGCACAGAGTGCTGGCTGTTAGTTCACGAGGTCAATCTTTACTGATGGCTTTAAATGCTAACAAAGTTGACTTTTTAAAAATAAAACTTTATTTTTCAGTTTCATATAAACCAGCTTGTCTGTGGTAATAACAGTAACCACAGTGCACAGCAGGTAAGTAAGGGATTATACCACACAGTCCTACATTTGTTTCCATTTCCTCCCTAGTTTGGGGATTATAGTCGCAGAACAGGTGGACCATCCACAGACCCTCAACCCCCCTGGTATCCCGCTCAGCAGAGAGCTAATCATCTGAGTAATCACTACCACTACTGTTCAGAGCGGGGTCTAGGGCCGTGTACCTGCCACCCAGGTCCCTCTCTTCCATTAGCATTTATTCTGCCACATCTCTGTGCCAGTATTCTATCTCCGGGGCATGCTGTCGCATCCAGGTGATGGCCACAGTACATCTAGAAAGAACCAGTGCCAGCTGCAATCATTTTTACTCCTTCTTGCTGCCTTTAGGCCTCCTTGCAGACCCCTTTAAACAGACCTGTGGCGTAACCATGCCCTGCATTGAAGTGGCACGTGTGAGTTCGCCCACCACCAAACCTAAAAATCATGGGGCAAATTTACAAGCCCCTTACGCCAGATTTGCACCGCCCTTGCGTCACTTTTGTGACGCAGTGGCAGCGCAAAGCCAGCGCCATGCTGTGGGCTATTTATAACGTGACGCATCTAGGGAGATGCGTCATGTTGTAAAGCCCTGCGCCACATGTGGGCGTTCCTGCACAGGGGGGGGTCATTCCGGCGCAGGAACGCCTCCGAAAAGTGGCTGAGTGAAATCTACAAGATTTCACTCAGTCACTTTTACAGCCATGCTGCGTCAAAACCCTGCACCTGCTTGAAGCAGGCGTAAGGATTGATGCAGCATGTTAGGGATAGGGGCACCCCGAGCCTTGCTGGAGCTGCGTCACGCTTGCGACGCGACTCCAACACTGTGCCGCCTTTCCGTGGGGGGATGCGACACGCATCTGCCCATCCGTGCGCCGCGGTGCACCGCATTGTAAATGCGGCGCATCAGTGGTGGTGCACGGGTGGGCAGATGCATCGCAACTCTTCTGAGGCATCCCTGCTGATTAGCAGAGATGCGCCAGAAGTAGTAAATCTGCCCCCATGTACTTTGTGGCACCCCCCAGGCCAGATGAAGGAAGTCAACCCCCTGGGACCCACAACAGGGGCATTTGTCAGATGGAGACCAAGATATCCATCATGGAGGTGGGGGGGGTCAGGTAAGTGCGATGTAAAAAGTTGTAGTGAACCAGCTTAAAGAATGCATTATTCGGGATAGTCTTTATGAGGGCACAGACACAAGCCCAGTCCTCGTCCTCAATGGGGGCTGCCAGGTCCTCCTCCCAGGCCGCCCTGACAGGCCACTGGTGCCAGCTGTGTCAGCTGTAAATTCTTTGCATATAAAGGTTATCAGATGCCTTCCCGACCAACCAGACAGTATGGTCCCCAGAGTGTCTGACACCACCTGCGCAGCTGGAAAGGTGGTCCAGGTCTGCCTGTCTAGCTCCGCCAAGCTGACATAGTGCAGGAAATGGCCCAGCACCTGTTCACCCTCAAATGAGATAAAGTGCTCATTAGGGTACAAATCCCCCAACAGCTCACAGCCCCCATCCCTCCATGCCTGGAAGGACATATTTTAGGCTATTCGCTGGACTGATGGCAGTATGCACTCTGTTAGTAACGCTCGCGGTTCAGCACAACTGACTAGCTTCTGCCATATATGAATGATCTGCCTAAACAGGAATGACGTGCTGTCTGGGGCCCTGGAGCCCTTCATCAATATTGCTGGGAGCTGCCCAGCATCGACCACCCCACCAGCATGCACTTCTCCCAACTGTCCCAAGTCTCCAGCCTGTGTGCAGCACAGCATAAATTTGAGCCACAGCTCTTCCAGTCCACCCTCCTCATATCGCTTTGTTAGGGTGGCATGGCCAATCTGCTTCGTTTACCAGGCCATTTAAGAGAAATATAGATCGTGTCTAGCTGGCTGAACACCCTGGTGGGCATTGAACATAGAAAATGTTGTATGACCTATAAGTAATGCAGTAGCAGCACCATCTTGGAGATAGCCCTTCTGCCCATCAATGACAGTGGGAGCATATTCCAAAAGGCGACCGAGGCTCTCAGCAAGTCCACCACCTCCCATGTTGAGGAGCATCAGTTGCGCACTGGAGTGTGCAACCATGAAACCCAGATGAAAGAAATCATCCAGCTCCCACCGCAGACTGCTGTATGGTAGGTGCTCCACAGGGGTCTCCACCATTATAGTGAGAGAAAACAACAGGGACATATTGAGGTTGATCTGCAGTCCCAACAGGGCACCAACCTCATCCAATAGGAGCAACAGAATCTCGAGGGATTCCCAGGGGAGCTCAGGTAAAACAGAGAATCATCCACGTGTAGTGATACAATATGACTAACATCACCAAACTTTATGCCCCAGTCACGCAGCTCCCACGGAGTAATCATCTCTAGGGGCTCCATTGTGAGTGCGAAGAGCAGCCGGTACAGGCAGCAGCCCTGGTGTGTGTCCCCCTGCTCAGAGCCCGGCTCTCTGAGTGGCACTGTCCCACCTGCACTCTGGCCTAGGTTTAGTGTAGAGCAGCCTAATCCAGCCCTTGATCTGGGCCCCACACCCCAAGAACTGCAGGACCTCGAGCAAGTATCCCCAGTCAAAAGTCTCAAAGGCCTTTTCCAGATCAATAGATAACAGAGCAATTTGATCTCTGCAGCTCTCAACCTCATGCGTCACTTGCAACAAACGCCTAAGGTTCATCTTGTTGTTGTGTCCTGAGATAAAATTGCTTTAGTCCTAATGTAACAGACTGGTCATGATGGGGTTCAAGCGAATGGCCAACAGCTTGCACAGAATCTTCACATCCAAATTGATCACAGTAAGTGGTCCATATGCTGTGGGGTCAGTCTTATCCCCACTTGGCTCCAGGAAAACCTCAAGCAGGCCCTGTGGGACTGCAGCCAAAACTCCCAGAAAAACTCCACGAGAACCCATCCCCACTGGGAGCCTTGGAGCCCATTAACATACGCAACACTGCACGCAATTCATCTGGCTCAATGGCACAGTCTAGGTCCTCAGCCACAGCCTCAACAATCCTAGGGAGTTCCAGGCCCTCCAGGAAAATCCTTTAATGGTCCTATGCAACCTAGGGGTCTGCCCTAATACACACCATGCAGGTGTCCCTGAAAGGTGGGCACAATGTCAGCCCGAAATGTCACACTTGCGCCGTCGGGGGCCACCAGGTGCGCCTTTGGTGGTGGCGTGTTCCTTGCGTTGGATTCAAGCCACTGACCTACCCGACTCATCTCCCTCCCTGTGCAGTCTTTGTATTGCCTCAGTGTATACTTATCCAAACTGTCCCATATGTTTGATAGGTGTCTTCACACTTTCATTTCCCTCCTGTGCATTTTGGGATCCGTCAAAAACCTTTGCCTGCAGTGCCTGTTTGCGTCCGGGCAGCGTTTTCCTCCTCACAGGGTCTGTTAGTATCTCCACCAGTGATCTCCATGCCGCTCCCCTCTGCGTGGAGCCCCCCTTAAGCATACAATATACCAGAGAATGATCCAAGAGGAACCTGGCTAGGTGTGCCACAGCCACTGACTCCGCTACCAGGAGTCCTCCCACCAGTATCCTGTCCAGCCTACTATGTGTGTTATGAGTCAGAGAGTGGCACGTGTATGCTTGCTGCGTAGGTTGGAGTGTGTGTCACATATCTGCAAGTCAAAGGTTGTCCATTACCTCTCTAAGCGTGTTAGTCATGTGGGATTCGGTGCCCTCCCTGGGCATGTCCTGTCTAGGCCTCTGTCCAGCACACAATTAAAGTCCCCCAACCACAGAATGGGTGTGTCCACATCCTGCTCTACTAGGTACTGTATCGCTGAGAAGAAGCATGGGTCAGGAACATTTGGGGCATACTTGTTAAGCATGGTCACCGCCATCCCATCCAGTGCACCCTGGAGCAACACATACCTGCCCTCCATGTCTACCTCTGTGTATGTTAAGAAGAACCTTGTGCCCGGGGCCACCCATGTCAAGACCCTGCAGCTTGAGTGAAGTAGGAGGACTGGAAAACCTGACCTCGCCATTTCCAGGGCAGTTGTGCGACTCTGGCGTCATCCAGGTGTGTTTCTTGCAGACAGGCTATACTGACCCTATATTGCTTTAGGAAAGTGAGCACCCTGTATCCCTGTATCTGCCGCTCGAGTAAAAATCTACTTGAGTGGCATAAAGGAAGCAGCGCCCGCTTGCGCTGTGCATGATACCATTCGCAATGATTGCACAGTGCGGATAAGCACCTGGCACTGAAAATCACAGCGAACCGCTTTTATCTAAAGCAACTCCGCCACTCGCGGAGTTCCACGTGGCGCGGCTGAGTTTTTTTTGGTTTAATCCTGGCCATAATGGCATTTACTTTCCTCTTCTTCCCCATTGCCTCTTTGCCGGACCACCTGTTTGCGGCACTCTGCCTCACTCCAGATCATGAATGAGCAGCCTGAGCCACCAGCACACCTGTGTGGTGCATCTCAGACCCCAGCCTAATAATCTCTCAGTTGCATGTATGTCGTTCTAGGGGTGTCAACAAGTCTCCATGCAGTCTCTGGCTGTTAAACTGAGCATCCAACACCACAAACTCTACCAGCTAACTGTGCACCCCCACTACTGCCAGCCAGCATCAGAACCTGCCTGTCATCTCCTACCCGCTGTGTCGGTGCTTCACATAATTCCCTGGACTGTCCCAAGAGCTCACCTTATGCTCCGGGCCACTTCCTCGAGCAATCTCCACTGACTTGTGCCCTCCACTGTTGCCCCTGCTTACATCCTCCCACTGGCCACGCACTCCACTGGTTTGGTCCTCTACTCCTCAAGGCCGCCTCTCTGCACCGCTCCAGGGTATTTCAAAACCCCAGTGTCATTCCTAGCTCTGGTGAGCTGCTATCTGGTACCAGGCAACACCCCATGGTGCCGGGTTGCTGCTGTTGCCCTTACCACGACCTTTCAGTCGCGTGTCAACACAGCCCCTGCTGCTCTCCTTGTTTGCTGGTCACCATGGCCCCCACTGCCTCAGAGCCTTGCAGTGGGCCAACCAGCTCATGTCCACTCAGACGCCAGTCGCTGTCGGTCTGCAGGATCTTTGGCTGTGGTGCGGGCCCAATCACCGCTCTGCTCCATTTCTTGCCGGCTGGCACTTCCCTCCCCAGCTTTCCATATTCCAGTGATACCGGTCCTGCATCCACTCTAGTTCACAGCCCTGTGTCTGGGCCCAGTAGTCTTCTTCGTGGCTCCAAATGGCTCCGCCTGAACACCATGTCATGGCCACTTCTCGGAGGGTTTCACAGCCAGGGGATTGCTGGGTCTACAGTGCGCATGTCGAGCTGGCCATAGCAAGAGAGACAGCCAACCCAATATGCGCATTGCAATGGCAGCTTTAATCCTACAATGCAGGATTCAGCTGCTTTGCTTGCCCTCACTGTCGCACGAGCTGGAAGAAAATAAAATGGCATGGCAATAAAATGGCACTGCCATGCCATTTTATTTATTTGTGTGTGCCTGTTGCAATGCAGCAAGCAGGGCAACGCTCCTCTGATCATGAGGAGAAGCCGCCCCAGCCTAACTGACACCTTTCGCCACACCTGGCGTTTTAGCCATGAGCACTTTGCCAATCACCTTGTCTAGACATTTCAGGAGATTGGTTGCAGTATTAAGGGCAATTTCTAGACGTTACAATGGATAAAATTTCTTACATTTAAAAATGACTTAAAAATGCCCTGCTTTTTCTCGCAGCAAATGGTCATTCAACATATAACATATAATTAAAATGTGAAACATGAGAACACTAAAAATCAGGAAATGTTACGCAAGATCAAAATGAAAACTTGGCATCCTGGTGGACAAGTAATATTCGTTCTCAAACATGTGCGGTTTCTCTGTTATGGTAACTTGAATACTTGTGCTCTTGCTGCAATTGCAATAGCCATGTGGCCAAAGGGACAAAGAGGGAGTGGTATGGAATGTTTAGTCTTCTAGGTTATGTCTTTCACTCTTCAAAAAGTTAGTACTGTACGATCTGTTGGTGTGTTCATAAACTCCTTCTCTAAGCCATTCAATGTACAGCTGCCCTTAGTCTTCACCACCCCAGTCATTATGTATCCAGAGGTTGCTTACATATGTAGCCTCTAGGTTCCCATATAGATGTTTCACTGTCACACAGAGGGCTTGGGGCAGTGCAGCACTGCATTTGGACTGGCATGTCAAAACGCTACACGTGTGATGCGCCTGGGTCCGCACTCGGCCTATCACACATGCATAATGTATGGTGAATTCCCTCCTCGTCCATCTTCCTGTCCCATTCCTTAACGATGAGCAGCTCATCTGCTCCACAGAAACCCTATACCTAGCAGAGGTTAACACTTCCCCGAATATGGCGCCACCTAGCCGGTATGCGTTAAGGGGGAAGTGCGTCACGAACACATCCTGTTCCTTTTTTCTGCATTTTCAGTCTTCGTTATGCCTAGCAGAGCTGGTTTTCAGGTACCTGGTTTTCCCTTACTTGTTTTCCTTTAGGTTGCGGACCTGCTTTAGCGGTCGCGTTTCTGTTTTCTTCATTATCACGACCTGCTTTAGCGGTTGCTGTGTTTTTGCAGGCTACGGAGCAGAGCCTCCTTTTGCCCGTTTCTTCTTGCCTCCTCCTCTATGATGTTCGTCCACTCGGCTGGCTCCTATTTGTGGTTCTGGGTGCTTTCTGCTTCTCAACGCCTCCTACGAGAGGTTGGGGACTGTGAGACTTCGTTACTTCTTAACGGGTCAGTTGCAGGAAGTGCTCGTGTTCTGCATTGCTGCTGCCATGAAGCAAGGTGCTTCTTGTTCTGCTGTCCATACAGTGGATGCCCTACGCCTCCTTATTAATGAGGCTGTTGAAGCTGCTTTCAGAGCACGAGAGGCGGACAGGCCTCTGTGGTGTCGTGAGGTTAGTGTCGCTCACACACGCACTCGTCTTACAGGCCCAGACCCACGTGGTCAAATCACGACTCGGGACACATGTACTGGTGATGTTGCCGTCTACGCTGCCGTGGCCCTTCTGCCGACGCGCAGGCGTGACGTCATATTTATTAGGGGGAACAGGCTACGTGACCTGACGCGCACGCAATCGCGTGTCACGTCAGATAGGCTATCGCGACACTACATTCCTCCCCAACACACAAAAAAAACAAACAAACAACAACCTACGGTAGGTGACTGCACGCTGTAGCATGGAAAACAGTCTCTCAGTGTCCCGCAGTCCTGCGCACATTATTGGCAGTCTGAACATAAAACAAAGGGAACAAACTGAAACAATCTTACTTGACATAGTCCCGTAACCGACAGGAGGGCGCAGGGTGTGGTCTCAGGTCATATCGCACTCCCCCACGGTCTCTACCCCCGGGGTCACCATCAGCGTCGCTCTCTCTCGCCTCGGGTACATCAGCCGCTTCGGGTGGAGTGTGCTCTGGCCGGCTCAGCAGCGGGTCAAGTTCATGACCTGGGGATTCTGCTCCTCCACTCGCCTGGTCCGCGGGTTCTCGGAATCGGTGTTCCCGCAGCCTGTCCATCGTGGAACTGTCATGGTGTCGTTCACCCGCCCCAGGGGGCCCTGGAATTTTCTTGAAGAAAGACACATTCCTCGTGATCTGGTCGGCGCCTTTCCGGGCTGTCACACATGTGCCTCGAACTTTCTCCACTGTCCATGGCTGTGGTTCAAAGTTCAACCGAAACTTGCTCCCTGGCATCCGATTGCGGATCAGTACAATGTCACCTGGGGCTAGGTGGGAGGACACAGCCCGCCGGCGGGCGTCGGCTTGAGCGAAGGCTCCGCGTCGATGTTCATCAATGGCACTGTCATTGGGAGTTTCGGGCCTCCACTCTGGGTGATGCGGTATGGAGTCGGTGACAACCCGCCCCATTAGGAGGTGCGCCGGTGCCACTCCCGTAACAGAGTGGGGCGTTTGGCGATAGCTGCGGAGAAATGTGAAGATTGCAAGTTCCACAGGGTGGCTCTTTTCGTGAGCAATCCGTATCACCTTATTGAGTGTCCTCATGAAGCGTTCAGCTTCTCCGTTCGCTTGAGGCCATCGGGGGGTGATCCGCCGGTGATGGATTCCAAGGGTCTGTAGGTATGCCGCGAAGTCCTGGCTCTGGAACGGTGACCCATTATCGGTTCTGATCTCTTTGACTATGCCGTGCGTTGCCATGATTTTCTCCAGCTTCGGGATTACTTCTTGAGCACTCAGAACAGTCAGTATTTCCACCTCTGGATACTTGGAGTGATCGTCTATCGCCACCAGGGTGTGCCGTCCATCTGGCAAACTGCCAAAATCGACGCTGATCTTCGACCATGGCCTCCGAGGGCGAGGCTCCATCACCACAGGGGCAGGCCGGGGCACCTCTCCGGTGACCTGGCACGCCGGACATTCTCGAACCGTAGCCTCCACTATTTCGTCCATGAGAGGGAACCATACTTTGGTTCTGAGCCGGGACTTAGTCTTGACCATGCCCTGGTGACCAATGTGGGCTAGATCCACCACTCTCTGGGTGAGGGACGTCGGGATAACTAGCCGGTGGCCTCTCAGCAAACATCCTGTATCGTCTTCCGTCAGCTCCGTTCTCACGTGGTACAGGCTCTCCATTATTTGCTTTGCCCGGGGCGTCAGACTTTTCCACTCTTCTCGGGTGCGAGTCCAGCTGTTGTCTCGGACTGCCACTCTCGCTCTTTGGAGGCACTCGTCTTCGCTAGTGGCCTGAGACAGGCTGGCCATGGACACTGGCCGGGGACACGACCGCGCCGTGATGCAGCGGACGTATTCCTCCGTTTCTGCCGCCTCCTTCATTTCTTTTGGAGTCGCTGTGCGAGGGTGGCGAGATAGGTAGTCTGCCGGGTTACGGGCGCCCGGCTGGTACTCAATCTTGCAGTTATAGTCCTGAAGCTGCAAAATCCACTTCTCGATTCTTGGCGGCGGCTTAGTGGACGTGCCCGCGAACAGGGATACCAGTGGCTTGTGGTCTGTGGTCACAACAAAGGGTTTTCCGTAGACGTACAGGTGAAAGTGGCGACATCCCCAGTGAATGGCGATCGCCTCTTTTTCTATCTGGGAGTATCTTTGCTCCGTCTCCGTGAGCGACCGGCTGGCGAATGCCACCGGGGCCCATTCCTCGGCACTTGTCCTTCGTTGTAGCAGGACCGCGCCCAACCCGACTGGACCTGCGTCAACGGCGATTTGCGTCAGCTTGGCTGGGTCGAAGAAGGCCAACGTCGTGGCTTCTGAGAGGGCCTGTTTGACTTCTTCAAACGCTCGATCCTGGTCACTGTCCCATGTCCAGGGAGTGGACTCTTTCGTGAGCTCCCTCAGTGGCGCCGTGAGGTTCGCCAGATCCTTGATGAACCAGCCACAATAGTTCACCATTCCCAGGAAGCTCCTTACTTCCGTGACGTTGGCAGGAGCGGCCGCTTCCTTGATATCTTTGACCTTGTCCGGGTCCGGGTTGACACCATCTGCCGAGAAGGTGTAGCCGAAGAACTGGATCTTCCGGCACAGGAACTCGCACTTCTCCCTATGTAGGGTGAGACCTGCGTCCTTTATGCGTCGTAGCACCTGCACCAGCCTCTCATTGTGCTCCGCCACGGTGGTGGCATGTACCATGATGTCATCGCTGACATTGATCGCTCCGGGAATTCCTGCGATGAGCTCTTGTATCACATTTTGGAATACTTCCGCAGCGCTCGACACCCCGAAGCTCAGCCTCGTATACCGCCTCAGACCTACATGCGTGGAGAAGGTGGTTATGTTCCGGGATTCCTCGTCCAGCACTAGTTGGTGATATCCTGAGCGTAAGTCCAGCTTTGAGAACCACTTGGCGCCTGCCATCTCTCCGACAATATCATCGATTGTCGGGGTGATGTGTCGCTCCCTTTTGATGGCGGCATTGGGGAGCCTCATGTCCACGCATATTCTGACAGCGCCTGGCTGCTTGGGTTTCTTCGCCACGACGATCGGTGACACCCACGGGGTCGGCCCGGACACCTTCTCGATGATCCCCGCCGCCTCAAGCTTCTTCAATTCAGCTTCCACGAGCGGCCTGAGATGGAACGCTATGCGGCGATGCCGGAGGGCTATTGGCTGGACGGTGGGGTCAATGTGTAGGTGGACTTCTTTGCTCCGGAATTTGCCTATCCCGTGAAAGATGTCCTCGAACTCCTCCTGGGTGTGGTGTACTGACTCTTGGTGTACACCGAACGCAAACGTTACCACTCCGAGGTCTTCTGCCGCCCGACAGCCCAAGAGCATGCCTTGTCCGTCTTCAGTGACATATACATTCGACGTGATGGAGCGCGTCCCATGGGATATCACCGTCCTGAACTTTCCTCGCACCTTTAATGGCTCCTCCTGGCCATAGGCGAACACCGTGATCGTCGAGGGCTGGAGTGCGGGCTGTGGGCGCATGGACTTGTGCATGGCAGCGGCCATGATGTTGATGCTGGCTCCTGTGTCTACCACCGTCATGACGTTCTGTGATCCTACTCGGATGTTGCATTGCGGCAGTCTTCTAGTCCGGCGGGCGGCCATGCCTATCATGTGCACCCGGTGTATGACCTTTTCTTCCTCTTCATCATCGTCCATGTCGCTAGCCCCCTGGCCTCCTTCCTCAACCGTGTTGACGGCTTGGCGGGGCTTTCGGAATTTCTTCGACCGGCACACTTTCTCAAAGTGATTGAAGCGTCCACACCCCCTGCACTTGGTCCCTCGCGCTGGACACTCGGACGGGGTGTGAGGCGAGCCACCGCAGTACCCACAGGACTTCGGTTGTTCTTGAGTGGCCGGGCCTGGTCCTCGTCGGGGCCACCTCTGTTTCGGTTTGACTGCTACGGCGTTGACCGGCTCGGTTTTCACTGGCGCCTGTAGGGCCGCTTCCATGTGCGCGGCGCGCGCTTTGGACAGTTCCTTCGTTCGGCCCATCGTCAGGATATCAGCCAGGGGCTTACCGGACTCCTCCAGGATCCTCTCCCGCAGCTTAGCGGACGCACAGCCCTGTATTATCTGGCCTCTTATCTCCTCCGTCTCATCCCTAAACCCGCAGGTGGCCGCTAGGTTCTTTAGGCGGGCGTAGAACTTGTCGAGCGACTCCTCTGGCAGCTGGCGCGCTTGGCGAAATATGAAGCGTTCATAGTCGCGGTTTGCCATTGGCTCGAAGTATTCATTGAGCGCAGCTATTAGCGTCGTGTGCGTCTTGGGGGTGGCCTCCGCAAGCGTCTTTACGATGTTGTGAATCTCCTTCCCACCTAGGTGGATTATCATTGCGCGTTTCTGATCTCTGTGGACCTTCGTGGCCTCGAAGAAGATGCGCACTCTGTCCTCCCAGTCTTTCCATCGGGCCGCCACCGTTGACGGGGACCCCTCGACAGAGAACGGCTCTATTGGCGGGATGGTCGCCATGTTGCACGTGCGCGGCTTGCGCTGGGCGGGACCTCTCGCTCACGTGTGTCCTTGCGCTGGGCGAGACCTCCTCCACCCCTTGACAATGGGGTTCTCCAATGTGGCTCCCCCGTGGGTGGTAGGACCGTCCCTTCTGTGCTGTGTGGGACTCCCTGAGGGACCTCCGGGAGGCAGGGCTCTGGGGACCTGGCAGTACTGAGTCCTGAGGGCTTCTTATGCAGGCCGGGGCAATCACCGTAACCCAAGGGCTGTTCATGCAGGCAGGGGCAACCAAAGTCTTACTTCTGTTGGCAGCACGTGGCTCAGGCGGTCAGTCGCTGTGTCCTCGGGACTGCACACCCTGCAGGCAGCAAAGGGCACCGCAGCTCATTCTCCCCATAGGCGTCAGTCAGGAGACAGGGAACGAAGGATGCTCTACGCTCCCCAGGCGAGGGGGCGGGGCACGCGAGGACACCGAAGCGCGCTGGGGCGACGGTGCAGGAGACGGCCCCAGCGCGAGCCAGCAGTTGATCAGGAGCGCTCCGGCGCTTCCGCACGTGTCCACCCCGGAGCCCGTGACGCGGGGGCAGCAGCGCGCGAACTGGCGGGGCACGAGCACCGCGAGCGAGGATCGCTTTCCGGCCGCCACACCAACCAAGCGCACGGAGCAGGAGCGAGGGCACGTTCACCCTCGTCGCCACTTTGTGGTGTCGTGAGGTTAGTGTCGCTCGCACACGCACTCGTCTTACAGGCCCAGACCCACGTGGTCAAATCACGACTCGGGACACATGTACTGGTGATGTTGCCGTCTACGCTGCCGTGGCCCTTCTGCCGACGCGCAGGCGTGACGTCATATTTATTAGGGGGAACAGGCTACGTGACCTGACGCGCACGCAATCGCGTGTCACGTCAGATAGGCTATCGCGACACTACAGGCCTCCTGCTAAGGTGCCCGGCCCTATTCCCTTGCCTGATGCTGAAGACCCTGAGGAGGAGGATGGTGTCTGTGCTCGTTTTGGACAGGCAGCTGAGCTCTACTGATTTCTTCAGCCATGTCGGGTGTAATTTGGATTTTCCTCCTCCGGTGGTTGATGGCGGATGATTTTTTCACGCAATATCATCAGCCCGATCAGGACTCTTCCCCAGCACGACGCTGTGCGCAAGGTACTGACCCATGAATGGCAGGATATTGACAAATCAGTTTTCCCTTGCCTTTTGGGGAAGCTTTATCCGCTGGAGGGTTTCTGAAGAGTTCATTCAATTGGTCAGGGTTGATAATTTGATGGCTGGCCTTTCCTTTCAGGGCATGGTTATGTTGGATGATGCCCTTCCGTCGGACCCTATTGATAAGAAGGTGGAGGGGGCTGGGAAGCATTCCTACGCCTCTTCCAACATTTCTGTCTGGGCTACGGCCTATTCCAACCATATGGTCCAGTCCCCCTTGAAGGATACCCAGGCTCTGGCTCTTCGGTTGCAGGAAGGGGAGGATGCTTCCTCTCTCTTGGCTGTCGTGGAACTGCAGGTGCGATACCTCTCTGACATTTCCTTTGATAATTTATGTGCGGCGGCTGCTGCTTCAGGGGCTTCCATTCCTGCAGTTTGTCATATGTGGATGCGGTCTCGGAATGCGCAGTCCACTCAGAAGTCTGTCCTGCTTAAGTTGCCATTTGTGTATTAGAAAGCGTTTGGGGCCCAGCTGGAGGACTTGGTCTAGTAGTTGGATGAAAATCGTAAGCTTGTGGCTCTGTTCAACCTTCTTCTCGGGGTCGAGGGTTTGATTATTGCTGCGCTTTTGCTTCAGCCAGAGGTGCTCATCAGGCCTTTTGTGGCAGGGGTCCTGGCCGGGGGAGCCCTGGAGGTGACAAGTCATGGTCCCAGTCCGGTGTTTCTGCTTCCACTCCTCCGAAGTAGTGACTGTCAGCCTTTTCCTGTTGGGGCTCGCCTTTGCTTCTTTTCTCAATGCTGGCTGGATCTTTCCAATGCCTGGGCAGTTCAGACAGAGTCCTCTGGTTACTGGATCGAGTTTTCCTCCTATCCCTCTGCGGTGTTACAGGTGATTCCTCTGCCGCGTCATCCTCTGAGGTGGGTGGCCTTGCTGGAGGACATTCACCTTCTCTTGGAGAAGGCTGCGACTGTGGAAGTCGGACTTGCGCCCTGTGTTGAAGGGGTTCATTCTCTACATTCCCCCTCATCCTTTCAACATGGTGACTTTGCTGTCTATCCTGCAACTGGTGCTGCAGGGGCGCTTACTTGCCTCCCTCTACCTGATGTACGCCTATCTACATGTGCCCGTCCATCCATTGGATCAGCAGTTTCTTCGCTTTGCAGTGGGCGCCCAGCACTTTCAATTCCAAGTGCTTCCTTTCATCCTTTCATCGTCTCCAAGGATTTTTACAAAGCTCTTGGCCTCCCCTGGTGGATAGTCTCCATTCCAGGGGCATTCAGGTTTTTCCTTACCTTAATGATTGCTTGATTGTTTCTCCTTCTTTCTCTTAGGCGCAGGAGGATGTGGATCAGGTCTGTTGTCTTCTGGTGTCTTATGGGTTCCTCATTCATCACAGGAAATCCTCCCTGCTGCCCTCCCACACTCTGATGCTGGTGGCTCTCTTCCGGATGGATCTGGGGATTTTGTTCCTGTCCCAGGAGAGACAATTGACCTTGTTCACGCATCTTTCGTGCGTTCTGTCTCAGGTGTCTCAGGTGTTTTCCCGGCTCTGGTTGCGGAGTCAAGAGGATATAGATTCCAGCCTATATCTCCTCCCTTGGACCAATCTATGTTTGTATCCCCTCCTACATCACATTTTGTGCCACTGGCATCCTGCCTCTTAGGCCTACAATGTCCTTATTTCCGTGTCTCTCGAGATTCGGGCAGCTCTTCAGTGGTGGCTATCTCCTCAGAATTTCTCCCAGGGTTTCGATCTTCTTCCTCCCCCTGCCATGATGGTGTTGTCGATCAATGCCAGTGATGTGGAGTGGGGGGCGGTTCTGGGGGAATCCAAAGCTCAGGGCAGATGGTCCAGAGTCGAGGCTGTCCATTCGTTAAACTGGCAGTAGTTGAAGGCTGTTTGGTTGGCAGTTCTCTGGTTTGCATCCCTCCTTCTGGGCCGGGTTGTTTCTGTTCAGACTGACAACCAGGTTCGTGCTTATGTGAATCGGCAGGGGGGTATGCGTCGGTCTCTGTTTATCTTTTCCAGTAGGATCGGTCTGTGAGCCGAGCGGCATCTCCATTCCCTGATGGCTGTCTATCTTTCGGGGAGGGAGAATGGGCCTGCGGACTGTTTGTGCTGGGTATTTCCTTCCTCTGTCACCATGTGTCTGTCCACTATTCTGTTCCGTCAGATTCTCTCCTGGTCAGCCTTCCTTGGATGTGTCTCTTTGCCTCGGAGGACTATGCTCTTCTTCCTCATTTTTGCAGCCTTGTTCAGTCTCGGCTGGCCTGGGCAATCAATGCCTTGTCCGTACCTTGGTCCCAGGGGCTACTGTTTGCCTTCCTGCCATTTTCTTGACTCCCAGGGTCCTCAGGAAGCTTTGTGTGGATCGGGCTGAGGTTCTTCTGGTTGGAGGAGGTCACTCTGCGTGGCTTTGCATGGCCTTATAGATATGGAGTAAGACAAAGCAGTGCAAGTCACTGCGCTGCCTTACTCTGCGTCAAGGAGTGGTTCCATGGGTGTTGCAGTGGGTTCACCCATGGATTTTGATGATGTCCCAGATTTACTTAATCACGTAAACCTGGGAAAGTACCAAAACCTTACGTCTCCCCAGAGTAAGAATAACAAGGAAAACATTTTTTATTTCCCCTTGTTTTCTCCTTTTTCCATGTGTGCTGCAGCACACATAGAAAGAGGAAAACGCCTCTCTGGATTGTTTTTGTGCAGGAAGGTGCCCCTTCCTGCACAAAAACAATCCTGCCTGCACCTAGACACCCTCGCATCATGCTGCAAGGGTGCCTCCGTTGATGCTAGGCAGAAAATGGTGTGACAGCACAGGGGGAAAGGACAGGAATGCACCGTATTTGCGACGCAAGAAGACTTGCGGCGCTGCCCTACACCAGTTCAACATAAATGAGTGCTCCCTATCTCTGCAATCTAGCAATATCTAAATATCTAACCTCTGCTAGCCTCCTTATCTCACCAACCATTTACCTGAAACAACATAGCCTCCACTAATGCCCACACGTAACTGCTATTATTTTTAATATACCACAAAGAAACTGGAGTAAATGCATGTTTTTTCTCTTTTGAGAACACATGCCTAGTTCCAATAACTAACTATACAATTGGATTAATCACTAGCCTTGGATTTCACATGAGCATGCTACATGGTGTAAAGTGCTTCAGCACCATGTCAGGGTCAGTAAGTACTATATAAATGCCATTAGGACTACAATTACAATTACAAATCCATCCATTGATGGTGTATGTAAATCTCTGCCACTCTGTAGTAGATAGATAGATAGACAGATAGATCAATTGATCAAGAGATAGATAGATGGATAGATAGATAGAAATATAGATAGAAAGATAGATTATAGATAGATCGATTTTGTCAATCTTACTGTGTCATGTGATCAAGGCTCGTAGGAGCCGAAACGTTATGGCGGCAAAGCAATAAATAGTTAAAGAAACCGACAACCTGGGTCCGTGTTTGGAGTCGATTTCTGTGGTACGCAGAGTGAGTGAAGAGATATATATATATATATATATATATATATATATATATATATATAGATCCGTAAGCTTGCTGCGAATGCCACTCCACACCGTCACAGCAAAAACGGACACGGACCAAAGTTAAGTGCTGGTTATTTTATTTTGTGCCTTTCTGCCGCCATAACGTTTCGGCTCCTCCGAGCCTTGATCACATGACAACATGAACCAATAAAGAGTTGACTTTTAAAGTGACTGTGCAAACATTCGATTCATCACGTGACTGCTTACAGATGGATATAGACAACAGACTTGACTGATATAACTGTGCAAAACAACGCAATTAAAAGTAGTAAACGCGCGGTAATTAAAATGATAAATAATTTTAAAAAACCTATATTGGTGAATACATCGGATAAATAAATTATTTAAAATCAATGTAAATGCAAATAGCAAACAGTTATACCAAGAATAAATAAATAACTATTCTTTCATTTGTGCAAAATATCGCTGTTGTATATGCTTGGCGCAACCACCTGAGTATATCATAAAGGCATAATAATTTCCCATCAACGTGTATCAGTTATTCAACAGTTATAATGTAAGGATACATTGCTAAAACAAAAGGACATCTGGAGGATCATGAGATAAAATATTTCATGAGTCTGCAATAATACAAGTCTAATGACAGTGTCCAATCGAGAAAATGCATCCGATGTATGGTGAAGAGATATCCATTCTTGTGTGTGAACTGTAAGGGAACATTTTTACAGAAAAAATCACAATGGCCTTACATCATCATATTCAAATCTAAGTTGACATTTGCGGGATAAATCCCTACGGGTAACGCTATAAGCTAGTCAGCTTAAAATGTCGTCTATATACAGTCACGTTGATGATTAGTGCAAATGTGCAAAATGTGGTGTGCAAATATATGAACTACATCTGTGAATAGTAAAAAAGTAAGAATATATGAAAATGTGTTAAAATAGCGATGTTAATCCTGAAGTCACAAGTTAGGGGGAATACTCTAATCAAAATACTGACTGGATTGGGTAAAAGGACATTGCCCTGTACATCTGGTGACTAAAGATAAGTTTAATGTAGACAAAATGTAAAAACATGTAAAAAATACGTATAAAACACGTAAAAACCATATAGAGGACATACGGAGATCAGTATTTCTACTCAAATATCTCTGCCTTATTGATAAAAGTAGGTAGATCTCCTTAGAAGTTAATGTTATATCCAGTAGTTCACAAAATTAGAGAAGACTGAGGGATGTTATCTTAAGGAAAAATACTATATGGTGAGAGCCCTCACCAATGCATGAAGTGATATTATGAGTAAATACATGAGAATTAAAAATGCAAAAGGGCACCTTATGTTCAATGGGTGCTAGTGTGACATTATTTTTAAACACAGGTAAGTTCGAATGGCACCCTGTATAAGGACTGGCAGCAATATCGGGGGTACAAAAAGATGTGTGTGTATATTTATATATATATATATATATATATATAAAAATTGAAAAAACCATAGGTTTTACAGACGTTATAGTTAGGAATTAACATTTAAAAAAACTTAGAAATTCACTGAAAAAAACATAGGTTTCAGGGACGTTATAGTTAGTTGGACATTTGACTCATATAAAACCAGAGAAATTCACCTGTTATAGTTAGTTGAGCTAACTATAACTCGAGCACCCGCAATGCACTGGTGATGATGTCACATATTACATCACTCATGACATGGTCAGTGACATCACTGATGACATCTCAAATGACATCACTGATGACATCATCCAGTGAATGTGTGTTTCTGTAAAGTTTAAAATATTTTTTCATATATATCTATGCCAAGGTGTATTGAAGAATGAGTAGATTTACAAGTGCCTGAATGGATTATTTAGTAGGTGCGTGACTGACTGTATAAGTGAGTGATTGAACATGTGTTATTGAATGCATGGGTTAGTGACTAAACTGCGTGAAAGTCTGTATTAGTGTCGCAGTTGGTGTATATGCAACTGCATGGGTTGGTGAGTAGCTACATGAGTGTATATATGAGTTACTGATTTGTTGTCTGAGTATCTGTGTGGGTGCCTGAACATCTGTGTGGGTGGGTGGGGGGGTGTGAGACTCTGTACATAGATGTCTGAGTGGGTGATTCACTGGTTGTATGGATTCAAAAGTGCATCTGGGAAGGGCTGTATGGGTGAGTTAGAGTGTGTATGAGTGTGTTGGTGAGTGAATGAATGTCTCAGTGGTATATGTGTGAGTAACTACATATGTTTTAGGGCAGTATATGTTGAAGTATATAAATGACTACACGTGAGAGTAAATTATTTGAAGAGTGGGTGTATAAATGAGTGTCTGCTTGTATCAGTGATTGTATAAGACAATAAGTATGTGTTAGTATCTGCATAAATAAGTGATGTGGTGTGTGTATAAATAACAGAGTTGGTGTGTATAACTGTATACATGAGTAAACGGGTATGTGATTGATTCTTTGCATGACTGACTAGGTGTGTGAGTAACTCTATGGATGAGTGGCGGAGTGTGACTGTATGTATAGGTGTATGAGTGCATATTATAGTACTGTATTGATGAGTAACTGCATGTATAAGTGACTGGATGTGTGTGTGTAGACCTAGGAAATAGTGGGTGGTATGTAGTATCTGGCATTGTTGTGTGTATGGTTTCAAAAATAGTAGTATGTATTTTAGAGTGCGTGTATCAAAGTTTATATTAGGGCATCAGTATGTGTATCAGATTATCACATGGATGATGTCATCAGTGATGTCATTTGAGATGTCATCAGTGATGTCACTGACCATGTCTTGAGTGATGTAATATGTGACTTCATCACCAGTGCATTGCGGGCGCGCGAGTTATAGTTAGCTCAACTAACTATAACGGGCGAATTTCTCTGGTTTTATATGAGTCAAATGTCAAACTAACTATAACGTCCCTGAAACCTATGGTTTTTTCATTGAATTTTCAAGGTTTTTAAAATGCTAATTCCTAACTATAACATCTGTAAAACCTATGTTTTTTCAATGCATTTCGAAGGTTTTTTAAATGTTAATTTCATATTTTAATATTTATAAAACCTATATTTTGTCTATTTTTTTTTGTAATATTTTGGAACTCTATTATCTTTATTTTTACTTTTAAAAATTATGTAATGTTTTATATCTTCAAAAAAAAGTATGTATGTCTTTTTTTGTTGTTGAGAAAACTGGAGTCCCGTACCGGTAGTGTACCAAGCTCCATCAGCACGCGAATCTTATCCTCCATATTGCTAAACTCGTAAAGGATGCGCATTTCGTATCCGATGGCTTCGTGGCACCACGTCCCGCCTAACATCATATAAATATAAGGTCATGCCAGCTGCTAGCTGGTATGCGACGGGTGCGCGGTACCAAGTCACGCGTTACGTCATATACGTATAGGGTTGCGCCGGCTGCGCGTTCCACATGCGACGAGTGCATGCTGCCAGGCACTGTGTTACATCATAGACGTATGATGTCACGCCGGGTACGCCATTCCCTCATTTTTTTTTATGTCTCAAAACTATATCTAAATAAGTTTAAAGTCTATATGAGAACAAGCGATCATCTAAAATATTTTAAACATTTACATATTTCTAACTGTCATAAACTTATATTATGGTAAATATATTTTCTCAAAATCGCGTCGGGTGCTGCCATGTGACCTTAAAAAGAAGCATTTGATTGGTTCATAACATTTCCAATTGTAACAGTTGGAGGACCCCACCCATTTTAGTCATTCTCTCTACAGCGTTTGATGAGAGACACCTCTTCTGCTTAGAGAGCTTTTTGAAAAGTTTTTTGCTGTGTACACACATCTTATAGTACACACAACATGCAACGATCATCGTGATCAATATTCATGCTCTGTACAGTAGCCTTCCACGTGTGATGGCCATGCATCTGAAACGTTACATCAAAAAACAAATGTGTGTTTTACGATGCCTCTGGTGTGTAAGTGTGTGCGTATTATTGTGCTGCCTTTCGGTCTGGGTATTGGTGGCTCGAAGGAGTATCATCAGCCACGGGCAGAGTGCACATCCTAGATCACATGTGACAAACAGTAAAGAGTAATGTGCATATTTGTGTTGCAGTATGCTCTGTTGTCAGGCTTTATCAGTATAGTAGTGTGTCATATGTGAGACTTTCAGATTCACGTTGACAAGCATTGCTTGACTGTAATGAGCGTTATCACTGTGTATGACATAGCCTCACTTCTGATCCTCCCTCCATCCGAGCACCTTCACATGTGTGCGCTTTGCGATAGCAACACTTTCAATAATACCGCACACCATTGACATGCGTGTCTGCTTGACAATGACATGTGATGTTGGCCATTCAATGTTTTCGGACAGCATCTCATTAGCGATAGTTGCCGCCCTTCCAGTACATGCTACATTAATGTAACTTGCGGATTGTGCGACGTCAAAACTGCAACAGGGACACACACATAAGTACACTTCCTGCCCAGGCAGGAACTGAACAACGCCCAGGTCCCCGGAATAATTATTAACACCCCTACGCTGGCCTGGCGTACGCAAGCCCAGCCCACTTTGCATACATATAAATAGGATAACGACGACACCACACTGCCTCAGGTGATATGGCCGCATCCACCTCGCATATCACAATGCGCAATAAAAAACAAAGGGATCCATGAGGTGTACACATCATCCTGGCAATCAAAACTCTGTCTGAATCGTGAACCCTGCTGGCCGTCGTGTTTGGACACACACCAAAGACAGCAGGTGAGCAGTTGGGCCTGGGTGCAATTGAGCGCGGTGGGAGGGGTGGGGTGCATCAGCCTAGGTGCACAGGTGCGAACAAGCGATGTTCCTGTGCGTAATGATATGATCTCTGACCTCATTCAGTCACATCTCAATCTCATTTTGAGGACCTGCTGGACCGTACTGTAGGCCTGAGCCAGCGGGTAGCGAAGAGGCAGAGGAAGCCCAAAATCCAAAAATATAAATCCTACCAGAGGTCAGATGACATAGTTTGATGAGCCGACGACCCTGGGATGAGTAGAAACAGCTTCAGCAGAACGCAAGGAAGCTCGAAATATTGGTGATTGCTGCCTTCTTTTTGCCTTCTTCCGCTTGTCGACAAATTTATGTAGTGAAGAGGAAGACAGCAGTGGATCCGATAAGTAGATTTATTATAGGAAAAGAAGACAGCTTAAACAGCCATCGACAGGAGCAGACAGCAAGGCAACTGTCTTCTCCAGCACCGTGTACAAACTCCCCAAGATTCCCCTCATGACAGCCCTGCATTCTAACATTACATACTTACATTCTAGTAGCATTACATACTGACATTCTACTATGACTTACATTGGAACACTACTCAGAGCACATGACTTTATAGCAATGAGCTCATGGTTTTATCCACGATGCTTGAGACCGGTAGGGATGAGAAGTTTGCTTCCCACTCCCTGTATTGTATAAACGCAAACTAACACTACTTCCACAGGTATGCTACAGCGCCCACAGCACATCACTTTACAGCAATGAGTTCTCGGTTTAATCCCCGAGTCTTCAGACCAGTAGGGGTGAGTAGTTCGCTTCCCATACTCTATATAGTATAAACGCATACTAACACTACTTACACAGTTATACTACAGCAGCCAGTATGCTACAGCCCCCAGAGCCCATCACTTTACAGCAATCAGCTCGGTTTGATCCCCGAGTCTTCACACCGGTAGGCGTGAGTACTTTGCTTCCCACTTCCGGTATAGTATAAACGCACGGTAGAGGTCAGTAGTCCGTTTCCCACTCCCTGTATGGTATAAACGCCTACTAACACTACTCGCACAGGTATGTTACAAAGACCAGAACACCTCACTTTACAGCAATGAGCTCACGGTTTAGGCTCTCATACCCGAGTGTAGCAGCATCTCATCTCAGCACCATGTCACTCTGAGCAACACCACACTTTCAGATTGGTAGGAGTGACTACTTTGCTTCACACCCCCCCACAGAGGTTACAGTGCTCCTATCCTCCTGTTTCCTACTCTTTTCGCCCTTTTTGTCCCCTTACTCATTTCAACGGAATCACAAAATGGCTGCCAACACTTCCTAGTTGCAACAGCCCGAAGCCAACAAGCAGCGTGCTCGTGCTCGTAACGCCTCAGCCAATCAGATGGCAGAATTCCCAAATATCGATATCTGCAAATTTTTATATTTCTCCAAAACTACTGAACGGATTTACACCAAATAAACAAAAGCGTGCTTTCTAGACCAAGACCCTTCTCCCTGCCAAATTTGGGGTAATTCCATTCACCCGTTCGACCTGTAGCTTTGTCTAAAGTTTCCTATGGAAAGTGCATGGAAAAAACACGTTTTGGGACCCCCCTTTTTTCTTGGTCCCCCCTACACGAATCACCCCCAAACTTTCAACATAGGAGCTGATATGAACAAATAATTAGTTTCGAAAATTTCATGAAGATTCATCAAACGACGCAAAAGTTATAAGTGAAACAAAAAATGCTCTTCGTATGGAAACTTGGTCCTAGCTATAACTACCTACTATATATATATATATATATATATATATATATATATATATATATATATATATAACAAAGGCCTCTCCATGGGAAAGGAGTGAGTCGCACACATCGCGGTGCCATTAAAAGCTCAGCTGTTCCTGATGCATTTCAGCCAACCTTTGGCCTTCTTCAGAGGAGGAGCTTCAGGCATCTTGGGGCCGTCCATTCGCACTAGAACCAGGTAATTGCTCGTTTTTATCTCCCAGTGATTTCCCTCTAGTGGGCGCCATGGTGGACTGCAATGTGGAGCATTATGGTCCTCGTAGTGAGTTTGAACAGCCTCACAATTCTTTCCCTCCAGTGGGTGATGCCTGTATTTGTTCGTTGTGCCGCAATCCCCTTGCACACCATTTTCGAGCGCGCTGGGGTCCAAGACCGGGGGTAATTCCCTGGTGGCTGCCACTGCCCATTTGCTTTCGCCAAAGTCAGAAGTGGTCCGATTGCGGGCAGTTTTGGCGCACTTTTGAGGTGGTGCGTTACTCCGCGGCAGGACCAAGCCGCTTTTATATAACAAAGGCCTCTCCATGGGAAAGGAGTGAGTCGCACACATCGCGGTGCCATTAAAAGCTCAGCTGTTCCTGATGCATTTCAGCCAACCTTTGGCCTTCTTCAGAGGAGGAGCTTCAGGCATCTTGGGGCCGTCCATTCGCACTAGAACCAGGTAATTGCTCGTTTTTATCTCCCAGTGATTTCCCTCTAGTGGGCGCCATGGTGGACTGCAATGTGGAGCATTATGGTCCTCGTAGTGAGTTTGAACAGCCTCACAATTCTTTCCCTCCAGTGGGTGATGCCTGTATTTGTTCGTTGTGCCGCAATCCCCTTGCACACCATTTTCGAGCGCGCTGGGGTCCAAGACCGGGGGTCATTCCCTGGTGGCTGCCACTGCCCATTTGCTTTCGCCAAAGTCAGAAGTGGTCCGATTGCGGGCAGCGCGCTTTAAAAATCTTGATAATATAACATAACATATATATATATATATATATAAATATATATATATATATATATATATATATATATATGTTATGTTATATTATCAAGATTTTTAAAGCGCGCTGCTACCCTGAGGTGTCCTGGCGCTACGCACTACCTGCCAGAGAGGACAGTTAAGACAGTGGGCAAAAGAGATCGTCTAGGAGAATAGCCATGTTTTTAAACACTTGCTGAATGGAAGAAGTTCTGTAGAGTTCCTAAGATGAAGAGGAAGGCTATTCCAAGCCTTTACGGCACAATAGCAGAAGTTCCTACCACCCCAGCTGGATTTGTGGTAGCGGGGGAGGATAGCGAGTTTAGATTGCAGGGAGCGCAGTGCTCTCCCAGGCACGTACCACTGAATGGAATGTTTTAAAAAGTCAGGGCCAATGCCATTGAGAGCTTTAAAGACTAAGCACAAGGCCTTGAACTGATATGTATTTGAGAAAACCCTCTTGCTTCACAACAAGGTAGGATTGCAGGAAGAGAAAAGTTTATTGACTGACGCGTTTCAACCTCATGATCTTTGTCAAAGTCACTTCAAGGAAAGAAAGTGGCCACATATAAAGGCATTTACAACCAAGCATGACCAAGCAGGTTTTAAGATAGACATAGAAGAAAGAGTCATAGGTATACATGAGAACAGACTCGCTCCATATTGAGGCCGGCATTTGTAAAAAATTATTTTTCTTTACATTTATGTAAAAACAAATTTAAATGCCTTACTTATAAATGCTTAGTGTGGAAAGTAAAATAAAATGAAGTACAATAAATTGAATATAAATAATAACAGAAAAAAGCAGCACAGGCCAAAATTCTAGTGCAAGCTTAAACCGCTATGTGCCAAAGAAAGAATAATCCCATCGATTGTGTACCAAGAAGAAATGGTGCACATCCAGCGCAAGTGAAACTGCCAAGTGGCATTGCAGATGTGAACAAACTAGCCTTGGTGGAAATAAACACCAAAACCTAAACGATTGAAGAGTCATAAATAGTACCTAAGAAATGGCAGGTTCTATAAATATAAAGGCTTCGCTAAGAGACAACTACCCTGGGTGGGCGCTAAAAGGCTAGGCTAAGGATTTAAAGTAAAGACATGAATGGCAAAATGATAAAAAATCACACAAACAGTGTATCAACAGACAAATTATCTAAGGAAAAGCTTGGATCATGCTGGGAAAAACTCACCCCCAGTGTATAAAGAATCTAGACGTGGCGGTTGTGCATACCATTCAACCAAGCAGCCGCTTGGAAGAAGTCGCGGCCAGAGGAATATTTGGTGAGAAATAGAATCTAGACTTGCCAAAGCAATATGTCTATGGAGATGGAATGGCAGGAGAAAGGAAAGTGGGCCAAAGGGAACCAGAGTATATATATAGAGTGACCAAAATGTTGGGGCACCGCAGGTATATGATATCTCCTCATCCTAGATGAACATGAAGGTCTTCCTCTCAATTGAGGCCGCCAGGAGCCTTACTCTGTAGGCAAATGATGTATTCAGACTCCAAACGCCGCAGGCGGCGTTCTCGATTACTTCCGCGTGGATGTACTGCAACCTTGTCAATTCCAAAAAATGAGATCTTAGAGCTGACATCAGTAATCTCTCCATGCTCTAGCACGCAATGTTTAGCAAGAGTATAGGTAAGATCCCTATTTCTGATGACGCGGAGATGCTCAAGTATACGCTTCTTCACAGGAAACACAGTGCTACCAACATAGCGCAAACCACAAATGCAAGTCACAACATAAACAACATGTTCAGTATTGCAATTGATAAAAGAAAGTATTTTCTCATTCCTACCAATTGGTAACAGGTAACTTTTTACATTCTGCCTGTTAGTGCAAGCCTTGCACCGGCAACATTTGTGGAAGCCGGGGAGTTCCTTTAACCAAGTACCTGTTCTCTTGGCTTGTTGCGTAAGGTGACTATGCACCAGTGTCTCCTGTAAGGATTTGCACCTACGGTATGTGATGTGTGGTTTAGGGCTAACCATCTTACCTATAACTGAATCCTGCCTGACCAGGTGCCAATGTTTACTGACAATTGTATGCAGTGCCTGGGATGCATTAGAAAAAGTAATGATTAGCCTCACTTCCTGTTTGTCCTTTCCTCATGTTCTTGGGATCAGAAGACTGTCCCTGTTTCTAGTGGAAGATTTCTCAATGGCCGCTCTAATAGTTTTACCTGAGTAGCCCCGTGTTTTAAAGCGATCAACCATGTTTATTTGTTCCTTGGACAATGCCTGTGGGGTTCTGCAATTGGGTCTTGCTCTGAGGAGCTCTCGGTGAGGGATGCTTCTCTTAAGGCCTTCTGGGTGGTGACTCCGTGTGTGTAGAATGCTGTTCCCGGCAGTAGCCTTTCTGAACAGGCTTGTGTGTATAGTGTCATCAAGAACTTCCACTAGAACATCCAGAAATTCAATGGTAGTGGTATTAATCTTACTGGTGAACCTGAGATTGAGGCTATTAATGGAAAGTCCAGCAATAAAATCCTGTAATGAAACCTGTGGACCATCCCATATCAGAAAAG
Organism: Triturus cristatus; assembly: GCF_964204655.1. Taxonomy (NCBI): domain Eukaryota; kingdom Metazoa; phylum Chordata; class Amphibia; order Caudata; family Salamandridae; genus Triturus; species Triturus cristatus. The sequence continues at coordinate 863,222,917 of NC_140591.1, read as the reverse complement.
TGTCGTCAATGTAGCGGGTCCACAGGATTACATTATCTGAGTAACATCCATTGCCTTGGTGCCAGAGATGTTACGCCTCCCACCATCCCATAAAAATACAGGCATAACTAGGTGCGAAGCAACTCCCCATCGCAGTACCTGTGTACTGTTTGTACCATGTGTCCCCAAATAAAAAACAGTTGTTATGCAAGCAAAAATGCAGCATATCCAAGAGTAGCACAGTGTGATCAAACATAGAGATGGGTCTATCACGTAGGAAATATTTACATGCTTCTAGGCCTAGATCAAGTTCGATGTAGGTGTACAATGACACCACATTGATGGTGGCAAGTACATAGGAGGATTTCCAAGGGATGCCTTGTATTTTGGAAAGGAAGTCCATAGTATCCCTACAATAGGATGGTAAATTATAAACATAGTCCCAGAGGAATAATTCAAGGTATATGGAGGAGTTTTCTAGTAAGCTTTGGTTGCCTGCAATGATGGGTCGCCCAGGTGGATTGGCAAGGTTTTTGTGTACCTTAGGGAGCATATAAAACACTGAGACAGCTGATTTCTTGGTCATCAGAAAGAGAAATTCATTATGTCTCAGGGTCCCTTGACCAAGCCATGTCTCTAATAGTAGATGATATTGGACAATGGTATTCCTATATTCAGCTTGGCTTGATCATAAATAGCTGCCTGAGAACTCCAGTTGCCGTATTGCTTCGGTTTTATACTTATTGATGTCCCACAATACAACGTTCCCCCCTTTGTCAGAGGGCTTAATGACAAAGGAATTGGCATTCTGCAAGGATAGTAGGCCCACCTTCTATTCAGCTGTGAGATTATTGCCAAAGGGATTCTCATGATAAGTATCGATTCCATCATGGAAGGTCACTGGGTTGAATCTGGATTTGGGCTTAAAATCATTCCTAGATTTATGATCAATAGTGATACCCATACTGATCAAAAGATCCCTATCCGTGTCCCAGTCTTTGCTGCCCTGCTCAATCTCTCTTGCCGCTGCCAAAAGATTAATGTCACATATAGTCAAGGGTCAGGTGCCGGGCTCTGAGTACTGAGTAACGGTGTTGAGGCAGGGACAACCCCACCTTGTTTCAAGGAGTGGACTTTGAGCAGTTTTAATTTCCTTATAAACAGAAAAATGTCAATGCGCGCTCTTGGGAAATTAAAATTAGCAGTGGGGCAAAAGGATAGACCCATTCTAACAAAGCATGTTCCTCATTAGTAAGGTTGTGGGAAGAGATGTTAATGATAAAGGGATTGTTAACATTAGATTGCTCACCCATCATTTGTTGCGCTTGGAACGCCGTTGTCCTTTCCCATAGGGCGTCTCGTTGTCTTTGGCCTTCGCCTCCTCTCCCAGTTTGTCTTTTTCTTGCACGTTGTTTCCGCCTTTTCCTCTTCCCCTGGGTGGTTTCTTTCTTTCACCCAGGCTTTCCCGTAAAAAACGTTATTCAGTCAGTGATGGAAATGGACCTCTTCCCGGTGCCAAAGTGCCAGGTGCTTCATCCAGATCCGATGGAACATCCGAGCTTGATTCAGAGGTTCCAGGTTCCACAGTGCGCGTCATCTCGGATTGTGCAAAATCTCTCCTTGCTGAATCATATTTGCGACCAAAGGTTAATATGCGGCCTTGGACATAATCATTGTGGTCCCTTATAAATTTCCAGCGCTTCTTGGATTTTATGCCTTCTTCATACTTAAGAAGCCTGGCATCCATATCTTTTAAAAAGGAAACTATCTCACTCTGAGATTCATGCTTATCCAGCATTTCTCGAAGTGTTTTGATTTCTGCCTCCACTTGTTCCAGCTCGAGGGCTGCGTATTTGGCTACCATTTCCAGCATATGCCTGCATGTGGAGCCCATGAGTGCGGGCCATTCCTCCAAGAGTTTGGGGTTAGGATTATGATAAGTAGGTGTGATCAGAATCCTGAGTCCACGTGGGACACGTTCCACCTCGATGTAGTTGTGGAACGAAATAACCTCCCAACTCCTGTTGATCTCCTTCTTGCACAATTTATCTAATCTGTATAGTTCCTGTTTGAGTGTAGATGCGCTGCCGCCCGGTAAGACGCCTCCTGCACCCTCATTTAGATTAGTATCACTTTCAGTGAAGGCAAATAATGACTTAGCAACGTCCATCCATTTCCGCATTGCCTCACTCATGATGAACTGATCGTGCCGGCAGATAGCCGCTTACGTTAATCCCCTCTGGTGAAACCTTTCATATGCCAAATATCAAGCCAGATATCTCTGTTTCACCGATCCCTCGATCTTTGTACTTTCGCAGTTGGTCACGGTTATCACTTATATATATATATGGATTGCAGAGTTACCAGAGGAAGGACATCACCTCTCTCATCTCCCTTTCTCAACGCCACTCACCAAATAGCCACAGAAATCCTTCTGGCTGGGGTGGTCGTAAAAGCGGGTCATGCCTTTTCCATCAAATTTTTTAAATGTCCTCCATTTTATCAAAGGCCCCAGACCCTGCAGGGCGGGCTCTGTAGGCAGGAACGGAGAATCCTGTTATAATGGGTTTCACCAGAAAAGAACATCCAGAGCTCAACTCCGTCTTATATCCAAATTCAACTTGTATTCGTCTGCGCTGCAGCATTTATACCACTCTTCGCTTTCTTACATGTTTCAGCATTATAACAACCTTGTTCACAGGTGAGTGGTTTTGTATACTCCCAGTGGTCACTCACCTGTGAACAGTTAAGTATAGGAGAATAGTAAACGAATAATTACCTATATGCCTCGTCAGTATTTGTGACATTTAGAAATTTCCTATGATAATTTTGTAACACAATATTAAAAACTCAATATTCCAATTACATTATCCCGTAGACAGACTTGATTGTGAAGAAAAAATGATTTTTTTAACTCAGTCTAGCAAAATAGTAAAATTGTGCTTTAAAGTTATTTTCTCTATCTAAATCTAATTCAGTAGTGGAAGCAGTCATCTGCTGATTGTGGCAAAAAAGTAATTTAAAAAATGCTACCTGGGAGCAAACTGAAATTCAAACCAGTTAGGCTATCTGCCTTCTCTCTATTGACGGAAATTATTATCATAATCAGGAGTTAAGTGTTTCCTGACAGAGAGTAATAAACCTGCTTCCACAATTGACCACTTAGATGAGCCATCTGGGTGGGCACTGGAATAGATTGTAAGAGAAGGGACTGCTTCTTCTTTCAAGTGAAAATCTCAAGTGGTGATACAGGTGATATAAATCTATTCAAGCACAAACATCACTCAGGGATTCATCTGTGTCCAGAGCGGAAGACATATAATTAAATGTTTTATTTTTTGTATGTCACACGTAGTCTGTATTCTTTTTATGTGTCTTGAATATTACATCAAGTCTGTTCTCTGTTTTCATACTTGCTGGGTAATGCAAATGAAACAAGCACCATGTTTTGATACATTTTGTCATAACAAAGGATTTAGGGCCATATGTACGTAGCCTAATACCGGTCGGTAACGGCCGATTTGAGGTAATTATACCGTTACCGACCGGTATTTAGGCTTTTGCAATGTAGGGGGCACATTACAGGATTCGGTATTTACCGAATCAGTAAAATTACCGAATCGGTAATTTTACCGATTCGGTAATTTTACCGATTCGGTAAATACCGAATCCTGTAATGATATGTAGGGGGAGTGTGTGGGTGTTGTGGGGATTTCATTATTTACCACCAACTAAACATTGGTGGTAAATGACGAATAGGTGAAAAAAAGCTTTTTTTGTGCACGTTTAAGTGTGCAATGTGGCAGACATACATGCCCTTAGGGCATGTATGTGTGCCACATGTGCACACATGCAGGAATCGGGTGCAACAGGGTGTCACTGTGACACCCTGCCACCCTTGATTGTGCTCCCCCCATTATCGAATCGGTATTTACCGATTCGGTAATGGTAACTGGCTTCAAGGGATGCATTATTACCAAATCGGTAAATACCGGTTCTAAAATACCGAATTTTACCGATTCGGTAATAATTACCGAATTATTATCTACATAACATTTACCACTTCATAAATACCGAATCGGTAAAATTCGGTATTTATGAAGTGGTAAATGTTGGGCTACCTACATAAGGCCCTTTGTGGCATATGTCGCAAATTGTTGGTAAGTGCTGTGATGCAATAAACATAAATATTTTTAACTGACTTGAAAAAGCAATGCTTATTAATGCAAAGCTTCCGTTCTAGACTCACTTTACAGAAGAAAGCAATTGGGGCCATACAGGCAAGCTCACTGCATGAATGTAACCACTTGTGCTGTAATTGTTTAGATACTATCAACATTTAGTCAGGGTTTTTTTCCAGTAATCTTCTATTATATACTGATTCCATTGGAAATATCTTAGCGATGGACCAGGCCACAACCTCTCTGCCCCCTACAAATCAATAATACAATACACATATTGGTCCATAAAATTTGCTTCAATTGGTCCATGCAATCTCTATTCTATATTACCCACCCCCAACTAACCCCCACCCTTCCCACCCCCCAGGTGTGTCACATGCAATCAGACTTAGATCCTTCTTTATCCAGGTTGCTCCAATCTGCGCTCATCTAGTCGCTATTACAATTGACCATTGCTAAGCTATCAGTGGAGTGGGAGTTGCATCGATTTGTTTGTCCTAATATGCAGCACATGTCTTGTTTTAGGGTATATAAATCAACTTTCTCCTTCAGGAGCCTCCTCTGCTAGGTCTTCGTCCCTTCCGTCATCTGGGTTCTGTAGCAGTTCCACTAATGCTTGCCATGCCCTCACTTTCTCCAATGCCCTCTCACTTCTCGTTCTTTTTGCTATTTGCATTCTGACTGTCTCCTCACATTCTGCCCATTTCACAAATTCTTTTTGACATCTGGCTATACTTGGGCCCCCTTTCGCTTTCCAGTGCATAGTGATATCTATTTTAGCTAAGATCAAGCCCAAATCTAAAAACTTGCTTGTTACCTTATTCTTGGCTGTGTAGGGGAACCGATGCAATAAGCAATATCCCGGTGATGCATTTATCTCTCTATCGGTCACGTCGGCCAATAATGTGGTTACCCCTTCCCAGAAGGTTTCCAGCGACGGGCAATCCCAGAACATATGTCGGAAGTCTGCCCCTTCCTTATTGCAACGTAGGCAAGCAGCTGTTTGGATAGCAAATAATGTATTAATCTTAGCTGGGGTAAGATATGTTCTGTGCAAGACATAGAAATGTACTAGTTGGAATCTAGCATTCCTCGTGATCTTCCATGCCTTTTCTACTAGTTCTCCCATACTTTTTCTGCAATTGCCTACCCCAGGTCCACCTCCCAATTTTGACGCAAATCAGTCAGGGGCAAAAGTGTTTCTTGTGTTATGCGCCTATAGAGGTACGTGACCTCCTTAAAGGTACCTGCCGCTGTCCCCAAGTATTAGCTCCCTGCTGATATCTGCGGGTCTGTGAGTCCCTTCCACCAGTGCTATCGTATGGCCGCTGTGAGAGCAGAGAGTAATATGAAATCCCTGTCGGGCAGGTCATATCTCTCCTGAGGTCATAAATTGGATCATGGCACTCTCCTCATACAAACCTCCTATTGTGGATATCCCCAGCTCTCTCCAAGCCTCCAGTCTGTGCCAGTTTCCTCTGTGAGGTAGTGCCTAACATATAGCCAGTTGGATTTCTGTGGTGTAAGGGCATTTGACCCATGCTCTTCTCAAGCCCCTATTCCAGCATTTGTGTGCTGTTTTAAATTCAGAGGGGATATTATGATTCCGCATGGGTAGCCCCAGTATTATTGGAGATAGTAGCCATAGGTTCGGAGTATCATCTCCCTGCCCCCCTGTCACCCTGTCGGCCCGCCACCCACTTCATGGGCCATTGTAATTGTGCCACCAGGTAACAGGCCTCAAAGTCAGGTACGGCTAATCCTCCCTCTGATCTTGGCCTCATAAGAACAGTGAGCACTACTCTTAGTCTACCAGTCCCCCACAGAAATCCCAAGATCATTGTTCTAAGCCGGGCAAATAGTCGCACCGGTACCCAGATTGGTAGTGTCCCAAAATAATACAAAAGCCTTGGGAGTGTCACCATTTTAAGGAGTGCCACTTGGCTAGCCACCAACAATGGGAGAGTTCACCAGAAGTCAAAGTTACGTTTTGCTCCCCTTAGAGCTCTTCCATAGGTCTCCTTGAGCATGATATATTTGCGTACCTAGATATGTCAAGCAGCGGTACTCCCACTTCACTCCTTCTGTCTCTTGTGGTCCTACTCTATTCATCTTGGTAGGAAATAGGCAAGATTCGCCCAGTTTACCCTGAGACCTGCCACCCTTCCAAGGTCTTGCAGGTGCTCCTTAGCTGCGCAAAGCGCATCTCCCGTATCTGCCAGGAACATCAATAAGTCATCTGCATATAGCGTGATATGATGATCTTGCCCAGACACCTCTAGGCCCTGATAATGCTGATCTGTTCTAGCTCAAGCTGCCAGTGGCTCCATAGCCAGGATGAATAGGATGGGAAAGAGTGGGCACCCCTGTCTTGTCACTCGTCAAACCTCACAGGCATCAGATCTCAGCCCTCCCGTTTTGACCCTGGCAGTGGAATCTTTATATAGAAGAGCCATCCATCCCACAAACTCATCTCCCAGACCAAAGTTCCACATCACTTGGAATGGATAAGGCCATTCAAGGCTGTTGAATGCCTTTTTAATGTCTACTGCAATAACAGTCGCCTCCTCTTTCCAATAGGAGTCCGCCTCCAACACATGTAGGAGTCGCATTTCTGGTGGGGATAAAACCTGCTTGGTCTTTGTGTATCAATGTTGCCATATGAGGGAAGAGGTGGGTGGCCAGAATGCGGCTCAGAATCTTGTAAGCTAAATTAAGCATGGAAAGCAGGCGGTATGCCGTCCTGCCCCATGCCAGCTTCCCTGGTTTAAGCAGCGGAATAATAACCGCTTCTCTTATCGACGGAGGCAGAAGCCCTACCTTTCTTTCCTCGTGATATAGGTCTACGAGCCTTGGATCTAGTAGTTCCATATCCGTTAAATAAAACTCTACCGGTAAACCATCTGTCCCTGGTGTCTTATTCCTGGCCATGCTCTTAATGTCTTCTTTCACCTCGCCTATTTCTATGTCCCGACCTAGAGTGTCTGCTACTTCTTCATCCAGAACCGGCAGTTCCACATCTCTTATAAACACATCCAGGCCCACATCCATCGGGGCACTCTACTTCTGTCCAGGTCTGTATAATAATAAAAAAACAGATCATTTATGCCCTGCTGATCATAGCAGGTGTCCCCTCTCTGTCCCCTAAGTTCTAACATTACTGCCCCCCTTCTAGCTGGATTAGCCAACCAAGCCAGTAGGGCCCTGGATTTGTCTCTCTCGGTGTGGGCTCGTGTTATATATTTTTTAGAATCAAAACAGCGTCGGCATTTCACTTGTGTGGCTACTGCCTCTCTAGCTTCCAATAGTTAACCCTGTCTGTCTGCCCTTTCAGGTGTTTTTTTCTCAATCTCCCAAAGTCATTGATCTGCCACCTGTACGTCTTGCAAGAGCACCTTTCACGTTCTCACCATCCCAGAAATACAACGTCCCCAGATGATCGATTTAAAAGCATCCCACTCTACAAGTAAGTTTGTCACTGTGTTAGCTTGTTCCAGGAAGTATTGTCCAATAGCGGTACTCACTGCCACGTGGAAGACTTGATCTTCCAGCACTTCAGGACGCAAGCGCCAGGTGGGTAATTTGATCCTCGCAAGGGACCACGCCTTCCCTAACAGTACCGGGTTACGATCCGAGATTATCCTAGTAAGATATTCACTAGTTTGTACCCCTTCGTGGACATCAGAAGAGCACAGTATAGCATTCAGTCGGACATGTAGCTCATGCATTGCGGAGAAAAGGGAGTAATCTCTATCCCCAGGGTGCTGGGCCCTCCATGAATCCACCAATCCCAATCTCTGCTGTCAATGACCACCCCCTTTTGCTAGTTTGTGTGCAGGAGCATAAGGAAGCGGAGGGTGTGAGCGATCCAGGTCAACATCCGTTACACAATTAAAATCACCCCCCAATATTACTGATCCCATTAAAACTGAGGCCAACGTCCCAGAAATCTGTGACAGGAAGTGTATTTGCTCTGTATTAGGGGCTAATAGGCTCCCCAGTACAATATCTCTGCCATCCAACTACCCAGCTACAACAACAAACCTCCACTCTGAGTCCACAATCTGCTGCGTGTACTGAAAGGGCACCCTCGTCCTCACCCAGATCAGGTCCCTCCTGGCAAAAGCCGAAAAGTTGGTTTAAAATACTTGACCTCCCCATCGACATTGAAGCGCAGCACCTTCTTTTTCCATAATGTGGGTCTCTTGAAGTAGCGTAATTTGGACCCCCCTCCTAACCAAGTACACATGTATTTTATGGCACCGCAACATTGAGTGCATCCCCTGCACATTTCAAGACATGCATTTAATATCTATGAGGGGTACCATTGTGCTGATTGGAACACGCCTCTAATGACTTTCCACAGTGTAACACAACTGGCCCCAAATAACAACTCCTTAATTAAATTAAACCGCCACCTCCCCAGGACAGGTACTCAAAAACTAGATCCTATCCAAACGTAAACTAAGCTCACAAAGTCTTCTACTAGCTGTGGGGGTATGTAGCTTACCCTACCAGGCCCGGAGCACCACTCGGCCGCACCCCCAATATCTTAACTGGATCGGCATCCCCGGATCAAATTTCACAGACCATCTGCTTTAGTGGTACAGTTAGTAAACTCCAGAGTCAGATTCTCCATGCCAGGGCTGCCCAGCATCTCGGTAGTCTTCAAGTTAATGATTCAGGGTGTACCCTTCAGGTGATGTCATCAGCCGTGTGGTGCGTGACTTCCGGCAGCTCCATCTCCGATCTATCTACGTCAAGCCCACTTTTACTTGAGGTAGGGCTAGGTGCATTTTGACTATGTTCTGTAGTTTGCACAGTTCTGATCTGAGTTCCTTGGGAGACGGGGCTCGAGTCATGCTCTTACTTTTGTTTGTGCTCTGCTGAGACAAATCCAGTGAGGGTCTACAACGTTTCTGGCTCTGTTGAGTGTCTAACCATTCCCAAGCTTCTTGCGGTGTGCTAAAAAAACTTGCTCCCTCCGAATCAGCCGACCCGAAGTCGTTGCCCGGAACAGCATTGCGTACGGGATCTGCATTTGTCGTATCTTCTTTTTCAGGGCCAAAAACATTGTTCTTTGACGTTGGACTTCTCTAGTAAAGTCTGGGAAGATTATTATCTTACTATTGTCCATCTGTAGATCTTGTTTTTGGCGGGCTTGATGAAGAATCTGGTCTCTATCCCTGAAATGTAGGAGCCAAGCCACTATTGGACGAGGAAGTGCCCCGGGTCTAAGAGGCCAGCCGGAACTCTATGGGCTCTTTCCAGTGCATAGAAAGGGGAAAGCTCATCTGGGGTTACTTCTGCTCTGAGCCAGTCCTCCATGAAGCGCACCATGTCCGTGCCCTCCACCCTCTCCAGCACTCCGATTATTCATAAGTTTTTTCAGCGGGATCTCCCCTCGCAATCTTCAGCTTGTACTTCTAGGACCTTGATCTTGGCCTCCACCGCATTGAGTGAATTTTGCAGCATGGTCACTGCCTCCGGGAGATCATTGAGCACTTTCTCGGTGGTTACGACACGCTCCTTAAGTTTGCGATAGTCATCTTTCAGCAGACTTAGATTTGTTCCTATTGCATCAATTTTCGCCTCCAGCACCTCTCTGGTGATAGCCTGCATAATATCCGTCAGTGTAGGCCTCGGGTGAACTGAGTCTTTTCCCGCCTCCATGGTCTCGTCATCATCGGTCTGGGTTCCAGTGCCCCCTATACTAAGAGCATTACACCCCTTTTTCCTGGGGACTTTCCCCATCTTCCTACCCAGTTTCTTGTCCTTCCAGCTCTGGGCAACTTAGCTTAATCAGGAGGCAACCAGGCGATGCTTTCTGGCTTTTCGTATGTTGGATGAACCAATATCCGTACAGGCTAATGGTACTCGATTCAGTTAAGTATCACCGACACTAGTTGCAGCTAATGTCAGTCGACCTCCAGGCCCAAAAAACACTTGATTCCTTTAGTGTTTCCTCCTCTGCTCCTTCCCATCTATCACCTCCTAGTTTGTACAGCGCTCTCTGTCACCTATTCAGCACCTGTTTGTGCCTCTTTGCGAGTCTCACATGCTGTACTATGATTCGGGGGGTCCCCCCAAGGCACCCCCAAGGCCCTACTCCAATTTGGTGATGATTGCACTCACTTTTCTCTGCCTTTTATGGTGTGTGCCATCACGGTGACCCCGGGGTCCTGTCTGTTTCTGTTACACTGGACCCTGGAAGGCTTTTAAACGCAGGTGCCCCTGCCCGTGCAGCGGTTATTGTCTCCATGGGGGGGCCTCGGTGGGCGCTCCACTCTGTGTTCCTCACTCCAAAACAATTACAGGCACACCTCCCGGCCCACCTTGTTCCAATGGCCTTTCTTAGTGCCCCAGGTCCGCTAAACGCATTTAAAGTGTTCCATTTACCCTCGGGG